>NC_091108.1:5209285-5862857 GCF_024713975.1 Paralichthys olivaceus | reverse complement strand
ACACATCAGCTCTGCCTCATGTGGCACGCTCCACGAACTTCCATGGAAAAACAGTGTCTGAGTGTGAGAGGCAGCGGGGCCTGCATGGGACGTCCCGGGCCGAGCAAGAGTCAGTGAGAGTTTGAGAGTGAGTGGGATCCTGCTCTGGGCTTATATAGCTCAGTTATTTTTAACCACCCGCCCCTTGCTTATTACAGCGTTTCCCCCCCGGACCACTCAGGAAGCACGTTTGGCTCCTTTTCCTGCTCACACGCGGCCAGATTCAAACAGAATCAAAGAATGATACCATTGAGGCTCTCCATCCCCCTATTTGGAAAAAGAGAGGGAGGGGGGGAGGAGGAGGACGAGGGGGAAGAGAAATGTTCGGCAGAAAAGGTTGGCACGCGTTGGCCGTGTGACATTCAAAGAGCTGGCTCCAGTCCTACTCCAGTTTCAAAAACCTTCAAACGTTGGTTGAAGAAACAGCGAGAGCACAGTCATTCCTGCGGAGAAGCATTCAGCACAGTATCTTCAGGGAATTAACATAACCACACAGCAGTTAAGTTTCACTGTTGAAGATAACTGTCACCAAACAGAGCTCCCACCAACCTACAGTATATACAACAGTTAATTACACTGCAGTCATTTGAATAATGTGTTGCATGACACTGCCTGGCTGTTTACATTGTCAGGATGTAAAGTGAAAGAGTCGAAACTGGAGAACAGAGAGAAACCGACTCAAATCCAGTCAATCAGCATCAAACACACAAAACATTGCTTCAATATTTTTTAATTTTGAAATTGATGTTTTTATTGAGTATGGTAACAAATGTATGAATTAAAAAAAACACAGTTAAGCAAAGTGCTGGACAATACAAGCTGACAGTAAAATCCATTGAGTTCACTTACAGATAAAATCAAACATGTGAAACCACATTTAAATCCACCTGATCTGTTTCCGCAGTCAGATCTGCACCATATTGCACAGACTCATAGATACCCACCCCCCTAAATAGGATTTTTTTTTATCCCCATTAAATGAATTATTGACTTTTTCCCGGCTCCTTTATGTGGATCTGCATCATAATCTAATGGGTTCTTCATTGGAACATGTCCCATCATTCCACCAAGTTTCAGCCGTGGTAATTTGATAAATATTTCAGTTGAATCAACAACTCTCTAAAATGCATTTTATTTAATTTATTGCTAGATTGCTTTGATTCCCCTTAGGCAAATGCACT
This sequence comes from Paralichthys olivaceus, assembly GCF_024713975.1. Classification (NCBI taxonomy): domain Eukaryota; kingdom Metazoa; phylum Chordata; class Actinopteri; order Pleuronectiformes; family Paralichthyidae; genus Paralichthys; species Paralichthys olivaceus. The sequence goes on along the minus strand of NC_091108.1, from coordinate 5,861,637 downwards.
TAATTTAAATTGCCACGTCAATTGTGTTGTTAAAAACCTATTGACAAAAGCGTTGAATCAAAAACAGAGAAGAAAAAAAACTCCTCCTCTCTTTTCTTTCTGCGGAGAAACGTTTTGATGTCTGTGACTTTATCCAGGTAATAAACCTGTTAATCGTCTGCACACACATAACTGTGGTGAGGCTTCTGAAAACAAAGGGTACACACTGGGTCCACGCTGCGTTCCACAGCACCTCTGCTTTAAAACAGCAAGCGTCTGGCTTCCACAGAACCCAAACACATGTCTGGACAACCAACGCAGCTTTCAGCAAGTGTTATGGAAACCCACCTTTTAAAAATATGCAGCCCACTCGGGCTAACATGGCACGAATAATGGCTACATGTGGATATAATTGAGCCTGTAGAGCACAGGGGGGATGGGCCCCAATTTATTAGCTGTTAACACCAGGAATCATACTGGTCTCACTCATCACAGCAGATACACACACACACACACAGACACACACACACAGACACACACGGCTTCACTGACTGTGAAAATGTTTTTTCTCTCCTAAGTGCAAAGAAAGGTTCTTTTTATTTGATAGATGAGAATGAGGCAGGAGCAGAGGGGCTTCAGGTGGCCGCTCTGAAAGTACAGGAACGTTCTCACACCGGCCATTTGGACACTTGGGACGAGTCAAAGAGCTGGTCAGGCTCAACACACATTATGAAAAACACGTTTTTGTCATTTCTTATTTTCTCTTTAAATCGTACAGTTTGTTGTAAACTCTTCAGTTTCTCAAGATTGAAACCACTCGTGTTTGTAATATTAGAGTTTAGTAGGTACACGATTGGCTGAGCTTAAGAGAAAGAGTGGAAACACTGGGAAACATCAGCCTCTCCAACCACTTACATCCCCTCTGGAGCTCGCTTAAGATGTTTTCAGACAGAGAACTGGGTCTGGACATTTTCCGAAGTTTACCTTTCTCATGAAGAAACGCAGAATAAGATTTTCCAGGTCAGACGCGTCTTTGTAGAGCTGCAGGAGGCAGGACATGACGTTTGAATACCAAGTGGATCATGTGTTTTTGTTGACAGCACAAAAAAAGTTCTCAAATCTGCCTTCCTTCCAAGTTAACATCTCTGTCTGTGTATGGCTCCTCGTTTTCATCCTGAGAGTTTGAATTTGCATCCGACATTTTCCAGATATTTTTCCAGGTAGCTGGCAGGAACATTTCCAGAAAATGTCGGGAGCAACTAACTCGAACATTTGTGTATTGAACCCTTTTTAAATTTTCAGGAAACTGTCTGGAGTTCAGTGTGAGTCTGTAAACAGCATAATTAACACACGGTATCTTGTGTATTTAATCTACATGTGCTGGATATGTATAAACAACAGTTTGTGGTGACCTGTCGATTTGAACAGAATTTAGCCTTTTCTGTTTTGTTTGCATTTTCTGACCCGTCTAGTGTCGGCATGTGAGCTCAACTGTTGGATCAACACTTTGATGACACTGTATAAAGTAGAGTCTATCCAGCTGAAAGCCGGGGGAGGCCGGTGTTTTTTTCCTCAGTGTGGTACTGCAGCCACCGGTGCACATTTGAACATGCCGAACTAAACTGTGCCAGCTGTTCAAATAGCATAACCCCGGCCCCAGCACAGGTTACCCATTGAAGCCACGCTCTGGTTGATTGAGTGATCCAGCCTGCAGTGCACTTTATAGTGTACACACCTCGAAATGGCGACATTTGTAAAAAGGCTAATAAAAACATTCCTGCAGCGGAATGCTCCAGGTATTTCCTCTCCTACACCTGGTTACGATTCCTTGAGTGCACTCGCCTGTTTTCAGTGAACCCCGCTCTTTCAGAGAGTGGATACTGATCCTGTACCCGTGAACAGGCTTGTGTTTTACTCAATGGATGACATTGAAAGCGTGCAGGCCTCTTAAAAGGCCAAAGACTGATGTAATCTTCAGTCCCAAGCAGTCAAGAGGTTATTGGTGAGTTGTTTTGCAGTGACTGTGAGTGGAAATGTGATGGTGAAATGATGGTGAGTGTATGCAGCCAGTGACAGTTATCATGTGTGGGAGGCAGTGACAGGTCGTCAGCTGGAGGGTCAAAAGGTCGGGATGCATCTGTATTAGAGAGGGGAAGCCTGGCCGTGGATGTGACGCAGGACCATGTGACTTAATGTGTATGAGGAGAGTTTCTCTGTCAGGGCCTCGGATGGGTCGTAAGATGTTTCAAAGACTCATGTGTTGATCTTCACTATTTTTGTAAAGAGGCACTACGCTGATTTTACACATGAAGTTCAGTTTACTTGTCGAACTACCCCGCCTGTAAAAACAGCTGTTTAATGTCTTGGATGGCTCCTCAGAGAGCTTTTTAAAGTTTCTCAATCCTCTCCTCTTGCAACAGAGAGGCTGTGTTACAGACGTGGGAGGACGTCCAGTTAGCGTTCACTCGTAGAGAAGATGTGAGACTCCAAGCAGAAAAGGTTAGGTACACAACGCTATCGTCCAGATGATATTATGAACCTCTTTTGCAATAAATAGTGTATTTAACCAGTTATTATGGATCAACATTATCATTCAGTTGGATTTATAGTTATGGAGTGAATGTAAATTCAGTAATCACTCTGTTTGAGCTCAGTTTTTACTCTTCACCAGCTCCGATGGGAAATTGCTGACATGGCTCTCTCTGCTATTGCAGAGCAGGTTGTCCAGGCTGAGTGTAAAAACAGGTAAAGTTGAAAACTAAAAGAGCTGAAATTTGATATAAAGCTCTTTTAAAACCACATAAAGCTGGAAATGTGGGTGATAACTGTCTGTAGATTCATCATAGGGATTGAAATATTGATTAATGCTTCTTTTACACCGTTCAGCCAGTCAAGTATAGTAACGAAGACATTGTGGCATCTAGCTTAGAGAACAACACCACATTAAAATGAGGTCTATTAGGAAATTAGAAGTTGATTAAAATCTAGTTTTAAAGCTGTTTTTCAATTGAATACCCCAAGATAAAGAAAATAAATACACAGAAACTCAAATCCACACAGGTGAAGTCTGTTTTCCTCCAGGAGGGATCATAAATTTACCTGCAAGCCGTCCAGCATTCAGTGAGCGGAGAACTCCTCGAGCTGTGGCTCTCTGGGAGTCGGACATGTTCCTCTGCACATTACAGATTTTATCTCAAAGGAGCGCAGGGACATTAACCCTGAGTTAAACTGCCATAAAACTCCGCTGCTCTTTAAATGGGTGAGGGGTGAGAAAGATGCTGCGGATGGTTTCTAGTGTAGTTTCCTCAGTATCACGTCTTTCTGTTTTCCAATGTGTAATATCTAAACTGTATTACTGTTGGACTGGTGGATTTTCAGCAACAACTGCAAAATCTATGTACGTTGGACAGTTAGAACAGTTACAGGGCGTTGCTCAGGTGTTGAGGGTGTATCTACCACTGAGTAATTTTGATTTCAGGGTTCGGTTACAAAAACTCAGAGTCGATTACATCTGTGGTCGACAAACAAACGAGATCCGGTGCACATCGACAATTTAGCACAAGTCACTTTCAAATTCTGATGTGTCGCTCTTTCACTCTGAGGCTGCTGACAGGAACTCATGTTTGAAGTGTGGTTTTGTCTTCTAACCAGGTGGGTCCACGGTGCAAAGAGCACATCCACACCAATGCAAAAATATTCGGGCCATTGCGAGTGAAGTGTGCTACCTCAACGGAGAGAGTGGTTTGACGAGCCACACATCGGTTTCCTCTTCAACTTTCTGCAGTTTCTTTTTGTGGCTGTGAGTGATCCGCTGCTGAAACTTAATTTAAATATGCTGTTAACAGTTGGAGGATTGTCATGGTGTTTTACTACTGTAACAGAACTGAAAATAACCTGCACACTGGAGGATAATCGTGGGGGCACTAGAGGTCAGTCGGTTCCTGAGGGGTTTACAGAATAATCTTAATGTGAGCGATCGAGTCGGAGACTCCCCGATCTTGCTTCATAAATATCAAACAGAAACACACTAATAGCCAATGAGAGCAAGCTCATGTTGTGTACTTGTACAGCTTACCTCCAGCTCGTGCTGCAAAATATAAATATATAAAGTACAATCCCGCCTTGACTACATACAGGGTTTTATTTTCTCTATTTTGTTTTTCTCAGCAAAACAGAACATACGATGTCTGTCCTCCTCCATGTTTTTTTCCCCTCTGAAGTCACATTCAATAAAATGATTCTACACTCGCTAATGCACCTAAAAGTTGTTTGCCAACCGCCATTGAAAACTGAAGAAGAAGAAGTTTCTGTGAGATATCAAGTCTCTGGCCAAATTGTCCAGTGTGTGTGTTCAGACTATTATAGGATAAAAAATCTCTCATAATGTCCGTGGTCTCTTAAATGTGAGAGTTGAAGTCCTCTGGTGTGCAGCCTGAGGACTGAAGTGAGTTAAATGGCTTCTGAGGGCTCAGACCTAATTGATTTATTCACCACACCTGGCTTCAATAAATGGCTCCAAAGCGCAGGTTACTCTTCTATTTAACACTTCAACTAAGGTATAATTAACCCAGTGCAACGGCTCAGGGGCCTCACTCCACTGGTTAACTTCAACCCCCCCCCCTTCCCGCTGCTCTTTAATAACCTGTATCTCTCGTATCATCTGAGCCTCGCCACTCGCTTCCTGAATGGGGCCCACCATTGATCAGGCTGTAATTTATGGGCTTTCTGTGGGGGTGAAAAGAGACGGGGACTGGTTCTTATCATAGCTGAGATCCTGGGGAGGGAGGACTGAACTAAGCGCACAGATGAAATCTAAGTCGTTGACTCCATCTGACATAAGAATGATTGTGATTACAGAACTTTATAATTAGCCGATGTGTCTCATGGTGTTTTATTACCACGTCAGGGTCAGGGATCGGCCGAGGTTATGACAGCAGTGAGGGAAAGCTGACGTGCATGAATCATGGTGTTTTATGCGTGAGCCTCTTATTCATCAACCAACTGTTTGGAAAATATGTGATCACTTTGTGAGTAGTGAGTAACACACTGCACACACACGCACACACATACACACACACCCAGTCTCTGAGGCGTCCTCAGGGGTCAAAAGTCAAAGTGGCCGCTTCTCTGAGTCCATGACCTCTGGAGCGTTTGAGGTCCCAACCCTCTCAACCTTGACTGACCACTTAAAAACTCACCTGAGCTCCACTTAAGCGCTTATCAGGCCCATCTTGTTTGCAGCTCAGCTCAACTGTCAGAACCTGTTCTCGCAGACGCTCGTCACACCTGCTGCCTCCTTTGACACGAACAGCTCAGCTAATGACTCTCGAATCTCAATTAATGCCCTCCGTGGTTTTTGTTCCCATCTGAGCCCTCGCCGCTGTCGGCGTGCCCGGACACTTCCCCGCAGCAGCGCAGGTCGCGCACTTCAACCTGCGGCGGGCTGAGAGGATAAACGTGCTTGATCCATAAATGCATGTGTTCTCATTTGGAAGGAAAAGCCTGCAGCTCTGGGTGACATTCTCAAACACAGCTGCTCTGTTTAACCTGAGGCACAGACACAGTGAAGGAGAATAAGCCTTTGCTAATCTACCTGCCTGGCATATTATGCAGTTCAGACATTCTTTTGTCGCAGGGATAGAGATGCTCTTTGACAGAGGCCTGAATGCACGTGAGCGAAAACTACTTTCTAATGAGAAAAAGCAGCTTCTTTGAGGAACTGCATTCCAGCACAAATGAGGCTGCTTGAATAACGCATTCGTTTGAACATTCATCTGTGTCTTAAATAAAAGGTGTAGTTGCGAGGTGGTGGTGAAACTGTTCTCTCGGTTCTCCTTTACAGAAGTCACATAGTAGGTCGTCAGTGTATTTTCAGAGTTAGTATTACTGTCTCCTCGGTTTAATGCAGCTGGTAACCACTTCCTGTTTTTCGAACAGTGAATCTTCTCACAGTTTGGCCATAATTTCCTGAAGTGTGTGTTTGGTGTGTGTGAGCATTTGTGTGTTGTGGGTTGATGCAAACTGAGGTGGCTTGCATGTGTGTGATGAACAATCACAGCTCCTCTCTTCTCAGTGTGTTCTGCAAATACTCTCTATCAAGTATTTTGGCAAGAATGCACCAACACCAACAACATTCACACCCCTGTGTGTGTGTGTGTGTGTGTGTGTGTGTGCGCGTGCGTGCGTGTGTGTGTGTGTGTGTGTGTGCGTGTGTGTGCGTGCGTGTGCCTGTGCCTGTGTGTGTGTGCACATGTGCAGTTTCATGTGTAATGGAGCGATGGTGTGATGGAATAAATCAAGCAACACTTCTGACTGACATGTGTTGAAGCGTCTTTGTTAAAACATTATCAAGAAACCAATGTGTCACTCACCACTCACCGCCCCCGCTCTAATCTCCCTGCTCATTTTAAGCCGCAGATCAAAAATGAGATCTGTGTTCACGTTGTCTCTCGACCTCTGCATCTCCCCTTTGTGCTTTGTCTGCGATCGGCTCGGCGGCTTGGGCCTCGCGATGGAGACGACACATTCCTACCAACGTCCAAAGTTGTCTCTCAAATCAGGGATTAACAGGAACACATGTACGCCAGTTGTGTATATAATGTGTGGCTCTGAGTGAGCCAAGGGAACTGCTGGCCCCTAATTTGTTTTCGCAGACTCCGAGGTCGACCGTGTTAAGATTTATACTCATCTGACATTTTTCGCCCCTGCCCCATTGCGTTGCACAGGCCTGGCTGATGCACTGTTGGACAGGAAACAGAGAAAGGACTCACAGCTTGTTCTCGTCTCTGCGTTTGGTGAGCGATTCACAACACGTCATGTTTATAATCATGCATAAATACAAAGAAACTCTCCATTGAAGTTCTTTGTTTGGATTAACTCACTATCAGGTTGTTATTACCTCAACATCACCATGTTTGCACCTCTGTTTGTTTGTTTATTCGTTAGTAAGCATGATTATGCAAAAACAACTCAACCGATTTTCCATGAAATTTCTTGGAGGGTGGGGCACGACCCAATGAAGAACACTTTAAATATTTCACTTTAGTTAACAGTGAGAGAAAAAAACATTTCTCAACATTTCAATTGGCCTCAGAGAATAAATAATAGATAAGCTCACACGTGTTTAGGACTGATTTTTATGTTAAATGTGGTTTATAAGGGGACTGTTGGGTTATATGCTCTACTGAGTGCTATTGTAGTTGGTAATCAAATTGGTGGCCTAAAAAAACCCTCAGAGGAAAAAAGAGAACAGATAAACTCACAGCTGCATCACATAGGTATCAGCACAGGCACCGCAAATTAGAGAAGTGGGCCTGGGTTGTGGAGGAAGAGGTTCCCCACTCGCTTGACACACAGAGATAAACAGCAGTTTTTAGCTGAAAATAGATCCCCTTCATCTCTACTTGACCTAGAATTTGTGCGACCACACTGAAGGTTTTTCCAGCCAACCCTGCTGTTACCTGCTCACCGAACAACTGAGGAGAAATCAGAGACATTTAAGACACGAGAGGCTTCACCGCGAAGCCGGTAACCCCAAAACCGAAAAGGGTCCCTCACCAGAAATTAGATAATACGTCCTCCTGCGTCCTGAAATATCCTCATCGCGGGACAAAAATGGAGTTATAATAGAAATACATGGCAGGGTGTGTCCTGCTATGAGAATCCCACAAATTATGGGCTGGTGGGGAATTGTTCTAATCCAGCAAACCGATGCTGCGGAAACAGAGCTGCCATTTTGGAGAATGGGAAGGAGCCAGTTATTTCCTGAGTCCATGCAGGACGGGATCTGATGGATCATGGGGGAAGCAGAGTTGGCCGCTGTGGTGTGTCATTGGGGGGGGATGGGGAAACCCACAGTTTTGAGGGTCTGGAGGTTTTGCATTTGCGAGTGTATGAAAATACCTGTTAGTAAAACAGAGTGTGGAGGTTATAATTAGGATCTTATCCATACATGACTTACACTAGTTTCTTTCTCTCTCGGCAGGAAAATGTGAGAAACAGCGATTGAAGATAGCGTCTGATTTCCGCTCTTTGCTCCGTCCTCGGTTTCACTCTTCGCCGTGTTTCACTGCACTTGCTCAGCTAAAGCTTTCATCAGATGTTCAGACGCAGCAATGTCCTGGATCACGTTGTGTTTTTGTGGTGAGCTGCTTTTCTTGGAATGTGCGCCGGCTCTTTGATTGTTCTGTTTCCTGTGATTTCAGAGGCCCTTTGTCTCCCTGTGGCAACTCACTAATCAGGGAACTCCGTCATAGCTCCCCGTCGCTGGGCCGCTCTCCTCTAATGTCACCCCTCTGTGTAATGATATTTTTGGCTCTGCTCTCATGCCTCTCTGCTCGCAGTCCACTGAAGTAGAAAAAAAGTCAAAGTTGGCAAGAACAGTCACCTTTAGGAATGTGCGGGGTAAAAAAAGGAGACTGTGGCATCAGTGGCAGCTGAGGGGGCAACTGCTCCGTCACGAGGCCGAGCTCCAAAAATGAAAAAACTCTCAGTAAATCCTTCCTAATGGGACCTTCCTCTCACCTTCCTCTCACCTTCACACGCCTGTTAGCTCCTGTGTGACTTATGCTTTGATATATTACATGCTGCTGAATACATGGATAATTTCTCAATGTTCGTATAAAGTTTGGATGAATTCATCGTTCGTGACAGGAGACTCATGGTCATCAGGGTTTTTCTGCACTCTGGGCTTCCCCCGTGTCTTTTGCTTAGACTGTGGTTTCATGATGTGTTATGGAATCCATGAAACAACAATGAAACCAGATGTGCTTACTAATGTGTCCGTTTACAGTCCGAGCACTTTTGCAGAAGTTGAGACGAGAGCCGCGCCATGTAGTCGGTGTGAGAACTGTGTGTCGTCTGCGCTTTCTGGAAGGACACTTGTTCCCCTTTATACCTCCTCTTAAAATAATCCCCCTACCATTGGCTGAGAGCGGCCTGGTCATTGAATCACATCAGGCCAATTAGAGAGTAACACTTCCTTTGCCGAGAAAGATGTTTCCTGTTGATAGTAAGAGTGCGGCCTGCTGGGGAGCAGACAAGCGAGGGGGGCGGTGCTTGTTGAAACACTGCCAGTGTTTCTCTGACCTTTGAGGCCGTCAGGGCGGAAAAAGTGATGCTGGTGTTGGGACGAGGTGTGTGTGTGTTTGTGTATGTTTTCATTGTGTACATGTGTTTGTGTGGTGCAGCAATGGTGGAAACTATTTCCATTTCATAGTACTTAATACTTCACTACCCCATTCCATTTACATGGAAATACGTGTATCTGACAGTTTTACATAGATGCATGTTTAGATTATAAAGATGGTTTGTAGAAATGTGGGATCTTCTTCTTCTCTCCAAGAGTTCGCCACCAACTGGACTGCAAAGAGTTGAACAAAGAAATATATTGTACCTGAAGAAATAAAGTAGAGAATATTTATGTAGCCTTATGTGGAAGAATCTAGTTTTTCCCCAATAAAAATCATCTAAGGACCTTTGAGATTTACTGTGCGACTCCCCTGAGACATTTTTTTCTGCCTGGATTTACTGCCACTCTTCCAACTCCTGCCGCGTCACGTCTTCCCCACGTGCCGGTGCCACCCTAAAGATGTGAAGTGGTTTGCTCCCTGTGGGAATCACGGCTTCACTCCGATCAACTCAGGCAGACGACGATCTGGGGTTGTATTTACAGCAGCCAACAGATCTGGTGCTTAACTCTTGGAGGCGCAGATGTGTTTTCACAGCCATCTAAACAGACAGAAACCACCAGGGATCATTTTTTTCCTCCTTTTGATGTCTGTGAGAAAATCCGACGTATTAAAGGTTGAAAACGCTTGAAGCCTGTATCCTCGTATTATCTCTCAAAACTTCAAGTGAAACTTTTCTGTCTGTGACCTCCGACGGGGCTGCAGTGACCGGTCTCACCCCTCACGCCCACCTGCTTCTGTGGCCTGCATAGACTCACGCTTATTTACCTCTAATGGGACTGTGCTGCAGAGGTAAAACCGAGGGGCCCGATGGCAGCGGCCGCAGGTTGAAGGAATGTCTACCGTCTGGACGGGAAAATGTAATCAGCTGAGATCAGCAAACTGGAGGCCGGTTTCTCTTTCTCCCCGTTGCGCTCTCACTTTCCCTCCATGTGCTTCTCACGCATCCAGGCACACTCACTTTTTCTCATTCTCACTCTCTGAGTTGTACACGCACACACACACACGCACGTGAAGAAAAATGACACCTTTTCTCTCAGCTATTTCCTCTGTTTTTACATACCCGGGCCCGGGGTACAAGAGGCAACCTTGTGTTTTCATGTGACAAAACACACAGAGGCCTGTGTGGATTGGGGAGAGGTGAATAGCCTAATTCATCATTCGGGGTTAGGCCTGTCTGAGCCTCATCTGGGAATATCTCTATCTACACTTAGAAAGTGGGACTGTTGGCGCTGTCTCCCGAGCTTCAAGGAACTACAGCTCAGTCTTGTCCTGCGTTTGACTGATGACTTCTCTGGAGAATCAAAATTCCAGAGTTAAGATGTGGTTTCACCTACAGGCTGCTGAAGTTTCTCCTCAAAACTCCTCCCATCCAACAAGGAAATAAGATTTCAACTGTTTTCTTTAGATTTTTCTCTTTTTGGCTGTTTATGCACAAAAAACAACGATGGAAGAAATATCCAGAGCCACTCTTTTAAATTCAACATAAACAGATATTTCTCTTTCTTCATCATATCTACTTGGTTTATAATGTGTTGACTAAATGCCAAGAAAACATAAATGTTGTTTTATACTCATCAGATCCTGTATGTGTAGTTTCTCAATAAAATTTGGTTCAGGAAAAAAGACTTACATGTGTGTGCATATGTAAAGAATGTGTGTATGTTTGTGTGTGTGTGTGTGTGTGTGTGTGTGTGTGTGTGCATACTGTGTTACATCTTTAGGACCTTTTCAAGCGTTAACACTGACCTTGACAGGCCTGAGTTACCTCATGGAGACCAAATACTGGTCCTGATGAGGCAAATCTTCATTTCTTAGGTCCTGGTTGAAGGTTAAGGCTGAGATGTGAGTTGTCGTATGTGGGTTTCGGTTTATTTAGGCAAGAATTTGGTCGTGGTTAATGTTAGGAATTCGATTTTGTTGTAAATAAACTGCACAAACCAATGTGTGTGTGCAGGTTTCGTTTACTTTGGGCAGTTCACACAGTTGGGAAGTCCGTTTGTTAAAACAGCAAAAATATTTTTGGGCTTCTCTCAGCATAGCCACTCTCTGTCTTTCTATTTGTCGTCTCTCTCCGTAGTAGATTTCATCATTACTGGTGATGTCACAGACTCTAAGTACAATCTATGCCTTGTACTGCTCTCAGAAATGTACACAATGTCCTGGACCACTAAAATGCTGCTAAAAAAAAACTCCCACATTACAATGCTTCACATTTTATAGATGCAAAAGCAGCTGTCAGTGATTAGGTGAAATGACTGAGATTCATATCTGCACGATATCTCAATTTACTGCTCATTGTGGAGTAGGTGGCTGCACAGGGAGACTGAGGGAAATAACAGCCTTGCTCCGCCAAATCCACCATCAGGGAAATCTCACTATCTCAAATTAAAAGTAGAAATAACACGGTGAGAAAATGATATATTAAGAGTACAAACATGCCCGTTAAATCTGACAACAGTACAAGTACTGCCAGTACAGTCTATTATTAAAGGCAACACAATAATTATGCAGAATGGCGTCTGACTTGGGCCGAATTTCACTTATTGTAAACACTGTTTTCTGGTTTAATGCCTCATTTATTATAAACTTTTTTAAGGTATATTAAAGTAAAATATTAATTTATCAAATTTATAAAAACCACAGAAAAACAAATGCAGATGTAAACATAAGCTCCTTGGCAAATGTAAAGATACAATAAAGTGAAGAGAAAAGTCAATAAAATAGGATATTAACCCAAACATGATATCAACAGACAGTGAAATTGAATAAAATGTAAAAAATAAAAGTCGCCTGCGTCACTAAAAGTTTTTGTCCTGCACTTTAGATCCGCTGGTTCACACTGGTTCATACTCTCTAACCCTATAAGACCTGTATCCTCGTGCAAGATGTGCTTCAAAAACAAGTACAAGTACAAGAGTCTAGATATAAACTACTACCTGTGGCTGTGAGGGCGAGTAATAGACATTGAGTAAATGTGTTTACAGTAGTTTTCCTACACTAATGTGTCACACTGTCTATTAATTCACACCAGAGGCGTCATTTCTGATAATTAAACCTCCTCTGTGGATGTTCAGGGTAACAGGTCAACCACAGGCACGCTCACCCCACGCTGCTCGTCCTACGCTGCCCGTCACGTACACTCACCCTCACACATTCTCACTCGCTCTCACACACATGTTGATAACCGCACTTGTAATGTGAACCTTACTGCTGAGGAGAGTCAGGCCTATAATTACAGAGCAATGGTGGGAAAGCCATAATCACAAAGACCCAAATAGAAATCTGAATCAACAGATGAGTCCAGATTGTTTCGCTGCCTCTGTTTACACGAGGACGTTATGATTTACATTCGGATGCGGAGGAACCTATTGTCCTTCGCACAAATGTTAACATTCCCCTGATTAAGCCTTTAAGAAGCCTGCGAGTGGTGATGTGCCATTGTGCTTCTTCTTTTTTGTTGCTTTCTCTCAGAAACCACATCAGAGCTTTTCTGTATTTTGTCAGTCAATAGAAAAAAAAAACAGATTCTGTCTATAACCTGGATAAGAAAGAAAAGGCGTGTTGGTTTCAATCAACTGTGAGTTGAATGCCTGTGTTTCTGTGACACACACAAATATCACATGTCCACTGCTTCAGTCCGGCTGCAGGAAACTGTGACACCTCACTGGTTTGAAAACTACATGTGTTGCATGTGTTCTTTGTCCGTGCTATTTTAATTGGAGGTTTGATCACCTGCATAAAAACATGTAGATTACGAGCTGCTGTGACCTGTGTAATGTCTGTCAGGTTGTTCTCTGTTTATAGAGTTATTCTAAAATCCACCCTTCCAACAATCTATCTATCTATCTATCTATCTATCTATCTATCTATCTATCTATCTATCTATCTATCTATCTATCTATCTATCTATCTATCTATCTATCTATCTATCTATCTATCTATCTATCTGTTTTCTGCACTTTGTGGAAGTAGCTTTAAAATATTTTAACACACTGTCGTTGCTCAGTGAGAATTGCCTCAGACACCTCATTCCTGGGAAATGAATGCGTGCCCTTGTTCCACTTTTAGTTTTTGCCCGCCACCATGGGCTGCTATTTGCTCTGCCATTTCTCAGGGTTGTGGGCTTCTTTAATGAGCACTTTGATCCCACTCAGGTCTGGCGCTGGTGTTTATGCGACCCTGAAGAAAAAACACAAGAAAAAGAAAAAAGAGAAGTATCCCATTCTCAGTTGAGACCTCTGAGCTGTGGTGTCCGGTGTAGATGCGTCTTCAGACCTTGTCATCATCCTCGGGTCCCCATTGACCACGGTGGGGTCATGGCCCGAGTGTGCTCTCTGTGTAAAGTACAACAGCAGATGACAAATGTAAACCAGAGGTCAAGAGGGACGAAATGATGAAACTAATACTGAAACATTTCCAGTGAAGCTGTCAGATTCTGAGATGATGAGTTTTCACTGCAGATGTCAGTGTCAGGTGTTTTTGTCGGTTTGTTTCTATAACAACACGTGTTCTTCATTAAGATTTCCTTTTATCAGTCTCGTAAATTTCATATCTAAACTACAACAGCGTCTTGGCACCACACAGCAGATATTTTATTTCCAGTAAAGCTCTGACATGGAGCAGCTGTGCAGTCAGCGCGGAGGCTCCGGTACTTTTCTTGAGTTGCTGCATTTGCATGCTTTGACTGTGGCCTGCGTAAAATCCACAAGTCGACAAGTCCTCTTCTGCCTTGAAACTTTACACTGCAGATTATCCTCATTGTAACATGTTTTATCCAGCAGAGAGTCTCGAAATGTTATTTTTCCAAAGCAGAAAAATCTGCAGTGGGGCTGTGACGGGTGGAACTCATTAGAGGGATCAATACAGAGTTCACAAAACTATGATTTATCTGAAATGTTTCCTCTCAAATAACATTTATATTTGATAAAGACCTGAAAGGTTTGATAAACAGTTTTGTCGCTGACCTGCCGCTGGGTCAGTCATAAACTCATGCTGTGCAGACAGTGTTTTAAATCTGCAGCAGAGATACGATCGTTTCCAAAACTCACAGATACCTTTCAGGACACGTCTGTAACAATTATGTACGGCTTGAATGTTCACATATAATTTAAGGGTGGGTCCATAAAACCACGCAGTGTAAATATGTCAAATTAATAGGTTTATTTGCTCTCTATATGGGAAAATCACGAGCATACTCATGTTTGTATAACCTCTGTCAGACCTGAACTCTGGAAAATGTCCAGAAAATTGGGTGCAAACATTTTGTGGCTTTGTCCTTTGTGAAGGTTAGATACGTATTCTTCCTTTTTGGCGTCCGTCAAATTTTCAATCAATCAAGTTTTATTTGCATTCTGAGTTCAGTCAAGGTCTATCAGTTATTTTAATGTTGATTAATGACTAGAAACAGAAGGAAACAACTGAAGGTGGAAAACTCCACCTGCCAGCTCACAATAATAATGATCATGTTTGATTTAATCTGAACAGAAAAACCCTCAGATGTTTCTTCCTCCTGCCACAAGTGAGTTCCAGCAGTGTCACACTCCTGCTCGTCATTTTGTTATGTTTGGTGTTCCTGGTATTTACAGACACAGAAGTGTTGATGAACGTGTTTTTAAACTCTGAACATGAGAAACTGAACAAACTGAAAAGGATTATTACATACGTACACCAAATTTATAAATCATAAAAATCTGAACCTGGGAGGACGTTTGCACGTTACATCTTAATTATGACTCAAGTGTTGCCCGGGGTGCATGATACAGACAGAATGATTTATGTTTAAATCAACTCTGAAATTCAAAGGCGATGCACAAGCCAAACGCGCATTTAGTTTCACACGGGGTGAATCCAGGGAACCTCGAGCTGCTCTGGAATCAAACACCTAAAAGAAAGAAGATTTACATTCAAAATCATTTAGTCGTAGGTGTATACTGGTTTAAATCCATGAATAAGATATTTTTTCATTTTAACCCAGTTTTGTAAAGTTTGCTGGACGACTAAAATCAAATAAAATCACTGTGCACCACTGACAAATGTTTGCTCTTGGTGAAAAATCTGACTTTATGACTCAGGGTATACGTGCAATACAGTCTCTATAAAACGTGGACAATCGGTTCAGTCTTTTCTTTTAATGTCCCTGAAGGCATCAGCAGGAATTGTCACATTCCACAAAATGAACAAGCAGCTGAATGTGCATGCATAATACAATTAAGAGTTTTAAATAGGGGAACTGAATGTTCTCGACTCATTTCATTGTTCGGCATGAGCGTCTCATCTCATGTCGGTTGGAGAGAGCTCGCCCTGTTTTCACACTGTGGGAGAACCGTGCACCGATCGACCAACCCAGCCTGATATCAGCCAGAGAAATACCTGAACTGGTGTGAACCAGGCTGTAAATACTCCTGTTCATGGAGAATCACTGAATTATTACACAAAGTCGTGTATTACATCAGATTTATTTCAACTTAGACAAGATAGAGGCCGCTTTGTTCACTGGGAAATAATAATCTCTAAATCCTGTTCGTAAAGGACAACAGGATATGCAAAGGTGTGTGTGTGTGTGTGTGTGTGTTTGTGCATGTGTGTCTGTCTGAAATTTGAAAGTTAAGAAAATATATCTGTTTGCTTTAGCAAGTTGGGTATTTGATTATCTTTTGTAGAACTTATGCATGAATAAGTTCTGCCATCCCTGCTTGGCAAAGACTTGGACAATGTTGTGGGAACAGTGAAGAGCCAGAGAGACGAGAAGACAACTCGCCTGTTGACTCAGTGACTCACAGCGCTGTTGTTTTTGTTTGCACTGGGCTTTTAATCACAAGAGTATATGTGAGCGGGTGGAGGAGCAGGATCCTGCTGCAGGTGGACTGACACGGACCAGCCCTCGCTGTGATGTAAGAAAAGAAATCAAAACTTGCGATTCTCACACACACACACACACACACACACACACACACACACACACACACACACACACACACACACACACACACACACACATACACACTCACACACACACACACACATGTTCAAGTGGAGAGAGGATGGTTAGGTGTGAGACAGACCAGAGGAATTAACTGGGCTGCCAGGCTGGATGCGGCCCTTTGCCCGGACTTGCCCGCTGCAGTGCCCATCCACGTGTTCTGGATGCCCATGTGTCAGGGCCGATGAGTCACGCCAGACATCGTTGTTTGCCCTGGCTGCAGTGACTCATCCCGTGCTTGCTGGATGGGACCCAGACTGTCGATCTGTTCTCATGCCTTAAGTATGGTATCTGTTTGACTTGAGCTTTTGTAAGTTTAATTTTTTCTTGTACATCATCCAGCTCAAACACTAAAGGCCTCTGTCTCTTTCCTCTCTACAAATCTGCCGCTCGCATGTCACTCAAGACGCCTTTGAGTCTGCTTTGTGTTGCCAAAGCACATGCAAGAAAAAAAAAACACTTGTACTACGACACACAGCTTTGGAGAAGTGCGTGGGCGACTGTCAAATGCATCGGCGTCCGACCAAGGGTTACAGCCCGGTGGAGACAGCACTAACTTCACTGCTGATACAGAGACATTATAGGTGTCTTATCTCCGTCCCGGGATCCGTAAGTCAGATATACACCACTTCAGCAAAAGAGTTTTATAGCAAAGAGAAAAAAAATGGCCATAAACATAAAATGACTGACTGATAGCTGCACTCGGCTGAAGGATGCCCTCTAATTAGGGTGTTTTACGAGCCCAGGATCCACAGTGAAAACATGTTCGCTCTGCGCTGCAGAACAAACACTGTCTGGGAGGTCAAGTGGCCGCAGGGAGCTGTAGACTGTCCTCACACCAAGTTCAGGGTAATTCATGTGACCTTGTTCCACCAGATTCAGCACATACCTGCAGGTTTTAAAAATGAAATCTAATGATTTATGATTTTAACAAAGACTCCTCTCTGTAGCCAGAACACATTTGATGTCACAAACACGCTGGAAAACGGGCTTCGGCTTCTTTCAGACATGCACTGAACATTTTGCTGGAATTCTTCCAAGAGGCTGTTTGTGAGAACTGAGTCAGTCTCTCCAGATATTTTCTGCGACATTTTCCGCCAGCCCCTGAGTAAAATGTGAGACTACAGCAGGAACATGTGCGGCCACACGTTTTCCGGGCATTTTCCAGAATTAATGTCTGGAAACGATTTCAGTGCAACGTAGAAAGCAGCCGAGAGCATCTTCTCTACGTCACGTATTTCTCTTTACACTCAAACAAACAGTTATTTGAGCGCTGCTTGATCAGAGATTTATGGAATTTGCGGCTCAGACAGATACGTTGCCTGCTTGATCTGCAGAATCACCACATTAAGCTTCTGCCCTGATTAATCACATCCTCCAAGAACCCTGAAATGTCTCCTCGTCCAAAACAAATGTAGCCGCTTGTGGCAGCAGCAGCATCTTGTGTCTGCGTCTGTAACGTTAGCTGATGTTGCTGCTGCTTTCAGATTTATAGACCAAACAAATCATGTACGATTCTGATGAAAAAAAAAATAGCAGCAACAGGAAGGACAGGATGCCAACACTGTTAGGAAACAGTCAAAAGTCTTTGGTGGTTGTAAGCTATCAAAGGGAATGAATGCATGACTGATGCAGGCTGACAACCGTCTTTATTTTCCTTTCAGTGGACGTATGTCAATGTTCTTGAGGAGGAAAGTGCTCAATGGATTGAAAACACCTGCAGAAAACAGTGACTTTAATGCTCCATCCAGTGATTAGAATAGTTTTGCATGAGGCTCAGTGCAGAGAGGAACTGTGGCTCTGAGAGCACCTCCACCTGGACCAGAGGATGAATCAGAGCAGCTGAGGGCTGTTAGCTGATTGAGCCTCTGCTACAAAAGGCAGCAGCAGAGACACATGGGATGAAGACAGAGACACGAGGAGAGCCTGGAAGAGGCTGAGCTTAGAAACCTGAACATGTTGTGTGGGACAATTTAAGTTGAGTTTGTTGAGTTTATGTTTATGTGTGAGGACAATAACATGCTGAAAAAAAGCAGAAAGTTTGTCTCTGGCTGTTGACCCCAGTGGTGAAGGACATCGCCAGAGACAAATAAATAACTGCAAATTCAACTGAATGATAAGACGGGGTCATTTTAATTTAAGCATTTAAGAATTTAAAAAATCAGGTCATTCAATCTTCTGACGTCTCAGGAATGAATCCCTGGAGCTTCCCTCCATATCCTGTTTCACCTGCTCCTGCCTGACTGAACCAATGAGCATCAACCACATGGAACCCCCCCCCCCCCATCAGCACAGATGAGCTCTTTAAATGATTGAAATATTTCAGATGCTTCACCAGACAAAAGAAGTAAAAACAAGGGAGTTGAGTGAGTGAGAGGCAACTGACCCTCTGGTCAACCAGAAAGTGGGACGGGTTAATCCCAGTTTACACCGACCTCACTCAGCAGCTCCTCGTCACTGCTGTGACAAACGGCAGCACGGAGAAGAGATTCTCCTCTCAGAGGGAGACAACGCAGTGCCCGGGGTCTGACCCCGGAGGTGACGACAGACCTGACATGACAACTGTACTATGGGAGAGAGAGAGACATAGAGAGACAGAGAGAGACAGAGAGAGAGATATGGGATATAGTTAAAGGAGAATGGTAGCCATAAAGATAAAATCCTCTCAGAAGTTGTAAACAGCTGTAAACTGGATTTATCTAACTAGTTAAGTGATAGCCCTCTGACAACACAATAACACAAGGTAACACAGGAAGTTACATGTCATTTAGAAAGTGGGGGGGGGGGGGTTGCTTAATGTAATTGGCAACTTCAACATTACATTTTTTCATCTCGTCAGTTCTGTAAATTCACCGTCACCTTGCAAAAGTCTCAGTTTAGAGTAAGAAGTGATGCATTGAACAATAAACTTGATCAACATACAACATTTAAAGCTTCACTTCCTCGTGTCATGTGACCAGTTGGCACACAACGCCAGTCTGTCTTTCACAACACACACCACACGGTCAACATGACAGACAATCGACTCAGACCAGCATTGAATCAGACCCCAAATCTGCCCGATTAGTGCGGCTTCAAATAGATGGACTGACCAGAGTGAAAGGTTCTATCCCTAAAACACATACAGAGCAACCAATAGATGCAAGAACCAAAATTTCAGTGTGTTCTGTATGAACCTATATGAAATGGAGGTTATTGTTTGATACTTATCTCACTTGATATAATTTAAAACAGGTCTCATCAACACCCAAACGTGGGATCTCTCCAAATATTGGTCTTTTCATGCAAACACCAGCTCAGCTCGTTCTGACAAAGTTTTGTTTTGATTTTGGTTTTAAAAGTCCCAGTGGTGGACTGGCATCAACATTCGCTTGAGAGCAAAGAGAAACGGAAGTGGAAAATTATTCATCAACCCTGTGTTTTCTCCTGCACTCGTGTATTTCATAGAAACGTCTCGTAACTGATAAAATCTCTCCTATCGTTCTCTGTAAATGCAGAGTTCAAAGGATGTCAGGAAAACTGTTTGCAAAGCACTGGGCGTTGGCATTAGTTTTGCAACAATTTGTTTTTTCATTCACAACTTATCTTTATTCTTATTGATAAGACGAAGCTGATTCATCAATGTCGAGGGTGTTGCTTTTTTGTCAGCAGCAGGATCGCTTGATTTTTAATTCTTCCCAGTGATTAATGTTAAAGCCATAGGTTGTGTATACATGTGTTGGACCACGTCTCAGACGGGGCGACACCTATAAATCAACCGTGGGCATGTTTTTGTAGTCATGTAACAATGAGTGTAGGTGTGTTTTGTGTTGAACGGAGCAATAAAACTATTACTACATTCCACATGTGTGTTTACCTGTCCGCTCAGGTCTCATCTTCTACCACACCCTCACAATGTTTTTACAGCTATCGATTCATGTGACTGAATTTCTAAGCGGTGGCATTAAAGTCATTTGAAATCCGTCACTAACGATCAATTGTTTGCTGCTGGTACGTTTGCAAACCTGACTGCCTTCAGATAATATGAATTAACAGGAAATTTGAAAAAGAAAAACACACGATGATGTTGTATTTTTTGAGAATCAGCAGCTGCATCACCATTTACCACCGGAGACGCACACAACACTGGAAACATATCATGCAAAGTGGGAAAACTCCTGCAGATAATTAAAGGGGTTATGTGTTTTCCTGCTTTATTTACATCGACGTGCAATAAAACTGTAATAAAACGATCTGCAGAGGAGCCTGCATGCAGCCTCCCCACTTAAATGTTACCTGGAGCTCTGCAGGTATGTTAATGGACACATCGTAAACCGAATATGCACTTCTGTTGGCAGAGAAAGACAAATAAAAGAGCTGTGGTTTTGTTTTGTTTTCACAGAGGCGTTTCTTGTGCTGCATGTGTCTATTACTGTAATAATTGAACTTTTGTGAGGAGCGTGGAGTCAGGCAGTTGAGGTCACTTCAGGGCTTGATTCTTCTTTCATGAAACAATCCTGGAAGTATATTTGATTATATGCAAATTCTGATTCAACCTGCTGTGTGTGTGTGTGTGTGTGTGTGTGTGTGTGTGTGTGTGTGTGTGTGTTCAAACTCTCTCCTACAACCGCTTCATCTCCCGACTCTCTCAGTGTGAGCTCACCGGGTCTTAAAGTCCCACAGCAGCTTGTTAACACCTCGAAAAGTCGTCTTTGTTCCTCAAAATTACATTTTTCAAAAGATTTGTCAGGAATAATTTCCCCTCGTGGCCTTAAAATGTGAATCAACACCTCTCCTGACCCGCCCCCTGCCATCCATCACGATCTGTTGTGTTCGGGTCAGGTTATTTTTTTTTGCCTGGGCTACCTGAACGTGCCTGTAATCGAGGAAAGCATTGGGCTCGAGGCGGGATCAGACACAAAAAACAGAATACCTGTTAAGACCAAGAATTGCGGCCTGAGACACACTCGAGGTGGAGCCCTTTCCAGTTGCTGAGCCCCACCCACAATCTGTTGGTTCAGACTGGCATTTGTTTACAACAGTGGTAGGAAACAGTCACTCACATACAAATGCAAAGCTTCTATCGTTCACCAATGTTGAACTCCATGCAAAGCCACTCAGTGGATTTGCTGCACCGCAGGAAGCAAATATTTTATTTGCCCCCTCGCTAATACTGATTGGAGGTAAACAGGAAGCAAAGGTTCGCCACTGATGTGTGTATGTGTGTTGTGTGCCCTTAAGGTGGAAATACTTATCCTGGGTGTTGACTGCTTATTTGCCAAATAAAAAAAATTATTATTTTTTAATATAAAAGGCACAAGGGGTCCTGTTAGCATGTTTAACAACTTGATTCTCACCAGAGGGAGACTTCAAACATCCCTGCTGTGAGACCAGAGGCTAAAACATGTTGCCAATAGTTTTGTCTTGATTTAGCCAAATTTGTCTTTCAGGGAGTGAGATCTCACGGAGGAAGGTTACATCAAGTCAAAACCCTGCTCGCTTAGCTGGGCGTGCTTCCACGAACACTCACGTAAACACACACGGCGTGCACCTGTGCAGGACTTTCATGAAGAGAACTGATAGCAGAGTGAAAGAAGTTGACATTTGTTTTCTTAATCGCCGTCAACACCTCCTTTCTGTTTGTGCAGCGCGAGAAGTATCACAGAGCTCCACAAAGGCTCAGTTTGCTCGTTATTTGTCCGAGCGTGTTTCCCTGCAGCTCCCTGAAACCACAAGCTCATTATTTCACCCTCCGTAGTGTTGGCTCTCAGATCCACATCAGGGCACATGTTTGCAGAGACACTGTAAATATTTATGCACACGCACACACACACGCAAGCATACTTGAACCCTCCCATTTGATCAGACTTCCTTTTTTTTATCATGAGCAGGAGAAGTTTCACTGGTGATTTTGCAGATCTTCTTACGCCTCGTTTCAGGTTGTAAAAGCCTCTTGTTGTTGCCCTGCTCTTGTTTTCACATGCAAGATGACTGAGAACTGACTAATGATTGTGCATGTGGATAAAAGGTGCTTCTCCAGGTGGTTCAGTTGTCTCAGCTGAGAGATGAATGTCAAAGTGAGAGTCAGTGCTTTTGCAATACTTTGTTTTGTTTCGATGAGCGCAAGATTAATCACAATTACTGCAGTATGTGTCATTGTTGGACTTCATTCTGGGAAAATGATCAAAAAACGATATAAGATAACAACGTTAATGAAAAAAAACTTTCCAAATCCTGATCGGGATCTAGACCAAAATTTTTTTTTTTTCCTGAAGCATATCCCTTATCCCTCCTCCAAATTTGCAGGTGATCTGTCCAATGGTTTTTCGATAATCCCGCTAAATAACAAACAAACGCACATGAAAACATCACCTCCACCAAGGAGGTGATGAAAACATCACCTCCTTGGTGGAGGAGATGTGACTGCTTTAGTTCCCTCGTGAAAGAATTCACAGATTAACAGTAGAAGAAAAATGTTCGCTTCTTTTCGTCTCTCAAAATACAAAATGTCTGTTCAGGTTGTTTTTCTTTGTTTTTTGTGTTCAAGTGTTGGCCATGATTTCTCATTCTCACCAGAAGACTTGTGTAATCATAACCGCTCTGGGTTTTCTCTCTGTCACTCTCGGTTCATGTAGAGAGAATACCACAGTATTTTTTTTACCCACTGAAAAACCAGTTCTTAGATTCCTCCTATCACCACAACATTGACAGAAGGATTAATGTGATGAATAATGCCCTTCAGTCATGTATAGAACAGGAATGCAATATTTTTGTGGACTTATTGCAGCTTATATCAAAATACAAGGCTGTGCTTTGAAGCTGCAGAATATAAATGCACCTGATATGATCAGTGCTAGAGTGTGATATATTTATATAATTATATATACACACATATATATATATATATATATATTAAAGGACCCAGTTTACCATCAGGAACATAAGATACAACATCCTTCACTTTGGCTCGACCCTTAAAAGTGAAATGTTAATAACAGTCATTTCAAACTGAGGCTGTGGCTTAGGTGGGGCCCCCTAAATCTTCAGGCCTCTGAGCCATGCCTGGTAGGTCTGCTGTCTAATCCGTCCGTGCCATCAGCGGTGCGACACATTGTTAGCATGTATATTTGTGGGGTGGAGCGTTGCCTTGATGTGGGAATGAGCACTGACACGATAACTTTCAGTGTCACTCCAGAACGCCCCCCCAGTCTGAAACCACCTCGAGGAACAGACTCCAAACGTGACGCTGAGGGATACGTGAGGGTTAAATACGTTTGATATTGCAAAGTAAATCACCAAAACCTCTTTTTAAAGTATTTTCTTGAATTACTAACTTTTCAGTCAACCATCCAAGTGTCCCCCCCCCCCCAGCGTCTCAGGTTGCCTGCAGTCAGGTGTGATGGCCCGAGGCCTCTGGTTAAATCCCCAGCCCAGACGTCTGCACAGCGTTGCTCTGCCTCATTGGGACTCCTGCACTGATTGCTGCTTTAGTCCCCCCCCCCCCCCCCCCCTTTCCTCATTGTTAGTGGGAGTCCTGCATTGTGAGGGGGCCTCTGGTGTTATTGATGTGCTGAGTGCTGGAGAATCGGCTGTGTGGGCACCGGTGGGCCTACAGCTCCTGTGAGGTCCTGTTGACCTGTGGAATGAGAGTCCAGCGGGCCACAGAAAACTCCCCGACAGGACAGAAGAATGTGGATTAATGACCGTCTCAAGCTGGGACCAAGTACAACACATCAACAATCACAATCCAAAATAGATATTGAAGAAGACATAACACATCAAATAGTGTAGCATGTGATACCAGAGAGATTAAGATCAGTCGCTGGAGGAAGATAAACATTAAAAAGTGTTTTTTGGAACAAGTTGAAAAAAATTTGAAATTTACATTAGAATACAGCAGCAACGTGGCAGATGCAAAAACTCAACAAACACTAATTACTGATAAACACACATGTTAACACACTAAAGTCAAACTTACTGAAACAGTAAATCCACATTCAAGACAGAAGAAGGCAGAGTAATCAAACCTGAATATCAAGCCTCTCTCTCTCTGTGGGTCTGTGTTTTTAACTTCGCTCTCACACTCATCTCAAAACCTTTGTTTTACTCAACACAGCTGCTATCAGATCAGTTAACCTTTAACGTCCAGCAACGGATCACAGACTCTCTCAGAAGTCAAACGAGATAATACGAAGAAGGGGGAGAAAGAGAAGAAACTGAAGTTTTGCTCGTTAGTGATATTCACATTTTATACTTTGTTTATTTGTGAAACTTGCGCCTAGTTTCATTATTTATTTTGTCAAGACATTTTGAATTTCTCTAAAGCCACTTAAGACAAAAGAGACTCACCCAGGGAATGAAAGAGTGGTTTTAAAATGACTTGCCGTATAATTTGAGTGTGTGATGAATATCATAAATCCTTCTGAAATGTCGTCTCTATATTTTTGTGAGAAAATAGTTTAGTGAGAAAATAGTTTTCCCAAACATGGAAATAAAAAAACATACATGTATGCGGCAGCATTTGGAAACACAAGCCTTCATATGCAACCTTATACTGACGGTCATGCAGATAAAACCAAGGTTCGCTCCTCAGCGGAGTCACTGGAGGGATGTGTGCCGGGCTCATGTAACTGAAGCTCACAGGGAATCTCTGCGGATAATGACGGTGGACGATGCTGCGTCTATTGTCCGCTCGCATTATGTTACATGGGAATGAGGACGACAGGAAACCTACCTTTTGTTGAACTCTTATATTTTGTAGTATCACACCAGTGCTGAGACATTTGCATGCACAAAACCAGAGCACACACACACACACACACACACACACACACACACATCTACATCTTACGCAGAGCTTCTCCGTTTACTTCAAAGACGCCAATCTGTGCACAAAGCAAATGAGAGGAGGGTAAATTAGAAGGAGAACATGGGAGCTTCTTCAGAGGAAGCACATGAGAAGCACCTTTAATCTTCCGCAGCTCGGCCCAGAGGAAATGACATCACACGGCTCACTCTTGTAAACACAAAATCCGTCGCTGACGCAGATTTTATTGTCCCCGCAGCGCGATGGAGCTCGTGTTTCTTGATGTTCTAAGCTTCTCAATGAAAAGCTCCTTTGACGTTTTATGCTTCTAATCCAAGATGACAATGGAAAAAGTAGTTCAACATAATGATGCTGACTCATATTTCAATTAAACTTGGAAGGTCGGAGGTTTGGAGAGTCATTTGAGTTGACAGGAACACAGTTGTTGATTCATTTTTTGTCTGGTGGTAGTTGACAGGGTTGGGGGACACGGCCAAAAATTATGTAAAGACACAATTTCACATTATTGCTTCGGTTTAAAGACTGAACTTTTTTTTCTCTTTCTGGTTCTCACTAAAAACCAGGTAATTCTGACACTTATTTGTTTGCAGTCATGATTATTGGATTGTGTTTACATTAGAAGACAGAGAGATTATCCCTTCATTAAATCTCATAGAGAAAATAAAGAACAAGAAATGATTGTTAATGACTTTTAAAGGGGTGAAGGGCTCCACGTAAATTGCAACCTTTAAAAGAAGCCTGTGCTGTCGCAGCTTAACTCATCTCTTTCTTTGTGACAACCCATAATTGCAGACTTTTTAAGCAGCCCTGGAGATGTGCTGCAGATAAGCTCAGCAGCCGAGGCTCCTCGGTGGCTTCTGTTTGGCTCCATGTTCCCGTCGGCTGCAGATTTCGTGCAGCAGTGTCATATTTCAAAGACGCCACATTATTCCAAACACATTAGATTCGGACGGCTGCTTCATCTTGTAATTAGCAGCAGAGATTTGTATAAAATGAGGGTCTCATATCTGAATGAGGGTTTTTTGGCTGAAGAAGACATCGAGTGCACGAGACCATGAAAGGCCACCGGAGGACAACAGTAGCCGAGGTGATTAGTGGTCGCAGCTTTTAGTAACGCAAACTCTTTAATTACAGAAAACACCAATGGAGGTAAATAGTCCGTCATCTGATAGCATCTTGGCCCAAGTAACCCCCACCCCCCCCTTCTAACAACACCAAACACAGAGCAGGTAATGAAGCCGTAGCCCTGAGGTCCCTCTGTCTCCAGACTAATCAAGAATGACAATAGAGGCAGATCTCATTTGTTGTGTTAGAAAAAAAACACATTAGGGCAGAATGAAACAGAGCTGAAGGTTTCACAAACACCCGGAGAAAGAGATGCTGGGATCTGTGGATACGCAGTGTTTACTGTACATAAACGCTTCTACCTGAGTAAAGGGTTTTCAGGAGGAGAATCTCTTGTCACGTAGGATTGATTTCTTGTCTCTCGATGATCTACAATCCGAAAATGATGACGAGCTCGATTTGGCTTGACTCTCCCAGCAGCGGCTTCCTTTGATTAGCTGTGATTAACACTCTAACCACTTTAGTGTACGCAACCTGCGTTCCTTAACTGGATGAACAACAATAAAACAGCCAATGAGGAAGAGGTTTGGAGTTTATGATACTGAATAGATGCTTTCAGACATCGAAACTCTGGATTTAGCACCGAATTCTATAATATTCTCCTGAAATGATCCAACAATGAAGTCAGAGTCAGTTGCTGGTAAAAACTCAGAAGAAGTCTGAGCGAGTTATGTCGTAAGAGTCGTAAACATAAAAGATGCCGACAGTGTCAATTTGGAAACACAACGATATTCGAGAGCTTATGATGATGCTCTACACAGACGCGTCCTGTCGTGAACGAGTCTGACTCAAACAACCTCCTGCTGCACTCTTCATATGTGAAAGGTGAAAACTGGAGAACGTCTGAACCCAGTTGTCCAAACATTTTCCAGAGTTTATGTCTGAAAAACAGCGTACGAGTAAAACTGGGGAGTTAACTTGTCCAGGTGGAGGGGCAGGTCCTTCCAAAGCCAGAAGGCGGATCACCTTTGGTCTTTTGACCTTGAAAGGGGAAAAAAAAACTGCCTGAGGATCTTTGGTTGCATGAAGGAATCAACAGCCCAGAAAGAAAACTCAAATGAAGCAGCGAGGACACAACAGTAATCAATCAAACCTGCCAATCAAACATTATACAGGTAGTAAAGGGATGTTAAAGGCTGATTTTCAGAATTGGTTTCGTGTCTCGTCCCTTATTTTTGGTTGAAACTCAGCAGATGACACATGACACCAGAGGGTTGGCGTGTTGATTCATGCGTGTGATAAGTTCAAAGCAAAAACAATGTTTGCTCGAAAATAAGGTAAATGTTGTGTATCATGCGTCATATTCATCCGAGAACATGTCCCTGAGGGGAAAGGGAAGTGCTGTGAGTTCGTGCATGCAACTGTAAGAAAAAAGAAAATGTTTTAAAATAATTAAATTTTTACAAGTGGATATCGTATGTCAAAAGTGGTTAGACCAAAACAAATCCAGGTGTGGTATCATGTTACCTGGAAATCGTTTGAATTCAAGTTTTAACAAAGCAGCAGAAGCAAAGTTAAAGAGAAGTAGGGTCAGCTGAGGAGTGGGACGGGCAGATGAACCGGTGAGCGGGTAGAGAGTGGGACTGAACGGGTTAAAGAACCAGGAGCAGCGGTTGAGGCTTGGCATTGTGGGTGCAGGATCTTAGCTAGGTACATGTAGGTGGACAGGTTGGCGGCAGTGGTTGGCGAGGGTGGACGTGAGGCTCAGGTGAAAACCAACGTTCAGAAACGAGACCAGATTTCACCGAGCAGAGGATTGGCCCGAAGCTGAGTCGCTTGAGTCAATGTGTGACGAGCAGCTCTTTAAATCCTGCTGAGTCTGAGTTGATGAGCCGATTGGGATCAGATGTGCAGGTGACATGAGACAGAGCCACACCCTGCAGACACGCACACACACACATACACACACATACAAACCCACATATGAAACACAACGGAGGGGACGGCAAAACAGACACACAAGGCGAAAAAGAGAGAACGTACTTGTGCCCGAACAGAAAGAACATGTTTGTGATTGAAAATGAACGGTTAGGTGCTTTCAGACATGTTCTGGATTTCCATGTAAATATCCAGAGGGGCTGCACACGAGAATGCAAATATCCGATTCAGTTTCTGCAGATGTTTTCTGGAACTTTTCCTGCCAGCGCCTGAGTAAGATGTCAGATGGAAAAAGCTCAGGAAACGCACAGTAAGCCCTGACGTGCACCTCCCCCAAAAAATGTCACAACACGTTGACATGACACAGAAGAAGAGCTGTGATTGGTTCGCTTGGTAGCGTTGCATCACACCTGAACTGGACAATCTCCTGCTGCGCTCTTCACACGTGGATGAAAACTCCAGGAAATGTCCAAAATGTCTGGAAATTGCTGAAATGAATTAGATGCACGCTATTTTTAAGGATATTTCACATTTCCTGTTAATGTTGTGGAGAGAAATGATGTGGTATGAAAAGCAAAAACATGTGTGGTGTTAAAATGCAAAATTACTCAAGAAATTATTTTTTTTCATGATGTGAGGATTTCCTGCCACCCCAACATAAAAGGTGAGTTTTAATTAACATGATGCAGCAAATCATTCACAAAGTCCTGTGGATCTGTGGAATACTCTGGATGCTTGTGTATAATTTATCGTGTGAGAAGCAACGAGTGTGAAAACTTCGTATTGTGTTGCCAGCAGCTTGATTTCTGAGTGTGAGTCACTGTAACCACAAGCATGGGTGTGCCGCCTATTGTCCCCCATTAAAGTACATTCAGCAGAGATAACAGAATTTGGCAAAGACGGGGCTCTGGCGTACGTTTTTTTTACTGTAACTCTCGCTGCAGGAAGATTAAGCAACAGCACTCTGGATTTTTCCCTCTAAAATGAATAGACTGTAAATCATTACGAGCAGAAATCTGCCCATTTTTATAGGGAATAAAAATGTTTCCAGCATTTTTATTTGCTAGATAATTTGTGAACTGCACATACTAAGATTTAACTTGGTGGAGATAAAACTTGGATGAAAACGTAACTTGAATCTATTCCAGTCAATTTCTTTGAATTGTATGGGCACTGTTAGATAAGATAAACCTTATAAGGAGACCCACAGATCATTTCTGTGTTATAAAACAACTTGGCTCAAATCACACTCCTCCTGCTGTAGATTAGATTAAACACTGGCACATCACCAGATTCAGTAACTTCTATAGCAAATGCTTTGTTTATTCTGAGGCCAAGATAAGGACTTAACTTTTTGCAAACAGTTCGCTTTGGGTCATCGAGCAGCTTGGAAACCACAAGCGAGGTGCGGACTGGCTGCAGCCCTGAACTTCACACATGAAACGTGCCGCTCGCTCTGACACTGGTGCAGCGGTCTGGTCGAACAATGAGCAGTGAAGTCAGGGGAGCAGTAAAAACATGTCTGCCCTCGGCTGTGATGGACAGTGAACGTTAGCGAGACAAGTCACAGCGTATTGCTGCTGCATCAGCAATTATCTCTTCTTATTCTTTCTAGTGTTTCAAATTAAAATACCTCTCAGCTGAATTTAGGATGAGTAATAAATAATAAGATGAACCATGTGCCGTCTTGTTCCTTTTGCTAGTAGCGATACCGATGATAACCTGAATAACTCCAACTCTCACGGTTACTCACGAGAAAGAGTTCTGTCACAAGCGTTCAGTGCAAACCTGCAGCGTATTTATAATCTGATAATCCGTCTGAATCACAATCGCCAGACAGAAATGGAAATCACTGAATATAAGCAAGTCTTTTCGTCTTCATAATGTTTTACAAATCCATAGCACCTTAAGTGGCACACAAAGCAATGCTCACATGTTTATTCTATTTTACTTTTCTGTTTGGTGTCGGTTGTTGCAGTTGATCCTTAAATTATTTTAAACACATGGACTTTGGCAGAGTTGTGATTTTAAAAGCTGAACTCTATTGTTCAGGATTCAGTTTGTAAAATTTGGATTGGTTGAATATAAAGAAAATACAGATTGTCTATATATCCTATAAGATGTTATATATTAGCTTTTAGGCTTGTGTAATCGGTCAGTTGCCAAAAGTGTATTGAAAGGATATAAAAGCTATGAATTGGGGAAGTTGTTTGAAAAAATATTTTTGAACAGAAAAGGAAATTGACACGGATATTGATAATTATCTTTAAATAATTAAGATTGGAAATGATGAAGAAGTGTGTTTGACCACTGAAAGTGAAGTTTTCATGGATAATGTAACGTAGTAAATTGTTTTAATTCAGAGTATGAAGTTCAAACAATAAATGATCATTAAACAATTTGTGTAACGCAACTTTATCGGTTGAAAAAAACGTATTTTGAAGTTTACTCATAATTTTCATGCAGGAATTGAAAAAACCTTGATCATTTTTACAGTGAGAAAGAGGCAACGACATGTGTGTTCATGTGAGTCACTGAAAACAGTGACAGAGTCATGTGCATGATCTGCTGTTCTAAAATAATAATGACCCGGCCCTCCTTCATAGGTAGTGTCTATTATAGGAGGGACAAACTACACTGTCGCTATTATACTCACCACACTCATGTCAGAAGAATGTGAGAGTTACTCCCACAGAGGATAATTTTACTTTTGCCAAAGCACAAAATGTCCATAATACATTATATCTTTATAACTTTGATCAAGTTGTCAACTGCATCCCATTAACTCAAAGATTAATTCACCAGCCCGAGAGCTCTGGCTCTAAAAACTCACTTTCTGGCCAATACTCCATTAAAATGGAAGAAAAATGTTTCCCCACAATAAACATGTCAAGAAATTGCCATTTAGAAAATTAAATGAAATGAAAAATAAAAGTAGATATGCCCTGGGTCATTTTTTTAATATTTTGACACAATCATCCTGATGTTACAACACAGTTTTGACTCAGAAGAGAGAAAAGTTGAAAAGGAATCTGACTTGGCGTCGTGTTGTGTTTTCCTTTTGTGAGAATCTGACTTGAGTTACAGGCCAATGTAATGTGAGACCTATTCTACTGTGTGTGGTTGAGAGGCCTCATCGGATCAGTTTACGTTGCGTCTAATGCTAATTAATGCACAGCTTCATGGTTAACGCCGCGTTGCGTTGAAAATGCAGCCATTGTGCCGTCACTAAATTCGCTTTAACTAGCTACACCTGCTCTATGAGAACACTGTGTGCTCCAAGTCTTTTCTTGGATTTTCTTGGTGGAACTGGAAACGCTTTCAACTCGATGAAAAAAAACGCCTACAGATCATAAAATCCCCGAACTGGACAATGAAGTCCGGGTTGTTAAAATTTTTTATAGTGAAATACCCCTGACTGTTCTCCCAGCCTTGTACACACAAGCAGAAGTCAAACATTTACGGACCCTAAAAATAAATGTTTTCTGCCGATTGTATAATTACATGGTGCGGGGATGTTAGTGTGTAACGCGATGCCTTTTTGTGTGTTTGTGAAGGGAAGGGGTTGCGGAGAGGGGGAGGGAGATGGGGCGGGGGAGCTTTGGTACAATATAATTAAAATAGGATGGCCTTCGCAGGGCTCAGCTTGTTATTGTCTTTTCGACCTCAGAAAGACGACATGTAAAAATAGACATGCGGCCGAGGGTTTTTCTTCTTCTCCCTCCATATATTTCACAAAAATTTGATGAATGACTGCTACTGCGCGGCGGTGACACCGATCAACAACCTGATATCTGGCGAAAAAAAACCACCGCCTCAGCATTCCTTCAATCACGGTTTTGTACCGAGTTGCATGTATCTCCGCCGTAAACCTGTCAGCACAATAAATCCCACACTATTTAAACAGTCTTCAGGTAAACTTCTACCGTTGGTGTTCCCGGAGTTTCACCTCGGTCTGGTCAGCGCTTGCTTTTCTGACTTATGCAATTCCATCCGCAAGGTATTTTATTGAAGTGGTTGCCTATTTGCCCTCACATTAAACACCTGAGGAATGTGTCCCTGGGTTTGCTGAGGTTGTTTTGATGTGCATTCAAAAAGCCCATGTGTGCAGAAGGAGCTCATTCACAGCTCGCAGGGGCTCAATGGCTTCATTTGTCCTTGAAGGTAAACACTCACAGAGGAGGCCCTCAAATATGGGCTTTTCAAATGCCAAGGCCCCCTCGGCTCTCCATCTTATGTGACAATGAACAAATTCCCATTCAAGAGCACTTACTGTGCGATAGCGTGGCATTGTGGTGCCTTCAACACACCTGAGTAAATGAGTGAACCGCATCCCTGGTGAACTGTAAACATGACATCCGTGTACAACCACGTGGGAAGGACGCCAAGTTTCATTACCGGTGAACTTGTTTGACATATTAAAATGATATTAAAAATCAATAGAGACATTAAATTGGAGATATAAATCATTTTGTCATGAGGTATTTTTTTGTCACATCCAGTCGAGCTATAGGTTCCCCTTCCTCAACACCACGTTTTCCCACGCATGAACAAACTACACTTGACTTGATGCCAATTATTGTAAAATCATTATTTCTTTTCCATACAGTTGAATTATCAATGTTTTCAGTTGCTTTGGCTGGTTTGCATTTGTGCCAACGTTACATGGTTAAATTGGATTGGACCAACTTTATATATGTGTGTGTGTGTGTGTGTGAAAGCTGCTTGGAGACAACTGTGGCAAACATTTTACATCTCACAATTACACTTTACACAAACTAAAAAGCACAACAGACAAATAAAGATTTGAGTCAGATGCCTCTGACCATGTCTGGATCTGATAATCTGATCTGATAGACCAAGACACAACAACACATTTCACGGTGCAGGTTCCCAGCCTGCCACAATGACTCATCAGCTGCGCCATATCTCAGGATAGCCCGCGTGCCGCGGTGCTGTGTGTTTTTTGAGGCATTCCCAGGTGAGGTGTGTGTGTTTTACTGTCTGTCACATCTCTCATTCCAGCTGTTTTACACACAAACGGCTCTTGTGAGATCCTGACAGTGTTTCCCTGTCAATGCCTCAGAGGAACATATGCAGAGTAACTTCAGGTCCAACAACAACTATAAAAGTTTGAGGCTGTGTCGGTGTGAAGAAGTGTTGTTTTGTGCGGAGGAGCTGCACATTCCCACAACACCTGTAAAATTCCACTGGGGACGACAGCGGCGATGCAGCCAAAAGCTTCCCACACGAGCCAACACACACAGATAAAATAATAAGTTCACTCTTGCACCACCATCACCCACCGTGAAGACACTTTTCTCCCTGATTGACAGTTACACCAGCAGGCGCTCAGACCTGGATGTGTTTTTATTGTACTGTCATTAATATAAAAGAGAAATTAGCAAAACAGTGATTGATTCTGACATGCGTTTGTTGATGCGTGAATAGTTCTGGCAGTTTCTCTGGCACCAAGCTACGATGTGATTATTGCATTAAATCCTCTTCTGTCACAAAGTTACTTAGAGACTTTATGTTTGTTTGTTTTTTATGTTTTTTATCGTTAAAAGAATTGTGTAATGTGTCGCAAAGGTGACTCCTGATGCAACATTTGTGTCACATCTTGTTTGTCCTGTCCTTAAGCTAGTGTCCTGTTCACCTGCAACGAACAAAGCAAACTTCCACTGTATCAGCATTGTCTTGAGTTCTCTGTAAATTGCAGGGATTGGTGGGTATGTATGCTGTAATTTCAATGGAATACGCGATCTTAAATTAGAGTGCGGCGTGGTTAGGGGGGGCAAGCGTACCGAGGCGCTGGGGCCTCTGGCTGGTGATTGGCTGCGTGTTGTGCTAACAGACGGGGCCTTTCCACTGGTCGTGACGGGCGGTTCTGATGTGGTCCACCACGCGGCCTCTGATGACGGGGTTGCATGTGTTCCTTGACCCTGACCATAATGGACAACTTTTACCCGCCGGAAGAAAATTACAGCCCCTCAGGAATGTTTGTGTTATTATTTTTCCTTCTTCCTATGAAATAGAAGAGGACGTTTCAGCTTGTAAGCCATTATAAAACCATTGCACCAAACCATGAGCAGAGGGAAATGGGCTTTTTTGTTGTTGTTGTCTGTGTAGGAGGATAATATGTGATTAGGAGGGACTGCAGATGAGTTTATTGGATTGTTCTGCTACATTGCACATGGACAATCAACACATTTGAGTAATTTCTTCCTCTGGAACCCGCCTACTACTTCTATAATTCTCCACCGTGGTTGAAACGTATCTGTCACTCTGTTACTGTCAGAAGCGGAGGGAGTGGACGGTGTGAGTGCTTACACTGTTTTCATTCTTAAGGAACACATGTTTGAAGGCTTTCCCACGCGAGTGTCTAACAATATAACTCAAACACTTAAACACATCTCCTGTGGGAGCCGGGCAAGTCAAAACTCCCCTGAGTTTTAAATCATCCTCAAAATATATCTCCTGAAGGATTTCTCCAAACCAACCTGTGCACGCTGGTAAAACTTAGTGACTCACTAAAGTCGACTCCATATAAACTCAAATTGCTTGATATATTTGGCTCAAGACACTCGGGTGAATTTAATGGGGTCTGTAAGAAGCTAAATAGAATTACCACATGGGTCAACACTAAAAGCGATGCTGGTTTGGCTGCAGCGGGCCTAGCATCTGTTTAAAAGCTAGAAGCCTGACACAAATGGAGAACTCTGGCTCACCCTCAGACTCCTATAGGGGAAGCGCATGCAAACAGGTGGCGGAGCCGAGCCGTTTCATCCCTGTGTACTGAAACTCCTCATTAGGATTCAGGTCAAGAGATTCTGTTGAACTCTTAGACCCAAACAGGATTTTTTGGTCCTTTTTTTGTTTTGAAGTGAGGAGATAAAGATCAGTGAGATTAACACAGCTTGAATTCAGGGAGTGGTGGTGGCAGAGTAGTGAAGTAACGTCAGTGATCATATCTGGCGTGGAGGATCAAAGTGTAGGAGCTTCCGCCCTAAAGGGACAAGGCTGCCTCCTGCTCCTCACCTCCCTTCGCCTGTCCCGTCAGGTGCTTCACGTGAACGAGAGGAGAGGGAAAGATGGAGAAAGAAAGGAGGTGGAGATATCCAAGAGAGAACGTTAGAAGGAGGGGGACAAAGAAATCCCTTCAGACTTTTTACACGGTGTTGGGGGTAATGAAAGGTGTCGCGTAGGCAATTCCAGATCCACCACCTACATTAACTGAGCTGCTTTTCAAATAACTCCATTCTCTGTGTGGTATTTCTGGGCATGCCCTGAATTTTAAACGCCATTTATAGATCCAGATTCACCACTTTCACTTTCAAACACATACCTGAACATACATACCTGTGGTTCTGGTTATGACCTTTGAATACAAACTTTATAACGACGTCTATTTCACAAAGGACAGTGTTTTAGGTTTTAACATGTTTGTGTCAAAGTAACCTGATCATGTTGTTGTATGCGCTGATCACGTACTATTTATAGTGCAAGAGCAGTTTTTATTGACATAAGCAGAATTATATCATAAGTAATTATTAGATGACTGGATGAATACATTCAAAACGGCGGAGCCTTCATTATATTCACACCTGGACTTCCCTTTACTCCAATAGTGAACACCCCCACATATTTAAAGTCACAGCTCATGTGGTCTTATGACACTGAAGTAGGATTTCCTGAGAAGTTGACAGAAGACATCATCAGTTTGTCCTCCCAAGCTGTGACTCAGCAGAATGTCATGTTAGGTAGAACAGCATGACTGGAATCATTTATTGAAAAATAACTTAAATAATAAGGTTGAAAGATCCCTGGTGTTTGAGCCGTAAAACAATTAGTTGAGCAGTAAGTCACAAGGAATAATTTCCTAGAGACATGTGAAACAAGAATAACTGAAAAAAATAAAAAATCCTATGCTGCAGAAACGGCAGCAGGGAAAGAGCGATTTATTTTTTGTGCAAATATTTCCTGTTCACACACTTGGAGCCAAAGTCTTTGATTGAGACGTGTAATTTATCGCTCGAGCGGCTGATGATCTCCTGTGGGCATGAGAGTAAATTGCTCCTCTGTGTAGATGCTGAGATAGTGATCACAGCGCAGCAGCTTTGGTGAGCTGACAGATGGCAGCCGGAGATTTTCACACCGTCCTGAGAGTCAAGAAGTCAAGTAACCTGAGTCAAAAGGTCAATTAATGACACCTCATCTTCTCTTTTCTGGCTTCTGTCTCATTTTTTAACACATTTTTTTCTCTACCTGCTTTATGTCATTGGGCTTTTGTCTGGTGATCTTGTTTTTCAAAGTAGGGATTAAAGTTGTCATCTTTGTAATGAGATGGAACAGAGCTATGTTAACAGTTGCTAATAAACAGGAACGTCATTAGTTTTTCTTCAGTGTTTGTTCCTAAACCTGGTTTAGTTTTATTTTTTCTGCTGAGTTCGGCTTCATTTTTGTTATTTGATCTTATATAAAAAGGGGGGGGATAGAAAATGACTGACAGCCTGATTGCTACTGCCCGGACTCTGGCTACCAATGCTCAAAATGGCAGCGTTCGTATCCAGGATATTTTGGCTTCATTCCTGGATAGTGGGAGGAAGTAAAGACGTGTCGTCCATCTTTATTTTAGTTACATTTGGGGGGAGTGAATCCTTCTAGACTGTCCCAATTCGAAGGCTTGTCCAAACACAGATGTGTCCTTCCATCCCAGAGCAACGGAAGCTCCACCAGGTGGATCCTCACCTGCCCGACATATCCCATGATTCATTGGACTTCACTGACTGATGGTGGCAAAAACATTCAACAGAAGAGCTAACGGTACAAATGTTACATCCTCCGAAGGATGCGGCCGCTGAATTGAGACACAGCTATAGAGTCTTTGGTAAAAACCCTCAGTGGGATTTGTCAGTCTGACTCTTAAGCCACTGTCTCATTTCAGAAAGAGATTTTTGTCCCTTTAAATATAATATTTAGTCCTGTTAAGTCTTCATACTACAGGTGAATGAGCTTCAGTACATAAATCTGTCTGTACATCTCGACTTGTCAGCACCAAAGTGTTCGAGCAGTTAATGAACATATGTACCAACAGCTCTTTCCATTGTGAAACACTAACTGCACCGATTTCTAAAAGGCCATTTATCAGTCAATGACAGTAATCTCTGTAATTGCTCTGAGGTGGGTGAAGGTTTGTCTCCCTGTGTGCACACCTCACTAATCAGCAGCAGCCACACCTTCTAACGTACAGCAGTTACTACATCAGACCGAGATGTGACGCCACGCTGTGTTTGCTGAAAGACTGAGGAAAGAGCGTCGCTTAATCCCGTTATTTACGTCTAAGATTAACACTAAAGAGTCACTGTCAACATCTGCATTTCTTTTTGGTCGAGCAGATGTTTGTAATTTACATCGTGGATGTTAGTTTTTCAATCTGAAAGCTGCGGCGTGATTGAATTCTTTAACTTTCTGTGTGTTATGCAGAAGCACACAGTAAGTTAACCACGTGTGCAACCACCCTACCCCAAATCATAAATAAGGGGAGTTTTTAAAGCTCTCTGGAGAGACCCCATCATTGTGCCACTGAAATATATACCCATCAAACAACCTATTTCTGGTCTGAGCCTCTTGATGTGGGCGACTTTCTATTTTTGCCTCACCCTTGAATTTGAACTGAATGATATTGTATATCCTGACCATTGCAAATTATATGAGGGGAATCATCTGCTGATAGGATGAATCAGAGTAAGTCATGGTAACCAGCACAAAGGCAGCGCACGAGTCGTACAGAGTGTGTCTTCAAACCCCTGTCCCGAGGATGCATCCCAAAGGTTTATTTTTACTCCGTTGTGAATGGTTATGGCAGCAAACCACCATATGGCTGTAAGATTGAGTGGTCTTGGTGGAAAATGGGGACGGAAATTATAGAGGGAGAGAGCTGGTGTCACACAGGCCTTTCATTCCTCCTCTTCTACATGAGCTGGTAAATACACAAGGTCTCAGTGGGACTAGGAAACAGTGACGGGTTGGGTTCATGGTCGCAGGCATCACCTGAACGTGAACATTCAATTGAGAAAGTGATGGGGTAGCACTGCTCTTTTACAGCCGCCTCCTACTTTGGATTATAGGTCAGGGTGAGGTAATTTCATCTAACTCAGGAAAAAACGGATTTCTTGCTGTGGACATGAAGAATGTGAAGATTTTCCCCAAAGACGGAGCAAGAAGCAGCGAAAACGTCCACGTGCACATTGTGTGTGAAGTCAATCGATTGCATGCGTGGTTAGAATGAAGTTTAGGAGCAGTATAACATCAAAAAACTGAAAATGCAGTGAAAATCGTAGTCCGAGAGATTTGAAGCTAAATCCTCTTTCACTCCACTGTTCAGATGTTTTCTTTTTTATGTCTCCTTCATGTAATCCCTCAGGTTTGGAAAAGAAAGCATCATGGACTGAATTTTAACGTCTCCTCTCTAAACATTTCATGAGACAAAGTTTAATGTGACCTAATATTATTTATTAGCAGAAACACACGTATGAGCTGTTACATTTCCACACCTGTGAGCCACTAAGCATTTTTTCCACTGGGTCACCAGCAGCACGGCTGGAGTAATGTGCCTGTTGAGTGTTTTGATTATGAGCTGCTCAGCACTGCTCGTTCACTTTTGTCTGCCCAAACTGTCACCGGGCATCAGGTTTTCGGTGATTTAAAGATGACTATGACACCGACGTTTGATGCCGAGCCTGTTGTACATGGCTTGGTCGTCTTTGAGAGTTTGTTGAGGCGCAGGACACGTTGTATTTCATGCATGTGTTTACTCTGCTGCTGTCTATCCAGAGAGCTGGTGTAAACAGCAGTCCAGGCAGATTTAAAATGAGACGCAGTGTTTAATCTGAGAAACATTTAAACCTCAGTAAGCAGGGCTGTCCTCAAACGTGAGCCCATTGATTTGAGTGTAATTACTGCTGCTCTTTGAATTCAGCCATTGTCAACTGTTAATGTAAATGGAGTTGCCGTAGGGGGACAATGAAGCCCCGCTGCTAAACAACTAGCAAGTGACACTGATGTCAAACACATGTTTCCCCCCGCAGCCCAACAGAAATAGACAAGCCTATTTAGAGGACTGGTTTGCATGCAGGCTCCAAGGACTGATGTTTGCAATCTGGGAGCCACAGCGGGTTTTTACATGATCAGTAATTCAAAAAGTGGTCGGCCAAAGAATTCATCTTGTGCCTCTTTGTTTTGCTGTTGCCATGCACTTGTGCTAAAATATCGTTTGGTGCAACTGGCCGGCATTAAGACAGCAGAAAGTATGTCGGACGCCGTCCAAGGGCTATCAAATGTCCAGAGGAGCGAGAGAAGAGAAAACACAAATGTTTTCAGTAGCAGGGAGTGAAACCAAAAAAGTGTTCTGGTGGACAATCATAGTGAATTAGGGGGTTTCTAATGAACGCGTCAGTGTTTATTACAGCTGCTGCTGTCCAGATAACATCCAGATGTGACTTTGGTCGACGTGTAGCTGGTTAAAATAGTAACTTAACGGAGGGGGAGCAGAGGTTTGTCCACTGTGGCACCGCTGAGGATCTGCTATTGCCATTACCCAGAGTGCAAGGTGTCTTTGTGCTCGCAGCGCACTTGTCTTCCTTTATCCCGATAAAACACAAGAACATAAGGCCACTGAAAGCTCCTACAGGCCTTTGAACGTACATCTAAAAGCCAGGTGTCCCGTGCGTTCTCACAGAGGACAGACGAGGATTTCATCCTCTATTGTGCCACGAGAAAAGACTTCTCAGTTACCACTCTGCCTCCAGCAACATTCATTGTGACGGTTTTGTCCAGTGACAGAAAAGAGTGAAAGACTTCCGCCTTTGTAACAACACAGAGATTGTAAAAGTGCTTTTTCCTCTTTTTATGTATTTGATAAAGGATCACATCTTTTTTATAGAACGACTTCCGTCTCATACAAGCTGAACACATTAATATTTGTTTTAAGGGGGATCGTTTCCATCTCTGACAGTTGAGAGAGAAAAAACATAATCCAAACTGCCCTGTAGATTTTGCCTCGGGCTTCACAGAATTGTCATCATATATTTTACATTTTTTTCACAAACTTGTAGCAGAGCCGGGCATGTTGTTGCAGTGTTACTCCTCAGCGCAGATGAAAAACAAATACTGAGAGCTGAAGAACTACCGTGGGGCATATTTAGAAAGCCATTACTCTTGTCTTTATTTTCAGTTTGAATAAGAGTAATAGGAGGACAAACTGACAAAACAAACAGAGCTGTGCTGACACAGAGCGGCGAGTGCCATTTTTGTTTTGGATGCCATGACAGTTTCCAGGGTAGTTTTCCAGGAATATAAGCGGCAGAGCGCTGAGAGAGAGGCCGACTTCCTGTTATTGTCAGTGAACTGTAGAACTCGCTGTATACGAGCCTGTCTGAGGTTACGCTCTCTGGTTTTAAACATATCTATAATTGATTCATAAAGTAGTTTTAGCTGCGTCTGATGAAAGCAGCAAACGCAGACAGGATGAAATATGTTTCTGACAGTTTGTCTTGTGGCACCTTAAAATGAAGCAAATGATTTGTGAGCAGATGAAAACCATGAGAACTTCCATTCTCCTGAATCCGAAACAGTAGTGTGTCGTTCACTCCCCCGAAACGGTTTCTTAATCTATTGTTATTGATGACTCAAAGCACGACTTGTTACAGTTGTACATTCATAAAACGCATCTATACGTGGCTCTTCTATCTCTGATAGTACAGCTATTGTCTGGCAAAGTTAGGGTTCAGTGCATCACTTCTGTGGACTGGAGGAGTTGGAGATCGAACCACCAACCTTCCAATTTATGGACCACACACTCTTCCTCCTGAGTCTCACTCCTTCACTGATAGAAAAGCTATTTTGAAATGTTGTGCAGTCATTCATGTTCTTCAGAGGATGAGTAATCAACTGGTTTTCACCTAATGTGAGCAGAAAGTTCAAATAGTAATTTCCAATTTGACTTGATAGCATATTTTCGTTCTGATTAGCAAATGTTAGCTTGCCAACACTTAACATGGTAATGATACAGTAACGCTGCATTCATGCCATGTCAGCAAAAGGTCAGACTTTATGTTACTTTTTCACCAATATCTAGTTGTTGGTTTATTTCCATGCAGGATTACACAAAATCCAGTGAACCGACGTTCACCAAACATGGTGGAGGGATGGGGCCTGGGAAGTACACATCAAGCGAGGCCATATACAAACTAGAAATGTATATTATCATCAATCTGGGCTGATTGTGTTTGTGTTAATATTGGATTTTAGTTTAGTGTAAGTGGATTGCTGACAGTTCCAGTTGTTCTTTGTCTCTGTCAGTACCTCTGGGCTGCTTGTAATTAAGGTCTGAACGATATCAAGTGAATGTAGAATAAACATTAAACCTGCTAAACATCAGCAAATCATTATCATTGTTAGCATGATGATATTTAGGCCTTTAGCTTGGAGCACTGCAGAACTACAGCCTCACTGAACCACTTGTGTGACTCTCTGGCTTAGAGGCCAGAGGAGGGAAAAGTAACCAGCACTTTAAAAAAACAACAAAATATGAGAAGAGGAAAAAATAAACTATTCTATGTAACAGGTTTTTTTCCCTCTTCCCTTTAATCATCTGGTAACCCCCTGAAATATCTGAGGGCCTCCCTTTCTAGGATGCTATCTTGGGACCACCCACTCTGTTGGGGGGTCGTACCCACAGGTTGGGATCCACTGCTCCGGCAGTCCATAATAACGTGGTCTGTGAATTATGAACGGTTGCACATCCTCCACTGAACTTGCTGATCTTTCAGACTTTGGACTCCAGTGCTGATGAGTAAGTTTCCAAGGCAATGACAGAACAAAACACTTGTTGCATGACATATTTTACGGGGAAGTAAATATAGCAACTTTGCCAAATGTTTACCCTGTTTTGCACTTTGACCAAGTGACAGTGCAAGTAACTGACCTAACGTAAGGCTTCTGACGTGGCAGCATGGCCCACTGTCACGTGTGACACTTGGCCGTCTTAGCACACTATCTGTCAGCGATGTGTGGGCTGGAGACTGAGAGATTACCCAAGCGTCTCAAGGCCAGCAGGCTGAACACTCAGCTATATGCTCTTTAAACCAATATTGTTCTAAAGTCTACACAGGAGGATGGAAACTTGAGGAATACCCTGCTGTAAATCCAGGACCACACACTGAGCTCCTGGTGTTTTCAAAACCAGCGTAACAACTATTTCAGTCCTTTCTGTGGGAGGACGTCCGTCTCATTCAGCGGCTTCACCTACAGTGAAATACCTTTTCTCCAATTACCATCTCAAAGTGACTCATGGCACTATTTGTATTTCACAACTGAGGGTGACAGACTTCACACAGATGATTACAGGGGCACCATGCATGCCTGAGAGGGGAACGACCTGCCTTGACGTCACGCAGTGATCATAGTCCCAATATGACACGCGAGGATTTCCCTTTGTTGCTAGGCACCAGGGTTCCGTATCTATAAACACAGGGTTCCTCACGGCACACCTGGGTTTGAAGTCGACGCTGCCACACTGTCACACCTCTACCTGTTGCTGCATGATTGCTGTCAAGTAACCATAGTTATTTTCCATTGCCAATAACTTCTGCACTGTATCTGCTATCAAATCTGTGACAACAATGCATGGTCGGCATGGCAACAAAATAATCACCTGAGGGGAGAGGTGAATTTTCTTTTCTACTCACCTATTAGTGTGGTTACGCTGTTGGCACAAGAAGGTTCATTAATTTTGTTCAAAACCAGATCAAAGTTATGTAACCCTGCGGTTCAAACATAAATCACTGGGTTGCATTCATTTCACTCAAGTTGTTGTATAATCATAATCACATTTTATACCATTATCCAGAGCTGTAAATTCATGCCTGTCATTTGAAATGCCACAAAGTATTAATTTTTAGAAAAGTACATCAAGATAAGAATGGGACCATTGTTTAAACCTTTACGACTGTGGTTACAGTACCTAAGGTGTGTTTTAGTTTGTACTGGGCTTTTATAAAATTATATATTCTTTTAATGCTCCTGATTCTATCTGTGCAAAGCATTTTAGGAGCAACATAGTGCAACAGCTGTTGACCGAGAATAGCTTCACACTTGTGGCTATGGCTTGTTTTGTTTTTTTCACTCAATACATGAATATACAAACCTCATATTCTACATTATTGTTTGTGCCCCACTGCAACTTAAATTGGCCGATGTGTGTGTCTGTGCATGTGTGTGTGTTTGTGTGTGTACGTGTGCTGTGGGAATTTAAGACTTGGCTTTAGAGATGCTTAAATCTTTATGTGAGATAGAGGTCATAATAGTTTTGAACAGTCAAACATGCACCAGCTTTGGCAAACCCAGACGGTTCCAGAGGCAGATGAAGATAAGATAAATGTAATCTGGTCTGAGTAGGTGTTATTAGTAGTCTCATACCGATCATTCAGATCACCGCTGGATAGGACGTGTGTTCACATAGAAAACTGAACACCAAATATAGATTGTTTTACTGATTTCATATTTCTTATACTTGATCATGAGGAGAACATGGCATAGCACACATGTTGACATGGAAAATGATGAATCGTACGATGTTCCCAGACGCAGCACACCTGACACAACAGATGGTTTCTTTGAGCTTCATTGGAAACTGTATGGAAAAGGGCAGCTGGGAAAAAAAATAGTTGGCAGGTGCCTGGATGAACCATCCGTCTATCACTGTCGACCAAAGCTGCCAAAGTCAGCAGGGAGTAGAGCGGAAAACTTATTTCCATCAAGAGAAGCCTCTTTTCAAAGAGAAATTATCTTCCTAACATATTTTAAAAGGTGCCATCTTTATTAGCAGCCTCTCTCTGTTGTCAAACCTTAGATGCACCCACAGCTGCGTGTGGTTCCCCTGTGGTTCGGCCACAAGCGAACATCTTGGAGGCCGACAAAATGGATTCCCGCTTGTGAGAAACGTCTTGCGTGGTGAGGACAAGTCACACCTGTTGTGTAGATATTCAAAGAAAAGCAGGTGCTTCCAAGATGGATCTGATGCAACATGAGACGAGTTAACACGCACAAATCTGGCATTTCAGGTCATTGTGAAATGGAGTCGCAACCTGTAGCACCTGCTTCGATGTGACTCACACGAATTAAGAGTATCACCATTCAGAGACAAACTTTAGGTATGACCTCATGCTG
Source organism: Paralichthys olivaceus (assembly GCF_024713975.1). Lineage (NCBI taxonomy): Eukaryota > Metazoa > Chordata > Actinopteri > Pleuronectiformes > Paralichthyidae > Paralichthys > Paralichthys olivaceus. The sequence continues at coordinate 5,817,449 of NC_091108.1, read as the reverse complement.
GACCGCTGCAGCCTGGCTTGGCAAGAACAATAACCAGACTGTGTTAGTCCATCCGACGTTTCTCTCGAACGTGTCTGTGACCGCTGACCACAGCTTGAGTCACATCCTTCCCAGCTCTCCTGCATATTTACAGAGTGCTGGCTTTCAGTTGCCGATGATATCACGGGCTCCGGGTATTAAGAGTTGCACTGTTTGAGAATACCTCCAGGATGGGATGGAAAGAAACGTCCAGGGTTAGCTACAACCATGAGGCTGATACAGGAAACCAGCCCCCTCCTCCTCCTCCTCTGTGTGTCTCTGCAGAACTTTCCACTCCATTCAGCATCCCCCCCCCCACCCCGGTCTGTCAGACGGGAACCTGCCGATGACACTACAACAGCTCACCTTGATGGCTGCAGTGACATCATATTAGAAATGACGCAGGGAGACCACGGAACAGTTTTCTCTAAATAGACATTTAATGATTTAAAATAGTGTGGTTGCAGACGGGGGAAAGGGAAACAGGTGCTGGGCTGGAAAAGAGCGTATGTTTGTTTTTTTTTTACTGGTTTTCTTTACCGTGTAATTTTAACTCACAGCATCTCATGTTTTGTTTTGTTTTTGCAAAGCTGAATGTAAAGGGAGTCAAACTGATGATGAATAAAAAGCACAACAGCCGAGCAGGAAGGCATTGCTCTGACGTGTTTCAATGATAATACAAAATGAAGGAATTTTACTCTTTAAATTTACAGTTATCAAACTAATAACACTGAATTCAACTTCATTCATATGTAACAAATATATACAGATAATCAACAAAGAGGAAATGTGGCAGAACGAAGAGGCTTCACGTAAAAAATATCAGACTGACTGATGAGTGTTATTGACCTGTGAGGAGGTGATACTGTAACTTTAAACCACAAATCGTAACATCTGCTTTCAAGCCGTTTGACCCACTGTGATAGATCGTGTACAACTCTGCACCGAATCAGTTGGATGTAAACATTACTCCTGCTCTCCTTGGCCTCGCTCACATTAGGAGCCACACAGTAGTAAAATATAATTACTTTTTTTTTTTTTTAACCTACTCAAAGGCTCCATCTAATATTTGCATTGATCAGAAATGAATATAACTTGAACAAATAATAAAAACGAAACAAAAGCAGACACTGACAGTCCTGCCGTTGAGCGCACATTAGCGGCTCGACTCCACCCCTCTTGATTTCCACCTGCCGGCTGCAGCGCTGCCTACTGGGTCCGGAGCTGGTAATCTGAGGAGGAAATAGAGAGACTTAATCAAATGGACAAAGAAAAGATGGGAATCAGAGAGAAATCGAGTGGAGGCGGCTGATGCCTTCCACCCAGAATGAATGGAACACAAAGGAAATGAGATGAGGGTGTGTGGCAATTAGTGGCAACATTAGAAAAAAGACCAACATGTGCAACCTTGGTAATATCTGGGTGAAGATCGACAAAAAACAAAAAGTTCACTTTCTCACATTCTGCAAGACATTGCCACATTGCTTCGTGTTCTATAGTGTATCCTCTTTTCCTAGAACTGCATCAGTACAAAGTTAGTTCCCACCACATTGCACTGCATTGCCCAACTGTTGCCTAATACGTGCACATATGGGCACTCAGTATCAGTGAACTCTTATCCTACCTCCATTTTGGGTGATGTAGCGCACCCAGGGCAAGGCCTGATATCCACTCTTCTCAATGATCTTCAGGTAACGCACCTGAAAAACAAAAATGGTTTGAAGATGACTGATAGAACGAGAGTAGTTTGATGGAATGAATTAAAAATATAACATCTAACACCGGACTCTCCAAGGCAGGCAATGACGTAAACGTTTATTTCTAATGCAAAAAGCAACTTGTCACAAGTCACTGGTTGATATTTTGTCACATCTTCATCCTCATTTTAAATGATTTATTCTGTGCAGGGCTGCAGGGGACTCATCACTGAGGAGACTGAGACTGAAATAGTTTCTGGTAACAGCTAAATTAGTCATTTATTGATGTGATTGGTGGTTCAATACTGTTTTTGCTTTGACTCTAGGTCTTTGATTTATTTATTTTTTTATAGCGTACCAAGCTACTAACTTCAAATCCACAGGTGTCAAGCACTTCAGTTTTCAAAGGCTGATTTTTTTCATGCTGAATTCCCCTTTAAACCTGTGGCAAGCTGATAGTAAGAGTGGTGGTGTTTATGAGGAAGCAGTAGTATGAGTAACAGTGTGAAGAAGGAAGCAGCTACAGAACAGCTTTCAAGGTACACACAGAGTTTAGTTATCACTGTTCTGTTCATGGCTTGGAGGAAAAAGAATGCACATCAGCAGAATCAAGACACAACTTTCACAAGCCATTAACTGACATTTCAGCAGAGCTGTTACCACAGAGCTGAATTTCGAGAAGAGATGCTAAAAATACCCTGGCCTCCTGAACATCACTCTACATGATTGCACCCTGTTTTCCCCACTCAGGTGCACAAAAAACTATCAGATGGAACTTTAACAAAATGTCCATGTTGGTTTTATATTCATAGTATTTATAAATGATGAACTATAACCTCATTTTTATAATTTCTATTACAATTCCACCACAACAACATTGAGAAATCCTCCTCACCAACATGTTGTCTTGTCATTTCATCTTGTGGTGGTAATAATTATACATCACATATAACCGCATAAACATTCATGTTTGCAGAACTAACTTTCGCACGATCATTTACGTTTCTTAGAAAACAGAAAAAGTGACGAGCTCTCACTATTTGGAGGAACGAGAATGTGGCCAACATTGATGCTGACAGATACGACCCCTCTCTGGGAGATGTCGCCTGTGTGATGTTGCCATCACGACTGTTCCCAGCTCAGAGCAGGACAGACAGGGCAGGAATTTGTGGGCAAGGCCTTTGGTAAGGCCTCGGTACTGGCCGCCTTGTTATTACCTTCCACTACACAGTGAGGTCAGAGAGAGACAGCGGCGTGGCCGCCAGACGCATGACGACAAACACATAGACGCGGGATCACCGAGTCTGCAGGCGCAGCACTTCTCGCTGAACCCAGGAGCCAAACATGCAGTCGGCCTGACCGTCGGTACATAGTCAGCAGAATGGCATCAAAAGCCATCCTCCGCAAAATATCATTATGGCTTGTAAGATGAGAAGAGGAAAGGAGACTGTTTGTTGTATCTCGTTTGGTAAGTACAGACTACATGTGTGGTCTGGACTTATCAGGATTTTGGTCGAAGCTACGTCCCCGGAAAGCATCTGCCAACATGTTTGGCTTCTCTCGACATCACCTAAAGACAGGAGGTTTGAAAATGTAACTACAGCTCTGCTCTCACTGCCACTCGGCCAAAGTGGCGGGTTACTCCATTTCTAGTAAAATTTACAAGGTGCAGTTACGTGCATCATACACACTTCACATGTGTGCAGCCCTGCACTTAGTGGTGAAGTTAAGAGGAACTTTCTCATGCTTTGATATTTACATGCATCTAATTAAACTTGGTGGCCTCTTCTCACACGTACAGAGTGGTGTTATTGACTGCATTAAGAGTCTGAAACCGGGCCTGTACTTACTCTGTAATAAGGCTTGACACAAGAGTTCGGTGGGAATATGGGTCTTAATAGGCTGTGTTTGTGATGCAGCAACGTGTGACTGCTGAGAAGTCTTTTTTTGAAAGCCTGAAAAAAGAATCATGGTCTCTTCAAACGTTTGAGACAAATTGTAAGAGGTCATATCTTAAAAATCTGAAAAATGACCCTGACTGAGTCTCTAACACTCAGGTGATGTGGTTTCTCTGTCACAATCAGACCTTTTCAGGTAAGTTAACAAAAGAAAATTTGTTCTTGACAGGTGATTTATTATTATATTGATATAGTTTGACTTTAGATGGGTCACAAAACAATTTGATGCCAATGAAGAACAACATAGGGCTCATGACTTACTTTATAATGTGTATCTTCAACATTCTATCCATCCATTTCTCCTTTATATTTATGGACATCATTAGTTTTTTCCTCAGTGCCCTTAGTGAGAAATGTGACATCTGACACCTCATGGACTTAAGATGTCAAAAGACATTTTTTTGCAAGTTCAATTGCTTTGTTGTCCAAATGGAGAAGCATGAGATGAACCGAGCAGATGTTAACAGCAGGTCGGAACAGGGCCTACGACTTCCTACGATTTCCCAGGAAAGAACAAAATCGTGTTTATTTCTTTCAGCTGTCAAATTACCTAAAAAAAAAAGACATTTATTATCGAGTCATACTTAATTACAAGTACGTTACATTTCAATTAAACTGGGCTTGAGCCCCTTGTATCCGAGTGGGCTGCATAATGGCCACGCAACTTAATAATGTTTTTTATTGACTGTCACAGGAAATGTAGACAAGCTGGAAAATATGACCTCTTGGTTCTTTTAATTTGATTAACGCAGAAAACAGCTTCAAAGTAAATACGTAAATTAGAGTTTGTTAGTAAAAGATTCAGGCCTCTATCAGAACTTTTATGAAAAATACAGTGTTGGATGTCAAAGAGAGTTTTGATATACATATACTAGTTGAAAGAATTGATTAGTGCTCAGTAACCAAGGCTGTTCGACAGATTTATACCCACACTTCCTTTACATGGCTTTAACGAGCAGTTTTGCCAACAGGACTTTGAACCAGTACTTGAATAATATTTTTAATTACCCATCTTTGGATTCAGAAAGTAAGTTTTATTGTAAAAGGTCTTAAACAATACTACTCGTTTAGCATGTTTTCTTGCCTGTGTGCTTAGTTCACCACATAATAGGAACTGACTATTTGCAATAACAATTTTGAAACTCTTGAGGGAATAGCTGGTGAAGAGGTTAACCATAAACAGATGTGAAAGCTGACATGAAAAAAGATGTGTAAAATGGGTGAAGTTAGTTACGAAGTATATAAAATAGTTTTCTGTCAATTCTTGCTTTGATTTGAATTCTATGTATTTATAGAAATGTGTTCTTACTTGTTTAGGGCAGTGTCAGTTACATTTGGTGCCATGTTGCTGGAAAAACTGTTTTGAATGAATGTCCTGGTATTTTACAAGTTCTAGTTCAAACTTCACTTGAAAATATGTCACTTAAAAAGTCTTGTTTTAGAGGCAAAGTGTCAGATGAGTCAAGCTAGAAAGTATTGTGTAATTATATAAAAACTGAGGAAAACACTCTTTTAGGGAAAGCATATGATATATTCAAATAGGAGTTTGTAAAGTTGGCATTGTGTGCTCACATCGAGGCATGGGAAAACTTAATTTTGAGTTACTGTAGTGCTACACATATAATCACAGGACATCTGTGATTATACTGTATGTGCTGCACATGTTTGCAAGTCTGTGGTCAGCAAGAGTTTTCATTCAAACACCAAGGAAAAACATTATCTTCTCCCTCAGATTCATGGGAATCACAATCAAAACCCAATGAATCTAATTATCTGTAACTTAGAATGACATATTCTATCACTGTCATTAACACAGAGGCAAAAGTCTAAGTTCGAGTTGAAGAGCAGCAAAAAAAACCGAGTTTCAGTCTAAGAGCGCTGCCTTACTGCCCCCTCTGGCCAACACAGAGACAAAAATGAATTGTTTGAATTCCTTCTGTGAGAGAGAGGACATACGTGAGACACAGTGGCGTGCCATAAATTCTAAATCTGCAGTGACAAGGAAACTTTGAGAGATATAGAGTATGTGTGTTTGTGCACTGGATGATAAGCAAATAGCAGGTGAAAATAAACAGTAGCCTTTGTTTTTAATCTTCTCTCTGGTGTTTTACCGTACAGGAACGATAAACAGTTTGACCGACTGTTAAAACATTCAGGAGTTTCATCGAATAACATAACTCTAATACTGTTTAGTGAGTGCATGTGTGCAGGACTCACCTGGATGCCTGAGGTGGTGAAGTATGGAATCTCAAACTTGACACTGATGGGTGGCTTCCCCTCCTTGTCTTCAGCCTCTACACTCGGCAGACCAAAGTGGGCGCGCATCAAATACTCTTTTCCACCCTGTGACAAGTAACAACACAAACTCTTTAACACTGGAGGGTTCCACGTCGATATACTTGGTTTCAGAGAGGGGCAGTAACAACAACATCAAGTTTCTATCATCACTACGTAAAGAACAACTGTTGAATTTCTGGTTCAAGTGAAGAAAGTTAAATGCTTCATCACAGAAACCAAACAAAAGATTACATAATCATTTGTAACCAAGTGCAAGGTATTGAGGAGTCATGCTCTCTGCTCACAGGGAAGGACTTGATCGACCAGACGATCTCACTGTTCTCCGGGACCCACTTCACGCTGCCCACTGTGGTCTTGAATTTGGGAGAGTCAGCGTCCGTTGGCACAGGAATGTGGATTTCCACGTTGTTGGCTGTGGAACGCCTTTTGAACTGACTCTTCGCCTGAGAGAAGAAACAAGCAGGTCAAGTTTAACACCACGTTCCACCTCGACAGGGTATCACACCAGTGCATGATGATTGCTTTCAATAAGTGTGATTCAATCAGGGTTAGTCAGGCGTGACAACAAGGTACTCACACCATAACTGTAGAAGAATGTGAACATACCAGAAGTCTGAACTTTATCACAATCCAGTCATTTGTCACAAGACTTTCGAAAGAAAGTAACAAACCTTGATCATGTACTCGATCCGACTGTGGGAGTGTTTCTCAATAACTGATTCAATCCATATCAATGGCTTCACCTATGACACAATAACATGCAAATATTATTTACATATTCACTTTAAACAGGTTCTCACAGGTTTGACAAACATGGCAGCTACAAAGGCACATGACACAGTCACCACCTAGTGGATTGACGGTATTACTACAACTAGAACCAATGATAAAAGTAGAAGAATAAGAGACAAGTTTGCTTTGTTTCCACAACCATCAACAAAAACAACAAATAGTCCTATCATGGTGGTTGATATGAGGAACCAGTGTTTTGTTGTGGTCAGTGTTGGAGAGGAAATGTAGGGAAAAGCACACATTGCGCCATTTGACACATTGTGTAATTAAGCAACATGTTTCTTGGGGTATCGCCCAAAATATATATTTACAGCATATGAGAAGTCCAACCCTGACATTAGAAGGTTTAATCATTAATGAAGCACTGACTATTTTATTAAATGAAAACGATTTCATCTCTCACATGAATTCTGCTCCACTGTTCTACTTCCTGTCCCACAGGCTAACCAGGAGACTATTGTGAAACATTCATTGAGAATTCCATCTTATTTTAAGACTTCATAACACAATGTACTTGATTATAGTCATATAACTCATGATATGATTGTAATTTCTAATCATGACGATGCTTTTGGTAATTGAATTACGTGTCGACTGGTTGATGATGAATCTAGGTCTCGTTATGTTTCATTCTTTCCTGGCAATATTACTACTGTGTTGACTGACTATGCCTTATGTATAGTTGTAAATATTGCTGTTCAATTGAACAGGTGCACTGTATCTCCAGAGGAGTAGATATGGCAACAATGATAGATTAAGTGATTTTGAATATTCAAATTATTCCCACTAAACTACCACTTCTTTAAAATACGACTTTATGATTTTCTGGTTAGAATGGCCTGTGCCAGCAATGTCTGAGGACAAAGACAAAAATGCTTTAATGACTTATCTACAAGTCTCTCTAACTATCTTACTATGTATTTTGCTGCCGTCCATTAGGGGAGTGAGCTGGTTTTAATCCACAGTACTCACATGAGTGTTGAGGCGATAGGACATGAGCTCAAACTCTCCGTCCGGAGGGATGAAGGAGATTGTGCGGTCGTTCTCAAAGCGAGACAGACGCACACACTGGTGGAACTTGACATCTTCCAGCTCTACTGATTTACTCTTCCCTCCTACATGAACGAAATAAAGTTCATTTCAGAAGGATAAAAATACCAGAAGAATGTACCAGCTTCACATGAAATGGAATATTCAGCTCCAAGTAAGGAAGATCGATCTCACTGTCACTCTTGCAAACTTTGAAAGAATTATTTATTATCATCAAAACTCATTTATTCCATCATGCAGCTCAAATCATCTTTTAACAAAATCAGACCATAGTACGTGATGAGAGGGAACTCACGTCCAGTGTTTTCAAACAGAACCTTGTCGTTGAGGCCGAGCCGCAACTCAGGCATCCCGGACAGGAACACACGCATCTTAATGGAACCAACAATCTCACTGCGAAGAACATTACCATTGGCACTGACCTGAAAATTTGAAATCGTCAGCTGGTGTTAGAGGACCTGTTCATAACTGCACGCATCTTAAGTGATCTGATCACAATGGTCACAAATAAATTGATGTATTGGAAACACTGAGAAGTTTAATTGTCATACTTGTCCATTGGTTCATTCACACCAGTACCTAAGAGCAGTCCACTTGTGATCAGATCACCAGAAACTGATTTTAATGCCAGGATAAACAGGGCTGGAGGAACTTATCAAAGAAATGCTTTAGCTACTTAAAGAAATGGCAGCACAGAACACAGGATCAGATTATTAAACACTCTTGAGTATATTGTGACACACACAGTGAGGAAGTATATCAACACTGTGACTGGCATTCCTTAAGCAACACAGTGCTAAAACAAGCAGTTCCTACCAGGAGGTTGACTGACTCAATGACGTCCAGGAAAACCTCATTCTTCCTGTACTTGATGCCCTCTGACCTCCAGGAGACAGCGTTGGTGACTGTGGCGGGGGGTCGAGGGGCGCCAGTGTCTAGCTTGTGTCCCTCCTGGGTAATGTATCTGAGAGACGAAAACATAAACACTGAAGCAAAACTGAGAAAAATAGGAAATCAACTGTCTGCGGTGAGGAGTTCCCAGAAAGCATCAAAGAAGAACAAAGACTGTCATGACTATCGTATATATTGTAGTCAAAGAACACTGGGGGGAAATCCAGAGTTTGGTTGCTGCATCACAGGGCTGAAAGTTTAAATGGTTATTTGTGGTTCTTTTGGAGGACAATAGAATCCTTGACTTTTAGATAGATATGGGAAAATAACAGCAGTATCACAAAGTAACCTATAAACACAGTTTAACTGCTACTCAACAATCATCTGAAATTCAAATCCAAAAATTACTTTTATAACTCCCTGAATTCATTATTTGGAAAAAAGAATTAAAGCTACTCAGCTGAAACTATTTTCTTTACCTTTTATTTTCAAAAGAATAAGGTTTAATTTTGTTTTGTAATGTTTGTTGGGCATTTTATAGACTAACAATCAAAATATAATCTAAAGGTTAATAATGGACAGTATTAATTGGTCGCATCTCTAATGACTGTACTTTTAGTTTCTGGCAGTGAGACTGTGACTCACAGGGGATACTTACTCTTGCAGAATCTTGCTGTCAGTGGTCTGAGGATAGCCAAAGTCCATCAGCTCATCCATCAGCTCATAAATGATGACAAAGTTATCTCTAATGCTCTCCTCCTCCAATTCTTTGAAATACTCTGAAAAAACCTGAGGGACACAAATGTTGATTCATAAACCTGTTTTTCCAAAACTGTCCATAGAATACACATGTCTTTGTTTGAGGTGTGTATTAACCGAAGCAGGTGAAGAGTTCAATCCTACCTGAACAATTTTGTACAAGAAGGAGAACACCAGCGAAACACTAGCATTTTTCTTGGATGTTGCAACCACTGATGTGTTGTGTGTTAAGAAAAAGAGTTTAAAGTCAAAACAGTCACAAAAAGCAAATAATCAGGTTTCGAGAAGTTACCTGGCTACAAATACCATGCAGTTAAGAGGAAGGATACAGTAGAGGTTATTGTGTTTGATCCACATGAAACGGACTCCCCCGTGGGCCAGGATTGGAGACAGCGTCCCCTCCTCCTCTTTGTCCATCAGAAGGGTCATAAAGTGCTCGATCTCTGACATGTCCACATCTCCCCTGTAATTTCGGCACACCAGGACCTGAGAGGAACAAACAGTACTGTTGAAGCTTGGAAGGGCTGAAAACCAGGGGCCTGTTCCAGAAAGCACGTTTAACCAAACCCTGAACTCTTGAGTTAAGTAAATAAAGAGCAGAGCCTCCATTTTACAACTTTGCAGCCAGAAATATTTCAGGAAGATGAGAGCGTGTGAAAAAATCATTATCACTCCTGTAACATGCCCCTGATAATTATTGTCATTGATAAATTAGCAGATTGAACAGTAAGGAGTGAAGTTAATCAAATAATCTACTGCATTTTTATATGTGCACGCATTCATAAATCTATTCTTTAATCTTTAACCACACTTAATGAGAATAGTTTCACCCTGATATAAACTGGAAATGGAAAAAGTCGGGTATTAAATCCCACTAAATCCAAGAGGTGAATCCATCTGCAGATTTGCTTGAAATATTTAATAAAATTAATTTAGGTGCACTATTTAATCAAACATATGTGCACTATACCATAAATGGTAAACTGGATGCTTCAATCTGCCATTCAACCTTGATGAGTAACTTTAAAGCCGAATGGACCAGAGGACGATCAGAGCTGAAAATGCATTCCGTGTATTTAGTAAAATGTAGGTCAAGTGTTGCACAGAAGCAAAAAACGCGTAAAATGGACGAATTTGAAAGGGAGTTTTGCTGCTAGCTAACAGCTGACACCACCTGCCTGTTAGCCAGCGGCCTGGTGTCTTCTCCAGCTTTGACATCTTATGTCACGAGGCTCCTTCCTCTAGGTCACATTTATTACGTTAAGACAGAAGCTTAAAACCTTGACACTTGGCAAATCCACCCGTGCTAACGCGTTAGCTGCTCTGCTGCGGAATCAGCCACATCATAATCTGTCACTGAGGAATGTGTTCGCTAGGCTAACAGCTAGCATTAGCATCGCAGCAGCCGGTCCCGTTATCTTACCTTTCCTTTTAAATCCAAGACGTACACGGCGCTCGCAGACATCTTGGACTAATTCACACGCGTTTAAAGACGAAATTCCTCCGGGATGAATTCAAACAAACAGATTTTAATTCATAATACTGGAGGATGGAGGAAAGAGAGACTTCCTCGTTTTTTGTCACAGCGACCCAGCCTCTCTCTAAAGAGCGCCCCCTAGGAGAAGGAGGACTCAGCGCAGGAGCAGAGGAAAAAAAAGTATGGACAGTTTATTCTTTGATTTTAATTATGACATGTCTTATTAAGAATAATAATGATAATAACAATACTTATTATTATTATTATTATTATTTTTCACACAGCACATTTTAAAACACAATTATAACGTGCTTTGCAAGTAAAGAATAATAAATGAAAGCAAACAAGAGGAAGTAATTAAAACCTATTTTAAGGTCACACAACATTACAGCACCAATGCAAGTAATGATAAATGGTTGATATTTTCACATTATTATCAGAAATGTCTTGATGGAGGTGGAAAACATCTGATGAAAATGTTCAGGCAAGAGGAATCATTTCCAGAAAATTTGAAATGATCTCATGGTTTCTGAGTTGCCTTTTGTTCCTGTAGCCTCCTCTACTGGAGAAGTGAATGATCTGCATATGATCTGCTCCTGCAACTTGATGATCACCACAAGATAGCACCATACTGCCACGGTGAGAGAGAGGGCGGCTCAGAATTAAATATGACAATATGTGATGAACAAGCATTTACTGATTAATACAACAAACAACAGTGAATTATCAAGTTAAAACTCTTAAGTAAGTTAAAATCATTGCAATTCATTTATTTTATCTAAATCATATTTTCTTCCTGTGACTTTTTGGTGTTGTGATGCGTGTCATACCAACCCTCACATCTTTCACCAGATCACATGTCTCAAACAGCCTGGGAGTAAAGCTCAACTGAACTCACACCCATATTTACTTCTTATTCCAAACCTATTGACTATGGTGATGCAGCCTGGTTTGCGGTCTGTGTTCCAGTTCATCCCAGCAGCGTTTTTTTTTTTTTTAAATGTTCTGTGCACGCCGGCCAAATTCTGCCACGGGAAACTGGTTCTGTGCACACATGTGTTATCATGTTAAATTCCATCCAGCATCAATGCCACTTACACTTCAAGGGGGAAGTTGGAGCCAATCCCAGCTGACATTGGGTTGAGAGGCTGGGTACTCCCGGGACAGGTTGCCAGTGAATCGCAGAGCCAATGTACAAAGATAAACAACCATTCACTCACATTTACACAGTCAATTTAGAGTCTACAATTAACATAACAGGATTCTGCAGGAAGCTTGAGTACCTGGTGAAAACACACACAAATACAGGGAGAACATGCAGGAAAACCCCAGAACAGTGCTAATCACCACATTTTGCTACCCACTGTTCCACCCTATACTTGTATTATAGCCATAAAACAACTAACTATACCTAAGTGATGACCTTTACTCAAAACATTAAAAATAGCCCCATAGATAAAAACCACATAACAATGTTACAGTATGTGGATGTGGTGTCAGCATACATTTAGCCACGGTGTCCACTAGCAACAGGCCTTCACATCCTCCTTCAATCAGCCACTCGTTCTGAATCTCTCTTATTATTGTTCAACAGTGAAAATAAGTGTGTCAGTCTCTATTTAAGTTGAGATTTCACCGTCATAAATGCTCTAAACTCTATTCACCCAAACAGAAGGCAGCTGATCATCTCACTAACTATAAATGCTGATGTGCGAAAACCTAAATGGCAGCCAAGCAACAAATAATGACCTCATCAGAGGCAACAAGACCCCTGTAACTTAAGAAGAAGAATTGCTGCTGCTCGAGTCTAAAAATATACTACTTATTAATGTGTCAGTGTATTATGCTACACAAAGCTCCCAGAGTAATTATTGAATTGGTACAGACTTAGCATTAAGCCTGTAAGTATTAGCATGCTCATGTACCGCAACACAAACAGGTGAGTATTGTGACACAGTGATGAGGATGTGAAGCAGAAGGATGATTGAATGTTAACATGGCTGAATCAGGAATAGTGCATGGATGTTGGAACATAAGATTTGCTCCTTTATGGCGAGAGAAATCTTAGATCTGCCGACGACCGTCCCTGTGCTCCTCTTCAGGAACGCCACCCTTCTCTCGGCGTGAAAAGCCTTTCAGCGCCGGGCTTGTGTGAGACAACTGTGCCTCGTCAAAGTGACAGATCTCTGATCCCTTGGCTGGTAAGATGGAGCGTAGACATTGTCAGGAGTCTGAGATACAACTGGACTGAGTTACACAGCCAAATATAACAGGTTGCCCCTTCCATAGTCAGCATTTGTGTTCGGGATTCATTGGATGTAGTTGTGTAGTTGATGGACGTGTTTGTACAGAAGGCGGACGTGTTTGCATTGATGACTGGGCCTGTCTCACAACACTGACTCACCATGAACACACAGGTGTTGGTGCGTACACTGCCAGAGTAAACTCTTGCAATCATACATGTTCATATAAATATTTCCTTTGGTTGATCACTGCACTAAATGCAACGTTTTCAGTTTGTAAATTGACTTGTACAGCCTTTACTGTAATATCTGTGTTTACATATCCCTCGCATGACATCAAGTGCTGCTAAAAGTGTCCCAGTTTGTGTTCTTCATTCATATACACTCTAATCCATTACACTATTCCCATTGCTGTGTGATTTATACTTAGCAGGACTTTGACTGTACTCCCAAGGCGATCCTGTGGCTTTTCGGGGAGTTTTTACCATACAAGGAGAAGAAGAGTTTAGCTCGGTTTCCTGTGGGAGGGTTCTGATTTCTCTCCCTCACCTCCTCTCTCTTACGCTCCTCGTTCTTCTCTCCTGGCTCTGCTCCAAACCATCCTCTCTGCTCACTGCACAACCCACTCTGACTTACTGCACAACACAGTGTTAGGACATCAATTAAGACATTTTTATGAGACGCATCCAAAATCAATATTTGTTACATTGTTTTATCGCAATAATATCGAGGTAATATCATGTGCAGCGAGCAGCCTGACAGACCAAATAAGGCCCACAGTGAGTGCTCTAATCATTGGAGATCATGATGTAGAAGCGTTTGTTAACCCCTGAGTGTTTACAGCGATTAAACTGCCAACACTTTCATACAGTTTGAAAAAAGACTCCAGTGTCAATGAGTCATTTAAGACAAGACTTGCAGTCGAATAATAGTGGACTGAAAAGCATTTTTAGGGATGTGACTGTACATTTTTCACATAATCCAATGATTTTTCTGCTTTGAAATATTATTATCTTACAAAGGAGGTCTTGGTCCTTCTGATAACCTGAAAAAAATAACAACCTTAAAATTTGAAGAATTTGTGGTTTTTCATGGAAACAGCAGCATCAAGTTTCTCAAAGACGAATCTCCTGCAGCAACAGATTCAGTTTCAGGTTTGGTTTAAATTCACACATTCTGAATCATTCTCTGTGCCACACAAGACACCAACCAGCCAGGATAATGTCTGCAAAAGAAATAACAACGACCAAGTCGTCATGCAACATGAAAAATCGGAGATGCATCTGTCGGAGTTTATCTTCAGATGTCACTTGAATGGCCGCTGGACGCCTCACCGTTCTTTGACTTTCCTTGTAATCTTTATTTTTAGCCAGGGCAGCTGGCAGAGTGGAGCTAAATGAAAGCACACAGGTCCATCAGTGTTGATGTCATTATGGTACACGCATGCACAGACAAACACACACACACATTCACACAATCCCATTCTATTTCAATTCTAACACTTTTCACCAGTATTAATTGTAAATTACAGATTTAGACTTCCTTTTCTTTCTCATTTGTTTTCTTTTGCCATTTGGTTTCTGATTCAAACTTTCACGTGCAAACATGATAAACTTGAAAGAGACTAAATATCAAAGGTAAATATGAGAGTCAGTACCATAAATTACCTACTTTACAACTATCTTATATACATAAAATATATTCCTGGAATCCCTCAGAGTCTAAATTTTTTTTATAAAACTCTTGTTGTAAATGTTTTTCATATTGTGTGACTAACAAATTACAGAACAGATCTAAATACAGGTCTGTCAAACCAATAGTAATTAAGAGGATCTTAATTGCAGCAGACCTGTAGTTTACGTCTGTGTAGCTCGACTGAAACGCTCCGGCTGCCTGGTGTAGATCACATGCAGACAGCTCTTTCCTCCAAATTTTCTTTGGCTGGATAATTTTCCATACAGCCCTTTTTCATTCCGTGGTAGAATGAAAACTATGTCCTTTCTAACCAACTCTGGTATTAACATCAATTTGGACATTCCTGAGTAAGAACACAGGCATATAGATATGCAGCCCAGAGGAAGAAAAAATAATAATCTAGAGTAACTCATGTTACTAATGTGAACAATGTCCTTTTGATGTCTGAGTTCTGGATCATTCTCCTGCTTCTTATCTGCTTTTCCTCTCCGGTTCTGTCCAAAACAAAAAGGCCATGAGCCAAATAAGGAGACAGGCTGCACATTGCCAAAACAAAAACATCACACTGAGCTTCTGAGAGGTGAACTTTAGGGAGGGGGGGCACAAATAGATGTCGAGTAACCATGGCGGGGAGTGGCAGAAGGGGTAAAGGGTGGGAGAAGGCTGTCACCGGGGACCTGGGCCGTCTCCAAATCTCCAGTCAAGTTTAAATCACATAGAGCTCAATAGCCACTCTCACTTTGCATCCTCCTCTCCTCTCCTGTGCTCCCTCGCTCTGAGCTCCCCTCTCTGCGTCCCTCCTCTCTTCATCTGCCACTCGCTCTCCCCGTTAACTTTGTGAGGGCTCCAGTGAGGGCTTTTCCTCTCAGCATCTGCAACGGCTTCTCACCCAAAGAAATAAAAGTTTTTTTCTACAAGACACCGGAGACCCAACCGTCGCCATGGAGGCCATCAAGAAGAAGATGCAGATGCTGAAGTTGGACAAGGAGAACGCCATCGACAGGGCGGAACAGGCCGAGTCCGACAAAAAGGCAGCAGACGATAAATGCAAGCAGGTGAGATGTGAATGATGGGATTCATAGGATATAAGTAAGAAGGGAAGTTATTAACACTATTTTGACTTTCATACAAAAGTTAATATGATTATATTGATACCATACATGGACATTTGAGTATCAAAGCAGAAAGAACAAGAACAGATGTGTATAGTACAGCATATGAGTACACTTGAAAAGCACTTGATACATTATGCACCTACACAATGTACTAAATTTATCAATGTAATATAAAGTCTACTAATATATTTATATCTGGAAAAGCTATAGGCGCAATATACAGTATATTCTGTTGTCAATTGATTGATTAATTGATCCAAGCAAATTATAAATTAAACTTAACAAAAGTAGTTATTGAAGTTTGTGTGTGGCATACAATAAAATAGCGTTTATATGTTAATATCCAAGTTTATATGTTTATATATTCTTTAATCTAAATGGTATCTTTTTCTTAATACTGTGATAATTAGTCAAATTGACATCTGTGATTCCATGTTGCTCCAAATTTAATGTAGGTAGATTATTTAGAGAAAACAGCCCAATGTTGCAATTAATATATAATAATAACAAATAGGTGATATTTGAATTTCAACAATAACCTGGTCTAAAATGAAAAGTCGCCTAACCCTTGAGCAGACTGTAGAGGGGCTCAGAAAGAAAATGTCAAGTATTTCCTACAGCACCAAATGCTGAATATCAGAGAGCAGCTGATACTGAGCCCAGGGGCCTTGTCTCTAAGTGGGCAGGAGAACGTGGAGGATGTCCACAGGGGAAAGCAAACAAAATAGCAAAGTGACTTCTGGGCACATCAGAGAAGCAGAGGGATGGTGCTGCATAAGTTAGAATGCACCATCTACAGCAGCTGTTGTTCTGACTGGAGTAGACTGAGTTTCCCAGTATCGTTATCTGAATCGACGTCTGTAAAATCTCAGGAAAAACCTCATGCATTCCAAATGTCTGCACACCCGTATTTGGCACTGCGTTGCTAGAGCCTCAGGCAGCTTCATATTTTGAGGGTTAACTTAATGAAAACATACGTGCACCACTTGATACAAGCAAAGTCGAAGCTAGAGACGCAAGAGGATATTTGAGGTTTCCAAGTAGAGGCAGTTATTGGACAGTGGGTGGTGGTGTCGTCATCATGGCACTGCGAGAGGAATGCTGGGGAGCAGGGAGCTGATGAGGCTTGGACAAAGCCAGGATCTACATTAAAGCAAGTGGAAAGAATCCTCTCTGTGGAGGCTAATGCCCTAATCATACCCTTAGAGAGCGCATGAAGTGACAGTTGTCACTGGCACCGCACATATGGGCCCTCAGCATGTCTTCTATATCAAGGAGCAGACAGCATGAAATCCTAAAAGCTTATGTAGAGCTCTTTAGTTTGTTTGGATGGCAGGAACACACGCACTGCTAAGAGAAGCCTTTCTATGCTATTCTTGGTGCGACATCGGAGTAAAGTTAGGCTGACGGAAGGAAGTGAAAATACACCAAACTACATTACATGGAACAGACTAGGGATTGCGTCAATTACAAGGAAATCAGCAGCAATGTGTCTTTTTTTTAACTTATTCTCAAAAACCCCTGGAAACTCACGATGAACAGTTTACTTTAGAACTTCTTTCAAATGCTGTTATGAACACTGTTGGAGACATAGATTATGTATTATTAAAGATATTAGCAACGTTTAGCCACACTAGCTACACTAAAGGTGGCAGTTTTGGTTGGTCCACCTTTTCAAGTTGTCCAATTTCTGGGTTTTGACCAAACTAACAATATAATAAGATGGAGACCATGGTAAATGCTATACCTGCTAACACAGAACATGTTGGCATTGGCATTGTGAGCATATTAGCATGCTGACGCTAGCATTTGGCTCAAAGTACCACTTTGGCTCAAAATACCGTGGTGTCAAAAATCCTCAAGCATGGCTGTAAACTCTTGCTTAAAGGTTCAGTGTGTAGAATTTAGTGGCATCAAGCGGTGAAGTTGTATGTTGCATGTAACTTCTAACAGCGCCCTCTGCGTCCACACATGGCGATTCATTCTTTTGGGCTCTGTGCCCGAGCAATGAAGTGGTTAAACGTAATCTAGAGGTGGATATTACTCATGATCTCCAGCTTCCTGAACTAGAGAGCTGTAACAAATCCACCAAACTCTCTTCAGAATTCTTTATATTTTAAACGTTTCTTTGCTGAATATTGTAGATTAGTCTTTTTGCTTCATCTACAGTTCAGCTTTACTTTTGAACTTGTTAAAGCCTTATAAGTCAGTTACACACACTCTCACAGGAGATCGTACCACCACAGTGAGTGTGGGTGAGTAGGAATGAAAGTGGCCCCATTCTCTCTATTCCAGGTCAGTGAACCATCAAACAAACTGTGAAGCTGCTATTCTGGGGTGAAAAATTGCGTAAGATTGCTTTACATTAATTATTTACTGCTGCAACACCACTGACCAAATTCCATCCACCTCAGTTGTTGACCATGTGTGTATGGCCATATAAGGGTAAAAATAAGTCAGAAAACTCTGATTGGAGCCTAAGTGATTCTGGGTTTTTTACCAAATCCCCTTCACTTGTTATGAACTAATCCAAAACTATTAGCAGGGGAGCATTCCTAACTATTTGGTATCCATCAAGAATGCTTTCATTCATATTTAATTTTACGTTGCCAAAACTTGATTTGTTTTGCCATATCCTTTCTAACTCTGTCATTATAACTGTCTCTCAGTTGGAGGATGAGCTGCTGGCTATGCAGAAGAAGCTGAAGGGAACAGAGGACGAGCTGGACAAGTACTCGGAGGCCCTGAAGGATGCTCAGGAGAATCTGGAAATGTCGGAGAAGAAGGCCGGAGACGTGAGTTTAACCACGAAAGATGCCATCTGAAACACATTACCCACATCGCAGTGGAACACCACAACTTCTAAGTTTCAGTCTCATGAAGAATTAATATCTACTCGTTCAGATAGGCGGAACGAAACATCGCTCCATGACTGAAGATCGGTGAGAGCGGAACATTCAGGATTCAGTACTTTCCCAACAAAATTAGTTACGAGAATCATTGAATTTAGCTCCAAACACATTGGGTGTTTCTCGTACTGGGGGGATGAAACAATATGGAGCAAAGTGATTAAAACACTGACATTAAGTTTGAAATAAAAGTTTAAAAAGGTTTAAAATGAGATTGACTTAAAAAAAACACTTTTGTGTTTCATACACATTCAGGTACGACATTGTGTTTATGCTAGAAACATTTGACACCAATCTCCGACTTTCACACTGCAACACAGCGGTGTCCACAACGTAGAATTTCCTGCTGAAGGCAACTAACAACCCAGAAATGAATCATGAAATGACTTGTTTATATCCTCTAACCCAGATAGTGTTGAGAAACACTGGTGGCTCACTCAGGTCTGTAACTGAACTATTTCTCAAGCACAGACAAAACTTGGCCGGCCTGTAGCCGACCAGGAATCCTAGGAATGCAGCTTAAGCAAACAGAGAACCTCATACTGCAGTGTCTAATGAAATCAATGCTCTGGCCTTTTTTGGGGAGGAGACATTTCACCCTACTCTGTCTGGACTTAAAGCACATATACCTCAGAACAATGGTCAAGAACCGTTCACCTTTAGACAGCGTCCTCTTCATTTATCATGTTCAATTTGCAGGAACATCCATTTACCTAAATAACATTAATTCTTATCTTTTGTGTGATGGAAACAATTCATCAAAAAAAGGAGACAGACAGACAACTAGTCAGAAACTGTATTACAAGAATACAGTATGCAAGGACCATTATTCTCAGCAGAATTAGTTGAAATAACTATATAATAAATCTTTTTTTCAGAACAAATTTCCAAAATGTACACAATATGTGATTCCACATCATATTAGACAGAAAGTTATAATTATTAACTTCCTATCTAATTCCTTCCTACATTATCAAAAAGATCAGTTGAAGAAAGTTGGTTAGTCACAGCTTATTTTTCTAATATTCGATTAATCAGTTGTGATGGTTACGCTAAAGTCAGATAGCATCAAATGAGCGCACCCCACAGTTTATCTCTGGAATTACCAGTGATAAGGTGAAATAAAAGTTTAAAGGTCAGATGACAAATTATTTCAGCCTCAGGCTACATCCGCTCATTTACGGCTGACGTCCACACTACCTGGAGTTTTCCAGCCCCTGAAACAGATGACATCACAGATCTGTTTTTCAGAAGTCGTTCTATCACTTTTTCTGAAGTGGGATGCTGGTACATGGCCTGTACATGTTAAACAAGGACAGACAGAGAAAATGCACCCAGGCTTTGTTCTGAAAGGTGAGGAGGAGGAGGAGGTGGAGGCAGACGGGGGCGCTGAAGAAATGTGTCTCCACCCAAAGGCTTCGGGCCTTTTCTGCAAACAAATCAATTTACATTCCAGGCCATTGCAGGTCAACTGCCCGTGATGAGGAGGATTGTAGGCGGCCCACCACCCCAACCTACCCTCAACCCCCCCAATCCTCCACCTTGGAAGAAAACCATTGAAACCTTTTAATTTCAAACACTTTTACTTTTCTTCTCTTATGCACACATCCACATGAAGGGGACATTATTTCATGATTGGCATCTGAATCAGACCAATGATTCAGGCCTCACTCCCTCGGATCTCTAATCAGAGCACAAAAATGTGGCATGAGCAACACCTTGAATTTGCCTTATAAGTCCACACTAGAAAAGGCCAAACGCACCCAAACACACACACACACACTCTCTCTCTCTCTCTCCCTCTCACACACACACCCACAGACAGACACACACACCCTTTATCTCTCTCTCTCTCTCTCACACACACACACACACACTCTTTCTCTCTCTCTCTCTCTCTCTCTCTCACACACACACACACCCACAGACAGAGACACACACACACACCCTTTATCTCTCTCTCCCTCACACACACACACACACACTTCTTTTGTGGATGAACAGTCCCTTCCCCTCCTGAATCCTGTGATGTCATCTGAAGACAGGACTCCTCATGATTGGAGGATCTCGCCATAAATTTCCTGAAAACTCCCTCTCTCTCTCTCTCCTTCCCTCCCTCCTCCCTCCATCCTAACCCTGTACGTCACTGATTTCCTGCCTGAGAGGGAAGAGAAGCAGGAAAAAGCGTTTTCCAGTCGGATCTTGTAACTTTTCTCTCAACTTCGAAAGCAAATCTCGAACTTTTCCCAAAGTCCCACGTGTCGGGCCGCTTCATCACTTCATCAGTTTGCTCCTGGAAGTCTCTCTCGAGGGAAAAAAAAAAAAAAAAACCTGATCTCGGGACCATGTTGACCGTGAAGAAGAAAATCCAGACGCTGCAGCAGCAGATCGATGAAGCGGATGATCGGACCAATGATGTGCAGAGGGAGCTGGACTCTGAGCGGAAAGAGCGTGAAAAAGTGAGATTAATCCACCCTTCACCCGAACTGGGCCTCATTCATTTAGTTCAGCTTAATTGCCACGTCCTCCAGATGTGGCTTGAAAAGAATGTGCAAGAAAATAACAGTCACACAAAGGGTTTCGAACTTCCAAAACGAATCCCCATTATGAAAGTATCGTTTTTTATGTTTAATTGTTTTAAATGAGGTCGTTCCAAAGGCTCATGGGAAATTGAGGCATCAATGTAGACACATTCCTTTCCATACTTTTGTTCGGCTGTGTTATCTAACCTCAACACGCCCCATTTCGAGCGAAACACCGAGAAAAACTGCGAGCGCCTCACTATCACTTCACAGTGAATAAGGGATAGTTGGCTGGTAAAGTTTTACAAGTTTTTCCTCTGTAGGAAATAGCTTGTTCCTGTTTGTCTCTGCTCCTCTCGCCCTTTGAGCTATTTTGACACACAACTGGGAGGTGAAGTCCTTCCTCCTGCTCTGCACAGGAAGAAGAGAGCAGCCATCTGTGAGATACTGGTGCCACAGGAAACAGGAAGCAGAAGAAGCGATCTGTTAAACATAGCTGGGTTTACGTTTTTAAAAAGTCCAGCTACTCGATTTAAAGGTTCAGTGTGTAGAATTTAGTGACATCTAGTGGTGAAGTTTCATGTTGCAGCTAAATACTTTTTTTGCATTAAGATCAATGCATTATTCCCTGGAAAACTGGTACAATCTTGCAATGTTATGGAAAATAAAAAGGTTCCTGATCTGCCCCAAAATGTAATCATATCACGTCTTCCACCAAGTTCCGAGGTAATCTCTCCAGTAGTTTTTACATAAAGGTAACGATTTGGTATTATATAGCCAGTTTTGAGCGAGCCGTTCCAAACACCCTTGACACCACTTTTTTCTCCTGAGCATGTTTCCAGGCTAACCTTTCACCTGTGTTGCTGTAGGCCGAGGGCGATGTGGCGTCTCTGAACCGCAGGATCCAGCTGGTGGAGGAGGAGTTGGACCGTGCTCAGGAGAGACTGGCCACAGCCCTGCAGAAGCTGGAGGAGGCAGAGAAGGCTGCAGATGAGAGCGAAAGGTGACGTCAGGAGCGGGCTTCACACAGGGGGGGGGGGGGGGGGGGGTTCACCACGACTGTATGCAGCTGCAGCAGAAGAGCAAGCTCAAAGCAACAAAGAAAAATAATTCACCATGATGAAAACTGTTATAGCCAATAGAAAATGATGGTTTTATGGCTGTGGAAGCTATGAATCATATTTGAGATTTTTTAAAATGTTAATTTAGTCTTTGTCAAAGTGCGTGCACTGCATGAACATCATGTTTACAAACTGCAGCATCCATTTAAATTTCAGAGGTTGTGCACTGAAAAATTATTTTAAAAATACTTCAATGGGTAACACACAATTTAATATGCTCAACTTAAAGTTACCACGATTGCTAACTTTAATTTGAAAACACTTAATTTACTTGTGTTTTACCAATTAAAGTAATTTTCTTTTTTAGGTGTGTGTCAAAAAAACTACTGCATTCTCATTGGACACATAGTCCACTATGTGTTAAAAGACATTTACACTTTTCTCTTCCTGTTACGTTTCCTTCCTGTACTTAGAGGCTTTAATGAAACGCTATAGACCTAGAGGGAAATGTCTTTTCCCACCCTGACCTCAGATAAAGTGGCCCAACCTTTTTCTCACACAGAGCGGAGACGTTCACAGAGCTATTAGTTCTGAAAATATTTATTTTCCCTTGAGAAGTCAATAATTCAAAGCTCATGTTGAACAGCGACCTCAGACAACACAGAACCACATGGACAGTTAAATGGAAAAATATCACATAAATACCAACAAGCTGTTTGGGCAGCTTCAAACCATCTTCACAACATTTCGGCTGAAACAAGGCGGAGTGGGATTTTTTAAGAGTCTGAGATTCCATATTGCTTCAGTAATGTCGAGAACCTTGTGGTCCAGTGGAAGTTAAAGGCTGTGTGTCTCTCTCGTCTTCAGAGGCATGAAGGTGATTGAAAACAGAGCCATGAAGGACGAGGAGAAGATGGAGATCCAGGAGATGCAACTCAAAGAAGCCAAACACATTGCTGAGGAGGCCGACCGCAAATATGAGGAAGTAAGAAAACAGATCACATGTTCGGCGACATTCATTTTCCAGTTGAGTGATGAATCGGATGTAATCTTGTGTTTGATTTTGTGTCTTTGTTAATGTCAGGTTGCTCGTAAACTGGTCATCCTGGAGGGTGAGCTGGAGAGAGCCGAGGAGAGGGCAGAAATCTCCGAACTGTAAGCACAAACACACCGATGAGGTTATATGCAGGCTTGCAGGCATCATTCGGTTATTACCAAGATTACAGGGACAGAAATCGTTGCTAAAAAGAAAGTGTTTCTGTCCGTACAGGAAATGTGGTGACCTGGAAGAGGAGCTCAAGAACGTCACCAACAACCTCAAATCACTAGAGGCTCAGTCTGACAAGGTAAGTGCTCTGTTGAAGGTTCACTTTGTTTTCTATCAGCTGCTTGACCGTCACACATGAACACTCAGCAGCTGTGGCTCAACTTTACAGCTCGGCTTTGGAAGACGATGAGTTTCCATAGCTTTAGAGTATAAGAATTGACGCTGGTGTCGATGTATTCTAAACAAAAACAGTAAACTCCAGAGATCTAATTGTCCCAACCTTTTCCGCAGTCTGCAAACTGCTTAAAACTTACTAAACTATCCTGAAAATACACAAATATTATATTACGTGCAAAGTAATTTATAACCTAAATGCGGAGCCTGAAAAGGTGGAATGTATTGTTTGGGCAATTAAAGGACATTCCTCACGTGTTTCTCTGTCTCTGTAGTACTCTGAGAAAGAAGACAAATATGAGGAGGAGATAAAAGTCCTCAGCGACAGACTCAAGGAGGTAGGTTCATGTCTGCTCAGACTCTGTTCTCAGAAAGAAGCTTATCTGGATGATTAATAAGGTGTTTGTTTCTCTTTAAGGCGGAAACCCGTGCAGAGTTTGCAGAAAGGACAGCGGCTAAACTGGAAAAGACCATAGATGACTTAGAAGGTACACTTCACTTTAATGCTTCCTTTCAATCCTGCAATGATCTGCCGTGTCTCTTCACTCGACCTTTGTTCATATCTTTAATGTTCTTAATTTTCCTCATCTTTTTCTCTCTTTTTCCTCCTGTCGTCTGCACAACTGTGCATTTTCCTCTGACCCTCCTCCACCTGCTTTCTGTCTGCCCCTCGGCCTGCAGACGAGCTGTACACTCAGAAGCTGAAATACAAGGCTATCAGTGAGGAGCTGGATCATGCTCTCAATGATATGAACACCTTGTAAATTTTGGCATTTGCATCGCCCACAATGTTTGCACTTTTCCTTTGTATCTCTTGGCCTGATTGGAAACACCTCATCTATTCTCTCCCTCTGTTCTCACTGCTCCTTCCTGCTTTTCCATTCATGTAAAGCTCAATAAAGATGTTTCTATTTTATCCTGTCGTCTGCCTTTTCAATTAATCTGTGCAACTGTCATTTTCCTCATTTAATACTTAAGGTTGTATTACACCTTGTACCTCAGCTATACAGTCAGTTATATGGTTTTTCAATGTATAGTAAATATTTGAGGCTAAGTTTGCATGTTTATCAACTAACCTGTCCACTAACAGCCGTTATATTTCATATCTGCTGCTAACTTTGTATTGCAGAGAAACTATCATCCGCAAAAGAGGAAAACCTAGGAATGCACCAAGTCCTGGACCAAACACTGCAGGAACTGAACAGCTTGTAAAAAGCCATCAAGGACGTCAAGCAATAAAAATAAAAAAAAGCCTGTTTTCTACATGCCATCCATTCCCTCTCATTTCCCTCTTATTTCTGATTGTTAAAACACATGTACCCCTTTTATATATTTATGTTTCTTTTCTCTTTTTTTTAAATGGTTTTGGGTCCATCTGATTTGAGTCTTGGTGCTGGAAAATTGTGTTTGACCAAACTCTGAGCACAAATAAAGCTGATGACGATGAAATTAGTTTAACATGTTTTCTTTCTTTCTTGTGGTTGTGCACAGTTCCACGTATGTCTTTGTGTGTGTGTGTGTGTTTGACCCTCAGGCAGTTTCAACACGCAGCCATGAACTGAAACGGGAGAGGCAACTCACTCGTCATTTTACATGTACTAACATGCACAGTGATTCTGTGAGTGCTCTGCTAAGACAGTGAGTTCCTCATATACCAAGCTACAGGGCCTTAACTTCCACACCAGTAACAGATTAGCTTATTTTCCATTTAAATATAGATAGAGTTACATTTGAAAAATTAAGCCTATAGCATATCATGAAGCTGTAAGCAGTTAAGGCTTTAAGTCAACTATATATAAGCTAAATTGTAAATTACGACAGGTTTGTACTTCACACAGAGTCACCACACATGAATCATCCAAACCATAGACACAGTTTATCTGTATAACAACCAGACTAACAAACTCTCTATAAAAAAAACTAAAACAATTTTAGAATTAAAAGTACAAAATATAGCATACATGTGATGTACGATTAATATACGTAATATTATTTGTGTTATTATTAGCCTAGTAGCTTATGCAGTACATATACATATACAGAATTGCTGCAGCAGCTGAGACTATAAAGCTTTGGAACATTAACTGCATGTGTAGAAGACACAGTATCTGTATAATATGTTGTATGAGGTGGAGTCGAGTTAGAAGTAGAAGTCAAGGCTACTGGACCAAACTAACTCATAACTTCACTCCACAGTTGGTAGATAGTGGTCAGTTAGTAATTTGCAGTAGATTGTAGTAGTTTACTCTAGTTTTCAGTAGTTTGCATTAGTTAACAGTGGTTTACTCTAGTTTGCAGTAGTTTTCAGTAATTTGCAGTAGATTGTAGTAGTTTGCAGTAGTTTACTCTAGTTTGCAGTAGTTTGCAGTAGTTTTCGGTAATTTGCAGTAGATTTTAGTAGATTGTAGCAGTTTACTCTAGTTTGCAGTAGTTTGCAGTAGATTGTAGTAGTTTGCAGTAGTTTTCATTTGCAGGTGAATTCCGCGCCAGCAGGGGGCGTCCTTTCCGTTCCAGCCACATCGCTGCCGCGCCGGGCGGGATTTCCGCACTAACATCAAGTATGGCGAAGACGTACGATTATTTGTTCAAATTACTGTTAATCGGTGACTCCGGTGTCGGGAAGACCTGCGTCTTGTTCCGGTTTTCAGAGGACGCCTTCAACTCCACGTTCATCTCAACCATAGGTGAGACTGCGCCTGTGTCCCCGTCTGTTTACACTGAGGGGGGCTCCGTCTACTTGCTGGGGCGCTTGCTGGGATGCTGACGTGAAGTAGTTTCTCTTTGTCATTCGGTTGAAAAAGAGGCCGCTGTTCTCGTTCAATCAGATGTTAAGATGACGATGAACTAGTGAACAGTGTTCATAGTGGTTTCTGTGTGTTACGTGTCAGCGCGATGTAAAAGCAGGGATGTTTGTGTTTTATTATAATTTCATGCCGGGTGCTCCTAAGCTAACAGCTAGCACTGACGTCAGCTATTAGGCCCCGTTTACATCCTGGCACACACCGGAAAGCCTGTTCTATATCCCGCTGTAACTGTGTGATTTAAACATTATAAAGCACCGAAATCCTTTTATACACACATTACTGCGGCGTCGGAACCCCGAGCCCCCTGCTTCCGCTCATTCCCTGAGCATGAAGTGTCATTTTGTTGTGTCAGAGCCAGATGCTAACGAGCTAACGGTATGAATGACATGCACGATCCTCCTTTATCCCTGCAGGCATCGATTTCAAGATCAGGACGATAGAGCTCGACGGCAAGAAGATAAAGTTGCAGATATGGTGAGTTTCAGACACGAGAGAAGATGCCTGTGTGGCGTGAGTGTTCTTCTCTCAAGCTGAGGTTCCTCAAAAGACTGAACATGTGACTTGTCAGCCTCAAAAGTCAAAGTCACTAGTTTAATTTCCACAATTATATCACTCTGTATGTGTAGTTTCTGTCCTCGCTGGTAAATCACAGGTTCATGGCCCAGAGGCCTGACATTGACCTTTAATGTATATATTTATTTATCGTTGCCGTTCTGGTGGTTTTCAGGGACACAGCTGGTCAGGAGCGCTTCCGAACAATCACAACTGCCTACTACAGAGGAGCAATGGTGGGTATCTTCATGGACTGACAGACAAACGTCAATCCACTCTTTAAAATGAAGCCACAGCTTTTGAGCTCTTTCCATCCTGACTCTTTTGATTCACTGTTCTTTACAGGGCATCATGCTCGTCTATGACATCACCAACGAGAAGTCTTTCGAAAACATCAAGAACTGGATAAGAAATATAGAGGAGGTATTTACTAGACCAGATATAACCTCCTTTATGTGCGTACCACCTCTCACCTCTTCTAAATATGTGATTTTGCACCATGTTAAGTGTTGTTTTTATTTATTTAATCAAGCATGCGTCGTCTGATGTCGAAAAGATGGTCCTTGGCAACAAATGTGACATCAACGACAAGCGGCAGGTGTCCAAAGACAGAGGGGAGAAGGTGAGAAGTTTAAGTATTGCTGAGGGTTGTTTTTGATTGTAGTTATAGGTATAACTTTAAAAAAGATTTGTCAACTGTGATTTAATTTCCTCCTGTTTTCTTTCAGCTTGCATTAGAATTTGGAATCAAGTTCATGGAGACAAGTGCAAAGGCCAACATCAACGTGGAAAACGTAAGAAGTTTTATTCTGCTTTGTGTGACAACATGTTGAATAGATCCACAAATGTGACCATACTTGTTCTGGTTTTCAGGCATTTTTGACACTTGCCAGAGACATCAAATCAAAAATGGACACAAAATTGGTAAGATAAGCTTTTTGATCATTTGGTGTAGTATTTAAAAAATGTGAGAAAGTGGCGAATATAAAGTTTCCAAAAAACCAGCCACTGAAATGCGCAGCTGTAGTTGACAGAGCGGTGACGTCTCCGTTATTTTGCTGCAGGAGGGAAATGCGCCGCAGGGGAGCAGTCATGGAGTTAAGATCTCAGAGCCTCAGAAAAAAACCAGCTTCTTCCGCTGTAGCCTACTCTGAGGACCGAGGCCTTCGACAGTGGCTGCCAGCTGGCTGGACATAAATGGACTGTGCTTGCTTTTAGCACTTCCTCCCCATTCCCTCCTTCTACCCAACCATGGCCTGTCCTCCCAGTCCACACAAACCATCCTACTCCCAATGAGTGGAAGACTTCCTCTCCTCTCTTCCTCTTCTGAAAGCTTCCAGTGGTGCATCTCTTCCATTTAAAAGGAGATCCGTTGTCTTCATGAGTCAGACCACTCGACTGGTGGAGGACTGGACCTGGAGCGTTGCCCAGATGTTCCACGTCACCCAAAAAAAGACACGTTCTTACTTCTTGTATTAGTCTCTTATACATTTCATACAGGTGGTAGCACAACCGAGAAAGAAAAATCGTATAGTTTTGTCAAGGTTTAGGGATTATAAATACAAATGTGACATTGACATCTATTTTTATCAGTGGTTTTTCCTATTTTGTGTGATAAATATATCCAGAGTCTGATCGGCTTGAACTCCGGTGAAACCGAGCTGCACAAAGCTTCTATTCTTTTCAGCGGTTAAGAATCCTATCGAATATTCTTCAGTCAATGATCAGAGGAATTGGTTTGAAAGTCTTTATATCTTCTGCTCTTACTATTGCATGCAGCCCTTGACAGTCAATTGATGCGACTATAAACTGTCACTTGATTTTAAAACACACCTGACTGACTTTGGTGTTACAAGATCATGTCTTAAACTGTAACCTTTGATTAATCCACCACTTATTTTCTTGATTAATTGATTGGTACAAAATGTCAAAACCAACGCAAAAAACAAGAAAAGCAGGACATCGTCACATTTTGAGAAAGTGGAACCAGCAAATGTGTCTCGCTATTTGAAATATATCTAATATTTGCACTTTAAAAAAAGATTATCAAAGTGTTGCCTTTAATTTGAGTCACGTGAAGGTTTTGTCGCAGCTCTAAATCACTCTCAAGCTAAATGACGTCTCTGGTTATTTCGATCAGCAAATAAAATCACTTGAGGTTTCACGCCGTAAACCCCCGCACCCCCAATCTTGCGCTCCCAGCAGCTCTCCTTGCACTTTACCAGTAACTCGTGTGTTGTGTGTAGTCTGTGCCGAGTGATAGTTTGCAGTACAGCAATACAATAACCTAGTAGAAAAAAGATTTCGATCTGAGGAGTCTCGGTAACAAAAATCGGGATAAGTCCCAAATTTTAATGCACCTACTTATAACTGACTATATCTCCTTTGCGGTTTGATCCACTCTCCTGGTAGAAGTTCACTGAAAATCCTACTTTACCAGTTATATATACTTTTAAAAGAGAATTTGTGAGCCTCTCTTTCTATGCTACTGCCCTGCCAAGCCAGTTTAAAAGCGATGACTTACAGGTGGTCCCATTAGTGTTATTGTACTTGTTAATGTGCTTTTGTCTTGTTGTGGCCCTTCAGTTAAACAGCTAGGTGGCACCAGAGGCACATTATGCATCACACCACCCACACTCAAATTTAAACCATAACCACCACGAGCCACAGTAAACTAGACCTGTGTGATGCAAACGTGTTCCCTCAACTCATATTTAATAATCTTTCCATTGTTCCTCATGTTTCCTGCTAACGTTTGTGTCTGGGGGGGGGAGGGGTCTGTCTTTGCTTGCCTGCACTTTTCTTTTTTAATATCAAATAATTTGGGACCTCGTGACCATTTGTCTTAACCGCCATTACTCAGTCCTGTTGTAGGTGAGCTATGCATCGTGAGTCTTGGACCTGTGCATATGTGTGTAAAGTGATTTTCAGACGTAGTCGTAGACGTGTAAAGATGAATGTGTGGGTGTTTCGTTTGAGCCAAAAAAAAACTTGCTCTGTTGGTAGAAACTTGCGATGCGACATGGATGAGAGAGAAATTCACCATGGGTGGATGGTTGAGTAGGAACAATCTGCACGTTGAAATGTAGGCATATTGCTGTTTTCTCACTTGAGTGATGCTGTAGCTTTAAGTCATCCACAGAAATGTAGGGAGCTTTCGTGGCACTCGAGCTGTGTCGTTTTCAGCTGACATTATACCTCCCTTTTTTCAGATTTTTGTTTTTTAAATCATATCCTCTTTCTTTATACTCCGATCACCAGTCGTCATATAACGTTCATCTGTTTTTACAGCCGTATTTTCATTCCATACATTGTGAAGTACACAGGGAGAGTAATACATTTTAGAAAAGAGAAATGTGAAAGAACATTGTAAATATCACATTGAAAAAGAGATCTACTTAAATTGTACTGTACTTTCTAAACACATGAAAATATATCTACTGTTTGTAGATATATGTGTAATTTTGATTTAATAAAATAAGATTATAAAGCTCAGCTTCTTTGTGATGGTTTCTTTATTCACCCAGAGGAATCGACACGGTCAGTTGAAACCACGAAGCTCGACCGCTTTCTTCACAAATAACTGCCTTTATTGGTCCGGTGAATATTCTGACATGTTTCTGTTATGCTCTGTTGTATCTGGAAAATCTACTGTTGATCATAATTAATGATGGATTTGCTGATGCTTCAACCTGATGACAGTCCTAAGTCCTACAGTCAAACCATGATCAGTGTTATTTTTGCAGCTTCACTAATAAAAGATGTGGACAGTGATGCCAAGATTAAAGAACAGATGAGTCATAGTACTTACTCTGGATGCGAAATGTGAAAGTCTGTGAGGGTTTTTTTAGTGAACATTTTTGTACAAAATACACAAACAAAGCAGAAACAGGATGTAATTGTAGATTTTGCTGTCGGAGGCATCAGGAGACATTCTGTGGCATTAACCGTCCGTCAGTCTTAAAAATGAGAAATGTACTGACTCATTTCCTTATATCCTTATGTGGAAGGTGCTGCAGACAGAAATGAGAGAATTCAGATTAAATTTTTTAATTTGGCACGTCATATTAAAAAAGTTAAAAGCTTAATGCACATTCCACTCTGTAAAGTTAGTGTTTACTCTCCATTATATCCAGTGGTGCCTGGTCGACGGTGGATTACCTGAGGAAGTCTGGGGCTCGGACAATCATGTGCTGGAAGTCCTCCAGCGACAGACGTCCGTCGTTGTCCAGGTCAGCCTCGTCGATCACCTTCTCACACACCATCCTCACCTCGTCCTCCGTCAGCTCGTTGCGGGTGAGTTTGTTCACAGTCTTCTCCAGGTCTGACTTGCAGATAAAGTCGTCATTGTTGAAGTCTTGCAGATGTAGAGAAAGGATCACTCATTAATCAGTGCTTGATTTCTGTAGACTGTTGATCTAATTTCCTTTTCTTTGTCAAAGGCAAACTAAAAATAATTAAAATATTTTTTTTATGTAACCACAGTTAAGGCTTTATACTTTCCCATTGTTTTATTTGGCATCTGGGCTTCTGAGCTCATGCATCTTCATCATGATGCAACTGTGCTTGTGCAGTGTGTCACCTTCCTTGATTTCTCTCCTCCGTGGGTCTGAATAATGGATGCAAACTTTCCTTGATCCATGACCATGACAATGTGAATGTAACTTCTTCATCTGTCATCGTTTGTTAATTAGGGGGGGGGGGGGGCTTTGACAAGCGCTTTGCCTCTATAATGGGCTGGTTAATCATTCATAACAACCCATGCACCATCCGTCATGCTTACAGCTCGATAACTCTTCACCGTGCGCCCTCTGTTGTCATATGGTTGCGTCATATTAAAATGCGTGATTCACATGTTTCATATTGTTTAACCCACCAAGGAGAAGTTAAGATTTGTGTGGTTTTGTTGAGTTTTATCAGGACACTTTTTAAATACTTGTAACATATATTCATAATTTGAACTTATTACCTTCCTGTTTGAATTTGTTAAGTAAAATGTAAGTTCACATCGTCTCGACGTAACCAGAATAACAAATAACCAAAGTAAACGTCAAACATATTTTCTGGAAGATGGTTTCTGTCGTTTTAGGTAGTTCTCATCACACTGAAGTTTGTTCAAGAGTTCCTGTTTAAGTTTGGTTTTAATTTGTTCTGATATAAAAATGGGATGAAGTCACGATTGGCATCTGAGACTGACTTTTTTTTTATTGGTCGAGCATATATTGGCAGGACCTCAATACCGCAGCTCCATCCCCCGATCGCTGCTGTGTAAACTTTGACTCCAAATGACAGAATGGCTTCGTTTCAGGAGAGTGGGAGGATGTGTCATCCATCTTTATATATACAGTCTATATGGTGTTAAAAGTGAAGTAAAGCTAGTTCATACCTATGCAATACAAATGAGGACATCCTTAATGTGATTAAATCCATTTTACCATATATCTTGAAAGCGTAGTAGGCCTTGAGGTCCCGTGGAGCCATCTCACTCAGGACTGAAAACATGTCCAAGAAGTCTTCCAGGGTCATGTTTCCCTCTCCGTCCTCGGAGAAAACCTCAGCGATCCTCTGACGGAATGGGTTGTCCTGGACGCAGGGAACACCAAGTTAAAAACGTCACCAAAACAAGTTTTATTTAGTTTTTCATCTCTTATGATATGTGTGTTTTTTGTTTTTCTAGTGAAAACTTAAAAAATTGTCACAATTTGTGATAAAGTGAACGTCTATGGGGGAGAGCAGGATGTTCACAGCCCCCTCCCTTTGTCAGCGCGTGTCAGCGACCCGCGTGTTAACAGACCTGTGGACCTTTATGTAAGCGTGTGAAGAAGCATATAATTGACCCATTTCCACAAAGTGTGTCCTCGGGGACCCACCTGTTTTCTTCAAGTTTAAAGGAGTCGGGTAACATAACCTCTCATAGAATTCTGTCGATTAGTTGGCCATTAATTATGGATTGGGCGCACAGGGGGAGCGTGGGTCTGCAGGGTGTGCGCGGACCAGTGGGTCTACCTTCAGCTCTGGCATGCTCCCAATCAGCTCATATGGTAACTTCACATCTGGGTGGTTGGTGTAGTCAAGGGGAACGAGCTGCGGTGCCAAATCCCGATAGCGGTAGAAGAGTCTGGAAAAGGTTTAAAGAAATGTACTTTCAATATTGAATTACAAGATACCTACAGTTGTGTATTTTACATGCACTGTCAGTGGTTAAGAAAGGATCGTGTTGAAGAATGCACTGACGGCATTAAAACCTTTTGTTATGGTAAAGTTTCGAAAGAGTTCTCCAATAGCAATATCTGAAATCCCATGTGATCTCAGTGGTCACCTGCCCCACAGTAGCACAGGGCTGCTGATACAGTAGTTTAGAGTTACAGTGCAGTACTGTGCAGACGACAGTTCAGCTGTGTCAGGTGTGTTACAGTGAATATGACTGAGCATTGTTCTGATATGAGTGAAAAGAGTTCACTCTGAGTTGTTGTGTGCTCACCTGAGGATTTCTTTTCTCGTGAAGTAAGTACAGTCCTGCAAATACAATCAAATAAAAGCAAAAACAGGAAAGTGCAAAGAAGATGAGGTAGAAGTTCTTCTTTGTTTGTGCTTCATTATCTGCCTGATGCAGCGGAGAAAGAAATATTCAGATGGTTTCCGATATCAGACAGTAGAATTACTCTATGGTAGATGTACATGTGAAATGCACACATAAAGCAAATCAGAAAGTTAATTATGACTACTTTATTTTTGCCTGGTTTAAAATATGAAAATGTAAATGTAGAGTTAAGAAAGAAAAATAATTGAACCGTTGTATAATATAACATGTACCTCAAATTGTACTTATACATACTATGACAGTGATGTAACTAAGTAGAGTAAATTTTTCTTAGTTACTTTACACCAATGACTTCATATGCAAAAATATTATATCATTCAAAATGTGAGATAAATGATCACTAACTCTAATGCATCTGTCAACAAACACCATCAGAGAAGCTTTCACCTAATTTAATGTTGCCCTCAAGGATGCATCACATTAATTAACGGGTTAACCTTGTTTACAGGTGCCAGCAGTTTGCACTGAGCCGTATTCAGAGCGAGTGAGGACGACTGACACAGACCTGATAGGCATCGAGCTGCTGTGCTGTGAAGATGGTCTGTTTATTCCCCATGTCTGAGTGCACAGGCGACGAGCCTCAGGTCCATTGCTGCTCCAGCATCATCTGCCTCCGGGTGTGTGGATTTGTCAGATATGAAAAACCAGGACAAAAGGAAGCCAGGGCCAAAGAGGAGATCAGGTGTCGGGCTGCCACCGGGCCCTTTGGTCCCCATTATAATGGCAGCATTTCGTCGTTTTCTCCATTGTGAATAGCAGCCCCTTTCACAATGAGCACGGGCTGTCGTTCAGCATCATGCCAAGTGGTATCAACCCCCTTTAGTGCCACTCTATGGTCAACGCCTCCGTCACCGCTCAAGTTACACTCCTCACAGACAGGGTTTAGTAATCGTTTCACAGCAAAGAACTTAATCCTTGGATTATATATTTATCAATATATTTTCATGCCCAACATAGTTAAACAAGTTAAACCTCTGGAATGTTTCAATAACACTAAGGCCTGGATGAGCCATAAACTTTTATTTTTAAAATGGAACAAAACTGAGGCCATTGTAATTGGCCCTAAACATCTCAAAGAAACACTGTCTGACCAGGTAGTCATTCTGGATGGTGTTGTTTGGTCCCCAGCTCCACTGTGAGGAACCTTGGAGTCATGTTTCTTCCACCTGCGCGATATTGTTAAAATAAGAAACATCCTGTCTCAGAGAGAGGCTGTGAAACTCCTCCATGCCTTTGTTCCCTCCAGACAGGATTACTGTAACTCTTTATTTGTAGGATGTCCATGTATGTCTGTGTACAAAGCATGAGTGGAGGAGAGATCATATTAGTCCTGTCTTAGCTTTAGCTCCCTTTAAAATTTCCCAATAGAATTCAACATCCTGCTCCATGATCTTAACAATCAAGCCACTTCATAAAGAGCTCATAACAACATATTGTCCAAATAGATCACTTCACTCCCAAAACCCAGGCTCTCTTGTGGTTCCTAGAATCTGTAAGAGTAGAACAGGAGGTAGAGCCTTCAGCTACCAGGCTCCTCTCCTGTGGAACCAGCTCCCACTCTGGGTTCTGGAGGCAGACACCACCTTTACATTTAAGGTTGGTGCTCGATCAGGTGAGACCTGAACCATCCCTTAGTTATTCTGCTATAGGTGTAGACTGCTGGGGGAGTTCCCATCATGCCCTGAGCATATCCCTCTCTCTCTGTCTCTCTATCCCCCATTTATTCTACTACATGTCACTAACGTTGTGTTTTTCCCATTTCGCAAGGATCTCTGACCCCAGAGCTGCAGGATTCAGACAACAACAATTAATAATACTGTTATCATTGGTATGTGAACTGTTGCTGCTATCATTGAAAACATCTTTACATCCATGATCATCATTCTTATAGTTCTCACTTTAACAACTAGTCTGTCAGTGCTGGAACATGATGACGACAGTTCCTGGTCTCTCTCTCTAATTCTGTTTGTGTGTTTGCTTCTGTCCTGGAGCGTTTACCTTTCCCTTAATTACTTTTATATCATGTCCGACATGTCCTGAAAAACTGTTGCTTTGCCAAATGATCGCCGCATTATTGCAGGCACACTTCCAAGTGAAAAAAAAGTCACACCGTTAACTTGAGATAGTAAATTTTTTCTCTGACATCTAAGATTCACTGCTACATATAGTGATTGCTGTGTCAACAGCCTGTGGCATAGGAGGAACACAACACACTCAGTTAGAATAAGTTACAATACTGGTTTTAAACTGAGACTTCAACAAGTGGCAAGAGGGACATATCAGGAACTTTCCAGCTCTTCCAAAGGTTTGAATCAATGATTTCTGTCCTTTTTAAACATTTATAGCACACTGGATAACTGTTGTGTTTTTTTGTAACGCCCTGTGAAGACTCCTCTTTCTCCTTTCATCCGCAGTCTGTGAGCAAGATGCCTCTCTGCTGTAAGCCGAGCACCGACACTTTAGTTGGCCAAGACAGTGACACATGTCTGGAGAACTCTGAGCCTTCGAGTTTGAATTCGCTGTGTCTTTGTAAATGTAACGTTAAAGGTTTTGTCAGGAGAAATGCGTTTATTCTGCTCACTGTGGCTGCTATCGTCCTGGGTAAGTCAGTGTGTTAAATATTTCCACTTGAAGTAAAACGTAATTCTCTTTGTTAACTTTCTTTCAATTTCCGTGTTGAATTAATATTTTCCTAAATTAATTTTTTAAACCTTTTTCATTTTAAGGTTTATAATCTGAGACATCATGTTACTTCATGTGAACATGTCAGTGGCCTCTAGCGTGATTTTTGTCTTAGAATATTCCTGACTGTCAACGAGAGAGTTCTTAATCAACAAGTGGAGAAAAATCTTTTAAACAAATTTGTAGATGCAGGTAAATTGTTTATTCAGGATCAGTCCTCATGGCACAGTATTTTTTCCTTTGCTTTAAAATGAATCATTTTGTGAGGAATTGTCTAATGTTCACAAATAACAACCTATAATATTACGAGTCAATAGACAGAGTGAACTGTATTTTCATGTAATCTAGACCAGGCTGATAATGAACAGATATCATCACTTGTTCATAATCACTGTATTACTGAAGTGGTCGTTTTATAGCTTTATAGCTTTATAGCTTTCTTAACCACTGACAGTGCATGTAAAGTTGAACAATGTTTATTTTAACCTCTTTAAGGTGTCGTCCTGGGTTTTGCTCTACGTGCCGCTAACATGACCGACCTGCAAATTTACTACTTCATGTTTCCTGGAGACCTGCTGCTGAGAATGCTGCAGATGATGGTGCTTCCTCTCATCATCTCCAGTCTGATCACAGGTTAGAGCCCAACATTAAACCAAAAGTTCAGCATTTCTCTGTCTCTAAATATAAGAAGTATTCTCAATGCAATGAAACCAACAACACCAAACCGAAATAAACAACGCAAGAATTATCACATTGTAATAATTCTACCTGAAGTTACACAGTTATTTTACATGACATACACGTCTCTGCGTTTCAGGCATGTCGTCGGTGGACAAGACGTCCTCTGGGAAAATGGGGCTCTATGCTTTTTGTTATTACTCCACGTCCACCTTCCTGGCTGTGTTCACTGGCATCATCCTAGTGGTTCTCATCCAGCCAGGGAAATCACCCATGCCCACCTCAGTGTCCGCTGGTGGTACATCGGACACCATGCAGACGCTGGATGCCTTTCTGGATCTGATCAGGTGTGCATCAAACAGCTTTGTCGAATATCCAGTCCTTGTTATTCTATGATTCACTATTTTCACTCTTTCTTTGGTTTGCAGAGATATGTTTCCTCCAAATCTGGTGGAGGCTTGTTTCAGCAAGGTGAGCTGTGCACTGATGCTGGTGTTTTTTCTCTCTCTTGCTTTTTTTTAAACAATCATCACCAATGAGGATTTTCTTGTCTTTTATTTAGTATAAAACAATTTATTCTGAAAAGGCAACTATTGATGTCAACATGACGGCAAAAAGTAAGTTCCACAAAACCATTCACTTTTGTAATTTGAACCTGTTGTTCTAAGTGGTTATTATCAGGATGTGTAGTAACGTTACTTGATTTTACTTTAGATAACACAATACCGATGGCAGGCACCATAAATGGGGTCAATATTTTGGGCTTAGTGGTCTTCTGCATCGCCTTTGGCCTCGTCCTGGCCAAAATGGAGGATGAGGCGAAACCTCTGAAGGACTTTTTTGACTGCCTCAGTAAAGCCATCATGCATCTGATTGGTGTGTTCATCTGGTGAGTAAAATATGAGGATATGGTATCAAACTGCTCGACAGTCGCCCTCTACAGTAATTTCTTGACACTACATCACATTTTCTGCATCTCACCTCTGTTCTCCCGCAGGTATTCCCCGGTAGGAATCTTCTTCTTGGTTGCAGGACAGATTTTGAAGCTGAAGGACACTGGTGTTATAGGACTTCAGGTTGGCATGTATACTCTCACTGTCACCACTGGCCTGGTTATCCACAGCTTGTTCACCCTGCCGCTCATCTATTTAATTTTCGCTCGCAAAAATCCCTTCAAGTTCATGGCTGGTCTCCTCGAGGCTCTCACCACCGCCTTTGGGACTTCATCCAGGTGAGAGGAACTTCCAGGATTAACAGCTCATTACAAGCTACATGCTATTACCAGAGAAAGATATAAAGATAAAGATGGAGGACCCTCCTTAAGCCGAATCGTCTTGACTGCCCCCTGGTGGCTGGTTGAATTATAGGTCATAATTTGTCCAATGTTGTATTTGTCCAGTTGGTTTTTATTAGTTATTTGATGCTATAAAAATGGATTGAAACAAACATAAGACGCTGCTGCATTTTGAATAATGATGGGATCACGATTCATGTTTTATTGTACCCCCCCACAGTTCTGTGACTCTACCCATCAGTATCCACTGTCTGGAGAATAATCTCAGAATGGACAAACGGGTGACTCGCTTCATGGTGCCTATAGGAGCCGTCTTGACCATGGATGGAACAGCCCTCTATGAGGCTGTTGCTGCCATATTCATAGCCCAGGTTTACAACGTGGAACTTAATCTGGGTCAAATCATCATCGTCAGGTATGATCAAATTTTAATTTTAAATAACAGAAATTATCATGTAATTTTTCTAAATCTTTATTGAATAGCCATTTATACGTACTGTAGAAAAGGGTAATAATACTGGATTAAATGTTGAGGTATTGATTTATCTATTAACATTATTTTGTTATTAACTCATCATTGAACCAGAGCATTTGATCAATAATCAATAATTCATATGAACTCATTCTATATTTGTGTTTTTAACTCAACCATGTTTCCTTTTTCTTCCATGTTGTTATTTATTGTTATTTTCACATGTGTTTTCTATCATTATCATTTGTTCTCTTTTATGTAATTTCAGTATAACTGCGACAGTGGCAGCTATCGGAGGCTCAGGTATCCCACAGGGCGGCATGGTAACCATGGCGATGGTGCTGTCATCAGTTGGCCTGCCCCTTGAAGGCATTTCATACATCGTCACAGTTGACTGGATGCTGTAAGTGTGTGTCATGACAACCTCACAACAAAAATACAGTCTGAAAATTACACTGCCAGTGTTGTATCATGTATATTATAGATATAGTTACATAGTATTTCTCGGGTTTACACATTTACTGAAACCCATAAGTCTTCCTGATCTTCTGTGTGTCATAAAGTCACACTAATGAGTTTCTAAACTTCCCGTGTGACTGTGGACAGGGATCGTTTGAGGACAACCACCAATGTGCTGGGCGACTGTTTCGGTGTGGGAGTCGTGCAACATCTCTCCCGACATGAGTTGCAGAGTCCCGCAGAGGAATGGTTGGTAGAGGAAGAGGCAGAGTAACCTTAAGACTGACCAACATTTAAACTCACTTGATGTTATTCATGCACAAATAATGTTCAGGGAAATATGGCAACGATAGCAACATTAACTGCTATCATATACTACTTCTTATTTAGCTGCATTCTTCTTAAAAATACTGCTGAAAATATTCAGGAACATTTTCATACATGAATGTTGCACAGATACATTTCTAAAATCTCCATCGTCAGGCTTTAAAAATGATCCTTTCCAAAAGCATAACTTATGCTTTTATATTTATAAATGATTTAGTTTGAAATGGACATTTTTTTGTGAATCACATACGTGTCTAAAACTTTATTAAAACTTTAACTTTCGGGGAAAATTGCTAATGTGTCTCTTGTTTAAATATTTCTTGTGGTCATACAAACTGCAGAGAGTGGACCATGGTGTTCAGGAATTAATTGTGTCGCTTGGTTTGTACGATTTCAAGACAAATAAATTCACACATTATTCTTTCTTTACACCATTTATTCTGACTGTAAAATCATTCACACCAGAAACCATAAAATATACACATTTACATCTTTCACAGGATGTCGCTTCCATCACTGCCATATATTATAATTTATGGATATTTACATATATTACAATGTCACATGTGGGACACAGCACACATTGGGATCAGTTGAGTTTTAAAGGGCAGGATGTCTCAATGTCCCCAAACTAGACTTACATTGTGTTTTCTAAGAACACATGTGCCGCCGTTGACCGGTCGATGTCAGTGACAGCCACAGCTTCCCGCCACCATGTCGTTGTACTGTTTCAGCACCACGTTCTCGTCATCGTCGAAGTAGAGCAGGTTGATGGAGAAGAGCTTGTCTGGCACACAGCACGGCGGCTCGATGCCCTTCATCAGCTTCAGGGCGTTGATGATGGACTGAACGGTGGCGTGGTTGGTTGGCCTCATGTTCTGACCCAGGGGGAACGGGCAAGACCCTTTGCAGTGGTACGCGTTGTAACCCCTGGGAGAGACGATCCAGCCCGACCAGCCGATCTCCTCGAAGTCCACATAGAGTGGTTGGCGTTGGCAGGAAGTGGTCACGCCCTCCTCCTCGCTGTAGTCCAGGGAGCGAGCGCTGCGGGAGGGCGGGCCTGACACGATGGGGGCGTGGGGCAGGCTGGGGGTGACTGGGGTATCATTTGAATCTGTGGAGGAACGAAAAACTTTACATTAGACATCATGCTAAGGTTCTGTGTAAAGTGCAAAGTTGAGTTATGAAGAGTAAGTTTAAATTGAAACATAACGAAACTAATCTGAACACAATAGCACTTATAATTAAAATGCTTACTTGTTATGAATTACACAACAATTACAAAATGCTCGCTGGCTTTTTGGTTAAATAATTAAAAGCTAAAATAATATATTTAAATATATATATATTAGGAATAAGATACATTCCATTGTGTCTAAACTTTAAGAGAAGGTGAGGTCACTCTGTAGAAAACTGAGTTGTTGAAATTACCATAAATCAAGTCGATGTGATTGGATAAGAATGAGGGCTGTGGGGGCCAGAGCTCCATCTGGGCTTCAAAATTCCTCTCTACACCCCTGCTCATCAGCAGTAAGCCCACAAAAATGCCTGAGCTGTATATTTTTTTTTTACCAACACTAGACGTAATCTGACCAAAGAAACTCACCTGCATTCTCAAGAGTAGTGGACCTGCGTCCGTCATCAGTGAAGACAACCAACATGGGCTGTTTGCTCTGGTGGTGGTTGCGCCCTGAAGCGAAGCGGATCAGTTTCATGTCCATCTGGCTTCCTCCCAGGGTCTGAACCACCACATGGAGGCCCAGGTTGCTGCCTTCATCCACCGTCCAGGAGCGAACCTTCAGGAGGAAGATCACGGTGGTCAGTTGAAATGCAACATTTTCCTCCGTGTTTGCAGAGGAACTTCCATAGAAGAGGCTACTTACAGCTTGTGTGATGGTGAAAACCTCCCAACCAGTGGAGTGGACAGGGACGAGCCGAGAAGACAGCAGCTTCCTCCCCTGTGTGTTGTTGGTTTTGCTGGTGTCAAGCAGCTGATAAACACTGACCTGGAGGAAACAGAATGAAGGGAGCCAAACATTAGACACATCCAGGAGAGAGAAGCACCACTGTTTGCACTTTATCTTTAGGGATTTCTTCATGTCTCATACTTGGCAGAAGTGGTGTCTGTTGAATGTGAGCGTTGCCTGAGGTCGCAGCTTGAAAAGATGCAGCTCTGCAGTTAGAATCTTCTCAGTCCTCGAAACCGTGGACAAATTGAACCTGAACTCCACCTGTTCACTTCGCACTGCAAGGAAAATGATATGATTAGAAACCAAACACCCTCCAATGCTTCATCTTCTGCAGCAGCCAGTTGAAAACGCAGGTTGGATCTTACGTTTGTCAAAGAAGCTGCGCACAGTATTCCCCTCCAGAAGATATGGGTCCTTGGTGACACCGTCCACATCAGCCACTGTGTTGTACAGGTCGAGCATGTACTGAGGTGCCTGCTTGTGTCCATGGATAGCAGGAGGGTCCTCCATCCCAAAAACCTCCAGGAGCCTCTTGATGGCAGCTGAACGAACCTCCTCGGACTCGTTCTCGGCGGTGAAGTGATTCTCCAGGTAGTTGAGTGAAGGCCGTGCAGCCACCGTGCACACCAGGGCGGCGAAGCTGAGCGCGAACATGAGCATCTCTAAGGCGTGAGTCGGTCGGTGGCGCACCGGTGTCCTGGAACATCCAGCCAGCAACTTGGAGTTGGAGTGACTGCGGGATCCTGGAGGCTCCACTTTTTATATCAAATGCCCCCGTTCGCTCTCCAGTGCCCCCAGAGCCTCGGTAAACAGCAGTAAAGATGCTATTTGGTCGCAAATGTAAATCACCAATCAGCGAATGTAAAGGGAGACTAATTGCAGCGTTAACAAGGTGTGAACCCCACCGTAGATTTTATTCAAGCCCATTGTCTCCACGTCTGGCAATAAAGGCTCAAATAAACTAAATCCAGCCTTTGGCACTGCTCCATACTTAGTGACCAGTGAGTGTGTCGTTCTCTAATATGTATGTTTCTCTCATATATAACTTTAGACTGTAAATAATAGAAAGAGACTAAACTTAGAGCTGATCTCGTGAGGAAGTGCACGCACCATGGGAGGTTAACTGCGCCTAAATGAATCCATTAATTTAGAATAATGGGCACAGTGTTTTAGGTTGAAACCAATTACTTCGACAAAGAGGCTGGTGTCACTGGCTACACGTCGTAAGATTTACATAACTGCTTATTCAGTTACAGCTGGATAATCACCACAACTTTTTAGTTGGTTTTTCTTTTTTTTAAAGAAATCCACATGGAGAGGCCTCTTTCATGGCATAAACTGGCGTGGTGCGTAAAATCGCTTCACCCATGTTCCCTTTCTCCCAATAACAGACACATTTCTTTATATTATTTACAGCAATTTGATCATGTTCATTCTGAATAAACCTCACTGTGTAAAATCCCACAAATATTTACAGAGATAGTGGAGATATCGAT
Organism: Paralichthys olivaceus; assembly: GCF_024713975.1. Taxonomy (NCBI): domain Eukaryota; kingdom Metazoa; phylum Chordata; class Actinopteri; order Pleuronectiformes; family Paralichthyidae; genus Paralichthys; species Paralichthys olivaceus. The sequence continues at coordinate 5,774,188 of NC_091108.1, read as the reverse complement.
TTAGTAGAGCATTTATCCATCACCAATTTAGATACAGAAATATATATGCTATATAATCCATGTTAGATGTTTGAATATGTTAACACTGATTCTAAAAAAAAGTACATTTTTGAAAGCTACTCTTTGGACTTGTTTTCTTTATCCAGTTATTTCTAGTTCGGTTCAGAAAAGGCTCCCTGTGCCATTTGGTCCCTTTGATCTTTACGCACAATTACGCACGAGCAAAAGACAAATTGAGACCGAGAAAAAAAGTCCCCCCCCGCACTGTAATAAACATTTAGGAGATCAAAGTTTTCTTTTCCAACGCGGCACCTTACAAACAAGCCATAAAACGTGACTTCAGACGAAACAGACTGTGGCAGTCACAGAAAAGTGTTGTTTCACACTTTGATATCAGAATAAGGAGCCATTAACTGCGTGCACGTGGGTTTTTCCAAAGACACGTTTGAAAAGTTGGTTTATCTTTCATGTGCTCATCTGAAGCTCCTCTTCAAAGCTTAATTCTGACCATTTGATCCCAATTCTTATTCAAATTTATTTCAGATTTCATAGATTTTTGTCTCAGAAGTCTCGGACTCGGTGCTTCCAGTATTTCATTTCACAGTAAATTTACTTTTTTACTGCACTTATACAAGCAATACATGTGTTTTATAGTCATCTTGTGTATAAAATCAAAGGTGGGCCATCTCACTATTTATTTTGCTTGGTAATGTGATATCCAACATGTGATGTGATTTATTTGCAGTTTGGATAAAATGTTTTCCACTGTGGTAAAATGACAATTTATATGTTGTTGTGGTATTAAATTTATTTACAAAATTATCATTTTTACATATATTACATATAATACAATAATACTTTAGAGTAAAAAAGAATGAATGTCACAGTATAGGGTTAAGTCCCTGTGAGTCAAGCTTTGGGAGGCCCCTGCAGGTCTTGGAACTTGTTTTTCCCACTAGGAGGCGCAGTGTTCAGTTTTGGCAAAGGCAGGAAGTGATGGAGAGGACTGTGCGTAACACTCCATGATGGTTGAGGAAGCTGTGGCTCTCATAGCTTTGAGGGACGCAGGAGCTGGACTGTCCTTCAGCCCATAAGTGGCAGTTCCCAGGATCAGACGGACTTCTGAGGAAGAAAATAGAAAAATAAAAAGATTAAAATCACTCTCACAGCATTAAACAACCTATGAATGTGCTGTGTTTCCCATAACATAGTTTCTTTCGCTCAGAAATTTCAAATAAACAATTAAACTGCAGTTTGTAATAGCCGGTGTTATTCCTAGAATGTAACAAGCACGCGCGCACAAATTGTTGTTATTGTGCTTATTATAAACTGGCAGCGATGATGTAAGAGGTCTGCCACAATCGTTAATGCTGAAAGTTTAAAAGAAAAATCGGATTGTAGGAATCAACCAGAAAGGCCAACATGCAGAGCTCAGGAGGTGTCAGAGCTCACAGGCAATTGTTATGGGAGTGGCAGAGGGTGTGTGTGTGTGTGTGTGTGTGTGTGTATGTGTGTGTGTGTGTATATATGTGTGTGTGTGTGTGTGTGTGTGTGTGTGTGTGTGTCTGCAGCAGCTGCATTCATACTTACCTGAGAAGGCATCGGTTTCCTGTAGTGCAGCCTCCCAAACATCTGCCCACATCTATTTCCTGTGGAAAATTAGCAACACAGAGAGAGGGCAATGAGCTCACAGCTGGTCACAAATATTGACCCAGTTGAGCCGGGGCCCAGCTGCTGTTTATCATGTTAACTGCTTTGATTCGACACCTGCAGGGGCCATTTGTGTTTGCACTCTGCTCGCACCTCTGGTGCTGGAACACAGCAGATGACCAACAGCAGGGAGAGGAGGAAGGCAGTTTAAAATTCTCCCTATCAACTCCTTCATTTAGAAAATGTCTGATGTTGAAATCACAAATAAGGCCTGATTTCTGTGTCTTTCAGAATGTTTGTAGTCAATTCCTTAAAGAGTTTGTTGAATGGGATATAAAGTACTGGATCTAAATCCTTGTTTCCCAGAAAAGGTTTTACTGCACAGAATGTAGAGCTTGTATTATTTGCAATATGATCGGAACAAACATCCAATTTATAATGTTTTTTAGATCCTGTTGAGGTCAAAAGTGCTTGTTTCACAATAAATTAGTTTTGACACAAGTGTTGGAGGAGTTTTAGCCTCTGAAACCTATTTTCTCTTCTCCGTGTTCATTGGAAGTTAGTGAGTTGGAAGAAATGCCTCTGTCTCTATTCAAAATGAAACCTGCCAGTCTATAATGTGTATTGCTGCAGGTTGCGCATGAATAAGCATGCGACACATCCTGAAGTCCTTCACACCAGGACGTGCGGTGCCAGCCACTGGCCAGCAGATTAGCCTGATTAAGTGCCGCCTCCCACACGTGTGTGATGAATGAAGATACTTCATTACTGTCTGGCACCAAACTCCTTCCCCGTTTCCTCTCAGCTTGGTGACAAAAGAGTGTGAAAGCGGCATCAGAAATGAAACGCTCTGCTGGTGTTAAGTATGCCGAGCTAATCCAAGAAGAAATGAGCTCTGGTGTAAATTGTGGATGAAAATAGAAAGAAAAGTTTGTGTTCTTACTTTTAGCCTCTCTTCTTTGACCCCATCTGCATGATGGACTATTTCATAGTAATACTCCACGTATGGGACCCTGTAGCAGCTTTCCTTCAGCTCACAGGCCACCACAGTCTGGATCAGATCCACTTTGTTGGGGGTGTCCACCAGAGCTGAGTCAAACTTGGTGGGGACACAGGAGAATCCCTCTGTGAATGATTGTTAAAGGAAGTATTAGATTTATATGGAGGAAGAAAAGCTCAGTTATAATCTGAGATCCAAATCCAAACAAACAGATAAATCCTAGGCAGCTCTGCGATGGGCCTTTCAATGTATTCGACAGGAGTTTCATTACGTGTATTTTTCTGATGCAGTTAAATGTTAGTTTACATCAGTGATATCTGAACACTGGTGTGAAACTCTGTATTTTCAATTAGATTGTGATCTTTGTTTGATTATAATGAAACCAAATCCTTAGACCTCAAGACCTTGAGCTTGAACTGTATCAGTATAGTGAACAGCAATAAATCCCACATCAGCCACCACATAAGTTTAATGGCTTGAACTTTGGACCTAAGTTGTAGTTTATAGAACTAAACCTCAGGTACACTATGCTTTTTAAATCTTAACTCAAAGCACGAACATAATCAATCTGAACCAGATATTATGATGTGCAATGATCAAAATACTTGACTCAGGAATTTAAAAAACAAGTGAATGTGTAAAAAACTTTACGTGACTTAAATTCTGATTTCTAACTGAATAATTTTGCACGTGATGACCTGCTGTTTGTTACATCACTCACTGTTGTGTTTGTTGCACACACACACACACACACACACACACCTGGGGAGCCCTTGGAGCTGGAGCATCCTCCCACGTCGATGACGGTCTCGTACGGAGTCTCGGAGAAGTACGTCCTCAGCGCCGGGACTCGGATGCACTGACTCAGCTTGATCTCGCAGTGACACTCCTCGATCACCTCCACCTCGCGGGGCCCCTCCAGCAGCAGCAGCCGCTCCACACGCATCCCGGTGGGCTCACACAGCTGGTCGGCCCCGCAGGAAGGCCTCTGGTTCTGCGGCTCTGGGCTCTCAGCAGCTCCGGCTCCTCGGGTCCTCAGCTTTAGGGAGGTGATTGGAAAGTTGTTTTAATTGTTCGAGTCACACATGTCACAACATGTCTGAGTATTAATGGCTCAACTTCCCATGTGTGATATTTACACCAAAATGCCCCAAATCCATTTATTGATCATGCGTTTATATATTTTTTACTTTTACTTAAGTTTATTTTTTTAGTAGTTTATAGTCAAATATGAGCCGAATAGAAAAGTTTTCATGTTTTCACATTGACTCCCTTAAAGTCAACTCCTCCTTATCAGATAACCACACAAGTCACAGTGACGCCCCCTGGTGGCGAGGATGGGAAACGCCACTTACTTTTTTGCTCCTGAGGAATTCCAGCATGGAGGAATATTTAGAATAATCCTGCTGCCCGGACTCATGTGAGGAGGCTCTGGATGAGGTTCCTCCACAGTGAGACCTGCACATCCCCACGTCCACACTGACAGGACTCCCAGAGATGTCTGACGAGAGAGAGAATAATGATCAGAGAGTTAGATAGATAGATAGACAGATAGATAGATAGATGCATAGATAGATGCATAGATAGATGCATAGACATGTGTGATTTGCTATTGAACGATCCAAAAATGAAATACGAGAAGTAATTTTTGGATTTCTATAAAAAGCACCAAAGAAAGCATAAAGATGAATCAGTATTCGCTGAAGGATTGTGGAGAGTTACCTTGTCCTAGGTACACAAAGTGGCTTTGTCTCTTGCAGCACATTCTCTGTGTGAACAGGTTTGTGTGGTCGATGTGTTTGCCAAACACCCCAGTCACTGGAAAACACACCGTAAACACACATCAGCACCATCGTTGACGTAACATGTTATCAGTTAGGTTTGAGGAAGTAAAGTCGTGAGCATGCAATCGATATTAAAATAAAATTAAACAAAAGGCAACTGTGCAGGATTTGTTTTCTTCAGGGTTATTTGTGAATGGAAAACATTGATTGTTTGAATATGTGTTACAATTACTCAGTAGGAAAAATGAATAAGAGATCCTGGCACGGTTATGTTGAAAATAAGTGTTTTATTCATGTATCCATAATGAAAATAAGAGTTAAGAAATAATACTGAAGTGTTTTGTGATATAAAGTATGCAGTTGTAGTAATTTGACCTCACTGTTGCAGTAGTCACATGTGAACCTAACACTCATATACTCCAGCACCACATCCTCTCCCCATGTTTAATCACATAACAAGGGATTAGCAAGTACATTTGAGCAGACATGGTGTTAATCCAGTGAGTGAGTAGATGCCTGGATAAAGTCACAGCAGCAGCAGCAGAGTAGAGCAAAGCAAACAGTACTTACAGGTCATGTGGAGGCCGCACAGGAGGAGAAACAACGACCAGGGTACGTCCATGGCTTTAGTCCCAATCTGCTCCTCGGCTGCCAGATCCTGAGTGTCCCTCGGCTCAGTGGTGCCTCTGATATTTATGCGGGATCGAGCGTCAGCCCCAAATGTCACCCAAAAAACCAGGTCTCAGAGTGGTGTGGAGTCAAAAAGAGAAGTGAGAGCTAATCAAATTTCCATGCAGAAGGGCCGTGTGTTCTTACAAGCAGGGGCCACTTCAAAGGGAGTCTGCACAGCTCCTCTTGTTTCTGCTGCGACGGGACCCCAGAGTGTGTCAACCGGGCCTGAGCTCAGTCTAATGAAGTGCCTAAGTAGCCCCGAGCCATTAAAGCGTCGCTCATTCAAAGGCATTAATCATCTTTTATCTCAGGGGGAAGGTGTTTAGCACCTCCGACTTAAAACAAAACCCGGCCAAAACACATAAACAGGATCAGCGTGGGGGCCCCTGATGCCTCCTCTTCAGAAAGCTCCAGCACCTTTGTGTTTATTCAACATGACACCAAATGGCCAGACCTCTCAGAGCTGCCCTTCAACCCTCTGCAGCTTCTCGGTGGAGAGAGTGGAAACACAGAGACAGAAAATAAGATCATCTGTGTTAAAACAGCTTCCAAACATGTAGGCCACTGCAAGGTTCTGATATCTAAAACAGACATTCAACTAATTTAACTACTTCAAGTTAAATCTAAATAAGGAAATGTAAATACTTTTTTGTTTCTTTTTCATTTGAAACCACTTTCTGCTTTAATCACAGTTAAGACGTTTATAATGTCGGCCTTTTACTGACTCTCCACTCATGCCTTAATAAGGTGTTAGTCTTTCTTTGAAGTGTTGATGTGATCCCCTCATTTTCTGCGGGATCAACGGATCATCGTTCAGAGAGCCGTCGGCACTCAGACACCTTGATTAAGGTGACGCGGCGGTTTCAATTGTTGATTCCTTTTAATTCGGCTTCAACAAATCTTAGTGAAACTCCATCATAGTCCTGGTAAAACCCACATTCACACATACTTGATTTAATTATGTAGATCCCATGATATGTTGTCAATAGAATAAAAACTCAAGAAAGTTGATCTTAAGTAGTTTTCAAATTCTAGGTTTTGGGCCTTAAAGGGTCACAAGTGATAATACAAATGAAACTGACTCTTTACGTCCGTATGCAGTTTTAATTCAGAGGTCATCAGGGGTCACAGGTTATCAAGTTTGAGACTAAATTTGAACTTTGCAAATTTAGTTTTTCACATTTTTTATGATTATTCATTTGATGAACACCAATGAATGTGTGTTCACAGTTTTTTCCTTTACTTCATTGCCGCCCACCTCGACCAGGATGGGCAGATGAGACATTATATCTCATCGGGACCTTCCTGGTTAAATAAGAGATAAATAAAGTAACTCACATGAAATGAAATGCAGTGCTGTTGACAACACAAGAAAAAAGTAAATACAACCTCAACCACCAAGTCCATTTGTGGCTGTTCTGGAGCTTGTGTGTGTCACATGATCTCCCTCAGCAGATAAAGTTTAATGGCATTAAAGATTCTTACAAATTTCCTCCTCTCGGAGCACAAGCTGACATTATAAGTTCACATGTGAACAAGGAAACAATAGTCAAAAATAAATAAATAATTGAACATATGCCATCAATCGATTTCCCATTTGTTACTAGACAGAAAGCACCAGAGCAGCTACTAATGGACCACGACTTCTGTTAACTGCTTTGTTCAAGGTCAAGAATAAACTGTCAATGTTGTGATCCTCCTCCCCACTTTTTTAGGACTATAGGAATTCACTTTTCTCAGAGATGATTTTAGATGCATTAACCAGCATCTGTTTAAAGATTTTAAAGTAGATATAAAACCTAAATCTTTGAATTTCTCTCATGCATTCTCATTGAATTGAGTTTTCATGTAAACATAAAGGACATTAACATTGAAACAGGCCTGGTGTAAATGTTTTGACACCTTAAATGCATTTTTAATCTCTCCCTCATTCGTTAGTCGTCTTTATCACAGATATTGACCTGCACATTGATTTTCTGTTTCCAGTTGAGTCTGCTTTGATATTACACATTTCAGTTCCTTCCTTCTCAAACACGGCTGTATGAACGCAGCCTCTCTTTCCTCCTTATTATCCTCGTATCGGAGGACTTTCATTCAGCGGTGCATGTGCTCAGATAGTCACTGTGGTTGTGATTGGATTACAATGACTCATCTGCAGCATGAACATGCAGCTTATGCACGAGGACTGCATCACATTCCCTGTGTCCAGTCTGCAGACAGAGGTTGACAGGCGTGAGGGAAGTTCATCAGTACCTGGACTGTGTCTTTGTCTGGTGTCATTCTCAGTGTCTGGGTCAGTGTGTCACTGTGTCTTCCAAAAGGTCAAATGTCAAAGGGGCATGATTTCAGACCTGCGTTCTTTTCTTTAAGCTTCTGGTTGAGTTCATGAAGGTAAACTTGCTTTTTTTTAAAAGTTTTGCTTTGGTGAAAAATGACCCAAAAAATTGAATTGCTATAAGTTATCAGTGCATCATTCATCAATACTTTGACTTAACATTAATGTAAAAACAACCGACCTCTGTCTTTGTTCAACCTCAAGCATTTGAAGTATGCAGACTGTGTTAATGACCTTCCCTCAGTCCACTGACCCCTAACTATAATGATGGTCATATAAGCAGTAGATATAATCCCATCAGTGTCTCGTTCCTGCACCTGTATCAGTCTCCATGTTTGAGTCTAGGGGTTAAAGAAGCCTCTGCAAAGCCTGTCTGTTGTCTGTCTGCGTGGGTGGAGTCCAACACTGTGGGATTACAGGCCGGTTGGTTTGGATTATATGTCAGGAGACAATGGTGCAGCACAGAGACAAAACGGATCAGAACAGCTTCTGGACCAGAGCAACTTTATTGGAGCAAGTTTTCTGAAGCATGCAGATGGTTTTGAACTCAAACATTGTTTTTTCCTTTTAGTATTTGTTTTCTCGGTTTCATCTTCAAACCCTCGGTGAGCACGCTGCTCTCTGACACCTGCAGGAATCATGTATTTGCAGAACAGAAATAACACCATCAACACAGAGAGGAGCAGGAAGAACCTAAAAGGCAAAACATGTGAGTACAGAATTTGTATATCGTAGGATCTTGTGATTTCTGTGTACACTTTTATTCCATCAAATATAATGATGTAAATAGATAGTTTAAAATCGTTTCTGTTGCATCCCATCTTCTCCACCTCAGGGACTCACTTGAAGACGTCTCCACCTCAGAAGGAGATCATCGGCCTGTTGCCCACAAAGGGGGAAAAAAGGCTGGAGGCAAAGGAGAACATGGCAGAGGAGCAGGAGTCCACGCAGCACACAGCTTTTGGGAAGGCCTTCTACGATCTGACCCATTCAGAGAGGGTGATGAATGATCTGACGTTTGGACGGCGGGTGGGGCTTTACGACCTCAGAGGGCAGATCGGCTGTGGCAACTTTTCCGAGGTCAGGCTGGGAATACATGACCTGACTAAAGGTGAGATACTGAATGTTTCTTTACTCCTACTTTTACAGCTTCAGTGATCAAAGACAGAAAAAGCGCTGCACATAGATGCACTGTATGAATATGTGTGTATATATATAAACATATGATAATGTCAAATGTTTATTTATTATTATAAGTATTCAGTATGTATTATATTTCATATTTTAGTTATGTGTTGTTATTTTGTTGTCATTACAACAAATCTGTCAAAGTGATGATCAGTTGGTCTGAAAAGGCTGCACTCATGTTTATTCCTTGTCGTCTTACCGTCTGTCGTCACTTCACAGAGCGAGTTGCAGTTAAAATCCTGGATAAGGTTCGTCTGGACAAGCGTTCACAGACGCTCTTTGCTTCTGAAATCTCCTGCATGGAGAAGCTGGCCCACCCCAACATAGTGCGTCTGTACGAGGTGGTGGAGACCTTCAGGAGGCTCTACCTGGTGATGGAGTACGCCAGCGGAGGAGAGCTGTTCTCACGTATCTGCACCAGGGGGCGCCTGCCTGATCTGGAGAGCAAGCTGGTGTTTTCACAGGTCCTGTCTGCTGTCAAGCATATGGTCAGTCAACAGCAGATTGTTGGTGAACAGTGATATCAGTATGTTTGAGTGAAAAATGAAAATGAAAGACAGAGGGGCCGTTATTAACAAGATAATAGTTTATGACATTAGAATGAATAAAGAGTCCCAGTAAATAAGGTTCACATGTGACTTTTCATTTCTTCTTAATGAGCCGTGCAGGAAATCAACTTTTCAATTCCCCTGCAAGAAAACTGAATCTAACAATTTCTCTGTTTCCTCTTTTTCCAGCACGATAGTAATATTGTGCACCGGGACCTGAAGGCAGAGAACGTTTTCTACACCAACACTTACTGCATTAAAGTGGGTGACTTTGGTTTCAGCGCGCTCTGCTGCCCCAGCGACGTCCTTCACACGTTCTGTGGCTCTCCTCCCTACGCTGCCCCCGAGCTCTTCAAGGGCAAAGGTTATATCGGTCAATGTGTGGACATGTGGGCGCTGGGTATCTTGCTTTACTTCATGATGACCGCCACCATGCCATTCAAAGCTACAAACACAGGAAGACTGAAATGTTGTATCCTGCAGGGTTCTTACACCATCCCCTCTTACGTACCTGAATCCTGCCAGGAGGTCATCAAGGGCCTCTTGAGGCCGGTGCCTGTAGATCGTCTCACTATGGCACAGATCATGTCCAGTGATTGGATGAGAGGTGTTGAGTACCCCCAGGCTTATCCCTCCTACAGCTCTACACCCTCACATCTGGCTGAGCCCACCCGCATCCTCAGCCACGATGAACTAAATGTGAAAGCAGCGCTGGAGGATCTCGGCATCACCAGGAATCATCTCCTCAACAACAGCGTGGACCTGAGGAGCCCCGTCAGCGGGACCTACCGGATTCTACTGCATCGCATTCAAAAGAGGAGACATGTGGAGGCTGTGGGATACAACCAGTCGTGCATGAAGGAATCTCAGAACAGACTCCGATGGAGAGTGGGCTCAGACGGAGTTTTGAATAAACGCCACTCTGTTGTCTGTGTCGTCATGTAGCATTTTGGAACATGTGCTTCTTTGTCTTCTTCCAGACAGCTGGATGTTACAGTTTGTGTGTGGAGATGGAGCCAGGAGGCAAAGCTGATTTTGTCCAAAGGTTAAACTTACATCTACCAGTGCCTCAAATGATATCCAACTATAGATTACTAAAGGGCAAGATGTTTTCTGTTAAATAATTTAATAAATAATTAAGCTGATTCAATTTAATTTTAAAGCAAAGAAGAATTTTCTCACTTACCTTCTATTTAAATTAGGTTGTGGAGTTAGACAGATAGACAGATAGATAGACATACTTTATTCATCCCGAGGGGAAATTCTTGTGTTCCAGCAGTACAGACATGTGCAATAAGTTAGTTTACATAGAAAGCACATACCAGTAGGATGGTGGCTGAGTTGTTCAGAAAGAGCTAAGTTGAGGCAAAGTTAAAACAGAGGAAACTGGGTTGAATGTTTACATTAAAAAAGAATAAGGTATTTGTATTTAATTGTGATTTTAATATGTATGTTATTATATTGTAGCATACGATTATTCTTATTTGATTAAATGTAAAAACGTATGTATATATGCATTATTAATATTTTATATTATATGTATGTTTTATATTCATTTTATTGTCAGGAGATGTCTTTGAAGTACGTGTAGTAAAAGATGTCTGCAACTGTTACTAAACTGCAAGATTCATAGTGCTCATATACATAAGAGCTACTATAGAAAATAGCAGCTAAGACATGAGGATAGAGAAATGATAATAAATATAATGTACCTTCACTTGGTGGTGTGCTGTGTTTTATGGCTGCTTTCTCTTTTTTATTGCCCTCTCTAGACTCAGAGGAGTCAACATGACAAGTCACTCTTTGGATTTATGTTGAAAATAATTTCAAAGCTTTTTTTACGTTATTAAGATGAAAGAGATGTAACAATAGTGACCTTTATCGGTTTTATTTCTTTTTTTAAAGCCTGCTGTGACATGTTATAGTCTCATTTTCTCTTCTTCTGATTGATACATGTTCAAACATCCCATTCAATATAATTTATCACATTTGTTCCAGCCTAAACTGATTTACCCATATACTGTTTTCCAGTCTCTTACTTTGTTTCCACGTTATTTTCCCGTTAATGAAAGATTTTCTAGATCTCTCATGATTCCAACCAGCCATATCATTCTTTCCCACCATGCATACAAGCGTAGCACACTTGTCAGTGTTGTTTTGACATACACAAGAAGAAACTGGGCCTCAGCTCCAAAATCCTTCCCAAGCTGCAACCAGATTCTATTAGAACCAGTCTATTAGACAAACTGTTTGATATATAAGAAGTATATACCATTAATGTCTGTGTAATTATTATCTATCACCTTTGCCCTGGCAGCACAAAGCAAATACTTTGTGCATGAAGGATTTTCATGATTGCACAACTTAAAAACAACAATGGCTCATTTTCACCTTGTATCTGCGGGCCTTGGGAGAGAGGATGTGTTAATACCTGTCTGATAAACAAAAATGAACACACTAATGTGCAGGATTTTATGACTACAATTTGCAAGTTGAAGCCTCTGCATGGCACCAATGTGTGGAAGTCATCAGTGTACGCAGATACAGAGAGATTGTATCAGCTGCATGTCACTGCAGTTCTAGGAAAAGAGAGTAACCCTCATGTCGGTTGTGAATCAACACACCAGAAGTTCAAACTTGTGCTACGTGCTTTCTCTCTGCAGATTTTCTTCTCTGTACTGAAACATTAAAAAATAATTTTGTGGGATTTTACTGAGTTAATGAGCTGCAGATCCCACGCAAAGCAAAACAACAGTAATGTCCAAATGGCTGAAAAGACACACACACACACACACAAATAACAACAATTAGAAATATTCACCCGTCAAGAGGAAAACTAAATACATTTTAAATAAATATGCAAACCACAATGTCAGAGCATGAAACATAGAATTGCATGGATCACAGAATTTTGAGAAGATAAAAATCAAAAATAGGAGCGACAAACGTGTGACACTCTGCCAAGAAATATTATACTTTTATGTGAAAAAGCGATCCACTGGGAAAAGTGGTGAATGTGTGATTTTAACACTTCCTTTATTATAAATGATAGATTTGTGTTGTATTTCAGTGATCAGCAGAAAGGCAGTGGGTTTCTTGAAGTGTATTTACATATCTGTTATTTGTATGTGTTGCATTAGGACAACACTCTCAGAATATTCATGTTTAACAATGACAGTCATTCATTTTGATGTTATCAGGTGATATATGAGAGTTAAAGCAGCTTCATGAAGCTGGTAAATGGTTTGTATTTGTGCTTTTCCAGTCCTGAAGATGACTCCAAGTGCTATTCACACATACATTTTCATACAGTGGATCTATGTGCAGCAATTCCTCCATCACAAAACAGTACGCGGAACAAAGGTGCAAGTCATCGAACCACTGATGTTCTGGTTCGTGGACGACCTGTTCTTTCCCCATAAAGTGTTTGGAAATGTTTGATGGTTGAAGCCCCATAAAGACACAGTTCTTAAGTTAAGTAGGTTAAGCACCTACATAAGTGAAACCCTGAAGCTCCACCAACCCGGCAGAGCTCTCCGCTCTGCTGGTCAGCACCTGCTAGAGGTCCCCCGATCCAGGAGCAAACAGTGGGGTGACCGATCATTTGCAGTGGCAGGTCCCAAACTTTGGAATGCACTGCCCTCTGAGCTACGCACCACCACTGACCTGCCTCTGTTCAAAACCAAGCTAAAAACATACTTGTTTGATCTAGCCTTCAACTGAAACTGTTGTTCTTGTCTTGTGTTTGCTGTTTGTGTATGTTTGATTTGCAATTGTGAAGCACTTTGGTCAACCCTTGGTTGTTGTAAGGTGCTATATAAATAAATGTGGTTTTTCTTGCTGCTGTGCCCTGTGTTAAAACAACTTATTCCTAAAAGCCTCTTACACATTAGGATAATAGGAAACCTACAATTCAAACTTTTAATTTTCTCCAAACTCACGAGCTTGTGCTGTAAAACAGAAATATTTCCCATGATGCCCATTCTTGTAAGACAATAAAGTGTAAAAATGTGTCTGAATTCAAATAACACAAAGAACATTAATATATTAATGTGTAAATAAACAACTTTGAGCATGTTTACTGTAGTAATGCTTTTATTTGAACACACACTGCAAGATGAAATACAAAATATATGAAAATATAGAAATTAATGACTCGGCTTCTCCTTTATTATGACACACACTGCAGAAAGTAATTTAACAATTACTGTTTGCACACATATTTGATAGAAGCATGGCTACATCACACAAGAAATATTCGAATAATTAATATTAATTACTCTCCATCACCATTTGTGTCATTAAGCAGCTTATTGAAAATCTGATGTTTTAAAAGGCAAGAAAACACTTTCACTGAAGCAGCTGTTGAATGTACATGTGGCGACCGCTCAGTCACATCCACTGTTAAACCCCAGAGAACACAGTGCTGCCATGATTGCCACACAAGCTTTTGACCCTCGTCTCTCTAGATAGTGAAACCAAAGGTACAATGTTACAGGATTTGGCCGCCTTCCAGTCAGATGCCACCACCGTTGCTCAATGTTAAGATTTGCCAGAGGGCGGTGGGACAAACGGGGGCAGCAGGCTGACGCCCTCAGCCTCTGTTCGCCCTCTGTCGATGGTGCTGTGAAGAAATAGTTTTTTTATTAACTATCACATGTCAATCTACACAAATCCTTGTCTTTTATTTAAAGGTTAATTCTCGGTTGAAGTCTCAGAATAAGAGAATACATCTGTCAATGCAGTCAAAGTATTTCAAAGTATTACTAGCTTTATTCCTAATTTAAAAACAAATCTCAATACAAAGATTCACACTGATGTAAATTTCCCCGTTGTGGGATGAATAAAGTATATCTAATCTAATGATAAAGAGATCCTCATGGAGAGTAATGAAGTGCAACAACTATGGTAAACTCACCTTTCTCCTTTCTTTGCCCCTTTTGTCAATCTCATTCATCAGCTTCTTGACCCATTGCTCACTGCCGTCGGTGCAAAACATACGCCCCCTCCTCATGATGAAGCTACAGAATCATTGAAACAGAAACAACAAGTAAATAAGAAACATGAAGAATAAAGAAAGGCTGTAAAATCTATTGAACTTGAAGCAGACAACACACTAATGTGATTAATAGGAATCAGTGTTGGAATCAAAGATGCAAAATATCCACATACATACTCATATACAGTATACTCACATACACACACATACTTGAACATTTATCCACCCAAACATTCTATACAGAAACACACATGTGCAAACACACATAAAAGTCAAATTAATTCAAGTGTCAGGAGATCATGGAGCTGATAATGGACAACCTCTGGAAAACTAATATACCTCTTGTATGTCCTAAGGTTGTGTGAGCTGCACACTTTTTTGAAGTGGATGTGTTGTTGTGTATGCATGTGTACTTACATCGCAGCAGAGATGTTGCAGCCTCCGTCTGGCTCCTGCCGTCTGTACTTCACTGCATGTTTCTGAATGTATAGCTGCTTATTTTTCACATACTTCAGACAGCAGTCGTCATAGGACCCTGAGGGACAGTAAAGTCAGGTACAATCCAGTGACCCGTACCAACAGTATAGTATGTATTATTCAACATAGATAAAGTACATGAGTCGATTGATCAAAAGGCTGTTTGCACAATCAGCAATATAAACATAGCCTCCCTGGCCCTTTATTTTATTTGGCTGTTTGTTCACAGCTCTCTATTGCGTCCTGTAAATGTGACACTAGTGTCCGTCCACAGTCCCTTACCTTGTGCCAGCGTGAGACACACACAGGACAGGCTCAGCAAGAAGATCGTCAAGATGAACCGCATGGTGCAGTCGGTAGTTGCAGCTCTGAGATGAAAAGAAATGTCAGAGAATTTGTTTACTTTATGACTCCGGCCACACCTGAAACCATGAACCTTGAACTGCTTCTTTGTGTTAACTTCAATCTGTGTACTCCCACTCTCCTTTCACCTCTGAATATACCTCAGCCTCCTTCAGCCAGGATTTTACTGAATAAATCATTAACACGTTTGCATTTTATGTCTATTGACTCTAAATGTATCCCGTATTTAGATTATTGTCATTCGGTTATAGATTTTAATCATTCAGTTGAAAAATAAATAAAATACAATTCTTGAAATGTAGCATATTTAGATCCTGATAAAGTGCATTAATGTGAGCTGTTATCGCTAAGTAAAAAACATAAAGAAGAAATAAATTAAGTTAAATTAAGAAAATAAACATCTTTTACAAAGGTTTACAGACATATTCCGTGCTTAATAAGAAAAATATTGTTGCCTGATTAACAGATTTTAATTTTAGTCATAGTTTCACATTTACTCACCTCTATTGCTCCAGGTGTCGTCTTTACCTCTCTCGTCTTGCATCTATCAACTTGTGCAAACGAGGCGCTCTTATGTAGCACTCAGCCGGATATCATATTACCATAAATAACCTCGACTTTGCACCTGAGCTCATTTTTTTCGTTTTTTTTTTATTCCACAAGAGCTCAAGGAAGACACATGAAAACTTTGTTGCTGAATACAAACATTTGAATCTTAACATGTACCTTTATGTCAAATTGTGGATTCAAAAAAGCAGAGCTGGACATATTTATGATTTAAGTAAATTTATGTGAAAACATTTCTATCAAATTACAAACATTTGATGATTATACATTTAGATCAGGAAGAGGAAACAGGCCATTTTTTTACCATGACATTAACTCCCATATTGCCATAGGTTCCTGTAATTGGAATCTGGCTTGTTAACATCTCACAAGGTTTGAACATCTCACTCTGACAGACATATTCCGCCTCACATAATAGTGCTCATAGTACTCACTGAGTACAAATTACTTATAAAGACTAATATTTATCAATCAAGTCTCATCAAAGGCACTTCCTGTGTTGTTGTTGTTGTTTGTTTACAACCAAAATGATAAACAATGACTGATACTCCCATAACATGTGATGTCAGATATTTAATGTTGAAGAATGGAATGAAACTTTTTTAATTTCTCCATAAATATCTCATCTGAAGGCATGCGTGAGACAGATCTGTCTCAAATTTCACAAACCTGCTGTTTGTGAAATCCCCTCAGCTTCATTTGATAACAAACAGCATGATAACGATGAACTCACAGTCTTCATTTCTTTATTGTTTCACATTTACTTCTAAATGTATGTGGAAGCCCCTCCCCACACGTTGTATTAGGCCATAAATCATTATTATCATTACTATTATTAACTATTAGTATCATTTAAGTTTTTCCAAACCTACGTGAAAGAAACACCATATGTTACATGTCTTTTCTTTAAAACTAAGCTGAATGGATCCCTCTGTAAAAAGGTACATAGCTGATGATGACTGCGTAGAGTGTTAACACTATATAAGTGACACTAAGTGATTCCAAATAAAAGAATGAACTAAAATAACATGTGGTAGAGCCATTTTTTTTCTAGGAGCTGACAGGAAACCACAAATAATAAGTCAATAAATCCTCAAAGCATATTAATGCAAATATATAAAAGATCGGTGTCAGATATGTCAACATCAGTGATATGAGGATGTTTCTCTACTTCCTTCATTATTGTGTTTGAAACTTAGGTCAGTATATTGCTAAGTTATTGAGTTGCTATGTGAGGCTCACCAAGGAGGTTAGGTTTCCATAGCTGTTAATTGAACCTTAGAGGAGGGGTGGAGTACGGGTCAACTGAGAATAGAGTTGGAGTAGATTTGATTGAGACAGTTTTTTCCCACATTACCAGCTCTGACGTTTTTTGGACATTTGTCAATTTTCCAACAAATGATGCAAAGATCTTGATGAAGAGATCTGCGAGCAGTTTGATGCAGCCTAAATGAATTTAAGGGGACTGTTGGGCCTCAGTGGTCGACTGTGCTCTGCTGAGTACCATTCTGTTTGAAAAATAAACTAGTTTAAAATTAAAAGCTAGTTGACTGTCTCCGTTATGCTCGTCTGTATTCTGAGCTGAACTCTGATGTGTGAAACTTCAGTAGCGCAGATATTTGAACTTTCCTCCCTTGAGTCATGTTGTGTTCTGACAGTTGAGAAACTTAAAAGCACTTGTCAGCATTGTCACAGAGTATATCCTCCACAGCTTTCCCTTTTCATTCCTGTAAATAAACTGCTGTGCTCTCTTTGTTGAACACTTTGACAGATATTAATGAGCCCTGTGTGCCTGAGTGTTCATCTGATAGCACACTTCACTGTTTATGTTCTTACCAGCACTCACACCCACCCTGCTGAGGCCCAGTGAAGCTTTTCATGGCCCTCCTCATTTCCGTAGCCTCCAGGATACTGGCGGTCCCTTCAGTTGTGTACTGCTGCTGCAGAACCCTATGACTGTGCATCATGATGTATGCAAGGATCTGCAAATGTAATGTTTCTTCCCTCTCTAAGCCTCTAAGGCGGTGCAAATGCAACTTAATATATTTTGATGCAGAATTACCTCAGTCTTTTATGACTTGAGGGTTTGATCAACATGAAAGTGATCTGAATGTTGGTTGGCAAATCAACCAGTGATTTTGACAAGAGAAAAAAATTATAGTTGGCTGCTATTATCTCTATTCCTGTTTATGATTGTGTAACTTGGCATTGAGCTGTCAGGAGAGATGATGGTCCACCGCCTAGGGAACTTGGAATGAGGCTGTGTGATGATACACTGTGTTGCCTTTAGCATTCCTTTCATACAATGAGATGTTGATTCATCTTTCAGTCGTTATGAATGCGTGAAAGATGACGTCCAAGAAGCCATTTATCAGCGTGTAAGGAACTTTACTTTGGCACCTGGTATAAAAAAAACTACAGTAGAGATGTATATTTAGTATTTACTTTACTGTTACTGTTTGCTGTTTAGGTTAGGTCAGGATAGGTAAGCTTAGGTTAGTTTAGGTTAAATTAAACTACCCACTACAGGCTTTATCAAAAAGGAACGTTTTTAGTTTAACCTTAAATGCAGAGATGGTGTCTGCCTCCAGAACCCAGAGTGGGAGCTGGTTCCACAGGAGAGGAGCCTGGTATCTGCTCTACCTCCTGTTCTACTCTTACCGACTCTTGGAACCACAAGAGAGCCTGGGTTTTGGGAACGAAGTGATCTATTTGGATGATATGGTGTTGTGAGCTCTTTGATATGTGAGGAGCAGGATCTGGAATTCTATTCGCAATTTTACAGGGAGCCAATGTAGAGAAGCTAAGACAAGAGTAATATGATCTCACCTTCTAGTTCCTGTCAGCACTCGTGCTGCAGCATTTTGGACCAACTGGAGGCTTTTCACAGACTTCCTGGGACATCCTGATAATACAGAATTACAGCAATCTATTCTAGAGGTAACAAATGTGTGGACTAGTTTCTCAGGGCAGGTGGTTGAAAGCTGTTCTAGAGAATGGTTTAATATGTTAGACAACACAAAAATGTACAATGAACATTTAGCTTTATTATAATCAGAGTTAAGCAGGAATGAATGTCTGTGGCCTACTAACAATTGAAATATGGTAACTCATAAATGCACTGTGGACATTGGACTAATCATATGGTGATGATGGATTAATAAAAAAGAAGTGAAAGGGAAACTGTCAAAGTACAAGCTGAGCTCTACTGACAGATAAGGGCCATCTGTTGCAAACAGCATAAACACATGCAGTGGCTTGTCTGTAAACGGAGTCCTGCCTGAAGGCAAACTTAAAGTATTCTTTCAGAAAACTTTGGGTCACTGTTGAGCAATACAAAGTCTTAAAATATGTTCTCTACTCAGTTTTCCTTCACCATAATTTGAACCAAAAAAACAAACACAGTTGATTTTAGTGTTATTTCTGTCCAGTAAATTCTGCCTCAACTCTGTTTCTTTATGAGATTGAGAAAGAAGGTCAGAGCAAGAAAAAAAGGGGTTCACTCTACAACAGAGGCTACAATTGTGATCAGTGATTAAATCTCTTTACCACAAGGTCGTAAAAAGATGATCTCATTATGGCGGTTTTCCTGTGATGCCAGTTGGTCTGGAAGGTTTTACAAATTGCAAAAATGAAGAAATGCGATTACATCTCTGAATTACGAAACAGTTTGTGGCCCTATAAACTTATTCTCATGTTTTGAACATACTGGTGCTTTATGAACTTTCTGAAACTTACCTCAGGTTACAGGATGTCAAAGCAAATGATTTTACATGCCTCTTCCTTTAATGCAAACACTTTTAAAACTATGGATGATGAGGAGGATGTTACATTACATTGCATTAAATTGTGTCACGTCATGTTTTGTTATTATGTTTTCACCCCTGTCCATTTGTTGGTTGGTTTGTTGGCAAACATAGCAAGATATGGGGTTTTCAACATTTTCTCAGTTTCCCCAGAGAAAAGAAATCATGGATCTCGATGATAAAAATCAGGAACATTTTATATTCATAAGTTTGTGAAATGACTGTTTGGCCTTGGTCAAGGTATGTGCTTTGCCCCCCTAGTGTTATGTTGTGTTGTGTTGTGTTCATGTGAAGATAAATTAGCACAGTGGGGCATCTTGGTTTTGAACTTACCTCTGGGTGAAAGGTTTTACTCAAACTGATGACTATCTTGAGCAGGGGGAAGTTAATCTCAAGCTTAACTTGCCTTTAGCAGACAAGCACACCACTGTCTGCACACAGCACAAATCAAATGAAAGTAGTTTGTTCAAACACAAATGTCAGATATTAATCCTCAGTAAAGACAAACTGAAAAGATGTTCACAGAATCTGATTTAAAGCTAAGTCTCTGCACAAGAGCTAATCCAGGGTTCAGTCATACTGGAGCTGCTTTTGTGAACAGTTATAGGAACAAATCCGCAGTCCATGATGTTTTCATGTTTGATTCCCAGTGAAGTGAAAGTGTCCACATAGGTACAAAGGCAACAAAAAAGGGAAGCTGGGAAAAAAAAAATCCCGGTTTCAAAACATCCAAAAAGTGTTGTATGAGGAAGGAAATATGTTCAACATGTTTCTCAGACTGTGACTGTAAATGACTAAACATCCTCAACTGACTCCAAAGATTGAGGTTAAACATCGTGGGCCTCATCCTTAACATTACTGACCTATTACAGAACACACCAATGAGTTTGTTCTTTTGTTTGGATTTTATTTCCTCTCATCAATCATGCCTGTTTTGTCACTGTCGTGTGGAGTCTTTCTCTGACTTTGTTAAAGAAAGGCCCGACTGTCTGCTGGATTCAAACCCTCTCACTGTGAGGCAGCACTGCGCCACCGCGTGTAGAAACGTCAACATGGTGATTACAGGAGGGGGAAGAAAATCTGAATCAGTGAAATGTCAACTATGTTGCTTTAGTTCACATTCACCACCTGTGCAACGACACCTCTAGGGGAGAAACTGGAGAGGTACATAAACAAGAGTGAACAGTAAAAAGTGTGTTGAGAAAGAAATAGATTAAAAACTGAACATTGAGGATTTGAATGCTGCTCAAACTGGGAATAATATATTGTTAGAATCATCCCTTGTCTTATTTTTTCACAAATTACTCATCTTTGCTTATGACTCCCACTCATGCCTGTCACACATGACTGTTATTCCTCAGGAGCTTCTGCTGAAATGGATATTTCTCATATAGTTTATTTTTCTTGTGCACTTTCACCAGAATGTCATATGTGCACATCAAGTCATCTTACTGTCAATTTGTCTCACATATCGTCATTATTATAATTATGTTGAGACCTATTTTTTAACACCAGCGTCATTATTTTTTACTTCTTTTTATACCTTTTGCTAGTTTTATGCTTTTATCCTATCGTTGTTTTATTGCTAGCACGCTCTTATTTTGATCTTATATCGTGATTTTGTTTTAAAGCACTTTGAGCTGCATTTTATGAATCAAATGTCCTGTATAAATGACGTATTGTTATTATTGCTGATGTTGTTATTAATGTTATTAGTACTGTAATTGATGATGATAATAATCTTTATTCATATAGCTTCTTTGAAAACACAGTTACGAGGTGTTTTACGGGTTAAAAATGAAATTCAAAAGCAAAACAACGTGAAGATCACGAATAGAGAAATAAATAAAGTAAAATAAGTTACAGACACTGAGGAAGACTGAGGAGTGCTTGAAGGGTCAGGGAAGGGTCAGTAGAGGACTTTTGAGTTGTCAAACTATTCTTTTTAAGATCAGCAAAGTTTGTTCGAACTAAATCCTGATTATGTAAGAACTGTATTTGTAAGTCTGTGTCATCCTCCTGCAGCTCATCACGTTTCTCGGAGGTTCTGGTGAGTTGCTGCGAACTTTGATCGGTTTCTTGGGGCTGATTAAAAAAAAGCGTTGGATTTTTAAAAAAAATAAAAAAATAAAAATAAAAACACTCTCGCGGTGACCGGTGATGACAGGCGGTGTTCCTGAGGCGGGCAGCGGGGACCGGACGCGGTCAGGGGTCGAGTAACATCCCCGGTAAACGGCCTCAACGCGCCGCTGCCCCGCCGCCGACAACACATCCCTGCGTGGACCCGTGTGTTATCTGCGCGGTGGGTTGTGGGTGTGTTGAGCGTCGAAGTAAAATGGCGGACTTGGCAAACGAAGGTGAGTGAGTGGCAGTGAGAGAAAAACAATACGGCCGCCGCGGCGTTACGAGCGGAGCCCGCACACCGTCCGCGCGTTCGACAACTGGAGCGGGGCTGCGTGGCTGCGGGTTGGCGCCGAGTCCCGGTGAATCACGAGCCCCGCGGCGTTTGCAACACCACGGCGTTAGCGAGCGGGGCTAACGATGCTAACTGGCCGGGGTGCGGGTAATTCCTGGAGCGCCTCGGAACGCCCTCGAACGTCGCCCGACGCTAGCTGGGCTTAGCCCCCCGATGCTAGCACCCGGCTATTTATAGGTGCTGTGTTTTGCCATTTGCGGCGAGCTGCGCGATCTATTGTGGGTTTAAACCGAAGCCTGCCGGGGCCTTGGGTGGATCGTTGTGGAGCTAACAAGGCTACTGTTGTAACAGAGCTGCAGGTTTATGAGACGTTCACAGTTTCACATCATGGTTTGTTAATGCAGACGAGTTTCTCAGGTCCATTCAGGCGCGTAGAACCTGGAACGTCAAACAGGAGCTAATGCGTTAGTGTGATCTCTTCTTCATGGACATGTGCTGAGTGTCCTCAGTCAGATCCGTTTGTTATCATGTTGATTTGTCAACTGTGGGAGAATCCAGCGAGCATCTTGGTGTCCTTGCCCCGGTGAGATGACTCACGCGGGATGGAGCGCATTAGCAAGCTAGCTGTAGCCGGCCAGCTAAGCTACACACTCTGCCCCCCTCAGCTAACAACCGGCGGTGGCGACTATTTGCTGGAGTGGCTCAGATGTGTAGCAAATGCTAGCTGGTTAACATAAGCCGGGGGACGTCTCCTGCTGCCCGAGTTTCAAGAAGTGAACGTCGGTGTCGCATGCTGGATTTCTAGCAATCATTACGACAGGACAGCCGAGCAGCGGAAAACCAGAGATGAACACAGAGCTGGGCGATTAGTAGTGAAATGTAGGTCACACGTTATTGTCATGTTTTCTGCCATTAAAACGTGCAGCGTACGTAAACAGCCAGTGTTCTGCCATGAGGGGCTGTGACACAGGGGTCTGGTCACAGTTCACGTGCCCGCCTGCGTGTTGTCGTGGATTTGGAGCATTTTCACGAACGATGCTACACCTGCTCAGTGTCACAGGCCCAACCCAGACAGAGGGAAACCTTTGTCTGGTAACGTTACAGGATTACACATCTGACAGAGGTTACACCGTGGAGGGAGACGCATCAAGTGCCCTGATGGTAGCTCAGATGATGACCCGCCTGGTGGTTCGTGTCCTTGTTGGTTGTGATCATAGCTTCACAGTGCTAACACAATATTTGTGGGATAAATTGACAAAATCCCCCCATTTGGTCACACGAGCATCATTGCACTATGGAGTGACAAAGTTTGATTAAGTACAGGTGGTTATTACAATATTGCCTTTTCATTTATTTATTTATTTTATCTCGTCCCCTTGTTTTGGTATTTTAGGAGGATTTAGTTTAGCTCTACACATTGTGTAAAGTATTGCATGGTATGGTGCTTTTGAAAGTCAAGTTGGTCAACATTTTTTAAATGTATTTTCTCCACCGCCACCTTCGTCACATTGTTCTCACACTTCCCTTTTACAGTTTCTTTTCTTGGCCCAGCTAAACCTGACACTTGAATAACCTGTAAATTTAAGAAACAGCTTTTTTATCTGTCATATAATCTGTTTCATATGGAATGTTATGGACGACTTTTTACATCATATGTTAATTTCTGCGGGATATATTGCTGTTCAGTTCTGATACTCAAGTTCTTTATTACTGGATATTGTCACGGCCTTAACAACATTGATGTGGTCCCTGCTTTTAAGGGGGGGGTGAAGGCCATTTTAGTCAATTGCCTTAACTACTTTTTCAACCCTACAGTATAAATATGATGAATGACAAGCCTGCATCTTCTCTTAACAGACAAGCCTGCCATAGCGCCTCCTGTGTTTGTTTTCCAAAAAGAAAAAGCACAGAAGGTAAGTTTCTCTAGATGTCAAGTGTTTACAAAGACTGAAAACAAATGTTGGGATTTAGCCGATTTTAAACACCTGCATTAAGCCTGGACTCATTCAGGAAAACCTTATCACAGAATAGATGCTCAGCTAAAAATGGCCTGTCTCTAAGAATAGTAATACACTATTTTGGCAGTTTATTAGGTCTACATTGATGCGTGTAGTAATGTAGTCTTATAAACCAAATTAACTGCAGTTTGAGTGTATGTTGATCTCCAGTCAAATGTGTTAAAACATGAATACCATTTCTCATCTTTATCCATTATTGCAACCTTGTTTCATTTTTTATGTGTTCTCAACTTTGTAGTGATTTAAAAGGATAAGGACCAACGTTCGAGAGAAACTAAATAACCTGTTGTGTTTTCTTTCAGCGATCTGCAGAAGGCTCAAGTGCAGAGGATGGAGAAGGTGAATCTCAAGTCCAAACTGCCACTTTCTTTGTTTATAATTTCTCACAGAGTTATTCAAACTAATATTTTATTACCACCTTCAGATTCAGACAAAGACGAGGGAAGCTATTGCCCCCCAGTGAAAAGGGAAAGGACCTCTTCGTTTCCACCCCCACATTCTGGTAAGGGCCAATGGCGACCAAACCAAGAGCATTTGTTTTTTTCTTGATTGCCTGTGGTGTACACAATGATTTGTATGCTGAGTGCAATGCCTGTCCTACTTTGCAGTTCCCAAGAACAATGTATTCATGCCCTCGAGTTTCTGCCAGTCTCCGACTGGGAACTCTGACTCTGAGCCAGGTGAGACATCTAGATCATTATTAGTTCCTCTTTGCAAGTTAAAGGCCACATGTCCATGGATTATAAATCAAAAGTCATTCTTGAGGATGTTTGTTTTTTTAAAGTCGTAACAGCAGTGGTTGCAAATAAGATGTCAAATCATTTTTTTCTATTCCCTGTCTGCAAATGTTCCCCTTTCAAATCCTCCCAGCTCTGGTTAACTCGCATTTTGCCTCAGAGGAGGAATTCACTGGTGGTCCAACAGATTTATTTGTGGTCACGCTGGTCAAATGTTGTCAAGTCAAAACACTAGATCTCTTTTCTGTTATCATGAGTAATAAGTTGTATGAAATGGAAACAATGACTAAATGTACATTGAAGATGCGTGAGTGCAGTTGTTCAGTTAAAACATACAAGTTATTAATAACTCCTTATTGTCCCTGTTACATGTATTAATTTGAATATGTTTTCTAAGTCTGAAGAAACTTGCTATTCCAGATTAGTGCATTCCCAGTCAAGTTGGATATCTGTCCGTTAGGCTCATTTATTGTGTTAAGGTCTGGTTGAGATTCAGTTATTTTAAAAGGAATTCGGTCCCGTGTCCTCTCTGTCTCGGGCCGTACCAGTTGTCTGTGTCAGTTTGTGTCATGTGTTGGACAGTGGAATATAACAAGCATAGAGGAGAATCATATCAATTTTTATTAGCCTGGTAAACTCATTTTCAGTATTACATAAAATTGAACTTGCTAAAAAAGTAGCTTCTTCACTGTGGGAACATTATGACCTTGTCTGACTCATGAGGATGCCTGTACATAATGTCGCTGTAACCGTTCTAAATTATGACAGTCGGAGCTGCCAAGTGCGATAGGAAACAAGTTCAGAGTTTATCAGCCAAATGTTATGATGCCAGTATTCTAAAGAGGCAAAGTTTACCTGGCTGTTGGTCAAGGCACAGGGTTTATTGTTCTGAGATTCCTCTGTGTCATGTGCTGGTATTTGGCTTATCAGGGATTATAAGGTAGTTTCTGCTGGTGGGCCACTGTGTCTACCTCTGAAGAGACCTCGCATATAGTCACAGTTCACATACAACCTATTTGAAATTAGTGAGAAAATCTTTCTGTCTCTTTCAAAAAATTAAAACATATAGCTGTGGGTTCAGGACTCCAATTTGGCAGCACATGTCTGCTTCAGTTGAATTTTAATTGGATGTTGGTACAGACCGTGTTCAGGTCTCAGCTCCATGCCAGCACCATCCTTTTGATGTGATTTAGGTCAAACTCAATCAATCACATTTATCACTTAAGAGATGATCATTTTCTGTTTACAGTGTATGACACAATGTTGGTTATGGTTCACCACATGCATTTTACCAGAGGGGGCATGTAAAACGGATCAGAATCACTGTCCAATGATGAGGCGTTTCCTTCATTAATATTGAAATCAACCGTGGTGGACTTACTCTAAACAGGATGAGATTTCTGCCAGAAGGGAGGAAAGAGATTAAAAATATGTTGATGATTCACCAAGAAAGATAAACTGAAATTCTCACTGCACTTGGACTGTGTATGATTTGTGAATTATTTAAAGTCAAATGTGTTTAATATGTTGGAAAACTAAAAAACTTATGAATGGATTAAGACTTTATTTGATAACTTATTTTTAGTGTCAGCCTATAATTCTTATCGCCACAATTGATGTCACCAGCTCTACAGACAGGATGGGGGATCCACTCGAGCAAACTAACGGGGTATAATTAATAAGCACATTACATAAAGTACTAACTTGAAAATGGAAACAAAGACGAACACAGTAAACTGAAACACAGATTCTTGGCACAACTACTTCAATACAAAGGTACACTAGGTATGGCAGGCAGAAACTCTGCAACAGCACGAGACATAATGATTGCTTATATTTCACTACCAAACAAAAGACTTTCTTCATTTAAAACAGACTTGTGTAGATTGCTATGTGGTTGTGTGTATTGTTTATTAATCATTGTACAACTGTGTGTAGTTCTTCCTTGTCCTATGAATTTGGTAGCTTGGGGTCTGTGCTGAGGAAACACAGTATGAAATATAATTAAACATGAATGTTTGCTCGACATGGGGATAAGCTCATAAATGTTGAGGGAAAGGGGAGTTGCAGTGTTTAGGTTTTGTACTTAAGCACTGGTTTAGTCCAGGTCATGCCAGGCTAATAAAGCTGCTGAGATGGAGAGACAGAGGTAGAAATAGATCAGAGGCCCTAGAGCCCGTCATGTTATGGCACAGGAGTCGGCGCGCTTGACAACTATTGAGGCTCTACAAGGGTTGTTGTGGTAACTGATGTTGTGGTTTTAAAAGTGCAAAGACAAAGGGAATGTACCCTTTGTAAGTTGCTGTGTAACTCTTGGATCTTTTTTTAATGTCTGTCTCCTCCTGTGCTCTAACTCGCCAGAGGAGAAGCCTGTGGGATTCCGTTTAAAGCCACCAACTCTCATACATGGACAGGCACCAAGTTCAGGTTGGTTGTTTCATTCATAAAGATTGTCTCTCACCGAGTTTACTGAAATGGAAAACAAATTCATGAACTTGAGCCCAGACTTACACTCATTTATATGACCCCTCTCACAAGTGGAAAAGGTACATCTAGACCTGACCTCGTAGACCTAAAACATCTTATTGTGCTTTAAAAAAAAAGTATGAGACAAGTTTTGTCTTTTGCAGGTGTCCCAAGTCAGAAACCCAAGGAGCAACAACGCAGTGTCCTCCGCCCTGCAGTTCTCCAGGCACCACCCTCTAAATCACATATAGAGTCCAGTGAGTTAGCTTGGAGTCACCTGCCCGCATTAGTTGATTAAAAACTTTTATTCCTCATTAAAATCTTCTTAGTCTGATATTTCTTTATCTGTCAATACTGATGACTTATGTGTTTTCTGCATGTGTGTCACAGGATCAGTTTCAGTAGGGACGGTAAACAAACAATAATGTAAATGATCAATCTTCTTTTTGTCTGTACGTTAAAGATTCCAGTTGTGGAACCAATGGTGTGAAAAAGTCATCAGATGGGGCACTTGTGACACAGTCCCTCTTCCTGAACAACACAGAGCACTCGGCCACCAAGTCACTGGTGAGTGCCTACATCTGCTTTTAGAAATGGCTTTGTTTTGTCAAGTCAGTTCAGTACGGACTTCAGGAAATGTGGGGAAATCACAAAACTTGAAGCTCATTACACAACATCTGAAGACTTATGGATATTTTTGTGCTTGTAATGATGTCGTAAGAAGAAATGCAAAGAGTATTTATAAAACTGCCATGTGGTAAAAAAAAAAAAATTGTGAAAATTGACAAAAGAGGATTGTTTTTGTTTTTTTGTTTGTTGGTTTTTCTTGTCTCAGAAACATGAAAATGAGGAAGATGGAGCAAGTGGTAACAGCGATGGAGGTGGGAGAGAGAAGAAGGAGACAGATGAAGCAATATCTTTTGTGTTTGGTCAGAATATCAAAGACAGAGCAAAAGTAAGTTGTTCTCCAACTGTTCACACCAGTTAGATTTACACAGAGCATGCAAACTTGATATGTGACAAACAAAAAGATTATCCCAATTAGAGGTGGCTCTCACAGGAAGGACTTTTCCACCTTATTTGAATTTCCACCCTATGTTAGCTTTTCATGGTCCACATTTTGTCACTAGCACTGCAACATGTTAGTCAGGATTGCATTAAATATAGATTCGTGAATTTGTGTTTGTTTGTATTTAAGCTTGGATTTTGCGTGATTCCATATCTAACACATCAGAGTTTTTTCTAGGTGGAGGAAAACAGTACAGAAGGCAAGTCAAAGGATGGTGTGCCACTGGACTCTCAATCAGAGGGCACTAATTATTTCTTACAATACATCTCTACCCCAAGGTAATGAGCTTGTCCTCCTTTGAGTATTTTTAGAAACTCATCTTCATTTATGATTAACTTCCATAAACTCACTACTGTTTTTTTTTTTTCTTCCCTTTTCAGTTCAAAAAATGCCACAAACAGTACAGACAGTGGAGCAAAATTTGTTTTTGGGCAGAACATGTCTGAAAGAGTTCTGGTGAGTCAAACAGCCTGTTGCATAGACAGTCTGCAATTTGCCAAATCGGCAACACTCCTAATTATTCAGCTTTGAACGAGTTCCAGTGACACAGTTTGTTGTATTTCCAGAGCCCTCCCAAGGGTGAGTCTGCAAATGAGGAAAATAAAGAGGTTTCGGCTACTCCTGCTTCGGAGCCCTCATCACAGGAAACCACCCCAGAGAAGGGTAAAAACACAACCTCACTGATTACTCAAACTATGCTTGGTGTTTGATAAGACTGTTAATTTTAGAGACACCTGGCTTCACAATTCTAAACAATAAAAAAGACCTTGCACAATTTTGTACAATCAGTTTATCAGACATTATAGTCCAGCAACAGAAATATGTTTCATCTATTGGACAAGTTACATCAATCTGAGATGCACATTCCATAGCACCAGTGATGCACCCCAACCATTAAACATTAATGCAGGTTTCTGTATTGATAGCAGTGACTGATTTAATTTACATTTTCACACTAAAGAGGGAATTTAACTGTCCCCTCTCTTTCCCATCAGACTCGCAGTTTATTCACAGTGCATACAAATTACTGCTAAATAGGAATAAGGTGCCACAGAGGATTGTGTCACATTTGTGTGAGTGTGAAGTGAATTCAAATCATTTGGAAATATCTCCTGCTTGTTATAGGGAAGAAATAACAGATTCCAAATGTAAGAATACTGCAAGATTGGGTTTGATGAATGTTTTACCATGAGGGACTGTGAATGTAGCTCAAACAGTCATGAAAACATACACTGCAACCAAGGCCAATATTCTATCTTCTGTATATATTTTTTGGGGTCCCTGATTTGATGAGATAATGCTGAACATAGAGTTTTGGACCTTGAGAGTGACAATGAAAAGAAATTCAGCATTTCATAGCTGCTGCCTGCTCAGACATTCGTTAAAGTGAGAGGTGGATCTTTTCTGTGAATGATCAGCAGCGGCCTCTGCAGCTCTGGAGAGAGTCATTGAGTGCCTCCATGTGTCCTTCACAGTTACAGCACTGTCTAGTCCACAATCTGCGGAAAATATTGTTTTTGAGTCACAATATAATATCCTGGAAGGAGGAGTAGACTTCAAACACGCACACGAGTTGATGAAAAGTGAAGGGACCAAACATCTTGAGCAAGGCGCTAATTTCTCACTGACGTGTCTCATCTCAGCAGTGAACAGCGTCTCGGAGTCTTTGGAGGAGTCTGCAGCAGCGTACACCAAAGCCACAGCCAAGAAGTGCATCTTAGAGAAAGTCGACGTCAAAACTGGAGAGGAATCAGAAAGCAATGTTTTACAGGTAGAGGGCGGGCTCTCTTGAGTCATGACATGCACTAAATAAATGTGTCAGGAAGTGCTACAGTCCTTGTTTGTCTGCACGTCTTCTACAGATGCAGTGTAAGTTGTATGTTTTTGAGAAAACCGCTCAGTCGTGGATAGAGAGAGGTCGGGGTTTGCTGAGGCTCAATGATATGGCATCGACGGACGACGGCTCGCTACAGTCCCGTCTAGGTAATCATTTTTCTATAGTTCTGTGATAACTGTTCGAATGCATGTATTTTCTGGTTGGTTGGTTTTGTTTGCTAGAAAGAGCTGTGATTAGATAGTTCATAACAATTGCCATGTTTATTACAAGACATTGAACACAAGGGGGAGCCCTTTAGTGGACTAAATGCCACTACAAACTGTTCAACCCACTAAATGGTTGGTGATGGGTAAAAAGAAAAGTCATCAGATAGATTTTGAAATTTTTCTTTATTTTTAAAAGAATATAGTTTTTTTTGGCATGTTTTGGTATATCACAGTTTTAGATCGTGTTTTCATTAGGTAACATTTCTTACTCCTGTATTTATGCTTAAGGTCACACAACATAGTCACTTGTAATATCCACACTATAGTTACTACTATTTTTATCCCAGTTACTACTGAGATCATAGTCAGGTAGAATGACACAGACTAAAAACACAGTGAATCATGTGGCTGGTTGCTCCTGTAATTCAATGCTGCTGTTTGTGGTTACATTTTTCCAGTGATGAGGACCCAGGGCAGCCTCCGGTTGATTCTCAACACTAAACTTTGGCCCCAGATGCAGGTGGACAAGGCCAGCGAGAAGAGTGTACGAATCACTGCCATGGACACAGAAGACCAGGGGGTCAAGGTCTTCCTAATATCGGTACGTCTGTCCTCTTTAAACAAGGGTAATTGATGTTGCTTGTCCACATTTGATCATTGTTACCTCAACTGCAGAGAGAATCAGGGATTTATTTTAAACAGACTTTTTATGTTTTAGTAATACATTCAATTGCAAATCCTGGAATTGTTTGAATCATTTAACGTTGCAAGGCTTTTTGATCTTTACATATTTGTTAAGATCTATGAGTTTGCAATTTGGTGACTACTATCAGAGTGCTTCACTTTTTATTTTATTTTCCATCATGAGAGCAAGAGAACTGTGTTCTTTGGCCTTGTTGGAGGAATGTGCTCTACATTCTGGTTTGTGTTTCTTCTTCAGTGTGGCTGACTTGTCTGTACCCGTGTCTCTCTCCTTTAGGGTAGCTCTAAGGACGTAGGTCAGCTGGCTGCAGCGTTACATCACCGTATCTTGGCCCTGAAGAGCAGGGTGGAGCAGGAGCCCGAGACACCGGCAACAACCATCCCTGAGGCCGAGGTACCACAGTCCAACGAGGATGACAGCGATGAGGATGACAATGCCTCTCCTTCAGCCTCAGCCCCAGCCTCCGCTCCTGCTACAAGTCAGTGATTTTTATTTCTTGGTTCAAGTGTGTGTTTGGAATTTCTCTGCTTTGCTTTAAATTAAGTTCATTTACAGTTTATTTAATTGCTGATATACACTCAGTTGGCAGTTTATTAGGAAAACCTAGCATAAACAAATGCAGTGTAATACAAGTATCCTGTAACAAATCTCTTGATCTCTTGTTATGATGTTCAGTTGAGTGTTGAAACTGTTTTTCGAGAGGTGATGATTTAACTTCCTGTTTGGAGGCTACAGTTCTGCGGTGATGTAATGTTGTGTTATACAGAGACCCATTCATCATGGCAGGAAGGCTAAATAACAAACACCTGTTGTATAACACAACACTATCACAAACTACTTCCTCCAACATGGTCATTAAGGCGAATCAATGCTTTCAAAGAATTCAAAAATAAACTGAACATCGTGAAGGAAAGATATAGCTGCTGTTGTTTCAGACTGCATTAGTTGTAGCTTCCTAATCATGAACTGCCAGCTGAAAGGACACATATCCAGACCGCTCGCCGACAAAACATTTGTCAACCTGCTGTCACTCATCTTCCTGCAGGTAATTCAGAGGGAGAAGAGAGCCAGGCAGCAGGAAGCACATAGCGTCACTCGTGGACAGCCTGCCAAGATGCTGCTGTTAAAGCTTTTTGCTGTAGGCATCTCCATGGACACCCCTTGACCAACATGGGTCCTCCAGACCAGTACTTTTGGATATTAGAAGTCTAGCTCCAGGAAATAACCCCCTGTGCCGGAGTGTCTCACCCAACTTGTGCAGTTCATCTTCTCTGCATTCAGCGTAATATCTGGAGTCTTTTTTTTCCCTCCCTCTCCTGTTTTTTGTGTTTTTATTTTTGTTTTCGAGTATTTTTTTTATTTTTTTTTTTCCTATCCCCTATAGCAAAAATAAAGACTTCAAAGCTTTGGTTTGGGACTTTTCTGCTCATCATATTGATGAGCGTAAGGGTGTTTTCCTCTACATTTTAAAGTATGGCACATGTTAAGACTGCAGTTTCTACTTTGGGACCTTTTTACTCACTCTACAGCCGTGCCTCTGGACACCACACATCCAGAGGAGCTTCATTCACAGTGTATTTGACTAGTCATCCAGTCATTTGTTCCTACATCGAGTCCCATCCTCCCTCCTTCCCCATCCCAACCCGTCTGTGCGTTAGGTTTTGGAAAATGTAATTTATTTTGGGCCGTCATTTTCATGAAGCATCTCAACACGTGTGCTGCTTGTAATGGCTAGCCAAGACCACTCAAGTTGTCATTAATAGCAGTTTCTTAAATTTCCCATTGACCTACACTATAGTGATAAAAGTCTGAAACAATGCAGTTTCTGCTAATGTGAGTGAAATATGAGGACAAAAGGGCAGAAGGATTCACCTCTAAATCTTCTCCAAATTTACAAGATGTGTAAGTAATTCACCTTTTTTTATTTCCTTTTTTTCTCAAGAAAATTAACTCATCAGTCTACATTCTGCATGTAACTGTTATTTCTGTTTTCAGCATTCTGAGAATTTATTGTGTTTATATTTTTTATTTTGAAAATATACAAACTTTTTATCCATTTACACTTGGAAAACATGTTGGAATGAAGACTTAACTACATGTGTGGAAAATCGAGTGAAACTGTAATACCCTTTGAATGTCATGTACATTTGAATATATCATCATTTAGTAGCGCACCATGTTTTCTCATCTCCTCCAACTGCCCCCTTTACAAAATAAACCATTTTGGACTGACATCTGTGAATTTTCTTCTTATTAAATTTGATTATTAGCACACGAGCCCGATGAGTAAGACATGAGCAGAGTATGATGCACTTATTGTCATGGGTAGCTGCGTTAAATCAAAAACACTCAATGTGGAGTAAAAGCCAAAGAAACAATTGATTTCAACCTTGAATTTAAGGAAATGCGTAGAATGAGTGATTCATCTGTTTTGTATGTGTTGTATGTCACCCACAGTTTGATGAATGCTGTGCTGTGACTGCACTGAGCAGGAATCCGACCAAACCTTGCTTGTATACACTGTGCACAAGGTTATGAATATTTGATGCATCTATCATAACAGTCCAACACAATCTATACATTCAAAGTAGGAACAACTGCCGCTGCCTCCAAAACTCTCGTCCCTATCTGCCGTTCTGCAGTGACTCAGTATGAAAGTTTATTTCTAGTGTCTCCTGGAAATGGAAATGTTGAAGCAAATTCTGCCTTCAGATGTTCGGGCAGAAAAATCCACCAGTTTCACAAAATGTGATGTCTTTGAAAAGTATTTACAAACATTACAGAGTACTGTTTTGGGTCAAAGCTGCAGGTTTTTCATGCAGTTTTCACCGTTATATATAAAGTATCATCAGCAAAGAACCTCACCTGACTAATATCACAAACTTAAACGTCAAATCAACACTTTATTGACAAAGTACGCTGGAAAAAGGCACGTGAAGTATGTGTACAAAGTACTTCCAAGGGACAGAAGACAATATATAAAAAGCAAAATTAAACATACAACCTTCAGTATTCATCTAGTGTACAGTATTCAGTCTATACTATTACCTGAGCGCTCAGCAGTTATCACCACATTATAACATCAGCGCTCAGTAGTTATTACTTACATTGCATTAACACTCCACAGTTAATACTTTATTATGCATCAGCCTTCAGTAGTTATTGCTGCATCATTACCTTAGTACTCAGTTATTACTACATTATCACATCAGAACTCAGTAGTCAATACTACATCAATACTCAGCGCTCAGCTGTTCTTACATTGTTACATGACCAGTGACTATAATTTACTCTTGAGATTGTTGAAATAATAATTGTCCGTAGAATGTCAGAAAGTTTAAATACAAATACAAAAAAAAACTTTATAATATCCTCAAATCCAAAATCAGCTCTCTAAATATCTCAATGAATGTGACCGGCAGTTTCTTTTACATGTGATGCTGGTGACACCAAAGTGTAGTAGTTTAAGCTTGAAAACTCTAAAGTATATATGAATTGTTTGTATTTGAAAATATTGAAAGTCAAACTAATATGTTCCAGCATTGGTTCTGTTCCTGGTCGCTTATAAAGCGTATTTGTCTAAATATTTCCACCAGAATTATTACTGGACCTGATATTGTTTGTCTTAGCTTGTTGCTATAAACATTTATTATTATTTCATTTGTATTGTCTTCCCCAGTCATCCCCAGATACAATTCTCCTTCCCATTATCTTTTGTTACTCAGTGATTATTTTCTCCATGCTGTCATTTCTAGGATCTTTTTGTTATTCTAAGGCTTTTAAATGAAAATCTATCCTAACGAGCGACCGGCTTTGACTATAATGTGTATTGAGTCTTCAGCCATTGTTTTTCTCTGTGTTATGTTGGCATCACAGTGATTTTTCCCCCTCATTCATGGGATGAAGTTGCCTGTGGAGTAATAAAAAACACTCCCCTCCTCTGGTCTTTGTTGATTTATGAGGATTAGGGTCATTCTCTCCTCAAAAAATAGTTGCGCAAGGAACTCGGCAGCAAAATAAACAAACACAGGCCCACTGTGTGCAGAGCTGGAGGGCTGCTCTCCAGTAGGGGGCGCTGCGGTCTGAGAAAGTGCACATGGAGATTGAGAGACCTCCTGCTCTGCCAGTGGCCTCAGGCAGGGAAGGAGTGAGGATTGTAACTTCTGTTATTTATATTGACTTGAACAAGTCATCCCTCCTTTTACGAGCTCGTTTCATAAGCTGGTGTGTTCAATAAGTCAATGTTTCTTCCTTTTAATGCCTCATTAAGGTAGCACACTGGCTTAATGTGCCAGTGGACTTCATTAGGGTTTATTATCTGAAGTAAAACCTTACATTTATATCTTCAGATGCCACAACTGTCCCTCTCCAAATGCCTATATACAGTTTGTCATCATCTGCTTCTGTGTCCAACACCTGGGGTTCACTCTGAGTTTAACAAGTGCATTTGTAATATAGTGTGAACACGAGGTTGAAAGCTGGTCGTACCTGTTCAGAAGCGTGTTGCGTAGTAACATAACAGTTTTTCTGAATCGTGCCTTCCCTTTAATTGTTTGCTTTAGGCGTCATGGTCATAGGATAGGATATTAATCATCATAGTAACAGCACGATCAACATGTGTTGTGTCAAATATCGAAGGACAAGCAGCGTTTTATGGCAAAATCTTTACGATGCACAGCAATGGTTCCAAAGATTTAATGAAAGGATTATAAATAGTGTATGAAGATATAATTTTATAACCCTTGAAAATGCAGCAATGGCTACCTGCGAGCAGATGTCATGACTTCAGTGTAGACACACATAAACAAATGTACGACCACATGACCACACAACTAAACACAGGCCACATCACTTCTGAAGGTTTCTCCCCTGAATCACCAGCTTTCTTCACCGAGAGGTTCACATCTGTGGTTTGGACGGAATCCACTGGATTGACGGCTGCGAGTCTGTTTGGATGATATGGACGTTGGTGCAGACAGTTTTGTTCTGCTCAGAATAACCGATCCTCTGATTCGTCACCTCGTGCTGCCTTGAGGTCGATAATGTTATCTTTCAATCTGCAGAAGTGAAGACAAGGTACTGAACAAGGGAACAGACAACAATCAAGCCTCACAGAACTCCATTTAATATTTTATCTGAATACACTTAAAGTGAGATGTCATCATTAAAAACCTTATGACAAAGAAATGTAATTTAACTTTATTATTTTTACAGTTTATCAATAAACCATAACTAAGTATTGATGAAAAGAAAACACAAATTCAATAAAATATATAGAACTTTAACATCTGTGTTACATCCACCAACGATGTTATGTTTTGTCTGTGTCTCTATTTTCTCTGTCTGGCTGTCTGTTTGCAGGATTACACAAAACCACTGGACTGATTATCACAAAACCTGGCAGGAGAACGAGGTTTTGGTGCTGGTTCAAAACTGGATCACGAGGTTGGTTCTAGGATTTTCTTTTGAGAGATAAGACGTTTTTTTCCCCCACATTTTTGTCGAATTATCAGAGAATTATATCAAAATAGAAATATTTATTGGACTGATGTTTTATGATCCCCCCCAAAAAAACTCTGGATCTAGTTAAATTAAATGTGATTTCATAAGAGGACTGTTGGTCTCTGAGCCCCTCTAGCTGATTCTGTAAAATAAAAGTCTCCACTCCCCATCGATGTACATCATGCTGATATGTCTGCGAAAGCCTCATATCTGCCGACACATCGGTCGGTATCTAGTTACCATCACTTCAAATATTTAATGTTGATGCTACTGAGTGAGCCATCCTCCTTTGTCCCTGCACGGAATTAATTTGTATGTGTTTTAGATCCACAGAATATTCAGATCTCTGCCCATTGAATGCAAACGACCCAGCGTAGAGATGCATGACTTCAGACCAGGTGGAAGTTGTTGTAAGATGATACGTCTGTGTTGCAGCAGCTCCTGGATTTCAGTCGACTTCAGGTCGTAACCTGTCGTGATGTCAGAATGAGAAGCAGCTCATATACATTGTTAAACATGTAAAAGGCCAGAAACGTATCTCTGGTGTCATTACGCAAACAGCTTCTTTTAAGAATTCCTTCTGTGCCGAGGACGAATCACACCTGCTAACACTCCACTCATCGCTTTTCTTTACACAGTTAGCTCTGGTGTAATAACTCACACAGAGTTAAAAGGGAGTGAAAAATGTAAATTGCACATTTTTTAAGATCTGTTATCACCTGTGAGGCGGAGCGTGTTTACAATAGGCCCATCCGTAAATGAGTCATGCCGTTTTAGTCAAGTTGCAAAGGTTTGGCAACGCGTCAAGGAGATCATGTCAGAGTGGATTAGGTTCAGAGAGGGAAGGCCGATAAAAGACTGTGATGAAACTATGAGAATGAGAATATGTGGGTTGCTCAGAAGGAGCAGAGGGAGTGGATGTGTTGTTTTTATATCAATGAAGCGAGGAAAATATATATCAAAGCTATATTATACAGTATTCTTCTCTCCGAGCAGCCTGGGAAAACAACAGGGGCCACATTAAAAAAAACCACCATCAAAACTAGAGCAACATTTATATGATCCCATAAAGAATTCTTTATTTGTGTCATTTATTTCCTTACAAGGAATCGAGTCCGTCCTGAGAGGGCTGGGAAAATGAGAATCACTGCACACGACTGTCGGCTGTGAGGAATTTACGAGAAGCATCCTCCTCCAGGATGGAAATGTTGGACAAATAAAGTACGATCACTAACTGGAATGAAGGAGCAGCATGACGTGGATTTTAGTTATAAGTCATGTAATGTAAATAAATAAATTACTCAATAGTCAGGTATGGCTCAACACGGTTATTGGAGTCAGACGCCAGAAATACACCACATACAGTGTGTGTGTATATAAATATATGCAGTATATATATATATATATACATATTCTGTTTATTTATCATTCATCTTTAATTATGTATATATCTATATATACTGTATTCGTTTGTTTAAAACTTTTACCCAATTATCATTCTCATGTTATTCCACAAGGGGGAGCTGTTATGTGAAAAAGCTGCAGTGTCTCAAATATCAAACAGATACTGAGCTTTCTAATACTGGAGGATTAATTATGGATTTTAAATCAGACCAAGATTTTTGATGTCGAAATCAAAGCTCAGCAAAACTTCCATCCTGCTCATCGACCTTGGTAAGTTTAAGAACGTGGAGCAATAAATATGTAATAACAGCAGAGTGTCCGGAAAATGCTGAATAGTGTTGAAATGATCATCTCTTGAGAAGATGATTGGACTAAGGGATCAAACACTCTTACTTGAAATCTTTTTATTTAGAAATCAAGACCTGCATGTTTTTAAATACAGTGAAATATTTATTAATTTCACCTTAAATTCAGTTGCACCAACAACAAAAGTCTTCATCGGAATTAGTTTCTTCCAGTTTCCATTTAACTTTCTGCTGTTATTTGCATCAACTATCCCTAAATTTACAATTTAACAAAAATGTAAGTAGAATAAATGTGTGAGTATGCTGTGTGATGTTCCCAATATGTAGCTTTGTCATCTCACCAACAGTGAAGAATGAACACAAAGCTAGTTCAAATACTAGAGGAGCTCTGACTTCAGCACATATCTCCACCAAATCCCCTCAGATTACATCAAGCTGTAACAAATTGAAAACACTTGGTTCGCTAAATGTTTGTTTAATTAAAGCTCCATTAATTATTCCTGAATTAAACGGTGAAAAGGTTGAAAAACGCCCTTTGTCTCAAGATGTTAAGTGAAAAAAATCTGTCTCCGGATTGGTACCAAAACGTATTTGGCTCTTCTCGGTCTCATTCCACATCCTTCCACCAAGTTTCCTGGAAATCTGTTTGGTTGTTTTTGTGTATTGTTGCTTACAAACAAACGTACAAACCAACCAACCAACAAACAAACGGGTAAAAACTTAACTTAATAAGTGAGAAATATGAGTGATCACATTTTGTGTATTATTCGATTTAATTAGAATCCATAGTAATACAGTATACAGTGTGTGTGACGTAGGTTTGTATGAGTGAGTGAGATTTCCAGGATCATTACCTGATGTCAGTGCTTCACTTTGCTCTCAAGTAAAAACATCCTGCCATGATCAGATATGTGTTATTTGTTTTAACACCTATCTGACTGAATTTAGAAGTATTGAATTGTAAGTGTGTAAAGGTGTTAAGTGTGGAACATATTCATATAACAACAACCACAGAGGTCTGACTTATCTCTGTGTAGCATCAATAACATGCTGAATTCTGATTGTTCAACAGTGCCCCCATCTGCTAAATAGCTCTCCACAGAGACGGGCTATCAGCTGCATCTCCACAGCCACGGTAAGGAGAACCAAGTGGGACTGTTTGCAGGAACTCGACCGAAGGACATGAAAACCAGAGGACAGTGGATCCTCTGTTCAGCCGCACGCACACCAGCCGCGCTCACAGAATGACCATCATTCTTTGCACCAGCAGAGACGGTTTCTTACGAGATCTATTTAGAGACGACGCTGCCAAATCAAGCAGCTTTTGCTCTTCTACCACCACGGCCTCAAACTGAGAGCAGTCAGTCGGAGATCTGAGCTGCAGCATCAACAGCATCTGGACCCCGTCACACAATAAATTAACGCTGTCCACATGTCATACACGACAGTCGCCCATTATGAGCTGAACAGTAGATTGAACAGTTCCTCTCTGAACATCCATTCATTATCTACATCGCTAATTCCTCGAGGGTCGGCTGGAGCCAATTGGGCGAGAGGCGGGTCGTCTGGACAGGTCACCAGCGAATCACAGGGCCAACACTCTCACATTCACGTTAAATTAGAGTCTGCATCAACTTAAACAAAAATCCACTCCAATCTTTGGACTGTGGGGGGAAGTAAACCCCACGCAGACACAGTTATGGGCCGACTGAAATGGGATTCGAACCGGGAACCTTCTTGCTGTGAGGCGACAGTACACCATGCTGCCATCTCTTTAAAAACATTGTTATTTTTCAATTAGCAATCATATAATTTAGGTGAATTATTAATGATTATTTAGGTACAGATGTATTAAATATTCATGTATGTGTGCACATGAATTATAAATGAACACGAGGAGTCAACAAGTACGTTTCTGTGACCTGTGCACATCTCTACTTTAAAATGATGTATCCATGACCTTGTGCTTTAACGTTAAATCTTATAATCGAATTAAAGAGTCACGCCCAATGTTTTAATGTAATCATGTCATGGGGAAAAATAACAAAACAGGCTAAATGGATTGTGTGAATTCATCTTTGGAGAGTTGCTCAGGAAGAGGAGAACCACCTGCTCGCTGCAGTTGTTCGGGTCCTCCAGAGTAACCACTGCATCCTCCGTCCCCGCCATCTTTCTCCGAAAGACGTCTTGAGCTGAGGCAGCGAGCTGCAGCTGGACATGGGAGGGGGTTGTAAAACTTTGGCATGTTTATTGTAGATCTTGTCAGCGCCGTTACCAACAACAGATGTCCAGTATACACTAACACTATTATCCTCCAACACGCTAGGATGTTGACACGGATATTGAGGGGTTTTCCTTTAAACCCGCAAACACAAATAATCATTAATTTTTGCTAGAATGTGTTTTTTCTGCCGTCAGCTCGTTTTACAAGATAAAGGAAGAATATCCAGGATCCTGCTTTAAAAAAAGAACCCAACTGAGACGATAATGGGTGAAGGGGGTTCATTTGGTGTTGATGAGCGTCTCTAACTTGAAGTCCTCCGGAGGCAAAGAGTGTCACCTCTTTCAATTTGGACTTCGTAAACTCCTGCTGGCCAGAGGTCTCATCTGCTATTATCACCTCATGAAAACAACTTCAGGAACAACAAATAACTGTAATGATTTATTTTATTTTTTCTCAAATGTCAAACCACAGCCTCACAATGCTGCAAATTCCTGGGGATGAATCATACTTTGTGATCAAATGGCTGCCATGTGTTATTACGCTGTATTTTCTTACATGTGTTGCTTTTGATTGTACTTTTTATCCCCAAACGTCCTCTGGATCTCAGCCGAGTTTCTGCGGACATTCTGCTTCAAGACCATTTACCACAGTGGCCAGTAGCGGAAATGTGTGTTTACATCTGAGATGAAGTGGTTCCACTTTAAGGCAGCTATAAACATTTTAAAGCATTTTTGGGTGCTTTTGAGTTGGAAGGGAATTGCGCATAGAAAACAATGTAAATAAAACATGCTGGAGGAATGCTGTCCAGGTTTTTCTATTCCCTCTGGTAGCTGGTGTGAAAGTTTTTTATTTCATGAGGAAATATGAGGAAATTCTTCATTTATCAGATTTTCAATTGCTGTAAAATGCAAAGTGTTGAAATCATTTCTCCTCCCACAGCTGTAATAAAACTGTTACATCACAGTCACAGTCAAACATGTGCTCCACTTGGCCAAATAAAACCAAAAGTGAGAGGATTATGTTTTCACTCACAAATACTGTACACAGCAGTTTAACAGGACCAAACCTCCACCATATCGTTCTGTGTGACCTGTCTCTGATCTCTAAACTCAGGTAACTCCTGTGCTGCCTCCAAACGCCTGCAGCCATCGTATAAACTCCAAGGTGGTTGTTGTCTCATTTTGTTTGGATTTGTGTCTGCAGGGTGTAAAAGCTCTACATCTTCTTGCACGTGTACCTCAGGAGGAGGATTCTCCTGCTACTCGGGAGGTGAAATATGTTGATAGCTCATTAAATCCCAGATAATTTACATCTGCAGTGCAATAAAGAGAATGGATTCTTTGCAGGGGTGGGCCAAAAGGGAAGCAAACCCTTCACTCACGTCTCCAAGTTGGGACTGGCATCTGCAGGGCAGCATACTGCTCAAATAAATAGTGTTCTTGAGTTACCTCCACCTGATTTATGTCCAAAACACACACAGTACACGACTATTTCTGTTGTCACATGAAAACACTCAGACTCTAGTTCGCGTGTTTTATTTTGCCTTTCATTCAAAGCCAAATTCCTGCTCGGATACTCACAAACTGTTTTATATTATCAAACCTCTGGCAATGTCTTGAAGTGTTGTCATTAGATTTTTCTGATTGGAGCACATTACCAACGTCCACACCCCCTTCCTTCCCCCCACACACCTCTTAGTGATATCCCAGAGTGCATTTCAACACAGCAACAGACCCCTTTTCCAAGCAAACACTTTGACTTTTCCAGGTGTAACTAATTAAATCAATGATGGGTTTGTAGCGTGTCGGTCTGTCAGTGAGTCAGCAGCACAACAACCTGAACTTGACTCACATGAAAGGAATGCAGATACAATTATTGATATCAATTACACCTATGCTTTACCTGCCATGACACGTTTAAATGTCTGTTCTGGATCAGACCTATAGAGAGTTTTACCTGGCACAAACCAACAGATGTGCCCCACTGTCAAAATACAAGATGTCCTGTGCCTGCAATAGCTTTTGCTTTGCTGATTTTACCTCGGTGGAGACTTTTATATGTTGAAAAACACATCCGACCATCCGTATAATTAAATGTTAGTGCTAATTTTCATTCTTTAGTATAATTTCCTCCAAATCTCATGTCAGTTGTGGCTTCTCTGCATTTATAAAGTCATGTTAAAACTAGACCAGCACTCAGTGAAGCGCATACCTCTGCCAAGGCCCAATAGTCCCCTTACCTGCGCCAAAATGTAATGGGTTGTTTCTT
Organism: Paralichthys olivaceus; assembly: GCF_024713975.1. Classification (NCBI taxonomy): domain Eukaryota; kingdom Metazoa; phylum Chordata; class Actinopteri; order Pleuronectiformes; family Paralichthyidae; genus Paralichthys; species Paralichthys olivaceus. Next base: position 5,731,644 of record NC_091108.1, on the reverse strand, counting down.
GGCCCACGTCCCATCCTTCAACCAAGTTTCATGAAAATCTGTTCAGTAGTTTTTGCATATTCTTGCTGAGAATGAAAATACAGAAAGTGGAGGTAACACATGTCACTTACCTCCAGTGTTTGGTTTTTGGCAGATTTACAGGTTTCAAAGTTTCTGTCTATGAAATTGTTCCATAAACCCAAAACAATTTCATTGGTGATGCTCACGGCATCAGAGCAATTGCATTTAAATCCACGTCTTCCTGACACTCTGTATAACCAATCTACAAGTATTTAATATACCTTAAACAAAAAAAACTAAAATCAAACCTCTGATATTACAGAATCACCATCTATATAGAATATACTTATTGAGTTATTAACCTGATATAAAGTTCTTGCATACTCTTCATAAACTACAAACTCTAAAATCTCTCAAATCTTATTGAAATTATATCAAATCTAAACCAAAAACTGCAAATCTATCAAAAAGTATTTGAATCTATACCATAAAAACTTAAAATCGAATCCAAACCCTTCAAACCTAATCAAAATTCTTTAAATCCGAACAAAAAAACTCCTAAAATCTAAACGAAACCCCTTCAAATCTAAACCAAAATCTTTTACGTCTTAAGCAAATATTTTCAGGTCTAATCAAAAATTATTCAGATCTATAAGAAAACTTGTAAAATCAAAACCAAAAACTGTTCAAATCTCAACAAAAATTCTTAACAACTAAACCCAAACTCTTGAAATCTCATTAAAAATTCTTAAAATATAAACCTAAACCTTTCGCATTTGGAGGAAAATGTTCAGATCTGATCAAAAAATTTCAAATCTGAAACAAATATTTTAACATCAAAACCAAAAACTTTAAATCTAAACAAAACCTCATAAAAATCTAAACCAAAAACTGCAACTCTGATAGAATTCTTTTAAAAATTAGACCGGAAACTCCAGGTCTCATTTAAAATTCTTAAATCTAAACCAAAACTCTTCAAGTCTAAAACAAAACTCTACATATCTAAACCAAAAACTGTACTAATCTAAACCAAAACCTTTTCAAATCTCATTGAAATATCTTCAAATCTAAACCCAAATTCTTCAAATTTCATTGAAAATTCTTCAACTCTAACCCAAAACCTTTCACGTCCAAACCAAAAATGAAGATTCTTAAAATCTACACCAAAACTCTTCTTATCTTATTGAAATATCTTGAAATATAATCCAAACTCTTAAAATCTTTTAAAAAATCGAAACTCTTCAAATCTTAAAAAATCTTAAGTCTTGAAATCTCATTGAAATTTCTTAAAATCTAAATGAAAAACCTTCAAATTTCATTGATTTTTTAAAAAATCCAATCAAACATTTTTCACATCGGAAACAAAAAACTCTTCAAATCTCAACCAAAATCTTTCAAGTCTAGATCAAAAATGTTCAGATCTATTAAAAACGTCGTCTAATCTAAATCAAAACTCTTCAAATCTTTTTTAAAAATCTTTAAATCTAAACGGAAACCTTTTACTTTTAAAGCAAAGTTTCAGATCAAATCAAAATTTATTAAAATCTAAAAGAAAAGTTGTAAAATCAAAACCAAAAAGTCTTTAAATCTAAACAAAAACTGTTCAAATCTCAGCAAAAATTCTTAAAATCTAAACCCAAACTCTTGAAATGTCATTGAAATTTCTTCAAATCTTAACAAAAAACTTTCAAATTTCATTGAATTTTTTTTCAAATCCAATCAAAAATTCTTCACATCTGAAACAAAAAACCAAAATCTTTCACGTCTAGATCAAAAATGTTCAGATCTATTAAAAAAGTCTTACAATCTAAATCAAAACTCTTCAAATCTTATTGAAACATTTTGGAATCTAATCCAAACTCTTAAAATCTAAACCAACAATGCATAAATCTCATTAGATTTTTTTATCTCATCAAAAATTCTTCAAGTTTAAATCAAATCTCTTACAATCTCATTGAAATATTTTCAAACCCAAACCAAAATTCTAAAGATCTGAAATTGATTTAGATCTGCTTCACAAACTCTTAAAATCTAAGCCACACCCTTAATGTCTAACGCTACATTTTTCAAATCTAACGAACAATTCTTCAACCTAGACAAAATTTTAAAATTTCATAAAAATTTCTCATAATCCCATCAAAAATTCTCAAAATGTCATCAAACCTTCTTAAAATTTCATCAAAAATTCTTACAAATCCATCAAAAATTCTTACAATTTCATCAAAAACTCTTCAAATCTTTAATAAAAAATGTAAACTCTTGAAATTGCGTTGAAATTTCTTCAAATTTCTTCAAATTTTTTTTCAAATTTAACTAAATTTTTTTTCAAATTTAACTAAAATTTTTTTCAAATCCAATAAAAAATTGAAATGAAGCAAAAACTCTTCAAATCTCATTAAAAATTCTTAAAATTCCGTCAATTTTTTTTAATTTCATCAAAAAATCTTTAAATCTAAACAAAAACCTTCAAAAAGGTTTTAAAAAATCTTTATTTTATCTTTTCAAATCTAATTGAGATCAAAAAGAGGCTCAGTTGTTTTTTTGGAAAAGTCTCTCAAAATAGGTATTTTGTTGTGGACTATTTTCAGCGGATTAATCCAGTGAGTATTTCTGGCTGCACAGTGAAGTGTGCAATGTGGTATTGACTAAAACATAAATAAACTTGCTGTTTTCATGTCAATAGACAAACATTTCATGTTGACGGACAACAGTGGAGATTCGGGACAAAAGGTGTAACTTGTATTTTTATTTATCAGTTCGTCCTCCTGCTGCTGTGATCCTCACATATTCTCACAGCATTTCTTTTATCTTTATTAACAGGATGTTTCATGATAACACTTTCATTAATACGTATTTATTTATTCATTTTAAATACAGTATGAGTACAGAATATCTGGCACCCAAAGATCAAAAGTTTGGGAGAAGTGATCACCATCCATAACTCTGAAATAATGTTTATTCAGCAGTCAATATAGAATGTTAGATAAAACATTTTTTGGCACAGTTGCTTCATGATAATAAGCTGTCCCTCTTCTGTGTGGTAATCTAAATAAATATGCAAAAATTATAATTTACTTCCCAAATAAATACAATATAAACTACAATAAAGATGCACCGCATCTGCGCCCTGCACTGCACCTCCTCAGAAAAAAATAAAACAATATAATTTATCGTACTTCAGGCAAACAGTTGCAACGGGTTCAAACCAAATAAAGATTGAAGGTGAAAAAAATGCTTCATAATAATTTTCAACAGCTTATTTTCCCGCTAAAAGTCTACGAGGCAAAACAACAAGGAGGCATTCGATGGGCCAATAGAAGGCTGCTCTGATCATAGCAGGTTACAGGGGGTGTGATGGGTGCAAACACATTTCCAGATCACGTCTCTACTTCATAGTTTTCTGTCAGCAAGAGAAAAGAAAATGCCACAACTCATCGTAAAGACGACACGTGAGCCTCGGATTATACAGAAACTCTGCATGTGAACATTCACAAGTTACAACCAGAGACGATTACAGAGGTGTTGTCACCTGGAGCTTAAGATGTGAGATGTTCATGATTCAAGATAAAGAAGTCGTGGACTGTTTATAAAGATGGACGACACGTCTCCACCTCCTCAAGTTGTGCAAAGATGAAGTCAAAAAAAATATAACATGTATATAAAAGTTTTTTAAGTCTGGTTCATGTCGCATCATTTGCAGCACGAGTTGGAAATGTGTTGTTGTTTTAGTCGTAGCTGTACAAGTACACAACAGGTAGCTATGAGTGTGTTTCTGTCCGAGCTGATTATTATGAATTTCAAACATGTTTGGGAGTTTCTATGTTATTGCTCCGTTTCAAGATCCGGGGAGACTCCGACTTAATTGGTTGTATTAACATTAGTTGTAAACTTCTCACACTTCAGGATTATTCGGGCAGATACTCGACACCGACCGTCGGAGGAGGCAAATCAGGTCTAAAATCAATCCAGATAGTTTGGAGTCCCCTTTAGGCAGCATTCTAGTCGTCCATCTTTATAAACAGTCTGATATAAATGTGTGAATTAATTAAGCTCGTTGAATTGACTTGGTTTGTTTTGGCAATTCCAGAGGATTATGGGTAATTGTAATACTGGGTTATTTAAAAAAAGACTGATTCACTATGAAGAGCAAATGGTAGAAATGTTCATATTGTTCACGTGTGTGTTGTGACGCAGGTCCCCGTTGTTAATCTACACAACATCAATATACAAAACATTTATTGAAAGTGGGTATCAAACCTTGAGCTATAGAAAAAAGTATTTTCTTTCATCATCAATAACACTTCTCTTCGTATACCTGTGTAATAACACTGCAATCAGTAACAGTGATGCAAACAAACACAGTCGTGCCCTGTGTCAATATACTCTCTGCAGCTAATCACAGGAAGCTATAATTAGGTCAATGGTGCAAACTGTCCCGCACAGAACTTAGAGAAACCTTGGTGCATTAAATGTCCTTTGGTTTGTTTGTTTGTTTGTTTGTTTGTTGAGCCCTCCTCTGTCTCGTGGATATGAAATGTAGTAACAGCATTAATCTAGTTTCACCGCCGCTCATCGCCGTCATGACTCTGTCCCACGTTCTACCACTCAAATGAAATATCACAAATAATGTTGCTACATCGTTGTTACACCACAGTTTACAGTGTTACTACACAGATAGAAAAGATGATCAAAACTTTTATGAACAGTCATTTTCTGTCTTCTTTTTTTTTCACACATAATCCTCACAAACGTGTGATTCTGTCCCGAGGTGTGGCGACAGACGCCAAAAAGTCTGTCTGTCAAACATGGCCGCCGTGCAACAGCAGCAACAAACATATTCCCTTCTTTTCCTCCTCTCCTTGAGTTTATATCCCAAAGATTTCTGTGTTTGTCTTTTAACAGCATTCCTGTTTAACTCATCCACCTGAGGCCGAGAGCAGCATGAAGAAACAATACGTCCGTTTCTCTGGGGTCATACGCACCCACAGTTCTTCGCCGACACATTCTGTATCGTGTGATAGCGGCTCTTGTTGTCCAGGAAGGAAAAGTCGTTTTCGAACGCTGTCGGCCGGCAGCAGGGCCCGTTACTGACCTTGTCCTTGCGGCCCTTCTTCCTGAAGCCCGTCCGCATCATGTGCTCCATGGTAATGTCATAGTTGTGCCGGTGGGCCGTGCACTTGCCGCTGCAGTAGCGCAGCAGCACCGTCTCGTCGCTGTCGTAGCCGAGACCCAGTTCGCTCACGGTCATCTCCAGCTCCCTCACAGAGCAGGGCTTCGGCCTCCGCGCTCTTTTAGTCCTCCGCGCCTGGTTGTCACCCTGGCGCCAGCTCTTCCTTCTCTTCCTGTCGAGCAAGGAGCCGACCACATGCTGAAGCTCGCCCTCTGTGAAGCTCTGGAACATCATGGAAACTTGAAAAGGAGGAGATTAATCAACACTTGATGAGATGAAAGGCGATGAGGGTTATATCTGATTCTTTGTACACGCAACGTACACGCAATTCTCAAGAAATACAAGATACGTGTGATCTACAGAGAAAACATGTTATTGGCAAGAGAATTAGTGCGGCACAAAGAAAATAATTTTTATCAAGATTATTATCAGAGCTAGTGAAAGCTATAAAATGGTGCATCTTTATCATCATCATCATCATTACAGACACCTGGAGAAATAAAACCTGTTCTTTAAACAACAGAGTCACACAACACTTGATCAGGACAGGAAGTAAAAAAGTGTTTATCTTACAATCAGTGAGAAGAGAGTTCATGTTATCTGCCGAGCGGGTTCTCCGGTGAGGACCACCCATCTGCCGGGGCAACACTGTCGGTGGCAGCGAGGTTCTGGGCGTCGATCCTGGCGATGAAGACGCTCTTGAGGAGGATGAAGATGTGTGTGGATACTTTGTCTTGGGTCTGAACTGTCCAACAGCGGCCATGTTTCTAATGAGGAGGATGGACACGGCTGCACCACAGAGCATGAAGGCAAAAGTAGCACCTTTCCATAACTTCATCTTAGAACACGGAGGAGCATTGAAACTCTGCGGAGAGAAAAAAACCCCGTAAACGTCCAGAACAGTCACTCATTCAATCATGTAAACCAGAAATCACAGAGCTCAGAAATTGATTTTCGTCTGTGCCGTCACATTTCAGTGACCTTCCCCTCGTGAATCCACGTCTCTCAACGGCAGGTTTTTATTTTACTGTCAGTTTACTTTCTCTTGATTCTGCTGTCAGCTCATTTTCACACTGAGCACTAAGTTTGTGATCTGTAGGCTTCGACATCACTTGCTGACACCTGAGAACGCAGAGTGTGTTTAAAGTTGCATCGCCCGAGGGCAGAAAAACATCTCGGCAGATCTTTTTGATTCAAACAGAAGGCATGCTGAATGAGTTATGCAACCTTTTCAGCGTTTGTCATTTAAAATACCTGATGTGAATTTAAGCGTCCTTTCTTGATTCCTGAAGAAAAAACCCAACTTTTTTGCAGATTTTTACACAAGGTCCTTTTAAAAGAGGGAAAATCCATCTCTGTCTTTTAGGAATCTCTTCACCGCACCTATTTCCAATGCTATGTGTGATTAGAGCCCAATGAACATGTGTGCTTGTACATCCCTTTATTTTACACAGCTCCTCCCTTCCACTACACACTGCTCCGTTCACTTATTCTTTAAGTTTTGTCTTTCCTCACCGTCAGTCCACAGGTATTTTCAACTCTTTGTATTTTTCATATCATGTCACCAGCGAGCAAAACATTTCCCCAGAGCCGGAAACGGTAAACTGGCAGCGACTAACAGCAAATCCAGACCGGCGTTACAAAGTGTTTCACCAGACTGGATTCTGTACGTATACAGACTGCTGGATTGTTTACAGTGGAACACAGTGTCACTTATCTCTGTCCAGTTTGGTAAAGAAACAAAAAGCTGAAATGAATGATTTCTGTACTTTGAGCTGCTATAGGAACATTTCTTGGTTTTCGTGTGGAATTGAACTTTTGCTGGGAAGTAAGATTAAACAAAAAAGAACTATAGGAGAGCTCCAGTGCGTGTGAGTGTTTTGGACACGGCAGAGGGAAAATAGAAAGACGCTACACACGCGAGTTGCAGTGGTATAAACACAGTATAAACAGGTAGGACCAGTCCTATCAGTCACAGCTTGACTCATCACTCATAATTCCATATGGGTTTGTGAGCGGCCTCTGCACAATGAAGGGGTTTTAGTTTGAAAGTCAAACATTTCAGGTCACGAGCTCATGACACAGACTGTGAATGAAACGTGGAACCACGTCTCCTGCAGAATGAGGCCCGATGCCCGGCTGCACCTCGGAACTCTCTGTTTGATTTCCAGATATGACGGATAGAAGCTTCCATGGAAAGTTTCATTTAGTTTCTGTCGGTTCAACACCAGAAATCTTCTCATGATCAGTTTATTATGATGTATAGCGAAGGATGAGATCATTGTTTTCTTATTCTATTAATGGGTCCGTTTTGGATAATTACTCATCCCCGGAATTAGTTGTTTCACATACATCAATGTCCTGAGCCTGTTCGCTCCGAGGCTCATCTTGATAAAACAATTAGCTCGCAAAAGACAGATGAGTCCTCCGATGTCTCGACACTGGGCGAAGACCGGTCGTCAAGCAATGATCTCATGTCCCTGGAGACACTTTGATTGTCATAATTGCTCCACTCTGAAACACATTAGTTCTATCTACAGTCGATTGGCATCAATAAAAGTGCCAAAGAGCATTCTGCCGCTCGTTCAGATGTCGTAGATGATTAATCAGCTCTGACATTTAATATCCACCACTGGCCCCTGCTCCCGTGGACATAAATACACAGATATTGATGGGGGGAGGGAACGCCAGTGTTTTCTTAGGTGAGCAGCAGAGGGACATGAGCGAGGAGGAGTCCACATCCCGACAGCACAAACGCTGCTGTTTTCCAGCAAACAGACAAGAGCATTAACAGAGGATATAGTGGAGGCCCAGAGGACTCGGCAGCAGAAGGAAAAGCCATCGACAAACAAGAGTGCAGATGAGTCGCAAAGACAACTGGAGCAGCAGCCGCAGAATGTCTGGCCCCCCCACACACCAGCTGATGTGCCCATGCACGCTCAGTGGCCTGGTCAAACATGTGAGGCCCAAAAACGCAGAAACTTCTACTGATTCACTGGGAGAAAGTTTACACGTGTGAATTCCTCATTAGGATCTTGTTTTGAGAGTGGGAGTGAGTGTGAGGTATGAAAGAAGCAGCGCACCTTGTGTTTGCTGTCAGTCACACTTCACCTGGAGCAGCTACCAGCTGAGGGAAAACAGTCTGGGAGAAAGATCATTAACGTGTTCGAGGCAACGCGGGAAAACTGCTCGGCCAAGAATTCCTGAGAGGGTCAAAGCCATTCCTCAGACATTATGTGTCCTCGGATTCATGCGTCGCACAGTCGCAGCCGCATCCTCCGACTCTCAACCGCGCTCTTGTTGTGACTCAAAGGTCGCATTATTTCAGATGACACCAAAGAAATGGATGTTTTCAAAGGAATAATTGGGTCAGTGGCCGTGGCACTGCTAAGCTGGACGTTAATGTAATTACAGTAGCATGGCACTCGTGTCCTCCCCTCCCTCCCATGCCAGAGGGGGGGACACTCAACAGAATGCCACGGCCTATATGGAAGATGAAGTAGAGATCTGTCACCATGAGGATAAGGGGCGTCTGTGGTTGACACTTATGAATGAAGCTGGCAGACGGGAGGTGGGAGGAAGGGGACATGTCAGCTTGCTTGGATCTGGACCAATGTGACATGATGACAGAGAGAAGATCACAGACAGACGCCAATGAAGAGCATCTTTGTGCGACATACCAACTTTTATGTGCCACCACTCTGCAGCATTTGCTGCTGGACATACAGCCGGTTCTGTCTGCCCCTCTCTCCCTCGCTGTGACTCACACACCATAGATACACGTCCATGAGGCACTTGCGTGGCTTTGCTTTCCCCAAATCATACGACGCAGTGATTGTGCGGCAGAGATCGAGGCAAAGTCCAATCTTCAGCTTCACACACACACACACACACACACACACACACACACACTCTCCCTCCAGCACCATCACATAACACTAGATAATCCAGTTTACATAATGCTGCTGCTTCTTGATGTCTACAAATGTCCACAGGGCAAACTCTAGTGTCACCGCACAACCTGAGGCCTCCGGCGAAAAACACGACTGCCACCGCTGCTGTGTGTTTTTAGCTCTGCCCATGTGACCAGCTGCGACACTCTAAACACACCCCGTAAATACCTACACTGAAAAGATAACAGGAGTGTAACAAACAGTGGGAAAGGCACCTACTGTGTTGTTGCAAGGAAACAAGGTGCTTTAGGGAGTCCTAGAGAGGCCCTTGTCTCGTCTTTTCCCTCCTAAGTGAGCATCAGGAGGCCTGGGGACAGCTAGAGAGTGCTTGGGGAGGTAATAGGGACATATTCCAAAGATCAGGGCGGGATTAGCACTAATGCCTGCCGGCTTTATCTGCAGTCACGTGGGTTAACACCTGGCTGCAGAGTTGGTGGCGGAGCCCAGGCCTCGCCGTGTGTGTGTGTGTGTGTCTGCTTTAATCCACCAGACACCTCTAACTCAGGGGTTAGGCCAGAATGCAGAAGAGCACTTCTCTTTTTCTCTGTCTGAAAACCGCTCACCCTGCTCTCGCTGAGAATAATGAAGATGAGAAAGCGACACGCTCAGCGAGTGAGAGCTGTTGCGTTGGCACCAGGGTGGGTTTGAAAGGCCGTAAAATAAAGTGGATGTTCTGAGCCAGGATTGGTGGTTCTAAATCCAGCCCCAGTTCTAATGCAACTGCAAAAGGCTTATAGGTTAGAAAGTGCTGTAATTTTGCTGGGCATCGACTTCAGTTGGCTCCGGCTCTGTCACTCAGTAACCATAGGATAATTAAAACAAGCCGGCTCCTTGTTAGTGAGAAAGCTGCTGTTCATTATTGAAAAGAAAAAAAAAAAGGCGGGTTAAAAAACATGTGCGGGTCAGGCCAGAAAAAAATAGCGATGATTTTTTGAACATTCTACAAATTCTAAACACGATTCCTGCATCTTGTTACCATGCGTAGGTATGTGCCTTTAAAAGCTTCTATTTTATTTTGGTCGGCCTATTATTGTGTCCTGAGGATTTATACAGATTAATCCAGTGACCCAACAGCCTCACACGAAAACGCACAACTCAAAGCTGTTACCCTGAGGGTGGCGTTCAATGAGGTGTGATGGCGAGATGGATGCGCACTTGACACCTGTCCCAATTTGTCTGCCCTTTGCTATTATGGGCCGAGTGGAGCTGAGGTACTGAGCTGTGAAATGCATTCAAATAGTTTCTCCTGATGGACAATGAGGCTCTGCACGGAGACGTCGCCTCACTTCATCGTTTTGTTTTGCGCGAGCCGGGAGAAAAGATTGATGCTGTCTCTGCTGCTTTCTAAAGACGAGTCGGTGAGCTGCTATTCCGGCTGCTAATCTGTCCATGCCAGATCCTCTTTTAACACAACAGCACCGGCTCTAAACCCATGTTAAACATGTTGATGTTGCAGCTACAAAAGGTTGACGGCCATCTGGCACACGTTGAATACCGCTTCCAAATATGACCCACGCCAGCAAGCACAAGCAAGTACAGACATCTGAACTATGATGACATTTTACATCTTTAAACGTCTGTGGTTTGCTCGGTGCAGAACAAATCTTCATTTTCATGTGTGCTCAGTGAATATTTGAGTGAAAATGCTGCAAAAGAAATGCTGCACAATGAGGAGTGGTGCATCGGAGCAGCTTATCCCCTGAGTTTCCTGCAGTTATGACCAGCTTTGGCAGGTTATGAAAGTTGAACAGCTCAATTGACTTTAGGCTTAACCTCGATCTGGCCTCTCGGGGCTCCACGAGATACAGTATAATCTCTACGTATGATATGGGCTTAGTGAGAGGGGGATCATCACTTCAGTAAAATGCCCATAGTGAGTATCATCAAGTTTCCCTCCGGGCACCTCCATTATAATCCAATTATTTACAGCATTAAAGGTGCAGCACTGCAAAAAAAAAAAAAAAAGTGTTAAACCTCAGAAATGATAAATATGGAGAAAGATAATTAGGTGGAATTAGTGTTTGGTGAGATCTCGCAGTGGCGCCCGAACCTTAGGGAAAGAAGAGCCAAAGCAATCACGCTTGTTAATGATGAAACCACCATCTTGGATAAGTGGCACGAAAGGAAAATATTCCTCCCTGAAATAATAAACATTGTGGCGAAAGGTTCAAATCCCGTAAAAGAGATTAAAAGACTATAAATCATTTGTGTTTCTCGCTGTTTTTCCGACATCGTGGCGTGTCTCTCATAATCGACCCCTCGCAAACATTTCGTGACACGCGCGCTACTGACATGTGGCTTCTGCGAGGGCCGCCTCTTGATACAGATAATCTAACGTGTGTTTTCTGCCACTCGAGCAGTGAGGCTTCCCTGTCAGCGGCACCTAACGCTTAAGCTGCTGGCTTAAACTAACAAAAGAAGATGCGGTGTCCTTACCGTTCGGCCGGCTAATCCAGACTTAGCTGCGTGGCGTCGTCTTCAGCTGACCTCCACAGGCAAGTGCTGGCTAGGTAAGTCCATCATCATCACAGGCGAGGTGGAGGACAGGATTCCCGCTTGTTCCCCTGAAAAGCATCACAACTCCCTGTGCCTGCAAGTAGGGGAGGTGTCCTGACTTGATTCAGGTCCAGAGTGTATTTTTCTTTTATCACATTTGTACCTCCACAGAACTCTGCTCGTAAGTGGCAAAGATCTCTATCAACATTCCTTCAGATGTAGGCATGTAGGTATGGCTTCATGGCTTCACGGCTTCACGGCAGGTCGATCCATTCAGACAGACGAGAGTCGGGTGTTTAGAGAAGCCCCCTCTACTTGGCATCTGGTTTACCTCAGACAACTCCTGTCTTCATCGCAGAACTTCTGGTCCACGCTTCACTCACAGTGGAACAGGCTGAGACGGGGGAGCAGACCTGAGGTACAGTGTCAGGTAGTGAACAGATGACTTTAAGATTCACTCCATGTGTTGGGAAACTCTCTCCTTTCCTCTAGAAACATTTGAAAAAGCACATCTTCTTACCCTCTCTCCAGCAGCAGGTCTCCTCCTCAGCTGCAGCCAGGGGAACACTGCGGGGCGAGAAGATGGGTGAGGGTGAGGAGGGAGCGCGTGGTTACTGTAAGTGGAGCACAGAGCTTCTCTGATGCCTCGGCCTGCCTCCCCCCCTCAACTGTTGCTCCTCCTCCTCCATAGTTGTGCTTGTGGGCCGAGTCGGATTACTCCTGACATGATAATCTCCCTGGCTCTAGCTCCAGGAGCACTAAAGGATGCTTTGGCCTGACCAAGGGCTTACATTTACCTTCTGCCGCTACAGAGGCTGCCATCTTAAGCGGGAGATTGGTAATAGCCTCAATTGGGCAGATCGGTCCGCTGAAGCAAGTGTTTTTCAATCTTTTAGGAGGAATTAAGAATGTTTACAATTGGTTTAATGGTGCTAATGCAACGCTAACCCGAGTTAAATAGAATTATCACAGCAGAGGTATTTCATGATGATTCAATCTACAGTTGGCGGTGGATAAAACCGCGGCTGTTGTTGTTGAGGATCTCACGTTCACGTCTCCTCCAATACAAACCAGTATTTTAGCCCTTGAGCCTGGAGCGGCAAATGAGGAACAGATGGTTGTGCTTTTGGAAGGTATCAGGCTCTCCAGACTGCAATCTAAATAAATAGCCCGTCCACGGAGGAAATGCGTCAGGTGTGTGGGGTCAGTCATGTATGTAAACAGAGGCCAACCCGTTTGGGGTCGAGCGGAGGGGTGCATGAGGGAGGAGAGAGGAGGGGGGACACAGGTGTAGCTGTGGCGTCGAATTAATCTTAAGGTAAAACGTTGACCCAAACACAACTGACGGATCAGATCAAACACGCCGACATAAAGCAGAAACCTGAAGGCAGCATCATAACAGGAAACAAATAATTTGCTCACAAATATCTCATTCTGACGCCATGAGTCACTCTGATATCTTCGCGCCAAATTATACACAAATCACAGTGTGTGGAGTTTCAGTCGAGAGGCGGAGAACTGGCCACATACAAACTCTGCACAACTTAAAATTCTTTCGGTGTTGACGGAAAGAAAAAGATAAAAAAGCGAAGGAACTTTTTCTCCAACATTACCTCAGACCAGAAAAGTGTGTTGACAGATTTCGTTTGTTATCTCAGAGACCTAAAGTCGAGATTAGGTGTAAACCGTGAAGTAAAGCCGACACAAACTCTCCTCTTCGCTTGAACCCGAAGAAATCCAGAGGAGACTTTTGCTCTCGATGTTCGGCAGGTGCACTTCCTCCACAAAAAAATCTATCCGAGAGAAAAATTGAAATTATTAGAACTAACGTGTTTGACATGTACCTCAATTATTGGCCAGAGGAGGCTGAGTAAATACATAATGACTTCCAGTTAGCAGGAGATATTGTGCTTTCTTGGCCTTGAGCAGGAACTTTCAGCGCAGAAACATTTCCTGACACGGGGCAGGAACATTTCGACTCTATACATATTGCTCACAGATGTGTACAGTTTTCATAGGCCGGCCTCGACTGTAATAAAACCCCAACAGCTGTTAATTGCTAAATCAAGTCACAGACAAGAGAGTGATACATCTGATCCGTATACAACGCAGTCTCACTCGGCAGCTACGCTTACATTAGTCAGGGAGACAGTCGGCATATACAAGAGGAAAATAACCCAACAAAGTATGTTTCCATTTTGAACGAGATAGAATCCCATACACATCGAATTGAATCTTTTCCACTGGGCGTGGATGAGTGAAGAAACACATTTTGTTTAGGTTTGGGCAAGATTTTAAGGAAGCCCTCAATCAGTTACACTATAAACACACCATTCCAGTGGAGGTGTCATTAGAACGGCTGGAAATACGGCACAAATGTTGCTACTACGCTCGTCTTGCGCAAGATGTGGTTCGGTGATTGGACGAGGATCCTCCGGCCAAATGTCATCTCGGAGAGTGGAAAACTACTTTTTTGAGAAAACGAATCTAAACATGCGTTTGTGTAAAAGATGCACTGGGACAATGAGGGTCTCTTTTTTTTCTTTCTTTCTCTGCGGTGAAAGCAAACACCTCTCTCTGGGAGAACGTGGTTACAAGGTAGAATCCATCCTGGCTACAGAACAAATATACAATGCAATTTGTGCAGTTTGTGAGCAGACGAGCTGGGGCCCCGGGAGGAGGGCAGGGGCCACTCGTGTTGATTCAGAGAGACTTTAACTCCAGCTCGCCTCAGTTTGTGTTACAATTTGTACCTTCAGCTACTTTCTATCAGCTCCACTTACACGCACTGCATGGCGTTTACCTCACACACAAATACTGCGAGACATGTAAACCACATGTGAGCGTTTGGAACGAGACGTTTGTGAATGCAGCTAAATGCTGCCCCCACCTGCCAGTGACTCAGAACTGCACATCACCCAGAATAAACAACCTCTCACTGATGGAGACACCAGAAGCTAAAAAAGATTTAATTGTTCACTGCAACAAATATTTGATTTGCTCCACCAGCGTTTACGACAAGTTGTTGCTCCGTTAATCTGCCACAGTTACTCAGCAGCACAGGTGGCTGTGCTCCGTCAAGGTGAGAGTTTGATCTCTTCTTCTTTTAATCTCCTCCCGGCCTGTAAACCTTTTTGCTGCCGTCAGGGCCAAGCGGGCTGACGCAGCACTCTTTGCATCGAGTAGTGCACGTACAGGTGTGCACGTGCTCTGCTGTTTGACGCACCGGCTGTAAATTTGTGCTTCATCACCAACAGGGCCGGAGGACTCACAGTCTGCAGAGCAACAGCTCATTCGACTGAACCTCTGGTGGCAGAAAGAGGGCCGGTCGCTGCAGCTGGAGAAGATCTGCTGGAAGCTTCTCTCGACTTGTTCAAAGTGTTTTGGAGCTGACGTGTGTCTCCAGCCTCCTCGTGAGTCTTAACTGGAGAAGAAGGCTCCACCTGGTCTGAATCTTCTGAGCTTTGACGAGCATGTGTTTCCTCAGATTCAGGCTCATTCTTTTCTTCTGATGAGTCCTCCCTGCTGACGTGGTACAGACTGACGTCCAAGAGGCTCCACTTCCAAACCTTCCAACCCTCCCTGAGCTGTCAGACCTGACCGCGGCACACAGACGTTGGCCGAGCTCCTCGTGAGGACGTTCTTTCCCAGGATGCGACACCACCGTGAGCGCTAGACGTTTGGACGATCCTCTGTGAAAGTGAAAGTGGCTCCAGGCCTCCAGTCGAAGAGGAGGGAAACGTCTCCGTGTGCCTTTCACCTCCAGGAGCTTTGAGGACTCGACAAACAGTGGTAACATCAGCTGTGTTTGAACTTCACCCTGATGAATTTCTCCACACGGTTGGAATTTCACCAACACAAACATCTCAGAGGATGTTGTGAATCAGCTCCACACGAACACATGACTCAGCTTCATGATGTTCTGCAGGTTCAGTCATCGGTTGGATTGTTTCCTGGGGTTAAAATAACACTGAGCTGCAGTGTTGTTTGTTCGTGAAGTGAAGAAACAGCAGCTGAGACGAGAGCTGAAGAATCTAAATGCTTCTGGAAACAGTTCATGAAACCACAGTGATGATGATGATGCTGATGATGATGATGTTAGTCGGTTCCTTGGGATCCAAAACGAGATTGTAAGATGCTCAAATGATAAACTCCACATCAAACATCACAAACTAAAAACTGTTAAGAGGAACAACTGTCACAAACAAACAATTATCTTCCAGAAACAGAATATTATCACTTGACTCTGCACGAAAGAAACAAACCCTGATGTATCAGGATAATCATCATAACACAAAACAACGAGATACAAGAAAATCTGTTTGTGTCTATGTTTTCATCAGTGAACGAAGGAGAATCTTAATCTACAGGTTGAACTGGAGCGACTGAAGCTTCACCAGGAGCAGGAATTTAAATCCACACTTATAGAAACACGTTTGTAGAAACAGTAAAAGTCCAAATGAGTTTAAATCATCTTTGGTTCTTCTATCGTCAAAGTTTAAGACTTTAAAACAAAACAAAAATATATGCTTCTTTTTTAATGACAAAAATCAGTAGATAGTATTTCGTAGTAGTCTCCATGGCAACATAAGCACAGAACTGTTGTCTGGTTGTGTGTGACATCACTTCTTCATTGAGCGAATTCCTCCTCCGTGTGTCATCAGGTGCAGTGATGTGATGGTTTAATATCTGAAGCCACAAAATGAGACAGAGCACGAGGATTTAGAGCAGAAAGCACCGTGAGAATCTATTTCAAAAATATATAGAAATATAGTCTAAGTATAAGTGAAGTATAATTATATTGTGTGTGTGAGTTGGAATATGATTACTGAGTTATTCTGGACACAGCCTGAGCCGATGTGATCGATCGGGATCGGGTGGCTGTGGTTTGATCGGAGGTCTCCATGGCAACATGAGCTAGTAACCAGCCCACAGTTATGAGAACCAACGGAGACACGCCCACTTCAAACCACAGAGACCCACGAAAACAAAATCAAAAAAAAAAAATCTCACAGGTGAAATAATTGGTGGATGAGAACTGAGCGACTTCATCTTCTTCCTCTTCATCTGACTGAGAGGAGACGGATGAAAGCCCCGAAAACACCTATCGTGCATTTCTTATATTATTATAATGAAGTTTAATTGTTTATAAGAAACTAGAAAGTAACTGTGAGCAGATATAAAGTTAAAGGCTGGTTGATGTGTCTTCTCTTTGACTTTGATTCAGTAAATATTGTGTTTTTAGGTTAATACAGTTGCATCGTTGGAAGAAGTTTCAGAAAAGCCTTTGAACAAATGACTCATTATATTGGAGTTAAATTACAGTGTTCATACATCAGATAACAACGGGCGACATTCGAGGAGATGAAGTGAGAATTAAGAACAAAGAACAAATTAGAAATCCGTCAGAGGAGAATGCACCAGAGTTCACACATTTATAAACATTAGCTCCCTCAAGTATTCCTTTCGAAATCGGGGAGAACGTCAAGAAAATGCCTCCATCTTGCAATGTTGAAGAAAGTGAAAAGAAATTCCTGGATTCGCACCAAAAAGTTTTATGGGTTCTTCCCCGACCCAAACCACATCCTTCCACTAAGTCCCACTGAAATGTGTTCAGTTGTTTTAATAATGTTTCTCAAAAACAAGCCAACAAACGAGCAGACGGGTGAAAACAGAACGTCCTTGGTGGAGGTGAAAAAAAAAAAAAAAACACCCTTGAAGAAACAAAAACGTCAGAAGCCAGGATTTGTACAAAAACCGAATTATTTAACTTTATTAACATCAATGTTTTTTCTTTTTCATCAACAGTTTCTTTTTAAATTCCAGTTCTTTATCAACAAATAGAAAACAGACTGTGTGTACAACAGATCGAACCCCTACAGCACTAAGCATTCACAAGGTAAAAATGAACATTTGTGTTTTTCGCCAGCGTTTTTCAAGTCCCCCCCCCCTCTTCCTCCCACCGCCGCCTCCCCCGCCCACCGCCTGCACCACCGCAACGTTTAGGCCTCTCGGATCAGACGCTCCCTCCTCCTCCTCCTGCGGCAGAGGACGTGTGCTTGAGTGGTGCGGTGGCCTGTGCTGAGTGAGGAGTCGTCCGTCTTTTCGATGGGTGGGGTGGTGGTGGGGGGGTTGTGCTGTTGTTGCTCATTCAGATGGACGACCAGCTGTCAAAGTTACTATGGTTTTACAGTAGATACAATGGTGTTTCCATTAATACACACTCTAGGACAGCAGGCTCTCTGCAGTGTCTCTAGGGTTGGTAGATCAGCAGAATTAATCCTTTTAACAATATACTTTTGAAGCTGTGTATATATCTTTGTGTAATTGTACATATATATAATCAATCATAATTATATATATATATATATATTTATAGTTCTATTTCTGTATAAAATAATATCAGGTATTCAGTCCAAAGGGCTGAGTCTCTTTCCCTCGGGTAGGAATGGTTGATTCTGTACAGGTGCCAACGTTGGTGGCTCCACTTCTCAGCCCATACGAACCACTCCCGCTCTGTTCAGTGTGTGTTTGTGTGTGTGTGTGTGTGTGTATGTGTGTGTGTGTTGGTTCGACTCCAGCGAACTGTCCAGGCTAATGGGCAGCGAGGAGACAGGGAGGGACTTGAAGAGCGTTAATGTTCAGAGATCAGGGAGTTTTCTTTTTCTGTCGACTACCCCTCGGGTATAAAAGTCTGTTTTCCTCGGGTAAGTTCTCCGGCGTGGAGCATGAAGGCCTCAATGCCATTGGCTTCTGATGAAAAACAAACAACAACAACAACAACAACCAAAAAGAAAAAACATAGAAATCATGTGCTTTCCATTTCTGTACACCTCTTATTAAGTCTCTCGTTAGCCAATTCACTTGTTTTTTTTTTTTTAGCTAGCTACCAGGTTTACAGAAGGACACCTTTATCAAGTTTGTGCTCGGAAGTCAATTTTCTCTGATAATTTTTTTTTAAAATCGGAAACAGCAAGTGAAAAGGCAAATTCTTTTTGATGTGTTGAACTGAATAAGACCATGAAACAACGTATATGACACATGATACGAATAAAACGATGATATGATAAAATAAATCTGACAGCAGCTCAGAGAACAGTGGTCCTCCTGTATTAGTATCTAGGAACGTGTTAAAAATACATGTCCCTTGTGCTAAAGTACCCTAAGATAAAATAAAAAAAGTACCGATTATGAAAATAATGCACGCCCGAGGCTGGGCCGTTTAAGACAGAAGAAATGTCTGATGTTAAAATGATTATTAAAAACATCCACAAAAAAAAGAAGTATACCAAACAATAAGATAATGACATAATGAATCAATAATATTGACAAGTCGACTAACAAAAAGAAAATCAGAGAGAATGCTCTCTTAGTGCTACCAGTAGCCTTTGACAATCAGGGAGGTTTGGCTTCGACAGAGCAGAGCGGCGGAGGCGTCGCTCTGCTCTGTCGCATCTGTACAAGAGTTGTCCTGTTCGTCCGAGTCATTGTGATGTTTCCGTTATTCTTAAAGCAAAAAATTTCACGTGGTTGGTTAAGTCGTGGACGCGAATCTCTGTGATTGGTTGAAACCCGTCACTGGGTCTGCAAGCACGTGCCATTCTCCTCCCCTCCGGTAGCTGCGGGGGGGTCGTTTTTTTTTTTTTTCAGGGGTTTGGGGGGGCGGGGTCAAGTGAGAGGGTGGTGGCTGAGATGGGACACTTGGCACACTCCTGAGAGGTTTGACCAGGGAGGCTGCTCGGAGGGAGTGGTTACGTTGCATAGTGGTCAAAGCTCCCCAGGTACTCCAACGCGGCCCTGTAGCACAACTGGTACTGGTCCTGTGGAGGAGGAGGAGGAGGAAGAGGAGGGGGAGGTGTTACACGTTAACCCACATTTATCTTCATTTAAAATAATCAAAATAATAAAGTGACTCTGTAACTTCAGGCATAAATTGAAGTTCAGTGTGAAAATCTCCCTTTTTTCTATTTTATTTTCTTAAACATACAATATCTCTTTTCAGTAAAATAAAATCAAGTGTGTTTTTTCCTTCATCTGAGGAAGTTGTAGCGGAAACGGACAAAACTACGGGAAAAGTGAATAAGATGCAAATAAAAGGCGACTAAAATAAAAGGTCCTGTTCGTTTGAATAAAGCTGTGGATTTCTCCGGGTTTGAACTTCGTTGGAAACATTTTAAATGATGTAAGTACACGAGTCAACAAAACATCTGACATAAGTTCCATATTATATCTTTAAGAAGCAATGAACTCATTTGAAATGAACATCATGACTCTTTCCCCTGATTTATAAACTGCTCTCCCTGTTTGCTGTATGAAATATCTATCAATCCTTAATTCTTAAAAAATAATAATCCCAGCTGAGCCTCTGTGATGACACCAGATGAGTTTGCTGTGTGATTTCTGATGCGCCTCTAAAACCTCTATTAAAGAAGGATTTGTCACTAAGTCTTTGTTTTAGAGAAGCTTTACACAAAGAGGAAACTTAGATAACATCATGTTTACACATTAAAATTATACAACGCTGACTTTGAAAACCGTCACTGTGGGATTTACTCCGACAACATCCTTGTCTGAGCATCGTCCTTACCTCTGTCTGCACCATGGCAGGCCGCTGGGTGCGAAGCGTCTTCACTGTCTGGAAGAGGTCGACCACGCCCTCGTACCTCATCCTCTCCAGCACGATACTGAGGGTGATGAAGACTCCGGTCCTGCCCACCCCGGCACTGAGGAACACACACACACACACAGATTCATCACATCTACTGTCTGAAGTTCTTAATGACTTTACGTGCAGGAATTAAAACCTCACTGCACTTTCAATGAGCGGCTCATTTCAGGGTTGATCTGAAAACAACAAAGCATCGAAGTCGCTTCCATCCATTGCGTCTGTGTTTGAATTTCAAGATGAATCCGAGCCGTCTAACCTGCAGTGTACAGTGATTGGTCCGTCTTGTCCAAACTGCTCCTTGGTTTTGTGAACTTGTCCGATGAAATCGATGAAGCCCTCTCCGGTTTTTGGCACTCCTTGCTCGGGCCAGTCAGTGAACTGGAACTGGCGGATTGTTCTGGACTGGCCGTCCTGAGGGAGAGGAGGAGTTTAAGTGCATTTGAAAAGCAGTGAAACGTCCTGAGAAAAAGTAGATTGATGGGAATTGTGTGTTTAACTCAGCTCTGCTCACGTTAATGTCTTCTTTCATCTCAAAGCACGAACACACACACACACACACACACACACACACACACACACACATCTCTTCGGCCTTTGCTCGTATGTGCACTCAACAAAAACAACGAAACACCACAGCTGAGTCTCTCGGCTCGTCCCATGAGTGTGGAAACCCTGCTGGTTTTTTAACAGCAGCCATGTATTCACCTCATTTACACCTGGGATGTGATATGAATGAAGTTGACAGGCAGGGAGGAGAGAAAACCAGCGGGGCCGTGGCGTCCAAAGACCAGAACTGAGAGACACTGTACACGTTTCACACATCTGACAGCACCGAGGTCTCAGCCTGTGTGACTCAAAAGCTTTTTTTTTTTTGGTACAAATCGAGACTTCATTTCCAAATCTGCGTCTCTTGAAATATATGTACTTACAGTATACATATGTTAATGTCGGAGAAGGAGTGGGCTGAGTGTGTTGCTGCGCTCGGAGCCTTGAGATCACAGTACAGAGTATTTATAGCTCATTGAAACTACTGCATCACAGGGAGGTTCGGCAGCGGCTCTCGGGGGATTGGAGTCTTTGCTTTTCATGTATTTTCACAGTGATCTCAAAAAACACACATGCACTTACACATACCTCCACAATCACACACATGGAGCAAGTGTACTGTTTACTAAATCTGGATAAATATGTTTGATGACTCATTCACTGAATGTCAACCCGTCGGGAGGAATAACACGCGATGCGTTCACATCATCTCCACCTCGGAATCACAGGTGTAATTCTGAACACTTAGAGCGACTGTCAGCATTTGAATGAAAACAAAAATTAGGATGGATTTGGGTTGGATGATTGTATTTGAGGGAAAATGTAGATATATCCTTATCCCCTCCACACACACACACACACACACACACACACACACACACACACACACACACACACACACACACACACACACACACACGTGAATCCAACATACCCTGGCATCTGTGACTTTAAACTCTCGGAGGATGTACTGTGGCATGTTGTACTCAGCCATTGGATCCACCACAAAGTACTGGTACCTGGCTGAACGCTCTGCTGGCCAGTACTGATGACACTTCTCCTACAAAAGAAATGGAGGAGAAAAAAAAAAACCACACATTGAGCGCTTCCATTTGAAGACCTTTACATAATGACCGCCTGGGTATTATTAGAGAAGGTTACCGTATGTTATCAGTCATGTGAAGGACTCTGCTTACAAAATGGAAATCCACATTCACTCATCTGCGGCTGTGAAATATTGTCTGATTCATGTTCAGTGGGAAAATGTTTTGGTTCTTAAGTGATGATGTTTTTTCATAAACTCTGATTATGGATGAGAGGGTGATAAGAACTGTAGAAGGCAGTCGAGGGCTGCGGATGGATTTTTTTTTGCTTTCTCTCTGAGATGATTGATACCACTTCTCATATCTGCTCCTAAAATATGAAGCTGGGAGCCAGCAGCTGTTTACTCGTGAAACAGCCCAAAGGTAAAAACATCTGTTGACTAGCACCTCTTTGTTTGTTTTCTTTTGGTATCTTAGCCTTTGTTGGACAGTTGACGGAGCAGAGTCAGGCAAGACGCCACAGGAGAGTCAGAGCGAGGGTACGACATCCAGCAGAGGTGGAATCAAAGGGAAACCAGAAGAATATCCCGGGTACCGTTTGGCCCACCAGTAGTTTCTGCCTGTTGTATATCCCTCCTCCATTGTTACCAAATTTTGAATAAAAGGTAATTCAGTGAAAATTATCTGTATCCTTGGAATTCAAAATATTATTAACACAGGAGGATGTTTCAGACCAGATACATTCCTTCCATGCTGATAAGGAAGCAACTGTTTAATTGAAGTTACTGTTGGAATGAATTTGAGCGGTGTGATGCAGTAACTTAGCCGAACCAACTCAGCATATAAAGATTGTTATCTTCTATTGAAATGATCCAGTGGCCTTATACATGTTAACCACAGTCAGTGTGTGTGTGTGTGTGTGTGTGTGTGTGTGTACGTACCCGCCCCATCTCTCGTAGCTTGGTGAGCATGACGACGATGGTGGAGTTGTGCTCCCACAGCATCCTCCAGAAGTCCTCGGTGGTCTCGGCCAGTGGGCCCTGGGTGGCCAGGTAAGCCTTCTGCTGTCTGAGGACGCAAATTCACACAGAGGAGGCAGAGATTTGAAACATTAGACACCACGAAGAAATGCACAGCAAAGGATTTAACGATCACTACAACCCCACAATGTAATAACAGACATACAGAGAATATAAGACGTGCAAGTAAACTGATTATTAAACAATCAGACACATTCTAACTCAGATCTATTAAAACCAGAGGCTGCAGAGCTTTCTCTCTTACTCTACGTTTGTTCTATGAAAGCAACATATACCATCTGGGGGATATTTATATATGAGGCACATTCAACAGACTGACTGATTTTGTGGAAAATCTGATTGAAAATCCATAAAAGGCACATTGTTAAAATCATTCAGCTGCAAAACGAAGATAAAGAAATGTTCTGTTGTCCTTGTACTGTCTGTCAAATCGTCTCTGCCGTAATGCGGATGACAAATTCCTACACATTTAATGAAGATAGCAAATAATCCCTGGCAGCTATGCTCATCATCGAGCTATTTAAGCCCGTATAGATCCTCTCCTTCTTCCTCCTTCCTCTCTGTAACACAACCCAGAATGAGAGAGCGAGCCCTTGATATGCTCACAAAACTAGAGATGAGCTCATCCGTCGAGGTGCCCGAGCTGTGCTTGTGTCCTACGTGACTTTGGTCCAGCAGAGCAGTTCTTTTGTCAAACAGCAGGTGGCAGCAGCGCACCGATCAACAACGAGAGAGGGAGCTGAGTAATCCCACACGAATGCATGCATGGTCGTGCATGCACACGCTCACATGTTTGCAGCACATGTAAGCTGCATCCAGGTGAACGCATTTAACGCACGCAGCCGCTTCGCCATGTATATTCAGACACGCTACTACAAACGCACACACTCAGTCACACACTGAGCCACGGCTGAACAACTAATGAAGGTGCTGCAGGCAAAGCACTAATGTGGAACCGGGAGATTAGAATATGCTCAGGGCCTCGCTCGCACAAATAAAGAAACAACAGATTGGTGGAGAGGAGAAGAGATGGTATAGGAAGAGAGGAAGGCAACAGAGAGAGGAATCAAATTAAAAAGATGAAAACGAGTGGGGGGGGGAGCAATGCAAAGAGTGAAGATGTGCTAAGTACAAAGAGAAGATGTAAGGAGGAAAATGTGAGGAGATGAAAAGAGTGAGCACTGCTCTCTCAGCTGGTCATCGGAGTTGCAAAGCAGGGCTGACTGCTGAGGAGGAAGAGGAGAGGGAAAAAAAGAGGAGAGAAGCCGAGAAAGGATGGAAAAAAGAGGAAAAGGAAGAGGGTGAGGATGTAGAAGAGGGGAATTAAATAACAGAGGAGTCAGGCAGAGACGAGAAGGAGAGCAATGCTAAGCAGGGGATGAATGCTTAATTTCAAATTGATAGGGTGGACCCCTCTAACCTCCCCCAAAAACAGCCCCTAGCCAAAACAAAAACAATTCTAACCGTATCACACAATACTGACTTCTCTGCACACATTGTCCCAACGAGCGCGCTGCCAAACAGCACAAAGCACTCGCTGCATCATCCCACATGACTGTAGTGCTGGAGGACATAGTGTTTCATTTCAACCTCATTACAATGCTAAAACTCCAGCCTGCATCAGAGCATATCCAGGCTCGCGCCCCTGATAGCATAGCTGGAATCAATGGTTCGCCTCTCATTAGCTTAGCATATTATTGGCTTTTCTTGAAGGCGCTGGGGTGAAGGGCACTGGAGGCTCCTTTTTAGTTTTTATTTATGCCTGGGCTTTAAAAGCGGCTTAATTACACAGTGCCGCCGGTGCACACAACAGGTCCCCACCCGGATATGTCTGTCTCTGCCATGATGTTGGGATAGAAAATTAAGATGGTGAGTGGGAGAAGAGGGTGGCGGGAGAGAGAGTGAGGAAGGAAGTGCACAGAAGACAGATTAGGGAGGAGAATGGAGAGAGACAGAGATGTAAGGGTGTAAAAATAAAGAGGGAAAGGGAAGGAAAAAGAGAAAAGCAGAGGAGGGAGGAGTTCAGAAAACACAGTTCATTACATTCCCTCCTGCTGCAATTATGGCATTTACACAGCAACAACAGAGGGTCGGCCTCTGCGGAGAGCCTCCTCTTTAACAACAGGGCCGTAGAAAGAGAGGGAGCTTGGAGGTGTTGTTTCCGTCACAGCCCCGTATGAAGCAAAGCCCCCGTATGGACTGAATGGCATTTCATGGCTGCTAAATCCATCTCCTCGCTGTACACTCGAACCGCAGAAGAGTCGGCTCTGTCTGTCTCTGCCTGTACTTATATAGATATAAAACAGAGAGCTGCTTTTTCATCTTCCTCCCTCTAGGAAGCAATTTGGACTCGCCGAGCACACGAGGACATGCAGTAGCTTCCATGCGAAAGCGGTAGCGGCTCAGCGGATGAGAGCCACATCAACAGAGCAAGGAGTAATTCTTGCAACTTGATACTAGCCACTGCAGCCTCATCCTCAGTCCCCTCCCATACATCTTTATCTAGTCCGCTGTGAATACCTACAGTATTTCTCACTCTGTCGCAGAACAGACCTGTCACATCCGGAGCAGTCAGGAGAGTATCAGGGCAGTGATGCAATTTCTGTTGTGTTGAGTCTGTGCTCGTGACATTAGACATGACATTAAACAACGACTGAGAAAAGTGCTGACTCTGATTTAATTAAAGGATGTTTTGGCATTTGATCGGTCTCGAAAACCCACACACAAAAGAAACACAAGCACGGATGTGACATGAGAACACAGAGGAGTATCTGGGAGTGAGAAACCTTCCTCCCAAAAGAACATTTCCCCTGAGACATTTCCTATGACGAGCAGCGACTCGACCTTCCTACATGCTCACGACAGCTCAACACTTGCTCGCACATCCAGTTGACTTTTGAGACTTTGGAGGTGGGAGCAGAAAATGACGCCTTTGCTGTTAAAGCAAGCAATTTTGATATTTATTCCAACCCCACATCTGTCACTACAGTTATGTTTAACTAAATATAAAATATCTAAAAATCGTGGTTAAATTTCAGATATCCACAACTCTTCATAACAATAATAATTAGATATAGTTCTACCGAGGTCATTGTTCAGTTTCTGATATCCACATTTTGATTTTTGATATCCAGACTTAGTATTATTCATAGTTTTGCCCTCAGGTTGGTCCAGGCCTCTGAGTCATTGCATCCAGCTCAAATCTCTAAGTTTACCTGTAGCCATCGATGCAGCTGGCGTTGATGTAGTCGGAGCCCTCGACACCCCGGATGGGCTGCAGGCAGACGCGGGTAGACTCAAAAGGCATAATGTTGACCAGGCGGTTCTTGAACTTGTTGCAGGGTAAGTTGGCGCTGATGAAGCGTGACGTGTGGGCTTTGGAGTTGGCCAGTCTCTGTTTATTAAAAAAAACGTGGGAGGAAAAACAGACAGGAAGAGAGAGATGGAGAGAGAAAAAAATTAGTGACCTGTGACCTGAAGTAAACAAAGACAGAAGCCTGAAACGTCTTTATTCAGACATAAGGTTTTTCTGTCAAGATAAATAAGAAATTCAGCCGAGGAGGAGGCCTCGGAGTCAAGAAGAGGTGTGACTCTGCTCCCCGTCTCCAGGGCTGCAGACCATGGTTGGGCTTAATCAGCAGCTTTGGGACAAACCTAGGTCCACGGTGCCGCAAACACACAAGTCAGAGCAGGTGTCAGTACCAGGTCAGTCTGGCTTCATCCATAATACTACGTTATTGTTGAAAACTGCTGCAGATACACCTGGAGTCCACATTACTCTGGAGCTTTAGAGCCACTAAAACTGAGAAGTTTGGAAATGCTGCTGGCCTCGGTTTTAAAACTTAGCAGCTGTGTTTTAGTCTGGACGGGCATTAATGGAAAGCCTCAGTCCTCCTTACCTGACAACTCTGCTCTGCCACTATTCTTTTCTTTTCTTTGTTTTGTTTTTAAAGCTCAGCCTACACTCACTCCCTCCCTCCCCACACGACAGATTGTTTTTCTTTGTGTCGTTTTGTTAATTTAATTGTGAATAAATTACTTTGTTATTTCCTGAAACCCCTTTGTCTTCTGTTTTTGTGGTTGTCTACAAGTAATTAAATATCTACTGGTGTAACGACATGCAGTCGACTTGTCTCCCAAGGGTCCCAGAGCTTCCCTGGAGGACTGCATGCGTTAAAAGCTCGGTGCTGGCAGTGGACAGAGCACAGATGGACAAAACAGGAGCGAGTATGGACAGTCATGGTACGTCGGGAGAATTTGTGTTGCGGCCAGAGTGTGTGGGCACGGAGGCTGTGGCCCCGGTATACGCCACAATCGTTCTCTCACTCTTTCCATTCTCCATCTTTGGCAGAAGTGTAGATGTTATTATCACTTCAAACAGAATGGATTATGGACATAAGAGGGCTGATGCTGCACTGGGAGGAAAGTGTGAAATAACATCACAGTTGATGGCTATTGACAGAAGGTGTGTGTGTGTGTGTGTGACTTCGAGTCACCTTGAACAGCAGCTGTGTGTATGTGTAAGTGCCAGTCATATTCTAATTCTCCATGTGTAGGTGTGTTGATGTGTTTGTGTTCAGGTCCCTGAAAAGTGTTCTTCTGTGTGTACACAGCTTCTGCTGTGACGTTACAGCACCGGTGTCAATACAAGTTTTTCTGCATTGACTTGTTTTGGTGAATTCATTATTTCTGACACTGACATGCAGTGACACTACACTGAAGGTCGGCCTCCGCACTGTTGTAAAGTGACAACTGAAGACAATGAAAGAAAGAGTCCAGTCTGGTGCTTTCAGATCAGGGAAAATGGAGAAACAGAGGCGGGATGGAAAGATGATTTTTTTTCCTCTTAATTATTAACTGTACCGTCTCACCCCTGTGAACTAACCAGGAAACTATAATTTAAAAAACAGGCTGTTCTAAAATGTGTTTTGTTAAGTTAAATGCCTCATTTCATCCTGTAGGAGTCAAGGACACGACCAGTGAAGCTCATTCAGTGGTGACTGAATGAGTAATCAAATAGAGCCTCGAGTAATACAAGACCGAGGTGTGTGCTCGTCAGTCACCTTGAACTCCAGCTCCATGGCAGTGACCGTCTCGCCGGGCGGGGGCTGGGTGAGTTTCTGGATGTGTGCGTACAGGTTGCGGGCCAGCACCTCAGTGTTGCCGCAGGTGGCTGCCTCCAGCAGGGCTTCGTGGATGAAGATGTACTGGTCCTCAGTCTGGACCATGTAGTTCCTCTGGGCACGCATGCACGTCACGTGGCCGTAGATGTCTACAGACTTCTCGTGCTTCATGCGCTCCAGCATGGCATCGATCACGATGAAGCAGCCTGTCCTGCCCACGCCCGCACTGGAGGGGAGAGAAAGCGAGGGAGATAGAGGAGGGTAAATAATTGAATGTTTCACTTTATGTAACAGGTCATGTCTCACGTCTGTTTACTCAGTATTACCAATTCATTTCAATATGTACCCACCTGCAGTGGACCACCATGGGCCCTGCATCTGGAGGATTGCAGGACTTAACCCGCCGTAGGAAGGCCAGGATGGGTGTCGGGTACTCTGGTACTCCGTGATCTGGCCAGGCCATGAACTGGAACTGTCTCACCTCTCTCTTCTCACTGGAGCCGTTCTACAGGAGAGTGAGTGCAGGCAGTAAAGCAGCGAGATGTGAGTGTGAGCTTGGTAGGACACTGTGACATTGTGAAATGTAATTGGCTGCTGTTTAAAAGGAAACGTGTCATGCTAGGAACAAATGTTTTGAGCAGGTAAAGGTGGCTCTGTCTGATGAAAGGGAATCGTTACAGTTTGAAAAGAACAAGTAGTTTAATTGTCAGAAATGTAGCTATTTTAAGCAAAGGTCTGGATTTGGCTCATAACTTTGATAGCAGCACTTTACGTGCTCTACTTTCATGGCTGTGATTATTCTGCGGGTGTAAGTGTAGATAAACGTGTGTAATTTCAGGGCTGAACTGCAAAAAACAGTTCCTTGGCATTTTCACCGTTCCTGATTGACACCAAGTAACTGCTCCAGCTGGAGACTTCCTTTAATTTAGAATTTGAATGTTTTGAAATCATAGGCAAGTAATGGAAGAGGAGAAATTAAAGGACCAGGTATCAGTCACATCAGCACAGCACTGAAGTCTATGAATCAAAGTGAAAAAATGAAATCTTTCATTGGCTTTGTCGAGAGCAAGAGACAAATCTTGGATGTTAAAAACCAATTACAGCGGTGAAAAAAAGATTCCAGTGGTAATAGCCTTTATCGGCCCTCAGAAAAACAAGGAATTACATTTTAAAATATGAACCCATTAATGATGAACCGCAATTACATGCTGGGAATACGCCATTCATGACTATGCTATGCTATATGGGTAACCGCAAAGAGAACGCAGTACTGTACCTTGTAGAGGGCGAATGTGCGAACGCTGTAAGTAGCCAACTCCACGGTGTCCAGCATGGTGACCTGGATCATCCCGTAGGTCTCGGTTCCTCGTGATGGCCAATACTGGTCACACTTCACCTGGCAGAGCGAGAGAGAGGGCACACTGTGAGGAATGAACTGCCTCCCACATCCACCGTGAGGCGGGCAAGAGGCTTGTAGGATCACACTGATTAGCAAGAAGGGAACAGAAGAGAGGTCAGGCTTTGACCACAGACTAATTAAAAACTGAAGACTCTGAGTCAGCTCCTCTATCCTTTAAAAAAAACAAGCACCAGCATATCAGGCATGTGCATCCATGAGTGTCTGCAGGAATCAAAAGGGCATTAAAATGCCGACGTTGTCCTTTACCAGCCTGTGATCATTTATGCTTTTGGTGCATTTGTCATGACTGGGCTCTGCATTGTGGAGGGAGATGTGTCTAAAAGCCAGTTCTGGTCTGTGGTGACGGGACAGCAGGTTCAGCCACCTGGCTCCGTATGTGCAGAACACTGTGCCATTACTTTACTGTGTGTGTTAGAAAGTGACACACTGGCCTTTGCTACAATCTTTTTAGTCCTTGTGGTTGGCAAGGCTTAATTGGCCACAGTCCTCTTCTCCACTGAGATATCTACAAAAAGACCTTTTTCACCACACTGATGAAATGGACGACTGGCTGTCTCAGAGGTCTGGCTCTGGTAGAGAGTAAAATGTCTTTGCTGGAAACAAGCACACAACTGTGCTTCATTTGATTTTACACCTAATTCAATAGCTTCTCATAAGTTATGGGAGTTTGAGGTGAGTCACATCATTATCTGAACACTCTTTAGTTTTCTGGGTTCAGAAAATGTCCAGTAAATTTCTTAAACACAGAATGGCACGGTGGTAGAGTGGGTAGAACAGAAATCCAGCTGTGGACCCTCCTGTGTGGGGTTTGCATCTTCTCTGACATACAGATTGGAGTTAGGTTAATTGGAGAATCTAACTTGTACGTAGGTGACCTGTAGGTATTGCACCCCACCTCGAACTCAAAGTCCACTGGGACTGACTCGTTACTTGCAGAGACACTCACAGGATAAGCAGAATACACAATGGATGGTCTGAAACACTTTTGGAGCTTAATTTTTCTCCCCTTCAAATCTACTCTGAATTTATACTCTAAAATCGAATTGACAGAAATCTGTTGTATTGACACTGAACTTTAATTCCTGAATACCACAGGTCTTCTATCAGTCAAAAGCATTCTGAAAAACAAAATGATTTAACAACAAATCTTGTAAAGAAGTATGTGTGTGTGTAAAATGAATCATCACTCTGCTATATCTCATTGTCCGTATAGAAAGTGAACAAATGCAGGTTCAGTTCTAATGTCAGGATTTCTGGGACAAGGACTGGCTGCTATTGATTTGGATGTGATGCGGGTAAGCTAATCATATCCATACTGCAGTACTGAGCTGACATTTGGAAGGACCTTGGCTGTCTCAGCGAGCTGGTGCAAATCGACAGACAAAACGCGCTGAAATTCACCCTTCATATTTCACCCTTCATATTTCACCCCGTCCAGTGACAGCCTCCATTCAGAGGCAGAGAGGGACATTGCAGGGGAAACTCAATTGACTGATAGGGAACCGCTCGCAGTACAAACATATGGATTAGCAGTCACCACTGTAATGAATATCTCTGTGCAGTCTGAGGTTGGGTAGCATATTCCCCCTCGGAAACACACACAAACACACAAACACACACACACACACTGAACTTCTCACATGTCATCACCTGGCTTTCTGCAGGACACACAGATGATATGCACACACACTTGTGCCTCTATCATTGTGAGGACACTCATGACATCATGCATTCCCTAACACTAACCTGAACCTTAAAATCAAATCCTCAGCCTCTAAATGCCCTTTTTGAAATTGCGAAAATATTTTGAAATGTTCCCACTTTCACAGAATGTCTTCTGGAAGGTCTGTAATTCAAACTGGTCCTCACAAAGACAGAAGTTCAGGTTCTTGGGACACAAACACACATTAGTGAGTAATATATTTGGTCTCATTTCAAGTTCTGACCTTTTAGGGTTTTATTAACTTGTTATGATAGCACTGAAATTTGCCTTCTACCGGATCTTATCATATTTGTCAAGCTCCTGCTCTGTTTGGCATAAGACATCAGTCTGCCCGGGTGGTGGGAGGTTGACTCATTCACCATATGTGTGTGTGTTTGTGTGTGTGTGAGAGAGAGAATGTGTATTTATTGTATTTATGGAAAGGGCCTGGGCAAAATAGCAGGAATCCCTTTAAATGCAGCAATAACAAGTGTCTCATGTTTTTGTGATGTTCTATCTTATTAAATGACTCCTAATCATCAACTTGCAAATGTTATTCGTTTGATGTAATTTGCATTCTGAAAGGATTGCTCCTCTTATTTAGTAATTATTAAATGATGTCATTTTCAACACAGAGGCAATTTAATGAGTCCAATTCACTGTTTGTTGAATCATATTACGCTAATTGTCATTCAACCAAACAATTACTCTTCAGAATAATGGATATATAATTTTAATTAATATACAATTCTGTTTAAAGAGTAATATAATGTACATATTTTAACAATTAACAAAAACATTTAGTTACTAACATTAATTCATTTTATTTACAGTAGAGTGAATGTGAGCCATGAAACTGACTGTTAAAGGGGATTCAAACAGGAGTTAGTCATAATCTTCTGGTTTGGAATTGCTGCTGCAACAATGCCTCGTGAAATGATGTCATATGATGACAGATTTCAAAGTGCTCAGATATAAGTTGGCAAAAATGTTTCCACCCCCAGCAGCAGCAGGGAAGATTTGGTTCTTTGAGTCACCCTCCATAGTGCCGGCAAGCCAATTGATTTTCAGAAGTGTGTAGGAAGTGGGGACAGGCCGAGCAAATGTTTCATTTGAAGTTCCTCCATGTTGTGAGGTTTCTATCATTTTCATTCAAAATATGCAGCTGGGACTCTGGGATCGAAGCTCGAGCGCTCGGTCCTGCCACACAGACACATTAAATACTGAACACAGAGGGATGAGAGGATGCGTGCATCCTCCCTGAGACTGACTCAATGTGTTATAAAAGTCATTTTATCTTACACTGCAGGTATTCTCAGAGGTGCCATTAAATGAGCTCTGCTCCAACAAGACTCTAATTCACCTTAATGATTGATATCTTCAGTAGCTCAAAATTAAAACTGATGATTGTTTGTTGAAGGAGTAATTTTGAGTCTTTACTTCACAGTGTTTTTTTTTTTTTTTTTTATGTACTCACTTTAAATGAGACTCAACTTTAGGCAATGATTTTTCTCCCAACAAAAAATCAATGTCTAAGATTTTTAAAATGAAATCTTTCATTTACAATCTCTATTACTTCCACGTCTTATTCTGGGGACCCTCTTCCATTAGGGAGCTGAATGCACGCACTAATAAAGCACCACATACTGGCAGGGCTCCATGCTGATTTATTCCTCCAAGGAATTCATGAACATGATTTTGTGGTGGTAATAAAATAAACCCATCCTAATTTTGAATCTCAAGTAGACCATGTGCTCCTTTTTTTTTTTTTAGCTTTTATTAACTTGAATATATTTTTAGGAGCGCACGTGTTGTTGGGTGACAATCCTCTTAACTCCAACTTCAGAGTTTTTATTATAGCTTTCAAGAGCCACATTCAGAGAGTGCACACAGAGACTAGACACTCTGTGTTTATAAAACCTTGGCGCTGTGTTGCAAAATATAACATGTAACAATCAAGTTTGGAACTCTTTGAGCAATTTCTAAATAATGAATGAAAGAGAATTTGCATTATTATGAACCTGTAAATATAAATACACTGTTTAATGCAGTGAACCATTTTCGTACTCTCAGTAGAGGGTATGCGAGTGCTGTCATCATAAGCAAGGTTGCAGTGGTTAACTGTATCAGAGGTAGCTAACAAGCAACGGGAGGGAAAAATACTAAAAAAGCTGTTTGTGCAATTTCAGTTCGTAAACAGATTTAGAAGGAGTTCACGGAGAAGTTTTTAGAGATTGCTGAAGACTCAGGAGAAGAGAAGACAACATGAAGCGATACTGTCCACAGACAACCAAAATATTCTTTGAAGTCCTTGTAACTTTGATCAGGCTGACAAATCCTGCTTTAAAGTAGGGCTGGGGGTCTGGATGCCTCCAGGCTTTGTTGGGTGTAATGTTCCTCCTCTGCTGTCGAGCTACATAAATATATACATACGAATCTCAGGAAACTCAATTTCTGGCCACATTTCAACTTTCAACAACTCAGATTGTCCAGTATGTCATTGTACCGTCAACTTCAATGGTCTTAAGTTTTACATGAAAGTAATTTGTTTTTCTTCCTGTGATGCAGCTTTCCTCATTCACTGCAGCCTCCTGATGGTTGTAACAAAGTAGAGCTAAAGGATGTTGTATCACATGCAAAGTGTCATAAAATAATACTTCTTTTCTGTCATTATCTGCAGCGGGCAAGTTTGTTTTGATGACATTTCCAGACAAGAAATGTATTTCTGGTTTCTTCCTTCATTAGTTGATTACCATCTCACAAAACCCAGACCTATCACCACAGCGCTGGAGAAAGGTCTGGCTGCACCTATTATCATTCTGTTACAGGGAACAAAAACCAAACCTCGCCTGTTTGTATTTATTTCACCAGTTACAGTCTTAGGTGACGCTAATCCCAGGATGCAGGAATGGTGCCCCTGTAAATAGTGTCGGGGAAGAACTTGCTTAAGTGGAACATTTACAGGGAGGGGAACACTGTCAATAAAGTGGCTAATTCACTGCAAAGAAAATAGTGTAAAAGATGTATTTCTACTAAGTAACTGCATAATCCAAATGTTACCATTCTTACATTGGAGGGGCTCTCATTGTTTACCATCGCAAACAGGGTTTTTAGTACGTTTATCACTAATAAATTATGAAGTAACGTTGTTATTGTTGATAAATAATGTAAGTGAATCTATGAGTATGTGCAAATCAATAAATATCTAAAAGTGTCTCTCCTTACCCGTGACTTCTCCTCTAGTCTCGTCATCATGACAATGGTGTTGGATCTTTGCTCCCACACCATCCTCCAGAAGTCGCTGAGTGTCTCTGGCAGAGGCCCCTGTGTGGCGATGTAGGCATTCTGCTTCCTGTAGCCGTCAATGTAATTGGCATTGATGTAGTCACTGCCTGGAACAGCTGTCACAAAAAACAGAGATCTCATATGTTACACAGCATGGCTATTTGATCTAATAATATTGTTCTGGTATTCAATACTTTTACACTCATTGAACAATCACAATCTGCCTCTAAATGCTATTTTCCAATCAACACTCAGTTTCAAAGGGAAATGGGTGCACAGGCTTAGAGGATTTCTGAAGCAGCAGCTGCTTTTCACACACAACGTCCTTGGAACTGGTGGAGGAAGCCTCTGTCAATGGCTGCTTGAGGGGTTAAGTGGTAACATGAGCTCTTACCATCAACAGAGGTGAGCACCACTCTGGAGTGGTCATAGGCGATGACGTTTGCATAGCGATTCTTTGGCTTGTTGACTTCCATGTTGGAGTTCTCCCAGGTAAACTGCTGGCCGGGATCAATGGACTGTGAGGGAGGGCAGGAATGAAAAGAGGGAGAGCAAACAGAAAAGATGGAGAGAGGATGATTATAAGAGAGTGGACAGAGAGAGACAGACCCAAAAAAACAGGGGAAAGAAAATAAAAAGCACAAAGGGAGGCTCTTGTGTATAACACTGGCAAAGGGATGGGGCAAAATTACACCAATGTCTGCTGTCACCCCTTCTAAAGCAGTATACTACGGACAACAAAGCCTTTAAAAGCCACAGTGGAGTGCTACAGGTAAGTGGTTTTATATTGTGTGGGACACTGTGCCGGCTGAAGCAATCGGTTAACAAAGTGCCATGTTGCTACACTGTGTCTGCTGTTGGTGCATTAACAGGTTAATTATTTTCATGGCACTTTATGTCTTGAATGCTAATAGGGCAGAAATATAAGAGCACTTGTTCCGCTCACATCGTCTCGATCAATTGAGCCAACAGAGACAACGTATTCCTCCAGTTTCTAAACCAACATTATGAGAACGAATTAGGTTTAAGGAGTTGCAGGCAACCACAAACACTCATCCTCCCTTTAGGATAGTCCTATTGAATTACATGATTCTCCAAAGTCACATGCCTGACTGCTTGCGGTAACCATGATTCTTCTCACTCTGTTCTCTGGCTTTTCTCATTTTGTATTTCTGTTGCCTTTCCTTGTGCTCTTTTTTTGTTTCACCTTCTCCCTCTTAGCTCCTCTCTACTTTTAACCCTTTCCATCTGATGTCATTTGTCTCGCGGGCTAAGACGACAGTAGACTGCATACATATATCGATCTAGGGGAGAGATATGTGACGGCCTCCCATCCCTCGGCTCAATAATGTCACAGTCTCTTGTTATTCTGTATCGATCTCCCTCAGCTCACACCGGAACCATGTCCACTAATTCCCCGGACCTTTGACTCACAAATCCAGCAGGACTCGGAACGACTCCTTCGGAATTCTTTCACTTACTTTATGTGGCTGAGGCACTGAATTAATTATTCGAGAGAATTTTATGTCAAATCTTGACAGCTCAAATATAATAATTATTATAAGTGGATAAATGATCAAATAAAGGGTGCAAGGTGAGGTCTGGAGAGAATTACGAGCCATGAAATGAAATCAGTGAAGCAGCACTATAAAAAGTGTTGTCCTGGTGTTGTTAGTTTGCCCTTCTATAACAAGATAGAGAAATGTGGCGTTAATACTCTCTTACAACAGCATTGACTACTTATCATTAATTTGTCCTGCAGAGTAAAGTGACTCTCTCAAAGATATATTATGAACAAGCAGTTTCAGATCTGACTATTTTAGTTTAATGTACTTGCTATTTGACTTTGAACAAGATATGAAAAATGGGAAGTGTTCATATGCAAGAAACTTTTACTACAGCTCCAAATTGCTCAGTGGAGAGAGTCATATGGACACAGCCCGATTGCTACTGATGAGCTTGGAACTGCCAATTTCTCTGTCCATGCCTGCCAGTATGAAGAGAAAGATTTAATTTGCAGTCAAAACATGTCATATCCTTATGAGAGCTCAGTGAACACAGCGGGCACACTAGACTGATGACAACTAGCAAACAAGTAAGGTAGAGGTGGTAGGAAGAGGTGAGAAGCAAACGGCAAAGGTATTCTCGCTTGCACACTGGAAATGCTTTCAAATGAATATAATGATAGCGCTATGACGAGTGCAGCGTGATATTGCTTCCTGTCAGGAGGAGCTGCAGCATGCCTGATTGACAAATTCTGCTCATTACCCAGTGTGCACATAGCTCAGTGTGCTACGGACTGGCGTTGATGGTAAGGAAAGTGTCAGGCCGACTAAAACATCGGGGAGAGGTAGTGGTGCAGCCTCTACAAATTCCGAGCCATGATGGTATACCACAACGGGAGCAGCCGGCGAACGTGACGATGACAAAGCGCCATCAGCTCTGCCACAGCGCCTGTTTGGCTCAGAGACGGGTGGCCATCTGCCGGGCATGGAGGGGGTCTTCCCTGGCTTGGAATGACTGGTGCAAGGGAATGGGGCCAGGCTGGTGGCCTGCAGTCAGACAAGCCACTTCTCTGGCTTGTTTCGTTTACACTAACTCAACAGGCCGTGAGGGCAAAGTGCTAGAGAGGCACTGAGCAACACAACCAAGGCCCAATTTTCTCCCCAGTTAGCTGTTCATTTCACAGCGAACCACATCAAAAATCTATTACAGTTATATATGATTAAATAAATGCAGTGCAACGCTGCATACATGGATAAAACATATAACAAATGTTCTATTTATAATGGTTCCTTTCAGATTTGAATACCAAAGTTTTATTCTATCATCATTGATATTACTGGGGCGGATGAAATGTTCCTATCAGTATAACACAATATAGTCTGACAGCACAACAAACCACATCCTCCATAATGACCATGAAGTTGAATAAATAACCCTCGAACATTTTTTAACAACCTTTGTGAGGGTTGGATTTATGCATGGCGGTTCCGTTAGAGCGCATTAGATGAGAACTGAGAATGTAATCACATCTGAAATCTGAATGAAGGTCTAAATCATGTACGACAAAAAGCACAAACATGAATTACTAATAAAATAAAGTACCACTTACAGCTGTAAATGTTTTTTTTTAAGTGTGCAACACTGGTTAAATGATGGAACAGTTATATAAGGCTTTCAGATAGATGGTATTTTCACACACTGGACAGAGCAGATAAAACAACAGTTATGAAATGTTGGCTAAAGTTTGGGCCTGTAGTGATGCTCGGGGAAAGGTCACAAGGCCACTAAAATAAATTTTCTGTTTCTCTCTGGAGTGTGAAATTGCACTGCCAATTTCATACTGTAGCAACACATGCTGGTCACACACAGAGGCAATCGTGTAACCTTTTAGATAATGGTGAATGTAAAAAAGATCTACAGTCACTCCAGCTGCCTTGTTGGATCCATCAATCTAAGGGATAGACTTGATCAGACAAAACAGATCCAACGATCACAGCAAATAAACAGAAGAGAGCTCTTGTTTTTCTGTATTCAAGGAAGCCTCGTCTCTTGATCTGGCCTTGCTCAGTCCCCACACCAACCATGTGCCACTTTAAATGCAAATTTGCTCCCTTTTTTGGAGGAAGAACACTGACAAGAGATAATCCCTCACAGAGCTGCATCGCAGAGACCGACTGCAAAATAACATTCTTCGGGGAAACATCAGGACGCACACAGATTGCTTAAGCAACTCACCACCTGCTAGTTTCGTGAAAAAGCATCTTGCAGCATTTAATGTAAGTGTTGGTTTCCTGGTGGGATTGGTAATAGAGCTGTAAAAATGACTGAAGAATGTCTGTGAAAGAAGTCTTCTATAATCCATTTGAATACATGCATATGGGATCAAAGAGACATAAACACAAAATGTCCTCCCAGACACGATAACAAAGAAACACATTTATATGCTTGAAAGACACTGATACACTATTAGCACAATAGCTCATGGCTCTTACCTCATACTCCTGGGAAAAACGGAGGCCATCATTCGCCTTGAGTCGCTCTATGTGGTCAGAAAGGTCAACGACAGGAATGGGCGGGTGCTCCCTCATTCCTGGGAGAGGAAGAGGAGGAAGAAGAGGAGGGAAAAGGACAAAGAGGAGAGTGAGACCAGACTGTTCCCGCATTAGACATTCACACTGACATACACAAACACTGGTTGGACCACAGGGTGAGTGAGGCTGCCAGTGGGACCATGAGGTGGCTGTATAACAGTGAGGAGAGTGCACTTTGTTCAACAATGCATGAAGAGAGGGAGAGGATAGAGAGAGAGAGAGAGATAGAGAGAGGACACAAGTTGAAACAGGCTGGTGACATTTGGTGATATCGTCATGCTAAGTGAGGAGGACAGAGGTGGGGCTGGCTCTGCGATGCACATGAGTGACTGGGTGAGCATGCTCCTGGAAGGAAGCAGGAGGCAGACATCTCTGACTCCACAACGCTCAATCGGTGGCAGAGGTGAAATCAGAGCAAGAACCCACAAGTCTCAACAAATCAGTCACACTGTCGCTTCCCAGGCAGGAAAAAAACTCACTGGTCACCAGCCAAAACTCATTTCTTTGAAAATCTCTTTCCCTACAATAGACTATCTTTCGGCCCAGCCTGGAGCGCTTGGGCTGGATTAATTTCAAACAACCCCCCTGCTGCTCTCGAGATTTCTCATCGCTGGGTTATTGGATGATTTATTGCTAATCTACCGACACAAATTCCCCCTGTGCCTCTGAACTTGGCAAGGCTCTGTGCTTAAACGGATTGCTGGGAACTTGCCTTATGTGTAAAAAGTTAACTGTATGACACGCATGAAGACGCCCTTAAGTTATACATGGAGCATCATTAACCTAACATAAAGCCTTGAAGTCGCACAGAGATCAGGATAACACTTTAAAATGGTGGAAATATTAACATTAGTGCCTTTGGCTGAGTGCATCTGTAAGGTCATGGGTCATGCTTTCAGACTACGACTGCTGAAAGCTCATTATTGCTGCAATGCTAATGGCTAATGCTCGGTAACTACAGCCACTGCACAAAATGAGACCTGACCAATTAGACTAATTTAATACTATCGCTTGGAGCACCAAGGAGCACATTAACATTAGTGTGTATGTGTTGGTTTGGCCAGGTCTTCTATAGCCACGTTATATGCTAAATGGTGAGTGAAGTCATAGATAACAAGGCTAATGTACAGCAAAGTGTAACTGTCCGCATTGCTCCACCATCCATGAAACCATCGAGACTTGTGCATTCGCACCAAAAAGGTGTTGTGGGAAGTTCACAGCATAGAGTGGACATCGCTGCCTCCTTGAGGTGCCAGAGGCATCAAGCTTGTGGGCTTGTGATGTCTGTCAGGATTGCAACATGGGAATGGGATCGGGGGTGAGTGAGAGAGGAGAGACTGCATGTGTGGGAAATACACAGTAGGTGAGAGAGCAGACTAACTTGGAGTGTTGGGGCAACGATGAGAGCTGGGACCTGTGGAGAGAGGAGATTGAAGGAAGGAGGAAGAAGAACACTCAATCAATGGAGACGGCTCAGGATCAGACCAGGGCCTTACAATATCTGCAAATAACCTTTAAAGCTGGTTTGCAGCTATTAGTGTTTGCTCTCTTAGGACAATTTAAGTAGTTAACATAAGGCTGTTAAACAGACCAGCATACAAAGCGTGACTTTAAAAGACTGCTCAGTACATTGCTGAACGTTTTATCTTAAGTGTTTGAGGAAAGTTTCATTTTTTTACCACCTGGGTTTGATTTAACAGATTTGGCCATCATGTAAGTTATTGGTAATGACAACATTATAAAACCAATACTATCATTAAAATCTGGGAACCTGAAATTTGAGTTGCAAGGCGATCTGTGGTGGTAACTAAGCAAATACTTTAGTTTGAGGAACAAATACAGTGACTACAACTAAAATGTTGGTAATATCCCAACAATGAAAACTGTCAACACGAACGACTTTTTCACCTCCAACACACGAGGTATTTTCATAATCTTATATCTATGACAGTTTGTGTGTATTTTTTAACGCTTGGCTGCAACTCAATGTCCTTTAGATGGGATAATAAATTCGATGCAAGATGGTCTCTCATCACAGATGGCAGTTTGGGTGATCATTCTACCTTTTGACTCTGTGTCCAAATTCCAAATTTGACTAAGCTGGTTGTTTGTTTCAAGCCTGTATTACCGTCTGATTGCCTGTATTATTTGCTCCATTGAACTTGGTGAGTACAACCTTATTTCACCGAAAGAAATGATGCCCAACACTACGACCCAGGTTATGAGACCAGAAATTCCTTTTGAAATGGTCCCCTGTGAATACTTACTGCAAATTGCCCTATGCTGTAAATGGCTCTGCATGCTTTTTCTGAAGCGTTCAAATACAAGTGATCATAGTTAGGTATTTGCAAATAGAATCTGATCCAGGTCTGGGATGGATAAATCAGGTCATTTATTCCTAAAACCACATAACTGCTGCTGGAGAGTGGAAAGGTACAGCCCAGGTCTGTCTAAAGGATAATTCTACTATTTTTACACCTGGGTCAAAATGTTCCATCTGTCTGGGTCTAAATAGTACAAATAATAATGATGAGGAAAAATAAATATTTTTAATCAGCTGAATATTAACTGCAAAAAGGCTGCAATGTAAAGTTTCCAATGACATGTTTAGATAGGAATTGTCATAACTATAAATGTCTGGACTCTAGAGATAAATGTGTGTCTCACATTTAACGTGAGTCCCGTTCAAGCAGAAATCTCACAAGAGACGAGTTTTTGCAGGAAGCACACTGTGTGAACGTGAGGGGGAGTTACAGAGAACAGGCTGCGACAGAATGGAGTAACACTACAAAGTTTGAGGAGGCGTAACTTACCATCATTGGAAAAACAAAAAGAAAGACTGACCACAATTTGCAAAGGTTTCACAGGCTTATTTTAGTGGATAGGGACATGTTAAAGTTGTGCATCAACCCTCGAGTCCATACATTACACCTTTGTTTCCATCATGTTTGCAGTGTTTCAACTACTGCCTGTCAAATAGGAGAAGAACTCCAACACCAAAGCACTTACTCCTGGAGAAAAGTGCGGTTTCAAGAGTAGAGAGACAAACCCAGCGGAGGTAATGTTATTAGCTTAAGATATTCTGTTGACATGGCATCAGTACTTGGACATGGACAAGTGTCCCGTGGGATTACATTGCAGCCGTTTTGCAGTTGCCATTTATAGTGCTCTCGCTCAATAAAACATTTTTGTCCCTATTAATCATTCACATCCAGAAATGGGAAAATAGGGCTCACGTTTTAAAGCACCAGAATTATCCTTTAACAAAACCAACATGCTGGAGACATGAGCTATACTCTGCCGGACCACTTAACCACAATCAGAATCAGAGCAGAAATGTTTACCTGCTGCGAGCGAATCAAAGATAGAAAAAAGGCATGAAACGGCATGTTCAATATTCACTCAGCTCAACCTTGGAGTCTCACACATGAGATTTTTGATAATCACAACTCTTGAAGCAAAACAGGAAGGTGGACAGGGTGAGAAAGAAAGAGATAAATGTTGACGTGTGAAGACAGAGCTGAACAGAGAGAGGGATAGATAGAGAGGGAGGGAGGGAGAGAGAGAGAGAGCAATAGAGAGAGAGATTATCCTACAGGGAGAAATGGAAGACAAAAGAGGAAAGAGGTGGAGTGGGAGGATGGAAGAATAAGAATCCTTTAGAGCAGCAGTATTGCTTAATTCCTCTGCAGGGGTTCAAAGGGGCTGTGTGTGTGTGTGTGTGTGTGTGTGTGTGTGTGTGTGTGTGTGTGTGTGTGTGTGTGTGTGTGTGTGTGTGCAAGGGAGAATAGGATCTTTAAACACACAGCAACGCACAGACGCTTGTGCGCCTGGGTTGACATTTTCTCTCAGCTCCATTGTTCCCTCCGCCTGGCTCACCTTGACATCGGAGGCAGCAGGACTCATTACCAGCAGGGCGGAATGAAAGGAGCTCATGGAGGAGGGAGGAGCGAGGACCGGGGGGGAGGAGGAAGGAGATCAGGAGGAAAAATGAAGAAGCCTGATGCTGAGGTGGGAACCCTGACACAGCCCCCCTCCATCACAACCACCAAAACCCACTTCACTAACGCACGTGGTGGGAATGTGAATCACTCGGCTGGACTCCGCTGAGTCTGATCAGAGCTGAATATGATCAGAGCTGAATATGATGGTAAACATGATTTGTGTATTTTCTCTTATCGACCCATTTTTCTTTTCTTTTTGAGAACTGGTCAGATTTTTTTAAGCCAAAGGATAAATAACGAA
Organism: Paralichthys olivaceus; assembly: GCF_024713975.1. Lineage (NCBI taxonomy): Eukaryota > Metazoa > Chordata > Actinopteri > Pleuronectiformes > Paralichthyidae > Paralichthys > Paralichthys olivaceus. Next base: position 5,688,856 of record NC_091108.1, on the reverse strand, counting down.
ATAAGCAGGACTCATAAATTTCATACAGCAACATCTGTTACAAGGCACTAATAAACAAGAGATATGTCAAGAGAAAAGGAAGGCAGGTGTTCATTGCAGAAGTGGATTGCTTCTGGAGAGGCTGTTCAGAGTTCAGATGAAAAAGAAGAAAAAAAGAAAATGAAATATCCACCCTTAAAAAAAGAATGAAAATAAAATATATTAAGGAACACTATTAAAGTTACGAGTCACCTTTAGAAATCATCTGTTTTTAAATTACTGCCTGATGAATTTCACATCGCGATTGTATTTTCAAATCCCTCGTCACAGAGGCAGAGTGTACTTTTTATTCATTTTTTTTTATGAAAGAAACGTCGACTGAACCAGCGCTCTTTCCCAACAATGCTCTGATTAAAATTCACAAACTGAGTATAGAAAGTCACACATTTCAACAAACATGCCCAGTACAACAAACTTTTCTCACTCGCTCCCATGAACAACTATACAGGTTCGTGGGAGGTCAATTCTGCAGTCACGTAATGTCTGAGTTACTGTTATTATGAGTTTCCAAGTTGCAATCATAATAACCGGTCAAGGCAGATGGCCGCCCACACTGAGTCCGGTTCAGTTCAAGGTTTCTTCCTGTTTAAGGCGAGTTTTTCATCTCCACCGTTGCCAAGTGCTTGCTCAGAACAGTTGGGTTTGTCTGTAATACTGTGAGCTTTCAACACTACTGTGTAAAGTGCCTTGTCTAGTGACGTGTTAACATCAATTTCCAAGTAATAATTAGAGCTGGAAAACAATATATGCGCCTTGGCACTCACTTCAAGTACATGTATGCCTCATTGTTTTTCAGTGTCATTTCATTTTAACATAAAGTCAACCACACAGTCAGCTCTTTCATCAATCGTACAGCTCTCACGATGATGTGAACACAGTCCTGAACATGGGAATGGCTCCTGCCTCTAGAATTAATCCCATATAACATAGATGCAGCATAAGTTCATTTTTCAGGGGCAGTTGAGGGAAAGCGTAATTTGACCAAATATCGATAAAGCTATGATTGTTAGACCATTGATTATTACCTGGGGTCTGGTAGTTGAGTCTTCTCATCTCCACAGGGTCGGAGGAATTGGCCAGCAGGGAGTCTTTCACCCCACCTGAGTGGTCGTCTTTGGGTAGAGGTGATGCCCGTTTCCTGTCGCAGCAAAAACAGGGAGTACAGCGTTGAGGACACCATGGCAAGACAAGCTAATTGCTCAATACATGGGTGTTAACTTAGCAGTCAACTTCAAAAGTTACACACTGACTACGAATGATTGAGATGAATTCATGTTCCTTCTGAATGGTTAGAAAATAAGACAAAAGTCTTCCCTGTGTTGCATACTTGATGAGGTTAATTACATAGTTGATGGTTCTCAAAAAATCTTTTCTGAAGACCAGCAATTCAAGAGACAGTAGGTACCAGGGCTTTGCCCCCATTAGTTTGCCAACTGGAGTTTAATGTGTTTGAAGAAACGCCATCATTTTCCTGGAGTGGGCTAAGTTGGGTTTGTTTGCTGCTGGATAGGTGACAGCTGCTGTGTGGGTATGTGTACATGAGCGTGTGTGTTTGTGTGTAGCAAAGATCTAAATGTGTGATTTTCGTTGCTGTGTGTGTGTGTGTTAACAACACATTGTGTTTACTGGCTTTCCAGATTGAGAGGAAAGATGCTGTAATTAGCTCATCAGCTGGGTGGCACAACACTGGGTAATTAGACCAGTTCTGCAGCACCTGCACTGCCAGGCCTGGCCTAGCTCCGTCTAACACAGCACAGACACAAGAGTACAGCTCGGACTGGCTCGGCTTAGCCGGCCGTGAGTTTGGCCATCGGGTGGAGAGAGGAATAAAAAAAAACCATCCTGCCTATAGTCTGATGTTCAGATCGGCAGCATCTGTTGACACACGCACACAGATGCACGCTTTCCCACCTCTCTCACTTACAACTGCACACTCGCACAGATACAGCTGCAGACTCACATGCCTCCTGACTGCAAATGGAAATGGGCGGAAGAAAGCATCAGGGTGCCCTGTGGAAATTTCACATCTCATTGCACTCCATTTGCAAGTGGTGAGCGTGGGTTTTAGGCAGGAGCAGGGCCTTCTGTTAAAACCCTGCGTTTTGAGAATGCATAAAGCTGGTGGTGCACACGCAGCCTTAACCCGGTCCACCTCAGCCATTGGGGCTTGGGCCTCACTGCCACCTGTTAATTTATGTACCGAAGGCTTAAGCTAATGCTAGCAGCGTGACGGCTAATCTATGACAAGCATCTCTTCCTCTCCAGCCAAAAGCTGAGCCAGACCGTATCCGGTTCTCCCACTGCTGGTGCTGGGGGGTGGCTGTGTGTGTGTGTGTGAAAAATGCAGGCATCTGTGATCTGTTCTCCAGAACCCTCATCTCTAGCTCTCACCCAATCAGATGCCAATCTACGTGACACTTCAGTGCTGGACTAAAGTAAACATAGCAGCCATCTCAATGGGATTATTCATCTCTGGCTCAAAGTGAGGGTTAAGACGTGTAAGAATGTAAGTACACACAGACTTATACACACAGTGTGTGTGCCGTACAGGGAGCACTTAATGAGGGTCGGACAGGGCCTTTTGTTAAGACTCCTGCTATGAGGAAGCGGGGGGGAGTGTGGGGGGAAGGCTAAAAGTGGAGGAATGGGTCTCGATGGAAAATGTCAGCCTAAAAGATGGGAACATTTCTTTTTCAGCAGTTTCCTCGTCTGGCATTTACTTCACAATGGCCCATTCAGCAGCAGGTGATGCCTTGGCATATTCAGATGGGGCCAATCTTGAAGGGGTGCACTGACACTGGCTGGATAATGAAACACAGCACGGAGACAAACCATGGCAGACAGGAGGATCTGAAGGGGAACACTGGCACTAGATGTGGAACATGCACTGCTACACAGATGTGACCTGGGGTTCCTTTAACCCCAGTTATCAAAGGGTGCAGAGTCCGCTGCTTCTCATGTCTTGTAATTCTTGTAAAACGGAGCAAATCAGATTAGTCAGAACAGTTTGAAGACGTGTCCTTGTTTTTTGTAAGACCCATAGGAGGAGAGAGGAAACAGACTCTGCAACCATTAAGAGCTGGTGAATACCAACAATTTAACAACACAAATGAAGGGGACTTGGGTGGTGGGAGATGAAGTTGTGTCTGACATAACAGTGACAGTACCCACCTTTCCTGTTTGCTGCATTCACAGAGGGCAAAAAGAAGGGGGCAGGGGGTTAATAGGTAATTTTTTCTTACATGGACCGATAACTTCCTCATTCAATGCTCATTCAGAAAGTTGAAATTAAACCACAGCATAAAAAGTTATCCTAATACTTTCTGAAAACAGCCTCATGATGACAGTGCTGCACTGGTGAATATGCAGGTAGCAATAACAATCCAAGCCGAGAGTGTGATTATTCTTTTGCACATTTACTGCCAGTCCACTGTGACAAGGGCACACAGCCACCTCCCACAGTTCCTTCTGTCAATCTGTGTCTGTGAGGAGAAAGGGCTTCCAAACAGAGGACGTGCTATTCAGCAGTGAGCTGTCTCCAGACCTATTATTAACCAGTCCCTTTCTCAGTCTGCTGGAGATGGCAGCCACACGGCTGTCTGCGAGGCTGTGGATGGCAGGTTGGAGAATCGTGTGACGGGAAATGGGAAATTTTGTAACGCAGCCATTAAGAGAAGATATGCAGGTGGGACTTAATCAGGAGGAAGTCAACTGAGGTAAATAATGGCTTACATGTAGGTAATAGATTCCTAAAATGGGATTTTTATAGTGTCTAAAACACATTATTGTTATCATTAATGAGATGTGAGATATCAACATATAAATAACTGTTTAATACTAACAAGCCTAAAGAATGGATGGTTGTATTTAGGTCTGCAACTAATGATTATTTTATATATCAATTATTTAGTGTATAAGTTTATTTTGTGAGAAGAGAAGTCACCTTCACATTTTGTAAGCAGCAGCAACAAAATATTTCACATTTCTTGTTAATAAATTACTTAAAGGATTATTCAGTTATCAAAATAAAACACAACATTTTAATGAACTGATTAATTAAGCATTTGTTTGATATATTTCATATGTATAATATTATCATTAGTCTGTGATTCCCCAGTACATTGTCTGTTTATGTTTCTGCAGCAGAGGGGCACCTGAGGAGCTTTTAAGAGATACAGCTAGAGCTCTTAGCAAAGCCCCCTGTTGCAGCCTTCTGTTTGTTATTTGAAATGACCTAAGGCGTTGGCCAAAACACATCTCTCACTTCTCCCTAAAAGTTTCTGTCAGCCGAGCTATGATTTTCATAAGGAGGTCAATGTCAGCTGCCATTCCAACTGACACCTCATATAGTTCTGGTAAAGAACGGACAACTGGGCCAAAATCTTTCAGGGAGAAATGAGAGTTTTCTGAATGAGAAATCAATCCTCCTTTGGCTCCTTTGCATTACGCCATATATTATTGTAAGGAAACTGTATGTTACTGTTTGGCGTGAGAGCCGCCTGGTGCAAGTGGCAGAGGGAAGCATGTCTCATTATCATTCCTGATGCAACTAAGAGAAATTTACAATCACAAGTGTAACTGCAGTTCAACCTCAAACAAACACAGAGAAGAATAAGCGAAGAATGACACATGGGCACAGCCTCTTACTTCTTGAAGAGCAGGATGGCAATGACGATGATGACGATGAGGACCACGGCCAATACTGGGCCCATGACCCACAACATTTCAGGCTGCTCACTCAGACTTGCTGGGACTTGGATCGGGTCTGAGTAGGGACTGGCTGAAAACGTCATCTGTGAGGGGACAAAAAAACAGAAGGCAAAGCGCATGAGACACAATTTTACGACATTCTAGATTAAAAACAGCCTCCACATTTAAGAGAAGAACCATGTGAGCATGTTGTTACAATAAATATAACATTCAATGTTCAGTTTTTAATTGTAAAGTAATCATAGGAAGTCTTTGATGATATAAAATTGTTTCTACATTTTAATGTTTTCATTTAGTTTTGATCTGACTAGGTAAAAAACTGCTGGTTCTTATTACTACAACAAAACCTCCAACTCATTCAGGTAAGCAACTGCTTTTTTATGGACTATGTTAAATTCCCAAAGACACATGGGTCATAAATTTGTGAACAGCCTCTTATTTTCGCAAAACGAGAGAAAAACAAAACGATTAATCATAAAAATAAATGATAAACATTTATTATACAGGATTTTCTGTAACAATGTTGGAAAAAATGAAATTTCCTGCACCCGGAGAACCAAGTTATTTCATGCTAATAATAGACCCTGGTTCATGGGTGCAGCAGAACAAGGCATAAAACTATCGACAAAACTCAAAGGACTCTTTCCCAAAAACAATAAGCATTGCGGCTAATGACGTTATTATTATGTTTCTATTAAAGCTTTGCATCACATTAGAGGAAACTGAGACTGCTGCTGACAGAGCAAGAGAGAGACAGCAGAATGAGAGAGGTAGAGACGGAGAGGATTAGTGTGCATGTCCCTTGGCCGCTGAGATAAATGGGGGCACAGGAGAGGACTCATCTCTTCTTCATTAGTGTTCACACCGTGACGGAAGAGAAGGAGGAGAAGGAGGAGGTGACTGTGAGGGTGCGTTTCCACCTTGGCTGTAAATGAGACATCTCCCCCGCTCCTTCATTTACAAATGACGGTGTGGCAGGAGGAGGCAGGGGTGTGCAAGCGTGTACCTGAAGAGTGGGTGCACAAGTTGATGCAGTCAGTGTGGCGTTCTAAAAAGTGTTCTGAAAGAAGAGGGAGTCCAACTGTGGGAGAGCAAGGTGACAGATAAAAAAGAAAGAGGGAGGTGCGAGGCATCTGTCGTTAAGAGCTCAGCATGCCTTCTATTGAAAGACGATGGGAGATGCAGATCTGGGGGAGGGTGTGTGCGGAGGGGCATGGGTGACAGATCGCAGCCCTCGAAGGGAATTGGGCTCACAGCATGCAGCGGGAGTGGCGGGGCGGCAGGCAGCAGTAATCCGGATCATTAGCCGCACAGCAGCCCGCTCTTCGGCACACAGGCAGATATTAATTAGAAAGATAAGCTGTGATGAGCTCAAAGACTCCTGCACTCTGTCATATAGTTGTGTTATCGCTCCTACTGGGCAAATGCCAGAAAAAATTTGAATGTTACGGCATGTCTCAATCATGTACATGCTAAGCAGCACACTCTGCAGGAGGCATGGACGCAGGATAACTCAACTGAGAGAATAAAAAGTTTCCCATTCGTATGATAAAGCAGTAGTTTACAGCTGCAGTATTTTTCCAGTTGTCTTTTACACACACAGAAACACGCACCAGGCACATTAGACCAGTTCTCTCCAGATCTGCGTGCCTTCGGGAGGAACCTATTATCTAAGAACAAAGAGAGAGGACACAGCGGTGGGACGCCGCTGATGTGACGACACCACAAGGCTTCCTGTTCCTTTGGGAGGGCCCAAAAAAGGCTGTAGGATGTGGCCCTGCTGGGAATCCTGGGAAAAAAGATCGTTTTTTTCCCCCTCGTTGTAACAAATGACTGCAGCTGTGCTTTCAGAGAGGAATAAGGGAGGATGAGCGAGAGGAGAGGGTCCGACAAAAAAGAGAGGGCTTTTTGTCTGTTGGTCACGGCGAAGTACTGGGATCATCCATTTGAACGGCTCTAATATCTGATAAAAGCTCAGTCACGCAGCTCCAAATGCTTCTGCCCTCGCAGAGCGGGATCACAATGGAGCGATGGAGCAGTGATGGTATGTGTGAGGTTGGGAGTGAGTCAGAGAAAGTGAGAGACATTAAAGTAATGGTTATGTGTATGTGTTAGCAATCTGAATGTGTGTATTTGTGTACAGTAAGCACGCGGTTAGGTTGTGTGTATGAGAAGAGAGTGTCCTTCAGCTCAGAGGGCAACAAATCGACAATCTTTTAAAATATCTATAGAGCAGAGAACAGCATATGAAAGAATATGAAAGGGAAACAGCTATAAGGTTAGTGGTGTACGTGTTTTTCAAATTGTCAGATTCAAACCAGATTCAAACCATGACTTTAATTTTTTTTAAGCAACTGTATTTAAACAGGTTTCATAAAGGAAGTGAATTTGCAAAGATTAGATATACACTGCATTTGTTATGACCTATAAAACCACCCCCTCCATTTGAGATCTACCACTGTCAAGAAGATGCTGTTTATTTAAAGCATTGTGTGTGAATGATAGTAAAATGCATTTGCGTGTGTGGGGAAGTGTCAGCGAGAGAAAGAAAAGGTGTGTGCATGAAAAGACTAAACAAATGTGTGTAAGAGAGAGAGAGTGTGTGTGAGCATACACCAAACATCACTTTTTCTGAGCCTATTCTCAAGCTGCTCTGAAACTCCAGAGTGTTTGTCGAGGTCGCAGCGTCTCAGAGTGTGTGCGTACGGGTGGGCTGTAAGTGTTTGTCTGAGGCACAGTAAGAGAACAAGAGAGGGAGAGTGAGCGAAAGAGAGAGAGTGTGGGCGATGAGAGATGGCAAAGAGTGACGAGACAGAGAGGCAGAGAGAGACTGAGGCAGAGGTGTTATGGTAGCAGCAGTATATCAAGTCTGCTATCTGGCCCGTGGGCTACACAACTTCCCGAGTCATCCGCTGCGCCGCCGTCCCCTGAGCATAGAATCCGCTATGTGCAGAGCAGGCACATTATTTTCAACATGCCTCTGACCTCTAGCACACGTCTCTCCAAAAAAAATGCTTGAATTAGCCGCAGGGGTGTGTGCCAGACAAACCAAAAAAAAAAAAAAAAAACATGCAAAGATTCCATTATGTATCTGCCTCCACAGGGAGGCTGAGGAGCTAACATCCTCATCGGTGCATGACGTAGGCAAAGGGAAGGGGAGGAAGAGGGCAAGAGAAGAAGAGAAGAGCGAAAACTGAATGGGAAAGATGGTGTGTGTGTGTGTGTGTGTGTGTGTGTTTGTGTGAGAACAGTAATGTAGCTGCAGGGTCTAGCCTATACTGTAGGATGACCATTCTCCCTCACACTGCACTTCTCCCTTTCTCCTTATTTCTCTGCTCCATTTTATCGGAACATGCCCTCTTTTCCAGATACTGCACTCTTCCCTCCTTGGCTGTCTGAATACAAAGCACCCAGATATCTCGAGGCATAACTGGAGGGAGAAGCCTGTAGGAGGAAGTGACATAGCAGGTTGAACAGAGGATCCTGTCAATGTTGCCTATTTTTTTATTTTTACCACCATTGGTGAAAGGCTGGGCTTCATGACGCTCTTTTGATATTGTTCGTCAGAGCCTTTTACATTTTGAATGAAGCCAGTTAAGGGTGATCTGAGCCCAGGGCAGCAACAGAAATTAGAGCCACAAAGCCAAATGTTGTTAAGAATGAGTTGAATATAAATTCCTGGACAACAATACAAACAGAAAACATTGGTAGACACATCTGAACACTCTCTGTTTTATGTTCCTCCCTCACACTCTCACCTCTCCCTTATCAATAGAAAAGCACACATTAGCACAAATCTATCCTTCTTCCCCAAGTTCACTTTCTCTCATCCCGGCTTCACATGCTGGACGGGACACAAGACAAAACATTTTTTGCTTCCCTCTTTTCCTCTCTCCAACACCACCCTCCCCTTCGTCTCACATCACACAATATTTCATGCTACCTCCCTCCCTCACTCTCTTCTTGCATTAAACGATACTGTTTATACACACCCAGCATCTATCATCCCATTTCACACTTCCCCCGGCTTGTTTATCTGCCTTGGGTGCTGGGGAGACATGAAGGCACACTCACTGTTTCTTTCTCTCTCTCATCCCCCTTTGCCTTCCTTCCTTCTCTTCTTCCCTCCAACCACTGCTGGCTGCTTGTGGCCATTGATATACGAGGGCTTATTAAACCCTGGCGGTCTTTTTGATCTACGCTGGGGGAGTTTGGGTGGTGGCAAAGAAGTGCAGTAAAGACACAAGTCATTTACTCCAGTACTTCTTGTCTTATTCTCCGGGGTCTGGTGAAGATCCTACTCCAGGCAGCTTCTGGCGACTGCTCGATCTCCCTGCTCGCTTTACCTTCTGTACTCGTTTGTGTTTGGTAATAAATGTTTGCAAGTGCTGTGTTGGGGGTGACAAAAACAAACACTGCTTTGGTATCTGAGATTCCCAAAGAGTGCGGTTAGGGGATTTGTGCAGCAATCAATGAAAAGCCTTTCTGAAGTTGCCAATTCAAGAGCCAAGTACATTTAGACGCAACACAAAAAACTAATTATTCAGGAAAAATTTGAGAATTAAGTTCTTTACCTGCACTTTAATAATCTTGTTACTGTAGATTCTGTGGTTATTATACTGTATGCAGGAGGTCACTTATTGGATTTTGTCCTATCTCCTACAGTATTTTTGAACCAACCAAGTTTTAATTCTATGTATTTGGGCAGATGGTTCAAATTATAGGCTCTGTCATTTTTCCTTTCTAAGTGCATGCATCTGATTTTTCACAAAAAGACTATTTAGCTGAAGAAGTCAATTCATTTTTGATTGTTTTATTCAGACTTGGTTAAAATTGTCTTGTGTGTGGATGCACTTCTACAAGTTATATAAGCTTTTTAATGCAGCTTATGTCCTAATAAAAAATGCAGCAGAATCGTCGTTAGAAATTATAATGCACATAGATGTTATGAGAGAGAGAAGTGCTGACCTACTCTTAACACCAGCTATGGAAACCAGGTGTTTTGTTTACATGCAGTTGATTAAATTGGGTCACTGCATAGCATCCAGCACCGCCAATAACCAGGTTACTGAAGTGAAGGTAAACACACAGACTGACTCACTGAGTGGAGCCTGATTAATCCAAGCGATTAGGGTTTAGAGGTGGGAGGTGCTGCACACTTTAAGGAGGGGGAGAACACAGAAAGAGACAAATCTTGAGCGCCACTGATCCAACATGGTGCGTCTGGCAGGTGCAGTAAGAGTGTTGTGCTGCAATGGGGTTTAAGAATCTCCTTTGAAGTCGAGTGTATCATGGCTGCCCACTGTAGCCTCCTTCGCACCTCCCTTCCCCACTCAGAGTGAAGGAGTGGGGGATTACGGAGAGAGGGTGGGGGGGGTGGCTTTAGAGACATTTAAAGCAGCATTTCAAGGGAATCAGGCCTGCTTTACAGACTCCCTAGGCCCTGTAACCAGGCCCTCGTCCTCCTCTTAACTCCAGCCGCACTAATCAATCTCCTCTGCTCTCTTCACGGTACAGAAAGATGGAGAGAGGGAGAGAGACACACAGATAAGCACAGAGCCAGCGAAAGAAAAAGACAGAGAGAGAGAAGTGGAAAGAAATAGGTGAAATGTCTGGGATTTGGTTTCGGACATGGAGCACTCGCTCTCTCTCCCTCTGTGGTTGCCCAAGGCCCTAGCTACTGAATATGCATGTCCGGGGTAGCTGAGGAGCCCAGAGCAATCGCAGAGTCTCATTCTTCCTGCAGTGAAGTTTACCCCTGACCATCCGATGGAGAGCTGGGCCTGCGTGTTAGTGCTGTTTGATGAGTGTATAAGGCCTCCACTTAAAAAGCCAAGAGTCTTGTATAAGCAATGTAAAGAGATCTGCACAGGACCCTGCTGGCTGCAGAAATGGAAGAGCGGGATCTCTGACTTAATTGTCGACTGATAAGGGAGTAATCAGGTCAAGCTGCAATGACTTTTATAGGCAGCAGTATTAAAGGCTAAATGGTAGTTAAAAAAAAGAACAACAATTTAGCTTGCCAATGGCATTTTGGAAATGCTTGAGGGGCAGTGTAGTTACAGCCTACGGACGGGTGATAAAACGTAAACAGTTTAGACGGAAAAAGAAAAGGTGACAAATGTACAAGAACCGGATCAGATGAATTAACTTTTGATAAAACCCCAAAAAAACCTCTAATCTGAGTTATGCTGTTAAAAGAATGATTGTCTGTCTTAGATTGGTAATTTGGATTTTTACTTAATGTATGTACATGTGTGTTTCTTACATAATTTGCAGCGCTGTCTGTCCCGTCGGATCGGAGCATGGCCAGGACGAAGCAGAGGTACTCCTGTGGACTGGTCAGAGGCTTGTTGTAGAAACCATTGTACCTCTTCTCATCCCCCAGGGTAAAGCTGGTGGGCAGTGAAGCCAGTTTAGCAGCAATGTAAGGTTTGGAGGAATCCAGGTGACGGCGACGCCTCAGGACGGGGCCTTCGCTTGACTTGAGCAGCTGTGGAAAACACAGAGGCAAAGTTAGGGTCAAGTTTGGGAACAAAGGACCCTGACCTCTAATTTCCTGTCACAGAAAAACATTTATATCTCAGTATAGAAGCTGAATTCATTGCATCACATGGCGACATGGAGGTCAAAGGTTATTCCTTCACAACAATCACTTTTTGGCACAAATGAAAAATGTGGGTTGTGTGGTGGAAAAATCCTCAGTAATTAATGTACAGCAAGCAACTGGATCCTCAACTATAAAAAAACAGGTCTGGTTATTGCCATGACTTCAAATTAGAGATAACTTCTCCACACAGCTAAAATACCCTTTGCTCATTGAAATAAGTTTGCAAACAACACAGCCAAGCTACGAAGTGAGCAATTAACACTTACCCCAGCACACAATCTCAGCATGACTGCCAGCCTGGTTAATAAATGAGCAGGAGCACACAGCACTGCGGCATTGTGTTTTCAGCAGCATTTTGTTTTCTGTCAGTGATGTCTCACGTGCCGCTTCAGATGTAGCTTTATTAAATCATTATGTCGGGGGAGGAGACAATGGCCTGCTCAGTGTTTAATGACTCAGGGAATCCCATCTCTCTCCCTCTCTTGGTCTCTTCTGTTATGTCTACACAGAGCTTGAACAATAGCAATCCAACTAAGCGAGCCCGGCAGTTTACTTGAAAATCATGCTATTAATATTTAGGCATGTCATTAACTTAAATTCCCTCATGGACCAAGAAGATGTTTATTCAATAGAATAATACAGCAGCAATAAATCTTCCTCCTCATTTGAATACCTTATGCAAAACTTTGTGTGGAGTTGGCAAACCATGACTAATAAAAACATGAAAATGGACTAATTAGAAATTACTGTATTAAAAAGTGTCACATAAACAAAGTTTACTTTCTTTACATCTGTAGGTATATACCGGATTAAGATTATTCTCTGACCAATGAAAGTGGTGCATTCAACAGCAGGGTTCTGTCTTCAGGCCTGGCGTCCAATCAGGACACTCTCCACCCACCCCAATGAGTGAGTGTTTAAAATCTCTCTGCCCTGCCAACCCCCCCCTTTTGAGCCCAGGAGGGTGGAGCTAATTAGCTGCAGCCCGTGACATCCCACCCAGTTGGAAAAGGGGGAGATATTATTGGTAACCCCTGACCTGGCACATTAACCAATCAGCCCCCAGCTGGCACTCACCTCATCCAGGTCCATCTCGTCTGGATTCTTCCACTGCCGCTGTGACTGGGATACTGGCACCACCACAATGTAGTACCACCTGCCAAGAATAATAAAGCGTGTGCTTAAGACAGACTGAGTAAAGCACATACACGCTAAGATCAAAGTTGGCCGGGCACATTAAAAACACAGTCAAATCCTCCAGAAAGACATTCTTTTACTTTGCGGCTTGCTGGGCAGATTTCCAAACTTAAGTGCTACACAAGTTGGTACAACCAAGGTCGAACACCGACAGACTGGCACTGCGTTCTCCAATTAATGCCTAATCACTGAGAACATCTGCCATGCAGACTGGAACAAACACTATCCCAGTGAGAAGAGCCTTCAGTTAATAGAGTTCCCAATAGGATTCCACAGGTTAATAGGAGCAGCTATGTGAGTACTCATGAGTGTCCTTCCACTGCTATCATTATTAACACCACAAATAGAAGGAAAACAGAAACATTACAAAGACATTTAGTAGTTTACGTTCAAACTGAGAAGTTGAGCAGACTTGTTTTGTTTGTTCACGATGAACAAACATCTGTGCCTGTGTTTATTTATGTGCTGGCTCTCTCTTGCTGCCTCGCTTGTGTTCTCCCCCCAGTCTATCCTCTCTCAGCTCTAAGTTTTTCCCCTACTGCTGCATTCAGCCACTTGTAAAATCAGCTGCTGCTGACAGGGAAAGCAGCTGCTTCACTCCCCTTCTCTCCAGGCCTCCACTCCGACTCAACAGTCAGTCAAGTCTGGGAGTGGGAGAAGACATGTATAACAAGACTCCTCATCCCACCACTCTTACCCGCACATGCACTACACACACACACACATACACCCCTCTACATCCCCATCCTCAATCACCTGTGCTCTTTGCCTGTCAATCTAAGCCAGAACTTGGCCAGCTCTGACAGCTCTGTAATCTTTTTACCAATCAACCCTGTGCACTCCCCATCCTCACATTTATCTGTGCGTGTGTGTGTGTGTGTGTGTGTGTCTATGTGAAGGAAAAGCTTTACTCGTCAGGGTCAGCCACAATTCTGCTCTTAACAATTTGAGTCTAAAGATAACACAGTCCGCCCTGATGTTAAAGGTCTCAATTATAATCAGCTGCTGTGTGACAAAGATGGCTGAGATTAAAAGTTGCAACTTAAAGTTTCAAAATAGGTTCAGTATTGATCAGCGCCACTCATCCTATGGCTGCAGTTAGAAAGGTTGTTCAGTTTTCAGAGTTGTCAGATGATATGCTTGACAACAAATAAATAGAACGAGAGACAATTATTGTCTTCATTTATTTACAGTATTCATTCAATTTGATGTTTTTGTAGTGATTATATATTTTTACTGTAAAAAGATCACGTGATTAATTCATGACTAACACCATGTGGTATGTGGCGACAATAACTGGTGATTTAGCAGTAGCCTGAATAAACCACAAGACACTAAACTAATCGCTGGAGGAAAATCTTGGTCACTGCATCAGCCAAGAATCAAGCAGCCGTCCCTTATGCTAATTTAAGAAAAGGCTAACAAGAGTCATGATCTGTTGGTGGATCTGTGCCCAGCGTCAGAGCAAACCTGTGTGTTCGGTCCAGTGCTTCTAAATACTGACCTGACGCGTGTGGTGGTCTGGACTTTGGGCAGCTCGATGGTCATCTTGCCGCCCTCAGCCTGGTGTGTGCTGGGCTTCGTCTTGATCAGGTCAGGAGCGGTGCGTATGGACACCTGCTGCTGCAGACCACCAGCAATGTTGCCCCTGCTTGTCAGCACAAAGGAGTAGTCTGTGTCTGGCTGCAGCTGCGCAATCAGCTTCCTCTTCAGGTTTCCCTGCACTTCCACGCTTTGCTGGTTATATAAGATCTGCAAGCACACGAGGGAAAACTTGAGAGTTAATGGTGTAGGGTTCTTTACATGTATAGCATGTGAAGCACATCTCTTGGACAAACACAATCCTGTCATTCACACATACACATGGATGGAAGCAGTATAGTCTTAAGGGACATGTCCATCTAATCTGACACCTCATCTCATCTGCTTCAGTGTCACACTTTCCCATTGGTGCATATCTAATATTTTCTTACACTTCAAATTGTCTTTGCTCCATTACCACAGAGTGAGAATTGATATATCATTTTGACAGATTATAACACCTCATAAGTGAACATGAATCTGTTTTTCTCTTTTATTTTTTATTATTCAGTAAGCAGAGTCACTGCATTGCACCCTGATGAAAGTTTTAACAACTAACAGTGTTGTGATTCAATAACGTTACGTTATGTAAATGTACATTTTTAAGTTCAAAGCTACTTTTATTGCCACACGGTGGAACTAATGGAACAGATGGATAATGTAAAATAAAGACATCACATAAGTGTCAGCATAAGTGTAAACATATAGTGCACGACTCTACTTATGAGACAAATAGTCTTTTATGTATTCAAAGACGCTCCAGTCAAGGCATTCTGTCCTGCCTCCAAGTGTCCTACACCTCCAGGGTCATCTGTCATGAGATGGTGCCCTGTGTGTGCAGCTGGAGTTCAGTGAGAGGAATTAGCAGACTTCAGATCTTTGATGCTCTGATGATAATTCTGTACATTTTCTTTAATAGGCGCTTAAGTGCATTTCCACATCAGACAGTAATTGAAAGAGACAGGATGCTCTGGATTGTGTCAGTGTAAAACTGGAAGAGCAGACTCAGCCTGACTGTGTTTTGCAATAAACGTCCCATTTCAGAAAGAAAGTAATAATGACAGTAATGGCTTTCTAATAAATAAAAAAGAGTGTGTGTCATTTTATTTTATTTTACAAGGCCTTATTGAGATTATAATTATTCAAGTGTAATAATTAAATGTATTGGAAAATATGAAAGTAACCGATGAAAAATGATCATTAATTTCAGGTTTATGTAAATGTAAATAGTGTTCAAGGTCAGATTCGTACTTGTACTTTAGTATTTGGAAGGAGACTCACCTTAAAAGGCACTTGGGGTTTGTAGTTCGGTGGCAAATCCCAGCTGAGAAGGACAGACGTCTTCATCACAGCTTTGACACCAAAGTTTAGTGTTGGAAAATCTGGGGTAGGAAAATTGCTTGATTATTATCTTAAGTGAGAAATCTTGAACACCACAATGTAGTTTCTGTGTGTAATTGAATTTCACAGCACTATCCAGCATGTAACCCTCCCAGTAAACAATGTGACCAGACTTGACAAGCCACTGGCAAATTGATCAAGAAAATAGCCTTCATCTCCTTAAGCCTTCCACTTATTACACCACTCTCACAACAAGATATTTGCTACGGGTCGAACTCAACAACATTATCACAGAGAAATGTATACTGCAGTGGGAAGGGGCAACATGCGTCACACACAACTGGTTCTAAATAAAAAATCTTTTTTATAAGATTATAAAATGCATGAGGAGGTACATGCTGGGTACGCATTAGATTTGTGTGAAGTGGGAGGGAGGATGAGGAGGCATAGTAATGTGACTGCAGCGTGTAATGAGATTAGTACTCTATAAATCAATAAACAGTGCCGTACAGTACTGAGTGGTAGATGAGAAAGACATGCCGCTGATAAAGACAGAAAAGAGTCGGTTGTGGAGTGTTCAAAACATCAGCTGGCGACGTTCGAGTACTTGCTCACAAATGTTTGTGGGGAGGGTTGTATAAACCGAAAGGTGAGACGCTGATGTTTTGTTTTAGAATCAAATACCTCGGCTTTGTGCATATCGAAATGTTCTGGCAGTGGTCCTACCGTTTGACATGGTCCTGCTCTGAATGCTCGGGCTGAGGGGTCCCCCGCCCTTGCTGGTATAGGCCTGCACCCGGATGTCATAGGTGGTGTCAGGATTAAGGCCCAGGATGGTCATGTGAGTGTCAGACGTGCGATTGGTGCTGTTCTGCTGACTATTAATGTCCCTGTACACCACCATGTAGTACACGATTTTGCCGTTCCTCTCTGCCAGCAGCGGCGGCTCCCAGGTCAGCTCGGTGCTCGACTGAGTCAGTCCTGTTACTTGTAGGTTGAAGGGGAAGCCTGAGGGCACGTCTTCTGTGGTACTGATCTCCTTCACGTAGGCCTCGCCAATGCCTGCGCGATTACGAGCACTGAGGCGGAAGACATAGGTCGCGCCTTTGTGCAGTCCGGTGACAGTGTAGTGGTCATCGATCTTCCTCAGCTCACGTGAGGTATAGTTTTCTTCATCAGTGCGCTTGTACTGCAGCTGGTAGCCCATCAGCTCACCCACCATCTCCTTAGGTGGCTGCCACTGGATCAGCGCTGTGTTGCCCATGGTGGTGCTGATCATCATAGTCGGCTTGCCTGGCACTGAAAAACGAAAACAACAATTTAATGTTAACGTATTTTAATTCTTCTAAATATATAGGATCTATTTTAAACAGCAAATCAGACAATAAAACTTCCCGATATAACATCTGGAAGCTGATACCATTTTAACAGCAGTACATGATAACTGTTATAGCGAACATACATGTGGTAGACAGTCTTCTAATGATAATAGTCTCTTGAATGAGGAAGACAGAGGCTTCAAGCCTAAAGGATAGTACCACTGTATTCATTGCAAACAGATGGCATGCATCCAATCTTTTCCTATGATAACACTGATAAAACTCTGACCTGCCCCCGTCGTGGTGATGACTTTAGCTTTGCTACGGGCTCCATCTCCCTTGGTGGTGTACGCGGCTACAGTGACAGAGTACGTGGTCTCTGAATGCAGTCCGCCAATGATGGCCTCCTGCAAAATGAAAAACAAAATCACAAGATCAGAGGTTAAAAGGAATCAGTGAGCAGAATGGCACAGCCTCAGTGTCATTCCGCCACCCCCAATAACAAAAAGAGAAACCCTTTTCACACAAGCGCCTAGCCCCTGAAAAATCACACAGCACCAAGAGAAACAATGGCAGGATTAAAACCCCCATTCTCCATCCACTGGTAGCTTCTTGATCAATTTGCCTATCAGAAAAAAAATTAATTAGGCATTAAATTATTTTGAAGGCACACATACAAAAACACACACAGGACCAGGAACTTTTCTTTGTCAAGAAAAACTCCTCACCCCAAGTCGTTAGGCACACGCATAACCCATTAACCAACAAACCAACCACATGAACCAGAACGTCACCAGTGTGTCAGTGTTCATGTCTGCTGCGTGGATAAGCACGAGATTATAGCCAGAGGATTTTAGGATCATCACTACACTACCCATAAAACAGAACACGTCTGACTGTTGGACATTAAAACTCTTCAAGATTAATCTTAAAGATAAATAAACATCATAAACTTTGTTTTTAAATCCTTAAGTTAGCTTCAAGTCCTCTGGATTCTCATGTACGACAAATATTCACACAGCCTTAACACAAAGACAGACACACTAAGGTGGTTGAACAAATCAGTAACTCAGCAGTGAGGAACGAACAACTGAGGTAACACACTCTTACTGGTAACCTGCTGCAGTGCTGGCACTTACTTCACCAGACTGCATCAGTCTGAATAAAACACACCCACACACACTAGGATTAAACACCCTGAGCTTAAACAAAGAACGTATGTAAACAGACACACACAAGCATATGTGAACGCACATACTTACCTGTGTACAGTGTATGTACTGTATATAAATACACACCTTAATATACACGTATGCACACACACAATGATACACGCAGACGTGCATACACTCGATACAAAGAACAAATGAACGCCTGCGGCTTGGGCACACATACTAGAGCTGCCTGTTTCTCACTGGGGCCACTGAGAGGACGAATGCGCCGATGCCTACAAGCCTTCCTGTTGGAACTTCCTGCAAACTTCCAACCCTTGGAAAATGTTATATGGCTTTATCCTTTAACGCTGTTTCTCTAACTGATGAAGTTTTAATTTCCTGACCGGAGAAGAACATTCAACTGTCTATATAAGCCGGCGCTGTTTGACAATGCTTTTTACTGCCCCTCTCTTTAAGGGACATTTGGTACTCCCACACCAGCCTTTAAGAGAGACGGGTAGGAAAATGCTAAATTACTGAATCATAAAACCATTTTAACTTTATGGAGAAAGTCTCATTACTTTAATCATACAAAATGGCTTTCACAGTCTCAGCAGAGGCAGCCGCAGAGATCTTTTTCCTCCCTATTCTGGCAGGAACGAATCTGGTCTAGTAACACTTTTGAAACTCAGCAGAAAATGAAAAAGCAGGGCTTCAAAGTTTCCTTCAGAGCAAATGCTTAGAGCAGCACCAAAGGGCATTACAGAGATTATCAAGTCGACTAGTTATAGAAATGGATTCTTCTCTACAAGCCTCCCTACACCACTATCCTCACTCGGGTAGAAAATGCCAGGGGAAAAATGGGCAGCTTTGTTAAAACAAATACATTTGCTTCAGATAAGCTTTAGCTTAAGCCCAACATTTGATGTTCTCCATGCGTTGTTTGCATTAAACATGCCGTAATTATGTGAAACATTAATATTGCTTCAGTTCCATCAATTCTATCCTCTGTGAAGAAGCCATGGGTCGACGAGACATGCTGTTGTTGATATTGGTCTGCAGCTAGTCACGCAAAATTATTAAACTGGCTCACAGGCTGCTATTGCATAAACATGGCTGTTGATAGATGCAGACGTGTGAACAGATGTCTTCCTCAGACATCTCTGTCTGTCAGGTGTTAATCAACACATTAGGAGGAGAGGCAAGCCTGGCTCATGCAATGTGGGTGTAGCTGGAGGAATCTGGCCATGTGTGCCATACATCCAGAATTCAATGTTATCAGATAAATAAAATGATCTGCACGCATCCCACTGGCTCATTTATACATAAAGAAAAAATACTGTGTTGATATATAACCAGATACAGCATCCATCAACCTTAACGGGTGGTCACCCATTGGATTAATCCTCTTTCTATATTTTCTTTCTTAAACAATCCACCTGCCCCTGTACGAATGCTGAAAACAGTGTTTGTTATTCAGGCAGGTTTTTATTGAATTTCTGACTGGGAACAGTAAGTGACTGCATTTAAGCTAGTGCAATCTGACGTCTGGGAAGTAATAAGCCATAACAAAGGGCTATGTGACAGCCATGGAACAGTGAGCTGCCATCCAGGCAAATGAAAAGAACATGAAAGGCTGGTGGCAATCTTGGAGATGTGTGGAGCTGATAAAACACACAGCTCCTCCCCTCAGATAGACATGTCATCTGGAACAGTGGGGGAGACAGCAGGTTAGGTGAGCCTGATTAATGTCATTGCCGCACTCGGGTAGTGACACACAGCCTTCGACTGCACCGTGCGCTCAGTGGGGGTGGGGGAGGCTCTGCATTCTCGCTGCAGTAAGTGCCTCCCATCCAAGTGACTGCCCAGCTGTTACTTCGAGCTTGTCTTACAGTAAAATGTTTAAATATTAGACATGAATGCAATCAGCAGTGGGAAAAAAATCCTCATGCTCTGTTGTTGCAGTATCTTTTAGAGAACATCACACACAAACACGCATAAATATAAAAACCAGGAGCCATTAGAGCACACATCTCTTGCTGTGGTTATGATGGGGTTATGATCTGTCGTGAGGATTCATACCGAGTGGATTACAGGCACGGCTTGCATAGAAATAAACACACAAGCATAAAACACACAACTCGTAATCCAAACACACAAGCACACACAAAACCCGCAAAAATTTCAGAGTGGAGAAGGCCTGCCCTGCTAGACAACCCAGCAGCACACATGAGGGTTACTCACATGCTCGGTGGACTCCTCAATATTCCACTGATGAGAGAGAAGACACAGGACACAGGGTTGGGGAGAGAAATGAGTCAGAGACAAAACAACAGGCACGGAAAAAAAGCACTGGTCTTTTTTTCGCTCAAAGACAGATGAATGTAGGTGTCATGCAGAGTAAAAAACACAGAGGGAGTGTGATGGAAGAGAAGGAGTAAAAAACAATGAAGACATGTTGAGTGGCATAAAACAAATTGTGTAACCGAGTTGAGCAATGATTGTGAAACACATTATTGTTTATGATGCACTGCCTTGTTTCTCATTTCCCTATGAATCAAATAAAAACTTTCCCTTCCTCACCTGCAGAATCGCACCACGGTTCATTAGAAAAACTATCTCACTTGACATAAACAAAGCGCAGAATCTATGAAATATTTCCTTTTCCCTTACAAAAGTGGAGAAGGGGGCTTTTATTCATTATATTTTAATATGTTTTCAAAATGTTCTCCTTGCTGTGCTTGGCCAAGTGATTCCTGGGGGAAGTGAAAGCCCATTTTGTGCCATGGGGCTCCGTTGGTGCAGAGCGTGAAATCCTATTATCAGTGCCGCTATGCTAGCCCTGTGACATCAAACCCCATCGATGCATAACGCTACTGCTGGCGTTTACCAGCAACCCGTTCTACAGTTCAGCTACTGCAGAGGCGCTCACTGATGGGTGGCCTGGCTGACAAGGGGCAGGGGAGAGGATGACACCGGTAACACTGATGACGGACAAAAAAGATACGGGATAGATGGTTTGGCTGAGGAAGAACGGTGGATGGGTGGGTGATGATGGAAAACATTTTGATTTGATCATTAGGGTGCATAACTGTTGTAACAGCTGTTGGTGGACCACTGGGGAGAAGAGATGGAGTGGATTAGTGAGAGTTAATGCTGGGACATGAGGGGATCACAGGAGGAAGTGGGAGAAGTTACGAGACCAGAAACTGAATTTGAACCGTTGAGAGTTCTACTTAGAGGTTTGTTTCACCCAAATTACCAAAGAACATATTTTGCACTGACCTCTGGTGGTGGATCATGAAAGTTTTGTATTTACCTGCATTTAGAGATCTCTGTGTCTCTTGACTCTCTAATACAATACATGACATTTTGGTAGTTTTGCTCATTGCAGGAATAATTTCTTTGGAAATACGTATTTTTACAACCAGCAGAACTAACTTAGCAGAAACATTAAGGGTCTTTAGACAGATATATAGAGATCATCACACAGGATCGCACTTTAATTAAGACATTTATTTGAATGGTCATTTAAGGATTTCTAAAAAAAACAATGATTTAACATTGGACAGGTGCCCTTTAAGACAAAACTTCATGCTTTTGGGGATCTCTTCTTTCCTCCTCATTTATCTTTCCATTCTTCTCCACACTTTCACAAACACAGGGAACGAGCCTCACACACTGTTGATCCATTGTGCATTAGAGAGACTGTGTTCATCATCCTCCATTGACTGTTGGGATATGGGAAGACAAAAGAGCTAGCTTCTCCTCCCAGCTCCCTGCGGATGGGTCTTTATCACCGACTGGCTAACTGAAGCATGAGCTAGGACTCTGCATGGTCCCTGCTGCAACTGGTCGAGACACCTGGTGCATCAAAATCTGCTGCCTCATGCTCCCCTGACTTAGCGGGACATTAAAGAGTAGCATTTAAGAACAGCTGCTACTTAACTCCATGAATAACAGTTTGCGACGTGCCTAATTGCTTAATTTGTTTACCGTCGACTCCACTCAGTATGTCAACAGATCAGCGAACATGGCTCACATGAGTTCCTATCCCATTTGGGCTTAATCCCTTTCTATTGCAACTTCTTTAGCTTTCTGCTTATATCCATGGGAGAATTATAAATTATCCCTCATTTATATTTCGATTGCCATAGCAAGCTGAAAACACATCATTGCTGATAAGCGTCATTTGTGGGAACGGAGCAGTGTAATTTGCAGACGGGTGAATGCAAATGTGATGACATGGGCTGAGATGTGTGGCTATTAAAATGGGAGCGAGGAGGGAACGAGTGATGTGGAAGAGAAGGAGCTGTCATGATTGATGGAGTGAAGCAGGCTGAGGTGCTTCTTTTCTCTTTTTTTCGATTCCCATTCAACTCCAATCTGAGGCAGTGAAGGCCTCAGAGGTAGTGAAGCATTGCCTGCTTTCTCGCGTGCACACAGACACACACAAACACACCGACCACAAAAACGCATGAATGGTCACACGAAGTGAACTTGGAAGTATTGCTGAAAGAGGCAAAGCTGTGCAGTAAAGAAAAAGTGTGCAGAAAATGTACAGAACCACAGACGGTGGCTAATGACTTTAAACTCGATTATGCCGTTTCGTCCCAGGTTGTATAGACGAGTACATGAAGACATGTGCCTGCAGGCTGCTGTGACTCCATAGTGATGGAGCTGGCTATGTGGTGTGGTGTTGCCCACTCAGGGTCAGGCCACTTTCCCAATAGAAATATGGCTGGAAAAGGGTCGATAACATCACACTGTCAACATGGCCTCTGGTTTAAATTTAGCAGGGAAATGAGGGCGCTGTGTGGGCTTCTGCTTGAAAAGAAAAGAGGCGCTTAAAACACCCACGCACAGGCAAGCTTTCCCAGCTCTCCTCCCGGCATTTCAGCTAACCCTGAGATAGGGTGGACTGGAGAGAGGGAGCCAGAAACAGTGAGACAAAGCAAAGGGGAGAGGTGATAACGATTTTGACAGAATCTGCAATCAACTTAGAATCGTGATTGAAGTCTGAGGAGAGATTGTGGTGTGTTGTCGAAGCTGAAAACTCTGGATTTTTCTTTTCCTTCTGGCAGGCAAGCTGTGTATCCAATGCAGGTGAGAGGGTGAACATGGAGCTCGTTTCACAACACATTAGGTAAATTACTCAGAGAAACACTAAGGGATGTGCCAAGATGGAAGAAAATTGCCTTTTCTTTCACCATCAATTACAGGTGTGCGTTTGAGGGATTTGCATGACTCAAGCGTGAGTCATGAACTCTTCTCAGCCAGCTGGAACGCCTACTACTAGGTCGATCTACATTGAGCATGTTTGCACACGTTATCTCCCTTGTTTTTTTTCCACTTGTTGTTGGAGTATGTGAATGGAAAAATATTTGAGAAAAGTAAAGGGATTGTTCCGAAACCAGTTGGACAAACAAGTGTGATGGAGCGTTGGCTGAATGTGTTCTTCCATGACATCTCGGCAGGTTTGTGCAGGTTTGTTACTCAGTGCCGTTTCACAGAAAACTATTTGTTGAGATGACTCCATCAAGGATAACAAACTTGCACGCAAGCCTCTGGTCATTACTCAACTGGTTTCTCAGGCTGGAGGAGTGCAAAAAGGCAGCTGAGAGAGAAAGGGAATGCAGATGGAGGGAGGGAGAAAAGAAAAACAGAAGAAGGGAGGAGGTCTTCAGGTTTCTGCCTGGGGAGGGGACCGCAAGTTTGAGAGGTGTCCTGGGCGCCACACTGGAACACGAGAGCTTTTCTTGAACACCAAATTGCAGCGTGTCTTTGTGTTTGCTGTGTGAACCTGGCACAAATGAGACATGGCCGGGACTATTGTTTGCACAACAAGTCGGGTCATGTTCAGTTCAGTTTTCACAACGCAAAACATGCTGAACATGTCTACATGAAGTAAACACTTCCAGGAAGACAAGCAGATACCATGTTTTTCTCCTCTTCCAGATCAGACGATGCTGCCCTGACTGTCAAGCAATCTACTAAACAGTTAGATAACAATGGACTGTCAGCAAGAGGTGCCAGAAACTAGCGCTGTTGGACTGAAAGTTGAAGGCAGACTCTTTCACCAGATGTAGAGACAGGAAGTCACTATGTTATACAGTTATTCAGCACCTTAAATTTACTTAATAAGTCTCAAGTGAGATGACTTGAGTCACTTGGGTGGTTTAACAACGACATACTTTTTTTTCTTCATGTACGTATTACTGATTGCCCTGTCGAACAACTGAACTCCTACCTTGCATCATTTGGGATTTACCACATATGACAACATCATATCAAGGTGACTTTGACTGGGCTTCCTCTTCTGTTAAGATAAGACAAGAAACAACGGGGGCGGGGGGTTTGCGAACATAAATGAGGGTTAATAGCTCCACTCAAGGACACAGCAGTGTGCACCGCCTGGAAACTGAACCAGCAACCTGCCAGTCCCCCTACAGCTGCTAAGTATTTATCAGCAAACACTGCTCAGAGACACATACAATGCTGCTCTGAGTTTTTTTCCTGTGATGTTCCTGCGGCCAGCGAGGGTGTACTTGTTCAAATTAGATGTTTTTGTTGGAGGCCATCCAGGGTGCGAGTGAATGCGTGTTCACGCAAATGTTACTCCCGGCAAACAATCAGAAAAAGGCTCTTAAGCTGGTCTCTCTTCACCCAAAGAGCGGGAAAAGTAAGAGTAGGGTTTTTGGCTTTAAGATATTCATGAATCTCTGAATCCTTCTTAAGGATTACAATCTCTCATCCATCTCACGACGTTGCACAGCTTTGGGGCGATTCAGAGCAGCCTGCATTAATGTGTAAAGGACGGCGTCAGGAAAATAACTGTAATTTATAAACATGGTAACAAGGCAGTGCATATGTATTACTGCTAAACTCGCAATGAGAGGTGCATTGATTCCACTAAGCCCCATCCTGATGTAACACATATAAAATATTTAATAGCTATTACTGTAGAATTAGAATGGATCTTGTTACGACAGCTAATCCAAAGCTGTGGGAGCAGGGTACCAATTTAGAGTCGCATGTCACATGTGGAGAAAGATGAAAAAAGAGGGTGGAGGAGTAGGGGGGCTACTGCAGAAAGAAAATTCCACGTGTGTCACCCAGTATGGAGGAAATGAAGCGTGAACTCGGAGAATGGAAGGGAATAGGGGAGCGGTGGAGAATGAAAATAATGGGAAACGATCATAAGACAGATACAGCGAGTGAAAGTGAGACAGAGAAAGACAAGACAGAAGTAAGACATCATCCAGTACCTGTGCTTCTGGCAAAGCAACGTCCATGATATTAGGCTGGCCTCGAGGTTCACCGTTTTCAAGCCGGGAGAAGATGACCTGGTATCCTCGGATTTGGCCATGTTGCTTCCCCTGCAGGGGCGGCTTCCAGGTGACCCGGATGGCTGTGGAGTTTATGGCCTCAACTTCCAGCTTCCTGGGGGGTGCTCCTGGCACTGGAATCCAGAAAAGGAGAGAGGGAAGGAAGGCAGATTGTGAGAGTAAGACGGACAGCAGCCCATTTTAAACAGAGAGCTTGCTACACCCATGTTAAAAAGACCCCTCATTAGTCCAGCTTTGCTTTTCCACACTGGGCCAAACAAAGCCAGAATAATGCTGCTCCAGGGTGTGATTCTAGAGAGAATGGCGGCACTCTGGAATCAGAGGCGTGACGTGTAACGCAACAGCTTCCGTGTCTGTTCTGCCTTGACAGCTCTCCCCTTTACACAGACATCGATGTGGTTCTGTGACTACATCTGCTGCAGGCATAAAGGCAACGATGTCCCCAATTTATACACAACTGGAAGACAAAATAAAGCTTAAACATTCCCGCCTAAAAAAGGCTGTAAAAAGGGTCTAGTGAGAGAGGGAGGACCGAGCAAAAATATGCCAAGCTAGTGTTTTTCCTAAGTTCCTTGTGTTTGTGATGAGGAGCCAAAACTATCAAAATAATGACTCCTGAGATTTTTATAGACTCTGCTGCTCTGTAGCAGGAAGTGATACAAGAACTGGCCATGAATCAAAATGATCTCCACTCAAATTCAGACCTTCTGTGACGACCGTGTCCCAAAAACACCCCATGCAGTACAGCATGTGGTCTAGCGATGTCTGTAATGTCCTTAATTCCGGTATGAAATTAGCTGTGTTGCAGCAAACTTCAAACACATTAATTATAGACGGTTCTCTCTGAGGAGCAGCCGCTCTCTATCACACTGCAAACAAAACGAGGAAGGAGTGAAAAAAGGAGGGAGATAGAAAGGAGAGAGGGAGAGTTGTGCTCCACTTCTATTCCTCAGAACAGAAGAGACAAAATAAGAAAGCATTTAAACAGTGAGAGCAGAGTAAAGTATTGCAGAGCCGAGGCCTGCGGGTGATGAGACTTAACCTGCCATAGATGCAAAGTGTTGAAGCTAAAAAGAAGAAGGTTAAAGGAGAGAAAGAAGAGCAGTTGACCCCATTTTCTCCCACCGAAGCCTTATTAACTCACAATTGATCAACAGGACAAAGAGAAATGTGCAGTTGAAGTTGAAGAGAGCGAAGAAGAATAGTGACAACAGCCGCAAGCAAGAGTCTGAAAGGACTCTGCTTCCGGAGAGGTGTCTATGGAGTCAAATAAGGGTCCCTCATATTTTGAGCTTATGGAATGATCGTCAAAAAATAACCTCACACCCTGCAGTCGTATACAAAGCATCGCGTGTATGTGAAAAATACAAGCATGTATCTGAATTTGTTTGTTTGTGTGTGTAGCTGTAGAAAAGTGAAATTCAAGTAAATTTTTCTAAAATGTTTCACCAAGTTTGACACACATGTCCTATCTGAGCATGTGACACTGAAGAAATGAGCTAAAAGCACAAATTGTGACTTTTCTTAACCCTGTGCAGATGAGCCAATCAGGACGTTGACCTCTGACCAATTCAAACGGTCCAATTAAATCAGAAGACTACAGGTGCAGTGAGCTTTTCAAGGAGAAGCATTCAGCCACATCAGCGCATGTTGTTTCAGCTACGTGTCCTGTGTAAATTAACGTGAAACACTGAAGCAAAACCTGTCATCTGATGTTGAGATTACAACGTTAAGTTTTTTAAATTATGAATGTTAATTAGATTCTGTCAAAACATTTGCCTGCCTCACATTCCTATTTTTACTGGGAAACATCAACTGAGGCTACGTGATAATGTTGTTTTCTTACTGTTGTGTGCTTCATCACATTCAACCTCTTGACGCCAATGCCATGTGTTAACGGAGGAAATTAATTATTTGCTGTGAAGTAGTTTATTGAAAGTGTAAAAAAAAACAACTTTCACAGTATTTTCACAGAATAAGGTGAGTGATGCTACTATTACAAAACTAGCACTAGGTTTTTGAATAACTGAACATGGACCCTCCCAAGAAAACGTCTCTGAGGACCAGCACATAATAAACCTGATATACTTGTGTACTTAATTGTAAATAAACATGTGGCTTAAATATAAAAAAACACTTTTATATATGAAATGTGATAGCGGAAATAGTTCTGTCATTCTTCATATTAAAAGTGAGCTTCGATCCATATTCAATTCTCAAGCACTGGGGTGGGGGCCTTCCTTTGCTTTCTTCTTCTGATTGGACTGGTTCATTGAATGGTCAGAGGGCAGTGTGCTGATTGGCTAGTCAGTGTAAATTACCTTACAGCTCATAGACACAAATAAGGAAGTTGTGTTTCTGTCACACACATAAAAATATTTCTACACACAATGTTTACATATATGCAAATCATATCTGCTGTTGTCACGTGTGTACACAATACGTCTACACCTACAAAGCTTTTTTACATATTTGCAAATTACATCTGTGTTCACAAACTTTTTTCTCACAATTTTACAAATTCACACATTTATATATATGAATTCATTTTATACATGCATACAAAGTGTGATATACACTTGCAGGGTGTGAGACTTATTTCATACACTCAAAATATGACCCTATTAACCCTTATGTCACTCAACAGGTGTCAACCTACCATCCTCTTTGGTTTTCATCCTCACTGGGGCACTTTCAGGGCCCGGGCCTACATCAGTGTGTGCCCTCACCCACACCTGATACTCAGTCCACTTCTCCAGGCCCACCAGCACATAGCTGGTGGCGTCTGCGCCGATGCCAGTCACCTCGTGCCGCTCTGTGTCCTCTCCAGCCAGGGCCTGGTAGCTGACTGTGTAGCGCACAATGGCGCCGTGGCGGCTAGCGGCGGGCGGTGCCACCCAACTCACCTTGAGACTGGTAGAGCTCAGGCTGACCAGGTGTACCTCTTGAGGGGGAGCGGACGGGGCTGCAGGGAGGGTAGGGAGGGGGAGCAAAACCACACGGAAGGAGGGGCATGGATCAAGCAAACGAAAAAGAAACTAAACACAAGCAAAAACAAGGCAAAACTGGGGAAGCGTTTTTGGTCAATATAAAAATCAAATGTCAATATTTGTATACAAGTCAGGTTATATAAGAAAACTGAAACTTGCATTGTATATCTCTAATGAAAGAGGCAGACACAAAATGAATACTGTTATTCTTATTATTTAATTTTATCTTTAAGTAAACAAAGCTGGGTTTAAAATACATGTTCATGTGTCTACCTGACAAAGTCTTAGAGTTAAGATATTGATTCTATCTGATGTTCATGACATCAACGTCCAATCAATCTATTTGATATTTAGGACATCTTGTCTAAATTCATACTGTAGATGATACATTTAATAATATTAGATTGCATATGTGAATATGACATTTCATTTTTGTGCTGAATACAAAAAGCTTCCATACTAAACAGGTTGCTGCCTCTGGACTGAGAGACTTGCTGCAAAAAAAAACACATTACCGGGCTACTGCTGAAGCTGTGTTTGGCACTGAATTTATGTGAGAGGCCATGAAACTACAGGGTGAGGTGAAGAAAACATAAAATGTGCCAAAATTTTACAAGGCAGCGTTTTTTTATAAAGGCGTAATTTGCCCTTAATTGCCCTCTCTGCTGCCTCTCGCAGTGCGAAGAAGGAGCAATAAACTGACCATATATGTGCCGGTGTGTGAACAAACACTTAACCATGTTAAACGGGGTTCGCACATCAATGCAGAAGCTCTGAGCTTCCTAGAAGTGGTGTCAGAACCCGGTCAGAGCTGCCGCTGAGATACACAGGGCTACTGCTGAGGTTATGTTTACATAAAGCTATAATTTCATAATCAGCAGTTAGAATTCGAGCCACTATGATTATTATTATTATTATAAACTCCCACACGTCATTAATCTTTTAATACGAATGGCAAGAAGACCAGCAAAAGTGCAGTCATATTTTTAGTTTTCAAACTACTGGTTCAACAGGTCATCAATGTGATTTTATTTGAGGACTAAGTTATAGTCTGTCTACCTCATCCTGTTCCATTTTATAATCATAAACTCTTCTGGTGCATTCCCCAGATATAGTCGGCAATCTCTTGCTACACCTCCAGTCTGGAATAATAGGATTACCAAAATAAATAAGATTTATTTACAAGATTTAAACAAGATTAAATTATGATTAAAATGATAACAGCTTAAAAAAAAAGCCATAAAAAAACATGTCACTTCTCAAGTCCAGAGGTAAAAGCAGAGAACCAATAAACAATTCTACAATGGAACACAAATACAACACAGAAAACAAACTGAACTGCATTCACGAATTCCATGCATCTAACACAATCACAAACTTATTCAACTCGACTAAAAAAAAGGGCTCCTCAAAAGAATAGAATGAGAAACTGAGTAAAATAAAATTCGAGGCAGGGGTTTTACACAAAGCATGCCCGTGAAATGTGTCTTTTAATCAGCAGAGCAATGGACAGTGAGCTCAAATGCAAATCCAATAAATTAATGTTAGGACATGGAACTCCACCTTCTCAGTCTATTAAGAGTTAACAAAAGAGAAGTGAGTCACATCAGGTGGTCGCTGAACCACGAGAGAGAAAACTACAAAGAGAACACTGTGTATTAAAAAGGAATGAAAACAATGCAGATGGATTGCACAGGATATTTAGAAATCGAGGTCCTGGTTAAAAAATGGAACCAATCTGAGGAGCGTCAAACATTGGGCTTGAGATTATTGATTAAGAAGATAAAGTCCGATACTTAATTCTTTGACCATATATATTGTACATTAAAAGTACGGTCACACACATAATTAAAGAGTTGAATTATATATTTCTTTTTGTTTGCAACATTGATCTGAGTTACTGCTGTCATTAACCGTTTTACACTAAACACTAATATACAACTACTTATGTATAGTTGTTTTTCAATGTTTGTAAAAGATCTGCCAAACATTTTGGACTTTTCCATCCTGTGGTGTAATTTGTCATGTTGGAGATCAAGTTTGTTCATAGAAGTATGGAACTTTTCCACTCGTCAGGTCCTTCGCTGAGTGGTAGAGTTGTACTTTGACCATAGTTTGGATAAAGCTCAGTTATGTTCAGTGCTCTGAATCCAAATAAAAACAAAAGTAAACATTGAAATGCAGCACTTTGAAAATGTCCCTCTGTCCCACCGTCTGTTTGCTGCTGAACCTTCCTGAGGCTTCGCTGCTTATTTCATGCACAGCATCCTACTGTCGCATGTAAATCCAAATTCTGTGACACAGACTCGTCACATCTCTTGATCTTGATTGACGGTTATATAACTCTGGGGTCGTCTGAGGTGTTAGCTCTTCAATGAATTTGTCTGTCCCCGTCTGGGGGAAATTTTCAAAAAGACGTATCCATGCACCCTGTTCCGATCTGTTCTATTCTAACGGTGCAGCCACAGAAATTAAGCTACTGACTGGACACAAATCATAGTGTGAAGTGTCACTGTCCATCTGTTATTTTGGAATTTCTTCAACAAGTTTGAATAGTTGTCTTTTTACAGAAAAACATACCAATATAATTCTAGTATTTTAAAAATACAATTTTACAATTCAAAGTGTTCATCGTTAAGTTGAACGCTGTTTACCAGCAGCAATACGTGTTATTACACATTCAGTATCACTGGGTTTACCAAATCATAAGTTGCAGAAGGTTCAATTATTGTTTTTATTTTGAGCTTCCTTATTTCTAACAAAT
Organism: Paralichthys olivaceus; assembly: GCF_024713975.1. Classification (NCBI taxonomy): domain Eukaryota; kingdom Metazoa; phylum Chordata; class Actinopteri; order Pleuronectiformes; family Paralichthyidae; genus Paralichthys; species Paralichthys olivaceus. The sequence continues at coordinate 5,657,802 of NC_091108.1, read as the reverse complement.
GCACTTTTGAACAGAATGTGTGCAGGAATAAAAAAAAAAAATGCTGTACATAAGCTCCCCTGAGTGAAGTGGTACAAGCACCGCAGCAAAAACATCAGCAGTCAGATTGCAGAGGGACATTTTGAGTGCAGGCTCTGTAAAAGCGCATAATGATATGGAGGTAAAATAACACAGCCCCGCTCACAAATGTGGGAACACGACACATTAAACATACCTTTGACAGTGAATACAGGGCCTGCCCTCACATAGACGGACAGGAGGGTTAGTGTTGGTGACAGAGGAGAGGTGGTAGAAGCGTGAAGCTGGCAGGGACTGCTGCACTGTCAGCATTTTATGCCGTGCTGAAATTGACTTGACATTCAAGTTGCCCACAATCTCTGCTTTAAGCTCCATGAAAGTCAACTTTGTCCTGCTCTGAAAATAATGACCTTAATCTGTGTCAGCTGGCTGAGGGTGACCGTCACCCTACGGAATCACTGGTTAGTGGACAACGAGGAGAGGAAGGCAGATGAGAGGAAAGAGGAAAAGATGGTGGACTTACTGGACTGGGCGGTGCGGGCCTCGATGGGCTGTGTGTAAACGCCTAAACCCATCTCAGAACGGGCTGCCAGCGAGAAATGGTACAAGGTGTCAGGCTTTAAACCATCCACGGCGTGAGAGCCCGCTGGGTTGAAGGTCACATGTATCTGTGGGGGGGGGAATTGGACAGAAACTTGCTGCTGAATTACAATCAAAGACAATTAAGTCACTTCACATCTTGAGCTACAGGAATAATAATGAAATCCTAAAGCCTAAACTGCTGTCTGTCCTTCTTGCATGCAGAGAATGCAACTACATTTGAGAGCATCTCTCACTAATAACAATTTGTCCTCTGGTTTACTGTTGGTGCAGTGGTCCAGTAGAGAAGGACAACAACAGTGAGAGACAGCTCTGAACAACCAGCTACAATAGTGAATCTTTCTTATCAGCTGGGGGGCTGACTGCAGAACTACAATCACAGTTTTCAGCCGCGGCTCCTCATTCTGAGAAATTGCATCATAAAGAGCCAGATTCATTTGTCTTCATTCGCACAGTAAAATATGAGATGACCACAAATGAGACAGACAGAGAGACTGACAGACAGACAGACCAGACAGATAAATGGATAGATATACAGACAGAAAGATAGATGCAGCATGTGGTAGAGAGAATCAGGTCATGAAATAATTATAACTTCATGTTGTTATTCTAACCTTGTTGTCTGAGCCAGTCTCCCAGTACTGCAGCTCATACTTTGTGATGGGGCCCTGAACAGGCCACAGCCACGTGAGCATGATGCGGGTGTCCAGCTCGGCTTCTGCCTCAAAGCTCGACGGCTGCGCAGGGACTGGGTAGAGAGGGGCGAGAGGATCCAGGTTAGAATAAAATAAAAGAATAAATACCTAAAGGTCAATAGTTATAACCACATCCCAAAAACCGAATGTATAGGAAGGCTTCCGCAAAGTATAATTGAGTTAATAATACATGCTCAATCTAATGTAAACTTTATCTCAAGTTATCTTTAAGGCATATTTGATCAGAAATAATGAAAGAACATCTGAACCATACATTAACACACATGAATGAACACACAGAGCCACAAACGGTGGTTGGCCGCTCACCTCCCTGCTGCGTTTTCACTTGCAGGATATCAGAAGGTGGCCCGTCACCGACAGAGGTGAAGCCCAGCACCCGCAGGCTGTACGTGATATCAGGAGTCAGGCCTGAGATGGTGGTCAGACTGCTGTCATCTGTGTTGTGTTTCTGCCAGGCGCTGAGCGGAGCCGTCAGGTCCGAGCTGTAGTACACTCGATAGCCCCTGATTTGCCCATTGGGTTCCTCGGGCGGTTCCCACTGGACCAGCATTGTGCTGGCACTTAGCATGCGCGCCTGGACGTGCAGCGGAGGTGAGGAGGGGGCCTGTTCACCGGTGCGTGTCTCCACGGGGTCGCTGGGTGGCCCGCGGCCAATGTTGTTGACAGCCATGACACGGAACTCGTACTCGGAGTAAGGGCTAAGTCCGCCAATGCTGTAGCGGGTGGTTGCTACACCTTCCACTTCCTGGAAGCCAGTGTCTGCGGACTTGGCTTTGTATTGGATCATGTAGTAGGACACAGGTTCTGGGTTCCCAGAGTCCCAGGTGAGTGTCACACTGGTGGCTGTGGTCTCTGTCACAATGAGGGAGGTTGGGGGCTTTGGCAAGGCTGAGGAGTGAGAAGCACGGCATTAGCTTTAATATCAGGAATTGACTTTTAGGACTTGTGGGTAATTTGATAACAATTGGATGTCTGACACATTTGACACCATAACTCTCAGAATGCACACATTACAGCTGAATTCGCTCTTGTGGAGAAAAGACGTGACTCCATAATGCTCCGTTCTGTAAGTCGTTGCACTGAAATGATTGTTTTATGAGCTAATCCTTATAGTACTCTCAGCAGCCATTATCCCTAAATGAAAAGAAAAGCTCGACTGAAATCCCAATTTTGTGTTTTATATCCGGTCCTACCATTACAAACAATATGAGAAAATTGCAAGAGTGGTTCCTGTTGTGACTGAAAGACAACGGGGGGAAAACAGGGGATCTTCATTATTGTTTCCTTGAAGAAGGGGGGGAGGGGGGGTCTGTAATGCTGCGGTCCCTCTAAATGGCTGTGACATTCTGTGTATCGATCAGCTGAGTGGAAAGTGGGATCAATTTTTACGACAACTGATAAGAGAGGCTGCAACGGGTAGACAACACAGTCGCATAGTCACAGACACACAGGTGGGAAAAGCCACATTCACACAAACACTCGGGCAGAGAAAGAAAAAAATAACTGAACCAACACAAGGACAGACGCATAAAAGCCCAAACACAAGACATCAATGCTCATTGACAGAGAGACTGCAAACAGCTACAGCCTTTAATTTTTTATCTCTCAGTATAAACAAGAACCACAGGCGACAGCACCACAGATGTTTACGTTTCAGTTGACTTCAGTGATTTATTTTGTTTATATTCAATTTCTGAACCTTAGAATCAACAGAATTCACATTATAGCAGGATCCTCAGAGATAGTTTGACGGAACAAGTCTGACCCTCTCACCTTTGACAGTAACCTGAGCCGTGGCTTCGATGATGCCCAGAGAAGACATGGCCACGCACGTGTAGTTGGCCGACTCGCGGATGTTTGTGACCTCCAGCACATTGCGCCCCAGCGGCATCTCTTCCTCCTTGGTCAGCTCCACCAGGCCCGTCGTCCACTTGACGTAGGGCATCGGAGAGCCCACTGCCACGCACGTCAGATTGATGCTGCCGCCTGGCATCACCTCTTGGTTGGTGGGTGGAATTGAGAATCTTGGTGGGACTCTTCGCACTACAGAAACGTATGGGACAAAAGGGTGAATACGTTGGATATGTAAGGTGAATATAAGGTTCGATGCTAAACTCTAACTAAGAAAAGCTGACAAAATGGAGAGCTGGTTGCTTTTGTCCGAATGTGTAGGCGAGCACAATGGGAATAATAGGACTGTCAAAAAAATGGCTGTGGAAACTCACAAGAAAACTTAGAGGGGGTGGTTCATCCACTTCCCTACAAAAGGGAATATAATGAAAAAATAGCCCAGTTTTGCTTGAGACTACGTCTGGCCCTCTTTTGTCAGAGTGTCAAATGATGGCGAGAGTTGCATCATTGAGGGACCCCGTGGAGATGGCATTGTTTGATTTCTCCTCCTGCTCCCTCTCTCTGGCTCCTTCTGCTCAGCCTGTCTTTCTCACTCGCTCTCCCTCTCTTTGTGCAGTTCTGATATGCAGATAGGCTGACATTAAAAAGGGGTTCCCATGGAGACAAGAAGGGCCCGTTGACGTCGCCAGGGACAAGGCAAACACCGATGCAGAAGCTCCATGCAATACTGAAAAGCTGGCCCAGAATAAACAGGCAGCCGGCATTTACATATGACTTGTTTTCTATCTAAATAAAGATACACAAGCAATGCTTACACTTAAGATCTTTCTCTGGCAAGTTTTGGCAACGACAGCAAACTTGCCTGACGTGGTAAAGAAAACCTTACTTGACGCTGCTATGTGAACGTCCATCAATGTCAGAACAGTTGAATTTATGACATGCTGAACACTACCATAGTGTGTGGCGCAATGTAGGAAGGAGGAGCCCTGACTTCTTTGACCTTGATTATGTAGAAAGTGAGGCCAAGCCAAACATTAAGCTCCCAAGTGAGAAGCCATTATTGCCACCTCACTACTGCTGCTTGTATGTATTCAAAACATTACGGCATGAAGCTATCCCCGCAGAATTCATGCTGCTTGTTTCCCCTAATGCACTACAACATCTCTGTGTCTCTCTAGAAAAAAAAAAGCCCTTCACTGTAATTGCTCTTTTGCAACGGTCCCCATGAAAATGGATTTTAAAATGTGAGTCTCCCTCCACCTTTCCTTACCCCCCATCCCACCCTTCACCCCTCCCTCCCCTCCCGAATCTAATTTGAACCGGAACGTCATTACAGCCATGCTTGTTATTCCCCTCATTATGTGGTGAAATGGAAAAACACAAAAGCACGTTTTGAGATTCCAGTCAGGAAAAGGCTGGTTCTCTGGACTGTGCTGTAACAAGGGGGACCCGCTTCACACTCATCTGAATTTTCCCCAAATAATTGAGTGGATGTATATAGACCCCGAAGCTGGTTTTTAATTAATACAATCATGTGAGCTTGAACTTTTTGGCTCGATGTGTCAGTGTCTCAATATTAATATTCCAGGTCTGTGCCACAAAACAGACTGATACGACTGATATGTCGTGGAATTAGGTCTTTGAGTTACTTTCCAGGGTAAATCAAAAGTTCGTTTTGATGATTTAAACGACTTAATTATTCAGAGAGTGGCAAACAAAATACCTCCTTAACAAAGAGTTCAGCCAAAGTTTAGGTCACAGTAACGACGGCCATTGACTATTAATGCTGAATGAATACTAAAATCAAAAGTTTTTAAGATCAGTGAACAAGAGGGTACAACTTTATGAAGTTATGACATCACATTGAGGGATTCATGCAGGAGTAAAGTTACACAACTTGACAGAGAGACAGACATTATCGGACATGACATCAGCTTTCTAGGCGTCACAGGGGCTGGAATGATTTATACATGCTAAGATGTGGGACAGGTCCACTAGTGTTACCAGCCTGGGAACAGGACGAAGACGGCATTCTCAGGAAAAGCATGCACGGGAAAAATATGGGATGGGATCAGAAGCCTGCATACGCTGGGGGAAGAAGATAAAGGAGGGACTCGGTCCAATTTTCTCATAAAAATGAGCGAACATCTGATTTCCACAGTGACTAATGCACAACAGATGAGTTAGTAAAAAAGGCTTTAGTATTCCACTCATGCCAGCGACCATGTGCGTCTCCTCACACGGTGGCAACTTCTCAGAGTGCTGCTATTTTTCACAATATATGCTTATGAAACAGTGAAACCATGGAGAAGTAGACTAAACAGTGCTAAAAGCAGTCAGTCAATGGGACCTGTGTATATTGAACACTTAATGTTGTGAATAATTCATGGCGTGCGGTTAAGTTTGGAGAGGTGCTGTGGAACAAAATGACTAGAGGGCAGGTAATTGTTATCGATTCCCTCGAAGCCTCTCTCCTGTTGAGAGCAGCTTGGAGAGACGAGCTCCAGGACTCTATCAAAACCACAAAATAAGCCCTGTCTCCACTCTGCCTGCCCGCTTGCTGGATACCTATAAATTTAACTGCCTTGACAAAGTGCCCAAGGATAGCAGAACCTGTTCGGTGAATCAATATCTGTGCAAACTGGCACGGAGTCAGCAACCTCCCCGGCTTCCTGGCAGCAGCACTGGGCGTCCATGATGGCTGATCATCCCCCTGTCAGCACCCTGCCAGCTCATTCTTAAATATTCTATAGGTCAGCCCTTTTTGTGGCAGTGTTTTGGAGATGGTGCTGAGGAAAGAAATCACTTCCAAAACATAACCTCCCATGGACAGTGTCAATGTCGTTATTCATCAACACTAAAACAGAGCTACTACTTGTGGATAAAGGAGCAACAACTATCAAATGAATTAGTTATTTCACAGTAACTTCAATAGCGGTTACATTTCTTCAAAAGTCTTTCAGCACCACACAATAAACTTTTCTTTCCTGCTTGACCTCCCGCTGCAAAATTACAAGGAGGTGCGGGGGCTGTCCTCTCATTACACTAACATGTACCATCACATCCTTCAGTCTCTGGGTGGAGGACATTCATGGCAGTAAAAGAAAAAAGACCTAATCCCTTGAGAACAGCTTTGTCACTCCTGATACCTCTGTCTCTCAGAAGGAGAGCAGGGGTGTTGCTGCCTAAATACCTGACACATCCCACTGCCATCTGAATACAAGAGTAATCCATTAAAGACTTGATGTCCCTGCAGGGGTGGAAAGTCTGAGAGTGAAAGGAAGTATAGTTTTTGGTGCATGACGCTGACAGTGACACTGAGGGTGCGGTTGGAAAAATATGCAGAAACACAACACAACAGAGATCTAATAATGACTGAAGTAAGCTGCACAGGGACTGGTAACAAAGGCTAATCACAACAGGGTTCGAGGGTGCGACTTATATAGCATGCGAGAACTATTCAGGGATTCATGCAAACGTGTTGACAAAACCACATATTCACATTAAGGAGGATTAGGGCGGGAGCTGTTATTAATATTTAGTTTTTTTTCAAGCTTGGGGTATCTGTGTCTTGATCCGAGGGGCTGGGAGGGATGGGGAACTTTGCCTAAAGTCTGCATCAAATTGAAGGGAAGGGATTGAAAGTGAAAATGACCAACCTTCACGTTGACCTGTTTGTGGATGAAGTGATTTTGATGGAGGTGAGCGATGGAATGAAAAGACACAGAGTGGGGAGGAAGACAACACAGTGAAACCAAACAGTGTTTTCCATAGACCCAGTGGAGGTTAATGACATGGTACAGATATAAGCAAGGAAATGCATACATACGGTGCCAGGGAGGGAATCTCACTCTATTTATTTATTATTTTCTAAGTAGAACGTATCAAGGCTTATTTCAGATGTGTGTCGGATATCACACTTAAACAATTACCGTGCAGTTCAAATTGCTATTGATCTATTAGATGGTCAACATTACAGTATTGTGTTTTATCTGAATACCAATACGAATTAATCAGAGATCAAATAAAACGTTCCTGATACTGGACTTTTTATGCCTCATGCACCCAATCATTTAGTTGACCTATTCAACATTTTCCCCCTTTTTAACTTCTAACTCCTTCAGGAGCACTTGCTGATGTAGGGCTCACTCAATGTGCCCGTGTACCTCATCTTCTTCTTCATAAAAAATGATTTAGATAGATCATATTTGTGAGTTTCCATCCCTGACTCCCACACGCACACACATAGAACAGCATGAAGACATTTTGGTGAAAAGGAAAGCCCAGCTGCAGCACTTTATCCTCTGTGACATATTGACATGTCACATGGATATATGAGGGAGTGCCGGCAGACAGAAGCTGACATCCCTCCTCCGTTGTGGGATAAGCGCTTGACAAATGAGCGCTCATGCACAATCACAGAGCGCTTGTGATTCTGCCAATGTTGATGGAGTCCTTCTTTAGAGGGGGGTCACCGAAAGCAAACAAGGCGCGCGCACACCCGCACTCGCACCCGCACACCTACATAAACATGCACACGCTCCTAACGGATGAGAAGTGGAAGGAAAATAAATGGATACATAGACAGGAAGGGGAAAACAATCCATGAGCAGAGCAGACCCCCACCACGCCTCTCGCCTCACCCTCCCACACAGAAATATGAGGACATCATTCAGTGGCGGCTCTAAAATGTCAAGACAGGGTGGTGACGGTGGCGCTCGCAGCATGGTAGTGTACCTGCAGACAGGAATTGGATCAGGTAGCGACGGTGAGTGGAAAAAAACACAGATGCTTTCTCAGACACCAAACCCATAACAAGCACATTTAATGGAAGTCTGACAGGGATGTATGTGTGGGCGGGTGTTACAAGGTTGTTGATAGAGAACAATAACACAATTCTTTCTCACTTGCTAATCTTTTCATGTCGCCTTCAAAAAGTGGTTATTGACATTTCAAGGCTATAAATGTGGGGAGGATGAAGTTGTTGGAAACATATAATCAAGGGATAGATTCTTAAAGCCTATACTAAAAAGTGAGACTGGAATATTGAAACAGTCCATCTCAGCATTAAATGATGATACTTTGTGCATCACGAGGTGTCGAGAACTGTAAAACCATTGTTTTTAATTTGTTTACAGCCTAAATGTAATTTTAAAATTGTATTAAAAGTTTGAGATCGGCAAGATTTTTACAGCCTGCCGCCACACATCAACACTGTATAAATTTAACAGTTGTCAAATGACTCGTTTGCTTCCAAAGCTTGTTATGTTTACAAGTTTGAGCAGACATGGTAAGCCCCCTAAATCTTCCCTCTGGTGTCTTTGAACGAAGGGAAGAGAGTAAAGGAAGAGAGTCGCGTCAAAGGCCACTTGTCTTGAGTCCCTCATGTTTTAAACCCAATCAAGCAGCCCAGTGATAACACAGCCCCGGGTCTCGTCTCTTCATTCTTGCAGCAGCAACAAAGACAGAGTGAAAACATGGCTTGAGCCTTTGTTCCCCATTGCAGACAAGTACACTTTTAAAAGGTTACGGATGGTTTGATTTCTATCTCTCCACTGGTGTGGTGAGACTGGTGGAAAGAGTTGGTGTTGGGGCCAACGGGTTGACAGCTACCTGGGTGGTGTGTTACAGACTTTCACAGCCCGGAGGCCCTGCTGGCGCCACGCCACACAACTACTGTAATTAACTCTGTGGAGAGAAAAAAGGCCATGTCTGCACCTGTGACAGACATGGCCTGATTAATAGACGAGGCTTACAGCCATCCCTCGCCTTTGCTGTTTGGCTGACTACCTCCCTCTGTCAAGATTTAAGATCTAAACCTTCTGAAGCCCCCGGTGTTTAATCTGTAAATATGATGCTGCGATGGTCCTTGAAGATGATTTTACCTCTGGTTCTTCTGATCCAGGAGCCACTGTCTGTTTTTTTTTACTTGGATTTTTTTTTATATAAGGAAAATACTGATGCTATATAATAACAACTATTAGAGAGAGGGAATTTTGTCTGGAAAAGATCGTCATCTTGATTCAAATTTATCTTGATGGATAAAAGAAGAAATCACTGATCTGTAAAATAGCCTATATGATGCACTATTGTACATTTATGAAGTCATAGCTAATATGTCTCTTTCTTCCCCCGACACTTTCTCACTCCCAAATCCACCCACACTAACAACTGGAGCAGCTATTGTGTTTCATGTATATCAGACATGGTGTGTGTCTGACTGTGTTATTCACAGGGCCTGACCTAGACTATTCTCTCCCCTATACCAGCACTTTCCAGGATGGTAGAATGGTGCCTTTGTCCTGCATTAGTCTGCTCACAGACACACCACAACAAAAACAAACCATGAAACTCCAGGCACCTCCATGCCTTTTGGTGCTCTGGGTTGTGCTGAGGGGGGGGGGGTTAATGGAGCCTTTCGATACAGTCAGAAGGAAAAAAAAAAGAAAAGAAACAAAGCCTGTCACAGCTTCCAGTGCCAGCAGAGGAATCTGTTTCAATGCAGCTGTTTTCACAGAGACCGCACCTGGTCGAGTTTGCAGCCAAACAGGACGTTGAGGTTAGTCGGTTGGTAAGGATAATCGCATGGCAAGGATAATGGTGAGAAAAGCGGATGAAGGTGAGCGGAAGAGAGAAGAAGTGGTGCGAATGGGACGATTAGACAATAACGAAAGGCCCTGCAAGTGTTTTCACTAGGCGGATTCAAACTCTGCTCAGGTTGAAGGTGGACAGAGGGACGTTGGGAATTACCCTTTGCACACATAACATTCTTCTAAGAGTTTCAGTTGTCCCACCCTGGCAGGGGCAACACAGCCAGCAAGAGAGTGAGGAATATGTCAATCACACACTGCTACGCACTCCTGAGAAGAGCTTTAATCACCCCAAATCACTAAAGTAAAACAAATCACACGAATAGGTGTACTAAAGGGATTTAGGGTCTTTAAAGGGAGATTAGACACAGAGATGCATGGTTGCTGGAGTGAACAACATTTAGAATTAAACAGCCAAGAATTTTCAAAGGGTTAGTTCTTTGTGTTTTGCAAATACATGATACAACAGAAATATTAGAACTGAAAGAGATGTTGGACTTTACCTCGTACGTAGAGATTGGCAGGAGCAGAGTAACGAGTCCCAGCACTGTTCATGGCAACACATTCATATTTCCCCTGGTCGGACTCCTCGCTGTTCTCAATTTGCAGAGCTCCTGCATGGAGGATTAAAAAATTTAGCTGTCTTGACAGTAGTGGAATATGAGATGTAACTTTGCATGAAACCACAGCAGATATCTGTACAGTGACTCGCTTGAGAGCCTGTAGTCAATTAGTATAACCCAGTTTGTACGTAATTAAGTGTCTCAGACACAGACGTGGATTTGTCAAAAAAAAATTGCTTACAGCAACACAAGCCTTTAGCTGATTTGGCAAGTTTACAGGAACTGCTAACAGAATATTTGCCTAGTTGTGATAAGGAGAAAAAAAGACCATGACTGACGGTCAATTTATCATCTGAATGACATGTCACAACAATCACAGTCTGATTAGGCTTTGTGCTTATGGAATTAATTGACAAACCAAAGTGTTTATGTCATGGAGGGTTATCTAGCTCAGCCAGCTGTTAGAACCCAGCTAAGCTATACTGCATCTATACTGCACAACAAAAGCAGCAGAATTTATGTTATATCTTATAGAGCCATCAAGCTGCTGCCGCTTAATATCAACAACTGTGCAAAATGTGTTTAACACTGTTCTACCATGAGACATTATTTAGACCCTCAGGAGGGACGCGATTCTGAAGTGTTTTGAGCTGAGAATAATGTTTTCAGAGATGCTTAATGATGACATAAAATAAAAATGTGACCATATTTAAGTACAACACAAATGTAACTATAACAAGAGATATTGCTCCAAATAGCTGCCAGAGCAGATATATTTTCTTTAACCTGTAAGTACACATTTAGCAGTGAGGCCATTTCAGTGTTCTTTCATTACAAACTATCTGACCATGTCTCACTGAAACCCCCAAGGGGGACACTCCTCTGCCAGATGGCTTAGATTAGTATTCACAATCCCAAGTAGCTGTAGTGATCACACAGAAGGCTAACATGTTGTTTCTAACAAACCATGAAAGCCCAGGAGTCCTGTCTCGGATGTTCATTTTGACACACCGTGTCCAGAAGCATCACCTAATCATTGCTACTGAATTGCAAACGGTCGACAGATGAGGCCATTTATAGTTTAACAAATTGGAAGAAAAAAAAGACCAACAACACCAAACTTACCTGCATCCCATAATTTTACAAATACACATTTAAAAAGGAAACTTTTTCTCAAAAAGCAAAACACAGTAACTATACGCAAGTGAGTGATAACAGTTATCATGTCTCCAACACAGCATGGTACGAGGCAGTCAGCCACCATGCAGTTTGAAAATGACAAAAATACTCAGTGTACGATGATGTCAGGATACATTTTTTTTCACATCATGCAGTATGAGATGAATGCAACAAACAGGTTCACCACCAACCGTAGGGGACTCGAATCAAGGCGAGACCAAAAAAGAAGAGCGAAACAGGGCAGGGCAGTGACATGTGATAACTCCACCTCAGATCTCATGACAACACGTCCCTCCAAGGTGTTTGCTCTGCTTGCTGAGCTCATCGCTGTCTGATTCAGCACTGACATGTAACTGCATACTAATGTTGGTGTCACGAATCTGTCAATCTACCCACTCTCCCATGGGAAAAAACACTGAAAGCACGACAGGATTGTAGAAGGTTGCTGGTATGACAGTTTCCAGAGCTGAAACACTAAACTCCTTCAATTACTCCCAACTACAGGAACGCTGGATCTTCGACAAGGTCATTTACAAAGCAGGAGGGACACAGAGGCTGTCATAAGGCTATCATGACGCATAAAGAGTTAAAAACCTAATAGAGTCGGGACTGTATTAGTTGCCATGGATGCAAAAACACTCAGACAGACTGCTGGAAGTCCCAAATGTATCCAGCGTGCCCCAGACGTCCACCTTTTACCTCACTGTTGTTGATTGGAAATCATGCTTTTACTCTTGAGAAAAGCATATGATTTCCATAAAAAGGGAACCTTCCACCTTTACGTTCTCAACCAGGCATCCTGTTCACATGCTTGGGGGCAATGCTGCATCGACTGTATGCAAATTCAGCCATTTTAATTTACATTGAGGCCACATAAAGGAGGCAGGTAGATCCTCTAGTGGCGATGGTGGCCTTTAGTTTAAACTGCAACTCCTTGCCCCTTTTTACTAAAAAGCCCAAAAAGAGGCTGTAGCAGAGAGATGTTTTGTTTCTGTGCAAACATGTAAGTGTGTGTGTGAGTGTTTCACTCAAAAACATGTTTCATTTCTTACAGCAGGATGGGAGACTGGAAAAAGCTAATTTACAAAGTAACACCTTGGACTTTCTTTTTGCATTTCCATTCTCCTGGCATCAGGGTTGGTGATCATTTGTTTGTTAAGGGGCAGACAGAACATGATCAGACAGAACATGTTGGGGAAGAGACGAACGGGGAAGTGGAGGAAGGTGGTCTGGCGCTGTAACAGCGTGAATGAACCTGGTAATGTGGAACTGGTGGGGATGCAGGGGTCTGATGTGAGGGAATGGTCTGAACGTGACACACTTTGTTCATCATCCTTACCTCTAATTGGTGTACCACCTAGGTGGGAGTAATTTTGATGCAAACAGGGTTGAGAGATTAGTTAGTAAAACATGGCTTCTGCCACAGAAAAAAAACTGATGCAATGTGACATTGTACTTCATCAACGCTATGAAGGAGGTATACATTTTGGACTGTACATAATGTCTGTAAATTACCAGAAACCACACAGATTTAGATTTTCTTTGCTATTTGTCCTGACTTCACAGCAGCATTTGAAAGGTATGAAATTCAAGCAGGTTTATTTGTCTTTAATTAAGATTTCTAATGTAAGATGACCCCCACTCTTTTTTGCAGACAGCATTTATGCAGATAGCAGTTAGTGAAATGGGCAAGAGAAATGAATGAAAGTAATACACAGTAATTAGAGTGACGCAGAGGAAAATAATTCAGGTCAGAGGTATTAAATTGAAAAGAAGTTTACAGACTGAATGATCTGGATGGTGTGAAAAGAGAGAGACTAATGTGATGCAATATGAGCTTTCCCCATTACACTGTGGCAGCAAATTAATGCACAAAATCGGCCTAATTTCAGGTCATATGGCTGATGCTGGTGTTGCAGCAGATGTCAAGAGAAAGGTGGCGGATAAAAAGAGGTTTGAGGGCATCACACATCAGCACGTTTTCAGACACCATCACTATGTGCAAGGAAGAAAACTAATTAAAAGTGTGTTGCTGGGAGTAAAAGAAAAAAAAGAGAGAGTGTACAATTTTATCCTTGCTATAAAAACATTATCAAACAATTAGTAGATTTGTTAATATCCAATTTGTGATAAATCTAATTGGGGTTGTTCTTGCAGTACAGCCACAATTGAATATTGCAAGAACATGCACAGTCCAAGTGAGCGTGCTCCAGTGACCTGTATTCAGCGTCCACTGGGCAGCTTTAGCACCTGGCTTTTTCTGGAGTAGCTCTCCTCTTTAATCTTCGGGGCCTCAGACCTGCAGCCCGGCCTGACACTCTCTAAGTGAGGTAGATTTAGTAAGGAGTGACAAGACCAAACCTGGTCAAAAGCCACTAATCTTTCAATCTGATCCAGGTCAGGCGAGCACTGTTTATTTATCAAGTGCACTGATATAGTGAAACAAGGGTACCTCATTGATTTTTGTATTTTTCAAGGTTGAATCCGAGCTAATGCATCATCGGCTGGCCTCATTGTGACCCAGCCGTATGTTTAAGAGGGGATTACAGAATATTTAATACGGGGGAAAATTCTCTCTCTGTACTTTGAAAGGTTACAAGCTCATGTATCACTGTCAGAGATTGCAGGAACGCACGAACAACTTCATTGCAATTTCTGTTACTTTAAAAAGTGGCTGCAGCTGTTGTGAGAAACAGAATCGTCTAAGAACCCAGCCAACTAATCACGGCGACAATGACAAGCTGTATAAAACTTTCATGTGCTTTGTGATGAAAGAGAATAAATTAAGTCATACATGACAACAAAGGCCCTTTGTGTTTTCACATCATTCTCATGTCTAACATGACTACCAGTATGTCTGTTGGCATTTAATGTCATCTCTTAGCCTTCAACATGCCTTTGCTATAATTAACATGTTCCATATGTCATGTAGAATAACATCTTAAAGAAATTAAATCAGGTCGAATTCGATTGTACCTGAGCGGAGCTGTTTGATGCGCCCGTTGCTGCTGCTGATGTCCACAGGAAGCATGTCCTTGAACCAGGAGATCTCCGGGTCTGGGTTTCCGCTGGCAGCGCACAGCATGGTGGCGGTTCTGGTCTTTTCAACCACCTTCAGCTGGGGACCCATGTCGATGGTGGGGAAGCCATGGGGGATTTGGTTCTCTGAAAATGTGCAATGGTAGAACTTTAGTATGGCCACAAACATAGAGCAAAAATGTAAAATAAAATAAGAGGAAAAACATATTTGGAAAAAGATTGTGACAGAATAGACTCTCAGTTGCTGTGAGAGGTGTTGAGTTCATGAAAGCTTCTGAGTATGAGAGAGAGCAACACGTTTCAGGTGCTGCAGGCTGAACGGTGATCAGAACACACACACATAAACATTGTGCACTGCTGTGGAATGCTAGATCTGATGATGATGGTTTAGGTTTCAAATTTGGTTTTAGAAAATTTGGTCGCTGATTGATTATCATAACAAACTTATGACCCAGCATAGGGAGTCTCAGGTTCAGACAGAAGAAGGATATTTGCCTTTGGGCACCCCTGCATTAATGAGCTGCCTCCACAAGCTCAACAAACCTATTTGAATAATCCGACTCTTCGTAAACACTGATATAGCTCAGGTTTTTCATTTATTTTAAAATTGACTGGCCGTAGCCACTCAGCACCTGTTTCACTCTGTGATGGCAAGTTGTTTCGTTGTGTAACATCAGTCACGTGTTTTCAGCAAAGGGAAACAAACTGAGCCCTCACACTCATAATTAATCCTAATATCACCTTTGGACAACCTTAATAAAGAGGAAACCCGATGGCCCTTGCAAGGGATCATTATCAGCTTGCTCTCAAACATGTAATCTCTTTTATCTGTCTCCTTGTATGTGGATGAATCCTTGGTGTGGTAATAACATGCTGCTGCGTGTGGTTCAGCATGAAAAGATATCTGACTGCAGGTTAGCAATGAGAAAAGATTAGTCTGTTTGAAAGGACATTAAAACAACATGTACATTTTGGTTATTTGGGAACAATGAGGGAAATTGTGTCTACAACGGGTTTTACAACAATACAAAATAAAGACAGAATGGTAATAACTGAATGGTCTGATCAAAATCCACTCATGATTATTCAAAAATTCAAATGTATGTAAGATGCTGTTTTCTTTCCATTCACCAGGGAAAAAACAAAAGCCTTTTTAAGACGGTCTCTTGTAAGAACTACGATGTGTGTTAGGAGCCGGGTGATGTTTTAACTACACACACTGCTCTCTTGTTAGTGGGATTGTCTAAAGTCTGAGCTGTTTATAAGAAACCCACCAAATAAATTGGTAAAACATCTATTGACTCATTCGTAAATGTCCATCTAATTAGTTTTTTCTACTTTTTAGAGAGACGCCAGCAGTATATCATCGGCCTCATTTCATTGTGATGTCTGAGTCAAAAATCCATATTTAAACACACCGTAAACTATATGACTGGAGTGTGAATACGAGTGTCTGTGATGTTCTTTGTTCTGATCTCCTGCAGAGCAGTTGTTCCTCCTTTCACCCTTGTGTTTGGCCCGCAGCCCGGATCGTCTCATATTCAAATGTAGTTGACAGATCGCCGTGTGGCGTCTTATCTTTGTGGCAAGGCAAACTTCCTGTCTGACGATACAGGATTCTGTTTTCAGACATCCAGACCGAAATCAGGATACCTCGAGAAAAGACACAACTGCAGCACGGTGAAATTATAGAGTACAATTTGTCACCGTATGAATAATGGTAACAGTATAGCGCCCTGTGTTCCTCTGTGGTTTGTGCTCTCGACAGCATTCAAAGAGAAAGATAGGGTACAAGGGCAGAGAGAATGAGAGATTGAGAAGGAGAAAGGAAAAGAATGAAAGAAAAATACCTTGTAGATGTGTGCCAGACTGTTGGGTTTGGAGTTTGGGCACCAAAGTTGAGATGAAGAGGAAACAACTGATTTATACCAAACCCAGAGGAGGTTAAACCTCAGTGCCACCTCTTATAATTCACTGAAGATACAGTGTGTTCATAATAATATTAATAATAATAAATGTTAGTGTACAGCAGCTTTCATACAAGAAATGCAGCTCAAAGTGCTTTGAGGCCACAGATCTCTGGCCCTGTGTGGCTCCTGACATGGACCCAATTTCCTCACTCACAGGGGTGGGAGGCAGAGTTTGTGTGGGATCACGTGGTTGCGTTCAGGGACGGTAGGCTGTGTTCAGGGACCTCGGTGCAGAGCAAAATCAGGTGCAATGTTTTGTCTGCAACACTATGGTATACTGAATTAGAAGCCTTATCTTTGCACATGTGTCAGCACACCTGACTGCTATTGTGTGCTCTTTGCACACTTCTTACCTCAACTTGTGTTTACTTATGTTTTTTTTTTTAATATTTGCTTTGTAAATCATTTACTCATAATAATAATAACTGACCCCACACTCACTGTTATAGTTGTATGAAATCTTTGTGTACTTCTCCTTTATTTCCAGTGTTCATGTATCATCTGACACTGGCTGTTTGAGCATGTAACACATGATTGGGCTTCCAAAATCAGAAATGCAGAAAATGGTGCAGCTTCCCGTCTGGGTCGACTATATATCAACTGCATGCTGGAAACCAATTGAGTGAATGAGGCGTGACACTGTGCTGTCAATCACAGCGAGCCAGTTACCTGAGAGATTGTACAGAAGAGGTCAGGGGAGTCTGACTTACTATATTCATAAGTTGAATGCCTGAATATTTGACTTCCTCCAGAATATACCTACAGGATCTTCAAGGGTTATAACACTGAGTTAGCCACAGAAAGCAGTGTCTTGTCTTACTGCTGGGAGAGGCTATTTATGCAATGGTGCTTTGTGCAACCATGCATTACACTGGGAAAAAAACAACTGGAATATCAGGATACTTCCCACCAAAGCCACGTGTTGGTGCCTATAGAATATTTATGATTAAGATTATTGGCAAATGTTCCTGAGCTGTGAAAAATGCAAACCATTGGGAAAACAGGGTGAGAGACCCCAAAGGAGTTATTACACGAGTCAGCGACTCAGTCATATCAGGAAACGGGGAATAATTTAAAAGGCAAACAGCTGCTGCACAGCTTCTATATAAATCTATCCCCTATACCTCTGCTTAATGTTTGCACTGCAGGTGAACTGTTACTACAACAGCTGGACATTTCTTTCACACTGTGTCTGATAAGGGGAACCTGCACCATGACGTTGCATGGTATATGTCCACTCTGGGACATTATTGGATTAGAGTGTGGCAGCGCTGTAAGTACAGTTATATAAAGGCAGAGAGGTGCATTTCCTCATTGTTATTCCCACGGTCTGTAGAGTTTGGAAAGATCCAAAGTTAGTCACTCTCGGTCACTCTTGTTTTCAATATTAACTTCTTAGCTGACTTTCTAACTGCCTGTCATAACATAACCCTGTGCTCTCAGTGGCCAGGCCACAGACCAACGATGATTAACTCTGTGACACGCTGCCCTCGCACTGATATTTCACTCGCAGTGAAATTACATGCATTAAAAAAACGTCATAAAGAAAGACTGTTAAAGAAATGGTTTAAGAACACGTATATAAAAAACTTTTGAAAAACTTTGGAAAAATGTAAACATTAATCATTATAATTTGGTTAGAGTGCTAACACGCTGATCGGTATAGAAAGGTGAAACTATACATTTCTTACGAACATAGCTTTCTAAAATTGTCCTTGGCTTTTAGCAGAAAAGAAATAAATTGAAAGTTCTTTCCGTGCATTTATCAAAGATCTTGCCGAGCCATTGTGGGAGGTTTGATGACTGTCTGTCTATCCCTTCTACTCTAACTCCTGTGGCTGGCCTCGCCTGCCAAATTGTCATCCAAGGAAGACAAAGCTATGCCTTTGTTCAGTCCTCTTTAATTTGAAGGGAAGAGAAAAGGCAGGGAGAAATTTGGAACGAATCCAATGAAATAGTGCGGGCAATGCAGGTTGATGTTTGTCAAGATAGGGGGCATTTTTAATAAAACAAGGGCCTCTTGTGCTGGGGTGTAATTCATCAAAAAAGCTCCACACCTCTGTCTAGGCAGGGCAAGAAAATACGAATAAGGCGAAAATCCGTTGATAATGTCACGTAAGCGCTTTATTACTAAGATGAAGAGTGTTAGAGGAGGGGAAAAAAACAACAACAGCAGTTCATGTATCATGTGTGACATGTAAAGAGATTATTGTGTTCTGCTTCTCAGTCTTAATATAACACTGCTGGTTCATTTTCTACATATGCAGACTGAACAATCTGACATCGCGCAGGCTGCATGCAAACCATTTTACCACTGCTGATTTAATACAGTGTCGACGGTTGTTGGCACACACAAGAAATAGTGGAAACGCCCTGGGTTTGCAAATGAGTGAGGCCAGAGGCAGTGCCAGAAACACCTCAGAGGTAAAGACAGGTATGCACGAACTGGTTCCTCCATATTTGAAAGGTAAATAGAACCATTGTTCCCCCAGAAGCAGTTCGTCACGCACGCCATACTGTAATATGAGCAGCTTAGCAGATGAACTTGTTTTCAGAGGCTGGAGCGCCAAAGTAGAAAAGATAGGGGCTGAAATGGGAAGTCTTTATGTGGTTTTCTGATGGTACTACTCAATTAGGATAGCAGTGGGGGCCTTAACTATACACAGAAGACATGGGGAAACACTGGTAGCATCATTTGTGAAGAGAAGAGGCACTGGTAATATGGTAATTGGTAAAATTAAGAAAACATGATACCGTAATCATAAACTATTGTGTCAAGGAGGTGTGCCTCTGCTGTAAGAGCCAGAGGCAGGTGAGGTAAGATTTAAATGAGAGAAGAGGGAGGAAAAAAGTAAAAAGGAGAGGGAAAGGGAGGAGAGGAGGAGGGGTGCATGCCAACCTCCTGCCAGCTCCAATTACCAGTGTGAGCGGAGCGTGGCAGCTAGGGCGATGGGTCTAATCAGAGCCCTGCTGAAAGAGACCCATCCCTGTCCTCCCTTCCCACTGGGAGGCTGCTGGAGCTCAATCCCACACTAACATCAGCCAGCGTTTTTCCCTCAGCCCAAACATACTCATCTCAATCGGGGGAAAACACTCCAGACTCCCCATCCCCTTCATAACAGGGGAGCCCCTGACATACTGCCACAAGATACAACACTTCAGCATAAAAAATGCCTGCCTCATTTCCATTCCAGTGTTCCGAGGTATCCTCTTCCACCTTATACTCTCAAGTACGCGAAGTGCTGAATGATATGTTCTGCCATGAAGGTTTTAAGTGAGGGTTTCACCGGGGAGACACGCCCTTCAGAGTGAACATACATACATTTATGAAACATACAGGGGGGAGCATACAGCGTGTCTGGTAATATTCATGAGAAGACATCACTGCTGCATGCTCGTAAGCTGCCCACAGGATCTTGCTTTGCTCTGTATCAATAGTTAATCGAATTCAGCATCAATGTGCGGCATCAAAAATTAAGGCGATACAGGAAGTCTCTCTTAAGTTATTTAGATTATACATTTGACTTGATTTAATTTCAAGCAAGGAATAAAAGGCCTTATGATCTCCAAGTGTGCCTGTTGCCAAGTGATGGATGACAACAATTACAGGTGATACCGCCTTTCATAGTGCAAACCAAAGGACCACAGTGGCAGCAACACAGGCAGTCGCCTCATGAAATATTACTGCTTTAAAATCCACTCTTTTAAACATACATCAGTGCATTATTATTATTGAAGAAAAAGGGTTTACGCAGCTCTTGAGAATATGTAGGCCATTTTGGCATTTCAATTTGCCTGCGTGTGTGAGGCTGTGAAGCATTTAGCTCTAAAGTGATCGCTAAATGTTTGAAAGCGGAATCTGTTTTGTTAAATTTGTTGGGCGTAAGAACTACAGAGATACAGCTTGAGTGTTTTCTATTTTCATAAACTTTTAATCATCCACCTCTCTGCTCGTCCGACCTGCGAGGGAAACTAAATACAGAGCAATAAATGTTCTGTCTCAACTGGTCCTGAGTCAATCTGACACTGAAAAGCAGACATGCCGTCTGCAGAGACGAAGCGAGCGGCCTGCGGCTGTTTCTCGTGAAGAACATCGTCAACCCAGACATTTGCATCTGCCTGAGACAAAGAAGAATGTGAGATGTGTCAGCGGCGGCTGGAGGTGCAAACAGACAGCCGGAGCCAACATGAGTTCGACCTAAGAGCTCCAAGAATAGTTTGATTATTGACGTGATGTGTAAAACATTCAGCACGTTCACTTGGAAACTGTTTAACCACAAAAGATTTATGAGGAACACAGGTAGTGGTGGTGTTGCACTCGGCTGAACAGTGGCAATGGTTATCCATGAACGGATCTGGAAATAACAGCGTTTCCCTTTTCAGTAACATTACGTTTTCACAGTTGTTCCTTGTTAACGTTTCCTGTGGTGTGGTATGTGAGTGTTTGATATATGGTGCTACTTGCAGGTGTTTCTTTCTGAAATCCCATGACATTCAGGCAGCGACTAATGGGCCCTGCAGGGAGGCAGGGAGACCCCGAGTGGTATTCATGTAACCACCTCTACGTTTTTTGACTTGCAAAGCATCGGAGGGCGAGGAACTTCCTCACATGTTCTGCCATGAAGGGCATGTGAGCAGGACCCTCCTGCTCTTCAGAGCAATATCACTTGGCAGAACTCCCACTGCAACATCAAAGACCCGGCAAGGAGGCCATTGATGTAATACTGTTGTAATGACATGAAAATGGGGAAAATCTCCATGGAAAAGAAAGAAGAGAAAGAAAAGCAAAGACAACAAGATATAAAAGTCACAGAGTCACTGAGTCGGTGTGCACAGTGACGTTCACAATTACACAACAGCAGCTTTTTATCAGGCAGATGAGTGGATTTACTACAGTCGGGATTAGGCAGCAAGAAAATGAATGCAAATGTTCAATGTGCTTTGAAACGTGCATCTAAATAGCCTGCACTCCCTGTCGAGCCTGTTGTCTCTGGCACGCTATCTCTTAGACCATGCAGGTGTTATGGCTGTTGCCATGGAGATACTGGTGCATCAAGCAAACAGTCCTCGTAACGTATTAGCGGAATGCACAGACACACTCGCACGTAACGGACCATCGCAAAAACACAGTCATAACAAAAACACGGCTAAAGTGGCTGTTCATACACTTAGTCCTACATGCTAGTGGATGAATCTGTGTGCTGTTATTCTGCTGTTTATCCAAGCGTACTTAGAGTAAAAGACTGTAATGCATGCCGTGACCTTTGAAATAATACACTTTTTGTCTGGCTGAGCAGAACATTTGGCCTTACTTTCTTGCCTACAGGCAGATAATCAATAACAGACATCTAATCCCCCCCAATTCCTTCCTTTTCTTCCCCCCCCTCTCTTTTTACCATCTCCTCTTTCCTATTTATCTCCACTTCTCCCTCTTTCTCCCCCATCTGATATCATACTTCCACTGTCGTCAGGATGATCTACGGCCCTGTCAGATACCCTGTGCCTATTATTTATTCCGCGGCGCACCAGTTAGTACATAACCATGGCCTCCGACCCATTACTGCTACCCAAGGGTGGTCTTCTGAATTCACATGGTTCTGCTGACCGAGTCACCTTGTGGGACAAGCGCTGCTGCACAGAATCACATCCTCCATTAAGTACGCTATAAGAGTAGCACAGCTGTAGGCTTTCATTTTGAGATTACAGCTCTACTTCTTGCCTGGTGGTCCTACTAACAGGAGTTTGATTGAAGACCCTTGAGATTATGGTATTACAGGGTACACGGTTTGTGGTTTACAACTCATTTTAATGTAACTGCCTCTAAGATGGTAGAACCTCGGGGCTCATGGTACATTTCTGTGGTAATGCGATGTGGCTAATAAGACAGGTTATTCCTCCCGGTGTCTGGGAAGAAAGAAGGACAGGACCAAAAATCAGGAAGCGTAACGATTAATGAAATGGGTCTACAAAAGGAAGTGGTGCGGCTGCGTTTGCAAATAAATGAATTAATTGATCCTCTCCACAACTCAAATTAATCATCAGCAGAGCTTTATTGGGACATGTTTAATGTAATTACGACAGATAGGGGGGGGGGGCTTTTATGAGTTCTGAGAAAGGCAGTGGATGTAGTGAAATGTGGCAGGTTCTGTTAATTAAATCCTCACTGACTGGGCTCCTGTGACAGCCTTTACTTATTCCCTCAGTCACAGATAATGAATAATACACAGAGTCTGTGAGTCATTGTCGACAGCCTCAACTTTGATTATGTAGAGGTTGGCTGAAGTGCTGGGTGTTCGCAATTATCACATTCTGGCCTGTTAAGTGGTCACCTCAAAAACATACTGGCAGGATGCAACACTGATCATCAGGAGAAAAGGCGAGAGAAAAAAGACCTTTGACCAAAATTGTATGAAAGTCGGTACAAATATTTCGCTAAAGCAAGATCTCGTTAAAATAGTAATCTGATTCTACTACCTTTTGGGAGGCCCAACATATTTTTATGACTATTCTCTGAAGTTGATTCAATCACCATCTCGGTTCTAATCTCAGCGCAATTGCATCAGAGACTTGCTTTCTCCAACAGTCATAGTTGATAATGGGAGACGACAAAAACACAAAGGGCTTGTTCTTGCCTTAGAAAGATAAAGATACAGAAATGTGTACTACTACTGAACATGCCCTGACACTGTGAGTGTTGAGCAGCTCAACATACCTGAGTCGGAGCGTGCTCGTTTAGTCAACCTTCCCTTTGCAGAACAGGTTAAAAAATATTGATGCAGATGTAACGAATGTGAAAATCAACAGTGCCTTTGACAGCTGTAAGCAGAGCGATCAACCACAGCCTTGAGAAACACAGCTTAGCAGCTTAGTCAAAATGGGCCCATGCCTCTTAAACATGAGAAAAATGTCAAGCTTTCGGTGGATAGTGAGTAAAGCAGTTCTCCCCTGCTTTCTATGGCCCAGTGGGTAAGCCAAGAGGGCTTGGTGTGCAAATGTGTGAGGAAAAGGGGTCGGGGTGAAAGTACTCCCATTAGCCAGCTCATTGAGTGTAGGTATAGAATCCTAACATGCAGCAGGCCCATCCATCTATATCCAGTCAGGGCCTGGATAGTCGTTGACTTGTTGGCCTGCAGGGCTATAAGGAGGACCTTGCTCTTTACCTGCAGGAGCACAGGCCCAGGGTGTTGTTATTAATCACTCAAAGAAGAGGAAGCTGTCTGGTGTTTTTTGTGTCAATATTTTATTGGTCTTGTACGGAAATAAAAAAACACAATGTGAAAAAGATGCCATATGAGAAAAGCACTCAGTAGAACGCATACCTCCGCCAAGGCCCAACAGTAAATTCTATCAAGCTGCACCAAATGGAACACACTCATAGATATCGGTTCTCTAAATGTGCCTTGATTTCTTCCTCCAGATTTCTGGTGGGGGGAAATGCCCTCATAATGTAAAGAAAATCTGAGATCTGCCCCCAGATCTGTATGCGCACCATAAACTAATGGGTTCTTCCCCATACCGCAGCCTTCCCTCGAGTTTGTTTTTGTGTAATGTTGCAGACAAACAAAATAATCCAAGGAGTACCCCACTGAAAACAAGAGTATGCATCAACCGGGGTTTATCCTACAATTAAATGTGAAGACAAAAAATGTAATAAAAGTAAAATATAACAAATAATGTCACAATTTTTAATGAAAATTTATGATAAAGTGTTAATCTGATCATTTTTGAGGTTGTGTGTGTTTTAAAAGAGGCAAAAGATTAGAAACACCTACAATTGACAATAGAAGTAAATCAATTTGCAGAGCTTTATATAATATTGCTAATTGTGCTCTATTGTGCAGGGATTTCTATTTCCCTGGTGTGAGTGTCAATCTTTGGTTCCGTATGACACAGACGAAAGGAGACAGCCGCAGGCAGATGTATCCGACATTTAAGCATTTGCATGAAATCATCTATATGCACCGTACAATACAGGGTGCAATTATGAATCAAGACTAATAATATAAAGCAATTGTTCGATAGTTATGAAGCCAAAAGTAATTTTTCTCTTAGGTCCCGATGCCCATAATCGACGTGCAGATGAAAGTCAGAAGAATTGGCTCTACAGCAATGATTTAATATGGTTTCTTATTCGGCCCATTTTCAAATAGTCTGCTTTTGTCAAATGTTCATTCATTACTGATTTACAATTTACATTGTTATGGTTTCCCTGTGACATGGAGAGGAAATTGAATATTTAAATAAAAAATTATTTGTTATCAACTGTTCCAAGTTTGGGAGACAGGTTGTACTGAGCACAAACCATTTTAAAGTAAGAAAAACAGTATGTGGAAATGAACAGATGAATCTGATGCAATATTGCACTGTAGCTGTGTGCAGGGTTAAGAGCGTTCATATTAAGTAAGCATATGACTTTTGACCCTTAAATTATTAGTGTGATTAAGTATTAAGTGTGTGTGAGTGACCGTTTAGAAAGGAACATGAAAAATGTTCTCTGTTCGAATCATCAGAGCAACGGTGTACAAATGTAACAAAACAAAACAAAAAAACGTGATGTTGTAATTGAGGAAGCAGTGTGTCAGTGTGAATCGAATGCACGCATGATGAAAAACTATTGATAATCACATCGGACATGCTCTCACAAACAAATCTTGAGCACAATCTGTAATTGAATAATAAAAGCCAGTTGCAGTTGCCTGTGGCAGACGCTTAATAGCAGATGTCAATTCATGGACATTCTATTCTGTTCCTGACAATGTGCAGATATTACAGATATTAACAGAAATGCATGTCTTGTCACATCTCCAATATCTCCTCAGAAGCTGAGACAACATCCAGACGAGCAGTTCAATATGTCCTGACAATCGACAGTGGCCATAACTTCAAGTTTGAACACATCACTGCTCCGAACAGAAGTATGAGAGCAGCCAGAGAAAGCAATGTTTGGCAGTGAAAGTTATGTAGAGTAGATATATTAACATAAACACCTGTGCAATGCTGTGAAATCCAGTACAATAGCATTGTAAGAAGTTCTACCACTAGACAGCTAATAATGTGTTTTATTAGCTAATGTTTATGTCCGATGAGCGCGGTGCTATACTGGATATGTGCATGTGACATATTATGAACATAATCTCGTTTTTTCTGCACAGTTATCTTCAAACAAAGATAGTTTTTATTTCAGGGCTGTTATACTTCTTCCTAACATAGAGCAGGCAAGTGGACTTTTGCGATAGAGCACAAAAATTTGTCCAGATAAACTATGAGCGCTGAAGCGCGATGAGGGGGTGAGATGTTTTATGCACAGCTCAAGATTTCTCCCTCTGACAACGAGTACGTTTGAATAATTTCTTCAGCTTGTGAATTGTTATAATTTAGATCTAATACAGAGTTAAATTGATAAATTGTCAGAAAAAAGGAGTTAGCTAACAAGCACTTAGCCACTTTTACGGTTCAAACTCACATATTTAAATCTGTATCACCAGGAGCTGATATCAGCATCACGAATGGATCTGGTTACAGAAAGGTGGAGAATTTCATCTGCGCTTATTTTTGCATTTTTCTTTTCTTACAGCTTTCTGTAGATAGCAAATGTGTTCTTGAGAAACAAGTGTTACTGCGCTCTTTGAAAATCACTGGCCCACTTAAATATGGATACATTTGTCCCGGCGTGAGGTTAACCTTAACATATCAGGAAGTTTAGTAAGTGGTTGAGGTTATGGGATAACTTAGAGAAATGTAAAATCACAGTTTACTTATTAGGACAGTCTGTGTTTTGAGGTTTTGGAACCAATTACATGCAATCAACAATTTTCAACCATTTAGAAAGTGGTGGGAAACCCCAACAAGCTGCGCTGATCAAATGACTTTGTAAGAACAGCTCAAATTCATTGTTTGTGCTCAAAAAAACAAAGTTTGTGCAAACTTTGCACTAATTCCCACAATATTTGTCTTGGTTCTTCTGTTCTAGGAACTGCTTTTCTTTTGCTGTTTTTTATTCATTGACCTCTCTCTCCCACTCCCTCTCTCCCCTGAGGCTACAGACATGATCAGCACTGACAACGCAGACATACCCGACATCGCAGTCTTTACAGATACACCTTGCCAAAAGCACACAGCAATTGATGGACAAGTACAGATGATAAAATGTTGCCTCAAAGGAAGAACGACTCCATCCAGATGTCTTACCTATAACTCGCAAAAAAAAAGTGTCAAATAGCGGAGGATAGAATTGAGCAACCAGGATCAGTGTGGCTGGCGATTGATCATTTGAATGTTTATCATCAATTATATCGCATCCATCCTACCTTCAAACTGAAGATAATAACCTTGAGGGGCCTATTAAACAATTGACTTTTTTTTAATGATAATTTATTGATCACATGCAGAAGGGAGTGTCTTAGAGCTTCAGTCTTGCTCAAGGACATTTCGTCAGGGTGACTGTTGCTGATTAACGTCACAAAAACCATGTCACACTAAAGCCAATTGGAAAAATCTTTGTGCAAGGATGCAGAGAGTGGACTTTTGACAGAAGCTCGTATAATTTGTGACTGGCACACCCTTAATATCTTGAGAAACCGGTTATCTGTGTGACGATGCAATGAACTGACAGACATATCAAACTGTTTATCATTGTATTTTCTGGTTAATTTCTGTGAATAGGCTAACCTTCCAGGATAACCACATTTGGTTTGTGCTTATTCTGAATTTCCTGTGCGTTCTGTCTAAAAAAGGAAGTCGTATAAAGGTGCTACAGCCCTGAGCAAACCTAAAACAGTATTTGTCCTCCATCTAATGCTTGCCCTTGGAAGTAGGGATGTAAGGATGCAGATTGGGTGGCCAGCACAGTGATTTCACCTCGCCATATTGTGTGAGTCCTTGGGAGAAGCACGCAAAGACAGATGCAGTTTGTATCTGTCAGCCTGGATATGATCTACGACGCTGGGCCTCCAGCCAGCAGATGGTGGGAGAAATTAAATCTGTGACACCGACCGTCACAATGGAGCTTGGAAATACAGTGTTTGGGAGGTAGCGGCAGTCCACCTGCAGATTGGTGTGGGAGTGTGTGTATAGAGAAACATGTCCCTGAGTGCTTCTGTGTGCGTGCAAGTTTGTTCCTCTGTTTCCCTTCCCTGCCTGTTTTGAGAAATAACAGCCCTGCCTAAAATGGAAGCCAAACCTGTTCTAACAAACCTTCACGCCCTGCACCACTGTCATCAACAACCCACGGTATTTAATGTTAAACATGAACTGAACACTCACCTTATTTTAACAGCATGAGGGAACAGCTATTAAAATGGCAGCATACACATTACAGAAACCCACGAGCATTCAAAGAGAGACTCACAGAGCGGAAAAAAAGTAATGTGGGGGAATAGCCGTTACACAACAGACTTTATTTTTGGTCATTGTGGATGATTTGAATAGTGCAAAGGAAAGGAGAGGATTAAGTTGTCGGAGGAGCATGGCATAGTATTAAATCATTCCGATATACAGTAGCTTGTGTGTGTATTTATCTTGCCTGGGAAGAGGAGCTATGAGATTTCGATGCTGTTTATCCAGTCGGGTTTGTTGTCCGCTCTTGCCTGGCTCCTGAGATATTTATTACTGGCATTGTGTCGCAGTCATTTTCTGCCTGTGCACCAGGGACTATAATGCATGCCAGGCAAATGAAGGCCTTTTCTAACCGGTGAGGCTGTAATTTGTTTACTGCCACCAAACACAGGTCCACTACAGTAAACACAGTCAACACATCACAGCTAAACTAAATTCAATTAAGTTTTTTCTTGGAAACAAACACTCTTTTAACACTGGTGTATAGTTATGGCCACCATTTTCATCTTAACATTAAAGAGGGATGTGATGGACTCATATGACAACTCTCTATAAACAAGGAACAAATATTTGATGTTTGATTTCAACGAGCAAAGGGTTATTTTTTCAAAAGGAGGATCTTTGAATTCTTGCATATTTCTTGTTTGACCTTTAAAAGCATAAAACAAATTCCCCTCGACATAACAAGTTCAGGAAGGAGTTGCCAGGGAAATTCAGCAAAAGGTGTGCAGCTGGTCTGAAGGAGAAGCTTTCTAATTCATATTCAGACGGCGGAGGATTCCAGTAATGAGAGGGTCTTTTGATCTGGTACCATTAGATAACATTCCTCCTTTCCAGAGACAGGTCCGCTGTCTCCCAGAGGACAAGCGCATGTTCTCCAACGCAGCAGAGAAGTCACGGAGTATATCCAGTTTCTGCTCATATTTGAGGAATTTCCTCGAGTCACAGCGAGTTTCGCAGCCATCAGTTTGACAATTTTATTCTTGTTTGAGCTTTTTATTTTCTTTTGGGGGAGTTTTGCCAGAGAAACTTCACAAGAGCAGTTCAGCAGATGAGGGTTAGGATGTTCACTTTCCAGGGGTTTGATGGGATATTGGATTAATAAAAGGACTACAATCGCTTTGGCTGGAGTAAAGATTTATGCCTTTCAACCACTTGTGTTATTCTGTGAAAGTACAGAAGTGATGCAGACCAAACAGTAATGTGAGCCATTTGGTTCTCATCCCATAAAGGGGAAATAAAAATCCAACATTTGTGTCTGAGCAGTGTTGATTTCTCTGTGATATGTGACCTCCAATTAAACGTTTGTGCTGAATCCCCTCACTGAGAATGATTGTTTCATTTTACTTGGATAATGTGACATATTATTTTTAAGATACGTGTGACGTTCTGTGGAGAAGTTTCCCAGGACTTGTCAGTGCTGTAATTCCCTGGTTGCCGATAGAGGCCAATTAAAACCATGTACTTTTAAGGATTTCGCCATGAGCTATTTCATTAGAATTTGAATGTGGTTTTGTTAAAAAGAAAACTGTCAGCTTCCATATGTGCAAACAATCACTCCATTCATTGCACCAGGGAGCCTTCATCAGTTTTCTCATCACCATTAGTGTTGTGTGATGGTTCTGACACCACCTCAGTCATTTCTCGATCTGAGTCATTGCATTTCACATTTTACATGCTCCTCAATAGTTAACAGCAGTGAAAATATGAACTATTGCCTCTCGACATGGAGAGATGGCAGCACACTGCTTTTAAGACTGATGTTGTGAGCAGAGATGTCTTTTCTGGCCAGCAGTAGCTTATTTCATACATCACAGAGACAAGCACCATTTACCTGGACATTTACTGAGGCAGTTCAATTCAAGAGGGGTGCTCAAGGTCAGAACATCAGCATCGTTACCCAAGTAATGAGTCATTGTTCCCTCTGGTCATCTCTCTATAATACTCTACGACGTCATAGCACAACCGCCACCACACTGTCCTCTGTGTTTACCAAAGATAGGAGACACGCAGAGAATAGATACAGGGGTAGATACACACTGAAAGAATAATAAATAAAAAGTGATAGAACACAGGAGGTAGAAACAGAAGTAAAAGAGAGGGGAAGAGAAACAGACATGAAAGACTGATGGGAACAATGATTATAGACTCAGAACCCTCAGATGTTGACTTAGTGTGACAATTTTAGAAGAACACAACTCACAACTATGCTTTTAGTTCAACCATACACACGCACACAATAATGAGGAATTGCTGAGCTGACTTTGGGCCTGTATGTAAGTCTCAGCGGAGTGACCTCTCGGGCAGGGGCGTGAGAACCACGACTAACAAAGAGCGGGGCTGTTACAGCGTGACAGAATTACATAGTGACTCGAGACTCATGACTAAAAAGGTGCTCGAGCTTCGACTCAGCTATGAAAACATGCCTTAGCAGCTTCACGCAGGTGAGCGACGGGCTAAACTACACAGAGCCCAGCCTCCAATCATCTGCTCAGGTTAAGTAAACAAGAGAGGCACCATTCATCACCGCGGACATCTTCTGTTGGCCTACAGTCAAGAACAGGTTCAGTATAACAAGCAGGTTGACACGTATGCAACTGGAATTTTCCGGATATTCTATAGAGGGATTTCTTGGCATGGTGTTTCATAAGAAGCAGACACAAAAGTAACTTAGATGCAGTGAATTACACTAAAACATTACAAGCAAATGATCAGGATACTGGGATACATTTAAAGTAGTATCAGTGTGACTGTCATAATCCATATTTCACATGATTGGCATAAAAAAATAAAGAGCCACTATATGAAATAATCATAATTAATGTGCAACCTTCCTTTGCTCAGCTAAAACCTATAATCCAGATCGACTTAGTGGTATAATGACATTCTTCTTAATGGGCGTGCTCAATGACAACTTCTTGCAGATGCAAAAGAAACGTGCACTTTAAGTCACAGGGGGGGGGTGTCTTTTCTTTTATAGCTTCACTTTTTGCCCTTTATTTATTCAGGGTAGGTTGACAGAGAAGAAGCATATTTTTCAGCAATCCTCAGCTTCTTTTTTTTTTTTTTCCCTTAACACGAGCACACCTGAAGAGCTCCCTGCGGTTTCTTCAACGCTTTCTCCAGATTCTATCACTCTGTCCAAGATTGGAGGCAGAAACATTCTGACGTGACTTTTCAAACCTGCAGGCTATCACGAGCCCATTAAGGAGGGGGATCATTAGTCTCAGGCTGTTTGGTGCTGCCCCACCGTTTTCTTGTGTAGCGCTGCTGATATGAACTTGATGTATCGCTGCGTTACAAACAATAGTCCAAAAATAGAGCCCAAATGACGGCAATGCTCAGTGAGGGAGTGCGTGTCTGCGTGTTTGTGAATATATAACATGCATGAAAGTGTGTTTGTCTGTGGGTTTGTGTGTGCACGTATGAACACACTCTGAGTTGTCCAGCACATCCTCGGGGTTGTGGGTGAGCCGATTCAAGGAGTTGTTGTGATTAAATATGATGTGAGGTTCTTTTCCAGCCTCTGTAGCTGCATTAAAAACACAAGTCTTCCTCTAACTCTAACATATTCCTTAACATTTGTAATTCAAAGTAGGCTGTGCTAATGAACACTGACAGCATGACTGTCAAATGTTCTGTATCACATGAACTGTTGCTAACTGATGAATACAATTACAACAATTATAAAAACATATACAGTTAAATCTGTGGGAAGATACTTTTAATAAACGATTCCAAAATAAAATCACAGCAACAGGCCTTTAAGATTATTATTATCAGTTTTGACAGGTTGTTTACTTGCAACGCACATAACAAGTTGACGTCGTCCTCTTAGCCTCCTGGTGTGGATCTAACTTTGCCTTGACAAAGCTTCAACACAGACGACAACTTCACCAGCCACTCGTTTGCTTTGGCTGTCTGCCATGTCACCCTGTGCAGGTAGCGTAGAAGTGACTTGCCTGAGCTTGTAGGCTGAGCGCAGCTGTCCAAAGTATTTTTTTTTTCTTCATGAACCTATATTATTTTGGTTTTGAGAGACGAAAACAATGAGACTAAAAAGTGGCTCAACTATGTGAAGAGGAGATTATTATCACAGTGAGTACTAATTAAAGCAGCTTTAAATATGTGTATGACATGAAAAAGCTAATGGGGAATGTTTTCTTTTTGTTGAGAGTTTAAAGACTGTGTCATAGCTGGAGGGTGGCACATGGTGGTTAGCACTGACGCTTTTATCTATGTGTCTGTTGTACACTGCCTCTCGCCAATGTTCGCTGGTTTGGCTCCATCAGTCCCTTGCAACCCTCAAAAGAATCAGCGGTATCGATAATGGATGGATGAAAAATACTTGTACTTGCACATGAGGCTCAGGCCAAAAAAAAGATGGTGTAGCCATGGTTAAAAGTCTGGTTACCATTCAATGTGAGTATACAGTATATACACAGAAACCCCATCGTACGGCATGTGTTCATATGTTACTTGACTCCGAGATAAACCGCTCCAACACACAGGATCACAGAGAGAAGACGACTTCACGCTGCAGAGGACAGTTTCTCACTGTTGAGTAAGACGGCTGTCTGTCTCTCTGTTGCACTTGTACTGAGGGAATCTGTACTATTCTCCTACTTTGCCCCACAACACTAACACTGTGATTAATCCCATCTCATTCATGTGCACGACATGTCATGTTAGTGCTGTTTGTTTATGCAGACAGCTTTCCTCATGATATAGTGCAAAGGAAGGGTAGCGAGAGGAAAAAACTTTTCTTTGAGCAAGAGAAAAGTCCCTTCGGGAAGATTACGCAAGCCCAGCCAGTGATATCATCAAATCAGCGTGGATGGAGAGAAGAAGGGAAGGGTGGGTGTTATGACGACAGAATTCAAACTGGGGACAGAAAGGCTGTGTCTGAATGAGGGGGGATCTGCTTTAATACCAGTGTAATGGCTATGGACAGCAGTAATCCCCCCCCCCCCCCCCCGGCTAGCTCTGGAGCTTTTTTTTCCCTGAAAGTTTCTAATGAAATCAACTCCTGTGGTGACCGGCGCCCACATGACAAAATTACAATCAATTAAAGGAGAAATTCCTGTCCGCTGCTCAGTGATATGGACGGCTGAGCAGGGAGAGGTGCAGAACCCCTGTCCACATGAATCACATACATTAACTTGTTATGGGTGGGATGACGATGAAGGTCTACAGATGTCAAAGCAGCCTGCAGTCACGGAGGGGGGGTCCTCTATGTGGAAAACACTAAGTAGGGCATTATTCTTTAAGTTCTCAGTGACACACAGGATTTAGATGAGACAATTGATTAGATAATTGTGTTGATATGGCTTTGGCAGGGGATTCAGCTAAAGCCATTGCATAGGGAAGTAGGATGCTTTATATGGTAATCATAGATTCAGAGTCATACATACTGAATTGCTGAAATTGACAGAATATTGTTTAAAAACACATTCTCTAAATTTTATTTAAATATGTGTTCTTCTAAGACACCAGCAATACCAGGAATCCACAGAGCTAGCAAATGTTTATGTGTGTGTATTATTAAGGCAAATATAATGGAATTTGGCAGCAGCAGCAAGAGAAGAAGGAGTTAAAGAAAAGAGTGAGACTGAAAGCAAGATGGAGGGAAAAAAGAGACTTATCTTACCTTCAAGCACTGTAAGCTTAGCACTGGTGTTGATCTCGCCAGCACTGTTGGTGGCTGTGCACTCGTAAATGGCTTCATCTCGGTGTGTGCGCAGTGGCTGGATCCGCAGCACGGAGCCCGAACCATCATCAAACTCAATCACCTAGGAGAACCAGAGGAAAACAAAAGGGCAGAAATGTTATTTTGAGGGGCTCGAGTAAATCGCTTCATTGCAACATGTAAACAACATCCATTACTACTCTCAGGTGACGGTTTTACAGATGTTTTTGTTTCTGATATGAGAAAAAGGATTTTAACGTTTGCAAATGTTTCAGCTTGACCGGTTTGTTAAAGGCCTGTTTTCACTTCCTGCTGCAGAATTAGATTTTTCAGGGGTAGAGTCTGTCTTTCCCACAAAAAAATGGCAAATGAAATTATTTTTCCCCCCAAAACATTCATCTTGAATAAAACTGTCTCAATTAAATTGAATCAGTTGTGGTATGTAGAGTGAATGATAATATGAAATCAAATCAAAACATATCGATGCACAGCAGAACCACAAGGAAGATCATATCCAGGCAAACCAACCAGGAGCTTAAACCAATAGTCCTCCCAGCTGCCATGGCTACATTACATTACAGAGGAAACACTGGTCAGAAACAGTGTGAGATCCCACCTAAGGCTCTTCCTTCTCTTTCTATGGGTTCAAAAGGGGGAGGGAAAATACATTAGGTAATACATCAAGGGGATGCAAGGCCAGAGATGGTGGAGCTGAGGAACAGAAGGGGAAGGGTGAGGGTGTGAAAAGATTGAAAGAGATGAAGCGGACTTTATAAATCAAGATGGGAGGAGATGGTAGAGAAGGGAAGCCTGTCTATTCTTGCTTAGGGAAGAGAAGAGCCGGTGTGATGCTCAATAACAGGGCAATTGAGTGTCTGTGCTGTGGGAGAGGAGACTCTGTGTGAATGCTGCGAGCGCATGTGCATGTGTAGATGAATGTGCGGACGAGTCATTAATGAGAGAGGGTTACAGAGGCTGTCTGACGCCCACGCCTGAACAATGTTTTGTCACGTGGGTTGTGTTTGTGCCTGACCGTGTTTACTTGAGCGCATGCGGGTGTGCACGGGGAGTGTTCAGAGATCTGGGAATCGCACATGAGTGCTCACCTCAAAGCGCTGGGAGCTGACTTTCTTGCCTTTCTTCATCCAGGTGATTCTGGGCTTGGGCTCCCCAGTGGCCTGGCACACAAACGATGCAACTCCGCCCGAGATACCCGTCTGGTCCTCTGGGGATTTGACGAAACTTGGCAAGCCTGAGGAGGACAGAGAAACGGGGGCAGAGGGAATTAGAGAATGATAAAAAAAAAAGAGGGAGGGAAAGAAGTCAATGACAGGGAGAGAGGTGAGGACAAAGGAGAGCAGAAGGGAGGGGGAGAGGTGAAGGTGATGTTAGTCACGTCAGCATGTAAAACGTGGTTGTCTATGGGTAACACTTTCTCCACACAAATGAGGTAACCCATGCAGGTTTTGTTGTTTCACACAACCTCAGTCTCTTTGTGTTCCAGCCTGCCACTGTATCATGGTGAATTTCTTGCTTTTGTTTCAGCACCATTTGAAAAAGGGCAAAGTCTGTCACAAACACATTGAAGTTGTTATATCTATTTAATATAACAGGAAAAGAGACATAATCAGAGAATACTCGTCCCCGAAATGTAAAAAAAAACATGTAGAAAACAGCTTGTAAATTCAAATTTTTGGGAGTTAACCAGTTTATTTAGCATTTCAACAGGATCCAATTGAGGCTTCTATTGTGTTTTGATTCTGAAATGTCTTTGAGTTCATTCCAGATGATGTTTTTTTATAAACACACTATAGATTACCTTGGTGAACACTTCTAAACCTGGTTCCTATGTTTGCCTTTAGGGTGTTTTTACCCAGTACCACACCCAGCGTCATTGTTCACAAGACAATGGCGTGCATGTTTCAGTGACAGCCCCGTCTTAGTTTACATGATACTACAATAAGCACACCTATGCGCCAAGCTATGGCTGCCATGCTTTATGCTTTATTTACAACCTCAGATGTGCATAATACAAGCCGGCTTCAAAAACATAACTCGCTGTCCTTATTACCAGCTCTGTCAGCTTGTGTTTCATCTCCAGAGTCATTAAAGAGGGAGGTGGGGAACACCTAACCCGCAGTTATGACGAACAGACCGCCCCGTAGAGACACGCACAAACGGGTGAATCATTATGCTGTGTACACAGAGGAGACGCCAGCCTCCCCTTGCTGAGTACACACTGGGGAAAATCCAGCAATGGCTGCCACCATTCTTTTCCTTTTTATGTCTTCTAATATAACATCGGGTAGAGGCTGGGTGTCGGGTCAATATCTAGTTTGGATAACATTGTACCAGGTTGTGGTATAGATGGGACTGTTAGTGAGCACATTCTCCAGGTCTTATATTATCACCCTCTGCCCTTGCTTGGCTGTAGAGAGAGTGGTGGTGCTTGCTGTCTTTGCTCTAGGACATCTTTGAAGGGGAGCTTTCAGTGCACAATAAAAGGGGGGATGCAGGCAGTGTGCGCATACATAACCGTTTCATGTGAGATGCTTATACACATTCGAATGCAACTGGATCTACGGACAGAGTAACTGAGGTACGAAATGGGCTTTAGGATTAATTTACAAATATGTGTATGCTTTATACTGAGAATAGAGGAATATAGCTGTTATTGAGAAGAGAGTCATGATATTACAAGAATAAAGCAGTGATTTAATGAGAAATAAATCACAATATAACGAGGGGGAAATAAGAAGCTAGGAGAACATGTGCTCTTCCGAGTTCCAATCACATTCAAAATCTAAATTATTGCTAATATCTTTGTTTCTTGAGAATCTATGAAACCCCTTTGATTCTTTATTCTGTTATTTTTAAAACTAAAGAGAGGCTCCATATTCCTCATATTATTGTGAGCGACAGCCTGATCTGCTCATGTTCCCTCTCTAAAATAACAGTCTGTCATAAACACATTCTTACAAAAAAATAACATCAGCAGTTGTCTTACTTCTTAAGCCACATTAATTGTACACACAAGTATCTGGACAGGTTGGTTGTCACATGTGATTAAAGATAGTACACGTAACAGCAGGGATGCACAGCAGAAACCCCACCTCTTCTCAACTTTAAAGGGTAAAATGTAAGCATCTATCTGGCATTATTTATTCTGTTTGTAATCTGTTTTGTGTGTCTAAACCACTGTCAAATAAGTGTCACATTTGCAGAACAGATTAAAGCTAATATGGTCTTTTAAAACCAATCACGATAAGCTAACCGTGACAAACAAAAACACAATCAAATCCACAGCATTTTACACAACAGTGATAAGTTGAATTGCACTGCGGTATGGTGCAAGGGTAGGCCGTTACACGAGCCTGGCGATGCACAACTATCCAACACGTTCATCCACCCATCTGTGACCTGTGACTCTTCCTAGTGCCTAATCCCACCTGACATTTGAATGATATTTTACCCCTGGTTCTCCCTGGGACCAGATTTAGACTGCAAAGGCACAATAATAAATCCTTTTCTACAACAAATCGTGGCTGAGGCGCACACACAGCCAGCAGCATTAGTAATGATTCAGGCCTGATACGCTTTAAAGAGTGTGTGCCTGAGCATGCATCAGTACATGCATGGATGGTGAGTTGGAATCCCTGAGACCTGATTATCAGCAGTAGTTCCTGCTAACATCTGCCCGTAAGCGGGGGGGATCAAGCAGCATTAAACAGTTCTCGGCACATGCTTCAAATTAAGGATGCAAACTCATGTTCTGCCACAAACATTTAACTGAGGAACCGGATGTTTGGAATCATAAGGATTTTAGGGATAAGTGGAGGAAAAGGGCAAACTGGCCCTTGCTGAGCCTTTCCTGTATTAATCCTCTTAAACAAGCTTCCCTTGAATTTTGATAGTTGACCTGTGACTCTTAGGCGAAACTGTGGCAAATTCTGAGCTGTCCAATGTTAATACAAGAACTGCCAAGCATCAAATCACAAGATCTCAAAAAAGGTCTGCGCTGACCCCAAACCCCAGACTTGTGGACAGGGTTAATTATGTCCGAACACACTTGAATGGAAGGGCAGAGGTATTTATTTTTTCCACAGAGACTCGGCTGAGTTCCTCCATCACTGTTCCACCACTGGTGGGTGAGGATATTGAACTCTTCGGTTTGTCAGTTCTTTTCTTAGAGAGACAAAATCCACACTCTACCCTTTTTTCTCGCCTGTGTCCCATTTTCCTGGCTGTCAGGCAGTTGTCACATGAAAACAATGGCGGGGACGAGGTGGAAAACACATAAGCCTACCTATGCAAATCCCTCTCCCTACCACTGACTGCAAGCTTTGAGCCACACTCCTAAGCTTTGATACGTCACATTCAAAACTCCTGTCTTGACACACAAAGCTTTAACGCTCTCCTCTCACTGGCAGAGAGTAGAAAAGTGCTGCCACATCTGTCAGACCCAGCGATGGTTGTAAGACGCCATGGATTCCAGGGCTAAGGTTATCGACTCATGAGTGCCTGATGCTTACCACAGTAATTTATTCACACTAACCAGATCAAGGCATCGCTCTAATTACGGCAACTACCACGTAAAGACCTAAACAGGTTATCTTCATCACTATCAAAGCAGATAAACATGTCTGAATTACAACTCAATCATTGAAACCACTGGTTTTAATGACCAAATTAATGCACCAGAAAGATCAAAAAGTGATTCACATGCAAAACAGTGTTGTTGTACACGAACTGCAGCATGGCTGAAAAAAACACAAGCACATTTTTAACAAGAGCAAAAAGGCTTTCATGTTAAAAATAATGAATGAAATAAAGGTTTTAATCCAAGCAAAAACAATACAGAGTGAAAACCCAATTTTTGGGGGACTAATAAGGTGTTTCTTGTAACTAATTATAGAGTTGTTAGGGAAATTAATTCTAATGCCTGTAAATGTTTAATGTTTAAAAGCGTAATACAAAATGAAACGGTTTAGTGTTCATGATTTAGTGTGTGCACGAGGCAGAAGTAATATTACATGTAACAAATATGCATACGTGTACCCTGACATGGATTCCAAATTTGACCTGGAGGGCATGGTATTGACAAGTCTGCATAGACAGCACTGAAGGAGAATACAGAGCTGCTGACTGCTCCATGTGTGGGATTAAACAGCTTCTCTCAGTTAACCTAATGCCTTCAGTTCTATCTGTGGGGCTTCAGATCGTTAGAGAGATGAAAAGGTGAGGGGGGTTTCCCAAACTCCAGCGTTGATACAGGTGTGCTTTTCTTCAATAGACAGACAGACACTACACCAGCTGTCCCTGTACAATAAACAGCGAATGACTGTGAAGGGCAAATAAACCAGCATTGTGCAATGAAGGTGTAAATGTCTTTTTGTTTTCAGTCCACCAAATTTCTATATGCACGGAAACACACAGCAACATAAGACTGTTCCAAACCAGCTAAAGGAGCTAGCAGTTGTTGGCCAGTAAACACAGGAATCAGGCCTCTCCTTGCTCCTCTACTGTTGACGTCATTCACTCGAGAATGGAGTGAAGAGACCAAACGAAAAGCACACACAGTAACAGCTTTGCGGGTGGTTTCCCTTTTTTCTATTCCTCTCTACTTCTATTCTACTCCTGTCTTTGTTTTTATTCTTTAGGACCCACGCAAATGAGATGAGTACTTGACGTGTGTGTGTGTGTGTGTGTGTTTGTGTGTGAGGCTCGTAATAAATGCAGAGACAGCAGGGAGAGCCAAACAAATAGCTCTTGTGTGGCTTACAATTAGTGTATTCCCAAGCCCGCCACAGTGCCCAGAGAGAGCTACTGTGTGAGTGTCGAGTATCAGGGATCGATACACACGGGGCAGAGAGAAAACCATTAATTCTTATTAATAATGGATTAGCAAGTTATCATTTTCATGAGGCAACACTTAGTGGGAATTTGTCTGATGGCATCAGCACTGGTTGTTTTAATGGAACACTTCCATTAACGCCTTTTCAGGCCATTAGTATGCAACTTGTTTGCAATTAATTCCATATAAAGCTGCCTGCACTGCGAGTAATATACCCCGGTAAAGTCAACTGCACTTCAGGCTGTTTGTTTAAACCAATAAACATCATGTTTGCTATCTGCACTTCTGCTTTACACCATGGAGCATTGTCATAATTTGTTTTCCAAAAGACACGTGTATAGTGCGACCCAAGGACTGAATAATGTGAGGGAGGGTTTCACATAATCATTTCACTTTAGTTGAGGGATTTCAGGTCAAGATGATTTATTTCTATTATCCAGTTTTTAAATTTTAATCTCTAAAATCTGTGAAATTGATATCACCTTATAAAGAGTCATAAAGAGCGATGCAGCTGCCCCATTCACCATAGTCCATCAACTCCTCCACTTGTTCTTGCTGAGTCAGCCGCACCACATCGTTCGCCTCGCTGTGAACTGGCGCACACGATGAATAGGTGATTGAGAAAATATCTTCAGTCTAAATATTTGAAGTTTGATCAGAACTTCAATGAAATCGCAAGAGCAATGTGATTAATCATCACTGAGATACTGTACTTAAGACAAAATGTCTCAACCTGTACAGGAGAAAAGGGGGAGAAAAACATGAAACTTTCAATACCCTGTAGACCATGAAGACGAGCTTTCTATCAGGCCTTCAAGCCTTGTGTGAATTATTCAAGACAGTGGAGAAGAACAGGAACTCTAAGTG
Source organism: Paralichthys olivaceus (assembly GCF_024713975.1). Lineage (NCBI taxonomy): Eukaryota > Metazoa > Chordata > Actinopteri > Pleuronectiformes > Paralichthyidae > Paralichthys > Paralichthys olivaceus. The sequence goes on along the minus strand of NC_091108.1, from coordinate 5,617,532 downwards.
CAATTACCCTTCACTCCTCTCTTCCCAGTGTGAGCAACATTAATGTAATGGCTTTCATCTTCTCAAGCCGATTATGAAAGAGGGCGGCATCTCTCAACTCTGCACTCTTCCTCTCCTCTCGTCTGTCAGTCAATGTATGAAATAAAATAAAAAAATCCACAATGAGCTTTGCTGACCTGAGCCTGGAGTGGGCATTTACAACAACTGTTTAAAAACGTGCGAGAATAAACGCTTCATTGTTTTCTCTTTTGATGCCGAGGATGTGGGTGTTCCTGGTATCACACGATTGGGAGTCAGAGGTTTTATATTACCTGTGGTATTTCAACTGGCGCCCTACCTAGATCTATTCAAAGATGACTCACTACCTGTGGCTGCTTTCAACCCACCTCATTCCTTAAGGGAAAGTTTTAACAGCCATTAGATAAGGGCAGAAACTGCTCTGGGTTTTTCTTTGTTGTCCTCTCACAAAAGCACTACTGTTGGATACATATTGAAAAATATACAACTTCATGCTGTTTTGAAATTATGGTAATAAAATGAGAGCAAACTATAGTTTATATTTTACGGCTTCCTTTTCTCGACGCAAATACCATAATTGCCTGCTGGTTGGAGACTCACCATATAATTAACTGAAAACAACCACTGCAAAGTCTGAAACACAATGTGGACGATTCAAATGTAAAATGCAAAAACCAACAAACAAACTCTCTATGAAGTACTGTATGAGGCCTGAACCTACAAGAAAAGCCTGCTAATGTGTCGCCAGAACTGCAGCGCTCATCTGCATAACCCTGGGGCTACATCACCTCCGATGTTCATTTAGCTCACTTGATGAAATGTTCTCATTTGCACTGTCGTGATACTAAGTGTTTTTTCCATTTTCGAAACTGAAGGACGACTGACTGCTGTATTTGAAGGCATGTGTGGGCGGCTAACTGAGTGTCAATCTGGGGACACTTGCATGCAAAACAAAATACGATGAGGGAAAAGTTCATTTTCAATGCAGCTTGAATATGGAATTAAGCATATAGTGTGGCACCTTTATAATGGAAATTCAAACCACTCTGTTAAGCTGCTGTGGGAGTTTGAAGGAAGACTCAGGCAACTGGTGGGGGGGGGGGGGGGGTTGTTAATGGTGCTGTGCCAAGACCAATGGTCAACTCGGCTCGGACTCTGACATTAATAAACCAGTGTGGGGAAAATGTTAAGTGTGTTAAGTGATCCCGGGAGGGGGCGGGTTAGGGGCTAAGCTGCGGAGCTGCCTCCCTGCTTCTTCGGAGCTTCCATTTTGGGGTTAGCTCATCATCCATCACCACGCTCCCCCTTGTGACCCCACTAACCTCATTAATTTACCTCCCCTTGATTACCCCTCCCTCAGTGACCACAAAGAAGCCCTACCATTGTTCTCATCTTCTCACCCACACAGCGCAGAGGTCTTAGTAAGTAATTCAACTCTCTGCTAGCTAAAATTGAGGAGGAAATTAAATTATGCTACTGTAGGGACATAAAACAACAATGAAATTCTATCTTTACAGGCGCCAATAGGCTCTTTGTTGCTTCCCTTACGATTTAGCGTTTTAAAAAAGTTAAGGTGACCATTTATCCATGAAGTACAGGAGATCCCACTAGAGACCAGACAACGTTTTATACTGCACCATGTCCTCAGGCTGTTTGGGTTGAGTTAACTGCCTTTAAAAGTACCTTAGAGGAAACTGCAAAAGTAAACAATACATGGGTGCTTTGTTCCAAAAGGATACTCAATTATGCTCTGTCTAACAGCAGCTATCTTGAATTTCTCCAAGCACAGTCTGATCACAGATCAGGATGCGTATGGGCATCCTTTAATGCTTCTAACATTTCCCACATAATATCTTTCAAAACAAATGAAATCCACATCATTTCTTCCAAATCTCTGTTAATACTGGATTATTCCAATTCATATACCCTAAGATTAAGTGAGGACATAATAAGCAATGAGTTATAACAGGCAGTGAGTGAGGTATTTAGTCATCTTTTGTCAATAAAGCCGTCACTATGAATGGAAAATTAAAATGTCTTCCCCCATCTGCCCTTTTCTGGAAGGACACTGGCGCTTCTTGTTGTCTTGTGGCACTGCCGAATACGGGACACAGCCGAGGGTTTGGGTGAGTGCCTCTGGCCGTGCCACTGAGCTCCCTAATTAAACTATTAATCTCACATCATTAACCTCCTATGACCCCTCCCTCCCTCTATTCTGACACTGCTGCACTGGCTTATGAAAACAACTTCCCATCAAATCTCTCCGGCCTGCATTGCATTGCTCTTGCAGATGTTTCCCTCACATATATTGCCTTCTCGTGCTGCTTCCATGGAGAACATCTTCCATTGTTCAGCTTTATCTCCTCCTCAGCCTCCCTCTGTGCAACTGTCTGTATGATGAGTGTGGACCACAGCTGTGTGTTAACTGTATTAGTCTCAGAGTGGCTCTCCAAGGTGGATATGGTTACTTTTAATTAAAAAAGAATCAATTCCTCTCCTTTCAGTTTTTGAACTGGGTGACCATATGGACACTTAAAAATACAATCCAATTTGCAGTCACCCAGTCCCCCCCGTCTGTCCGCTTCTTTCCAAACCACTTTGGCACTTCCATCACGTCGGTCCAGTGCAGTCTCTTTAGAAATTGCCAGATCAATCCATGAACCTTCTTTTATGGGTTTGTGGAGTACATGGCAGTTTTTAGGATTCAAGAGGCTTTTAAAAGACTTTTTCTTCTTAGAATTCTAGTAATAGTCACTTTATTTGTTATTTGGGGATATTTCCGTTTGCAGCCATTTATATTTAGCATAGCATCCCCATGGGACACCTCTTTGTGGGCTAGTGATTGGATGAAGAAACACAAAGGCTATAGATATTGTCTATAGAAATAAAAAAACCTGCCAGTAATCTATTTGTGGTACATAGGGGAACACAAATAAGATGCTAAAAGGCGGTCGTATGAGACGGTGATTTGATATAGAAAGTCACTTTAAACTTAAGACGGCCTTGGTGGCCCTGCTGCACCTCAGACGAAAAGCCGCCCGAGATTACAACATGTGAGGCACGGGAGGCGACACATACATCAAAAGCTTATTAAAGCCAATGATATAACTCACAATGACAGCACTACAAAAAGATAACCATTTCATTTAAGTGCTGGGTATGTGTGACTTTGCGACTGACCTTGTGGGCCAGTGGCCTATTGTGTACGAGGAGGCTGTATAGAGAGCTGGTTGATTAGGATGAGCTCCCCGGGGATCGATGAGACGTCTGCGATCAGCACTCGCAGTAATCACTCTGTATTCGGTGCTGACTTAATGACAATATCGGATGTATGTTGTCACAGAGTGTCACTGGTGCTGCTGGTCGTGTTATGTCTGTATTTGTGGTGTTTAATCATTATGAATTGTACCAACTTGGGAATTGTGCCAAACAAACAGTCGTACAAAAGCCTCTGAAATGTAGCCATCCTAAATCAGCAAATATTGCACTGTAAATGGAATAACCTTTAGATTTTATGAGAGGAGATGGCTCAACTTTGCTCACACATTTGCCATCTGTGACAGCTTTTGCCTGCTTTACTGTTTCTACGGGGAGACAAGGACACCAGACTGAACCCATGTAATCAGAGCCATGCCAGGCACAATCCGCCCATAATATCTGTCTGGTGTCTGCCCTGTAATACAGGAAATCCAAACCAGAACTATCAAGTTCACATAACTAAGTTGCATACAAATTACAGACACCAAACGCACACAACCCTGCCATTAGTGGTAGGTGTTATTTTTGCCCCCCAACTGTCTTATTTTAATTCTATGTCTGTTTGCTTTACAGACAGACTCCTTTCCATAAAGACAGGTCTGCGACTTTTCCAACATGTGCTTTCATTAAGCTACAACCATAGGTTAACCTCAGACCAAAGCCAGGCTTTTGTACCAATTATTTCTTTTATCTTCCTTTTAAGATTTAATTCCAATTCCTTTTCTTCTGCCCCTAATCCAAGTATCAGTGTCCGGGTGGTTCCTCGGTAAAAATGCTTGTCCCAGCAGGTCCCAGCAGAGTATCTTTATCTGTTAATAAAGAGGCTTGGTTTTGTGTTTTTATGTGTAAATAATATGATTACTGAAATTAGAGACCGGGGGGAAACCTTGCTCTCACGGAGGCAGAGAACAAAAGATTATGTAAAACATTGTCCACATGATGCCATTGTTCAAAAGCTGAACACAGTAAAATGTTTAGTCCAGCAAACTGCTGCACGTTCAGGTGTACGTGCATATTTAACTCTGGCAAATGGAGCCTGAAGGCACAAAATACTGTCACAATGTCTTTCTCAAAATTAAATAACTTCAGCAGTCCTGCATATTTGCTAAATAATTTACTTTGGACATAAATATCTGCACAATATAGATTCAAAACAGCCCAACAGCATTACAGCTAAATAAACAAGGTCGCATCCAAACTCTGCACTGTGCATCTGACAGACTCAGCACTTTTAAATAATATATTGGAACCTTCCATGCCCCTGACATTACCTTTTCCTCCATAATCTCTAAATAGCAAATGCAGCTGAATCAATTTTGTTTCCTCCCTTGGTGGCAATTAAAATGAAGGTAAAGAGGAGCTCAGGTACACATCATAGCATGACAATAAATATGGTGAATGAATAAATAAATGAATTACTGACTAAGCAGATCTTTTGCAGATCATTTGTTTTGTCAAGAGAAGTAGGATGCCACTTATTCATAGCCCAAAAAATATCTTGCAGTTATTTAATTACTATTTCCAAGATTATTAATCATCAGCAACTAATACATAATTATAGATTTAAAGTGATTCAATGTTTGTTATTTTGTATCAGGGAGGAATCAGATGTTTAGCAACACGACTGCAATGGTCAAATACATGTACTTTGATCTCTAGGTATGAAGTAATCACAGGGCTCCTCCTCTTACTTGACCACTACTACTCCAGTCAAGGTCGGATTTGGTCTAATCCCATTTAGAGCAGAACAAAGACAGTCCCCCTGTACCACAAGAACAAAGACAGGAGAGCAAAACGTTTCTACAAGGTCGGGTTCACAACTTTAAACTGCAAAACTCCAGACACACTGCGAGAGACAAGGGGTTGAGTGAGAGAAGGCAAAGGGTACAGAAAAACAAATCCTATTGGACCCATGTACGAAAGGACAGGGCAGTTGGCGTGGCCGGGTGGAGGAATGGGAGGGGTTGGGGTATAATTGAATTACAGTGACCCAATGACAGCACTATAGGTGAGGTCATGTGTTGAATTAATTCTGTCCCTGACCCCGTCTTAGGCAGGGCAGTGCCTCTTGTCTACCCCTGAGACTCAAAGGCACGGGAATGGCGAGACATCTTTCTGAGAGTACTCCTTCCAGTCAAAAGCTTCATTCAGATTGACAGGAAGGCACAGAGGCCGATGGAGCTTCACTGCATGCACTGTACACTTATTTTTAGTGCACATGCTGAGGCTCTCTATACTCTGGGGCATGCATAGGAGGAGGAGGTATTTCTGTTTGCTGGAATCCACCAAAGACACCTAATTTAAATAGAATCTCCATTGAATTTACATGAATCTTCAACTAAAAGGGCAATCAGAGAGTGCATACCTAACTCACAATATTAATCCTATATAAATCCTGGATCTGCCTGTTTTACTTAAAAATGTAACAGGTTCTTCCTTGGGTTATACCCCTTCACAAAATGCCATGAATTTGGTTGGGTTTTTTGGGGGGTAATCCTGCTTACTACTTAACAAACAAACAAATGCAGATGAAAACACAAGAATGGTGCTCAGTAAAGGGCATATCTCTGCCAAGGACCATGATTCCCCTTATGAAACCACATTTAAATTAACTAGATCACAATTTTTATTTGTATCTGCACCAAACTGGCCCCTAAACATGCCTGAAAAATGTCATTTCTCATAATGGTAAAGAGAGTGAAGGAAGGAATCTGTCAAACAAACAAATAGATGACAACAACCTGATTGTCATAGGCAACTTATCAATATGAAACAATGTAGTGGATTATGTTTAGCTCTTGATAATGTTGGTCCCTGTCAAAATGTGCAAAGTGTATTTTATTAAGGACTTCCTGGGTGAATGACTTTACTTACTATCTGCCACAGAGGAGAACACCGTGCAGCTGAAGAGAAGCAGGAACAGCAACGCCCCTCTGGGCAGGAGGGGCACTGCCAGGTGAATATCAGGCACCATGTTCCAAGTTGGCACTGCTCCCTCCTCAGTCCCTTGCTCGATGCGTCCCACTCAGACAGGATCAAAGACTAACACCTGGGAGAGCAAACACAGGCAGAAAAGAAGAGAAAACATTAGTATTCAAACTCACCATATATTTGCATATATTTGAATGAACATAATAACACGGTAAAGCAAAAAATATCAAAAACAAGTCGCAAGGCAGAACCAAAGCAGACTGAAATTGTGTATACTTGTAAAGAAAACAACAGCGCACAACACTGGGGATCTTTGGCTGCGATAAACAAGGCACCCACTAACCACAACAAAACCCTGCTTGGGGCAGAGGAAAATACAAGTGAAGCGAATGTAACACGCAAAAACTACATCAGCAGAAGAGTTCAAGAAGAAATGCAGTACGCCGCTACAGCGAGGATCTTTGGAAGATATAACACGAACAAAGGGGAGGTCAGGACGCAGGATTAAGCTTCTCGATCATCCTCTCCCCGTGAGGATCAGTCAAAAACCCAGAGGACCTCCTAAACATTACTCCCTGAGGACCGACGCCCACTTAATGTTCCCCATTAAGAAATTGAAACTGTGTCTTCCAGATGGGTTCAAATCAACAAAGTGCCATGATCTCATTCAATGACAACATGTATGCATACATAAACAAGCATGCAACACAGCCCAGGGGACACACACATGACTGGTCAACAAAGGAGTAGCAGGTGTACGACAAATTAACCATAACTGACCAAGCCATAAAACAGAGCGGTCATCTCCATCACTTTAAGTAGTAGGTGGAGACAAAAACAAAGGCCATCTCTCAAAACAGACAGCACATGCACTGATTCTGTGTCTTTTAAGAAATTAGATTTAGTGAAGGAAATGACTTCAGCCCACTGATAAGATTTAGATAAATGATCTCAAGTTTGTTATAGCCTGCAGTTTAGATGTCTAATGCTGTTATAAACAAAGTAACTGTGCATCCCCATAAATGCAGCTAACTTAATTTCTTATCCCAATTCTCTTGCCCATGGCCATCTGTGATGAGTAATCATAACACAGTAAAGCAGACCACTGTATGGTACGGATAGAGATCTCTCTTTCGATGGATTTAAAGCAGCATCTCCAGAAGACAACAAAAAAACAACCAAAATGAGAAAAGTTTTAAAAGTTCAAAGTAGCCCTACTTTTGTCTTCAAGGGCTCCCAGACAATGATTCTGTACAAAGTTTTTACAAGAGGCCTACTGGAATGGAATCGAAGACTTTCTCAGCTAATCTGTTCAGTTTCACTGCCCAGTTTATAGTGGGGCCTGAACAATACTGATATTTGTGGAAAAGAGAAAGAGATGTGCTTACAATGTGCAATATCTTGAGGCTTGCTGGGTGGCCGGTCAGCTCTGGTCTATTCAATTCAGCTAAATAAGTTAGAGTGTCAGGAACACAATGCCTCCAGTATCTAGTGGAAAAAAACCTTTCCATTCTTAAGCCTGTGGAGGTGTTGAGCAGCCCATTACTCACGTGGTGTTTTCAATGCGTGATGTGGAAACACACAGGGCACCACTTCGACCACCCTCTTTGTGAAACAAAGAAAACACTCTGTAAGGCATAGTTCTTGGGAACGCAAAATCTTAAAGGCGCTATGTGTACGTTTTCTCCGGCACCAAAAGTGTTTTTTTTGCCGGGAGTGGGTGGTGGTGATGGTCACTTGCCATTAGCTTCAGCAGTCTCTGCTTTTAAAGGAAAAGAGGTTACAACACGCCCTCTGAGCAGCGTTCCTTCTTCAGGGCAGACTGGCTGCTGCGGTGACTCACTATCAGAAACTGACAAGATGTGCCAGGGCTAACAGGTTAGCATAGCCTCAGTAGAATAAAAGAGGTGAAGGAAATAGAAGCAAAACTAGAGTGAACGCTGACTTCGCTTTATGCCACTAGAGACAGATTTTGGAGAGTACAGAAAGTAAACTGCTGTTGCTGAAGTTTCCCCATGTTTCAGCTGGTAAACAAGTGTTAGCGGACATTGGCTATGTAGCAATGTACCGTTCCGTGTTTCATTCTCATTCTCACCTGAAATCTGATTTAGTTACTTGGCAAAGGGAGAGTGATGAAATGAGCAGCTGCAGACAGATATCATTGACGGCTACCTCTTCATCACTGTTTGATACTTACAGGAATGGGCCTTTAGGCTTAAAGTCTACTGAACCGACAGTATTTTCCAAAGCAACCTACCTTGCATCTAATGAATTTTAAACAGTGAATGCAGCCAACATCATCTATTGTCAGTGAAGGTTCATGCTGTGATTTTATCAATCAGCATTACAATCCTCCCTGCATGTAGATTTTCCGGAAGTACCTACAAACGCAACTAATGTAACACCTCTAGATAAAAACATTCCCTCTGTGTCTTCACCTTCACTGGTAATGAGACTGCAGCTCATTGTTGGTGTGTTAAATCTGTAGCAGTCTGTTGAAGAAAACCATAAACAAATACCCCGGTCAGGGTGCCAAAGAACTGGATCACACCCCCACTCTGCAACCACATCTAAAGACATTCAGGCCCCGTTTTTATTTCACGTTTATGCCCTAAGTTAGCTCTGCAAAATGAGCACAACTCACATCAAGTTTGTTGGCTGAAAAATGTGTTTTGACTCTCATTTTTATGTATGCCAGTGTTGCGTTGGTTCACGTCGGTGGGTAGATAGAGTGAGTGAGGCTGATAGAGTTGGCTACTTGCCGTGCTCCAAACCCTTGGCGGTGGAGGGATATCTTTCACAGCAGATGCCAGAGAGAGGGAGATGCTTTTCATCTTCAATGAGACAAATTCCTAGAGCGAGGTATATTCTTTATTTATTTAGTTACTTATTCATCCCAGCGCAGCTTGGTGCCTCCCAGACCCACACAAACACTACGGGACAATGCTTTTCCCCATGTGCATTTATGCTGCGGTGGAGGAGCTGGTGAGAGATGGACAGGGCATCAATGTGGAAATGGTGCGGTTTGATCCAAAAATCTGAGCAAGTGGCTCAGAGCAGAGGAAGACGCTGTTTGCCATTATGTGGGAGAGCGAGAGAAAAACAGTAAGAACACGTAGGGGTGCATGTCTGCCCTCGTAAAATTGCGTGTGTATGTGTATTCATAAATGATTTATTCTGAAACCTAATTTATGCGTAAGAGAGGAAAATGTGTGTGAGGGAAAGAGTTATCCCTGTATAATTATGGCTAAAAGGATCGTCCAGATTATTTTGCAGAAACTCAGATCCTAATGAATTATTAGTCAGGATGAATTCAGGAGCTAAATTATTTTACAGCTACAGTGGCTGATCTAAATTAATAGTTTAAAACTGTAGCGCACAAACTAAACTAAATATTTTATAATTAAATTGGCCACACCATCCACCAAGATCTGAATATTTTCAAAATTGTGAAGAGCAAAATCATAGCATTCTAGTTTAGGCTCACATTTCCTGTTTGTTAGCCATTTTCTGTTGTTTCATTTTGTCCATATCACCCAGTAGTGCCTTGCTGATGCTGTGTTTGTGTGCAAAGTAAACAATTGAACAAGTTTATGAAAAACTGAATTTTTCATATATTTTGTTTATGCAAACACAATTAAACTGGAAACCCAGGATAGACGGCCCAAATAATAGAAGGTAAAATGAAATATTTGTTTGATTCTTCCACCTCATTATCACTTAAGACATGGACATGTATTGATGAAACAAAGGGGAGGATGTCTTTAATAAATTCAAGCCTGTAGCTTCCTAGCCCGGTTAACCGCTGTTAAGGAACAGCTATTCACAAAAGCCACATTGAAATCATTCCTCTGAATTGCTATACAAAGAAATCTGAAATATATGTGATGTTTCAGAGGTTTGCAACCAGGCTAAAAACAATTTATGATGTAGCACTGAGGCTTCAGTCCAATTTGTCAAGATGTCAAGATCATATATCCTATGCATATATATCCTATACATACACCGTGAAAGAGAAGAGAAGGTTATAAACTGATACAGAAGCGGAAACAACCCTAAATGTCCGGTCACTCTGGAGGGCATCCGCTCTCCAAGTCCTTTAAGAAGAGGCTTTGGAGTCTTGAGTGCCTGGGGAGCTCTTAATATTGCAGAGCAAAACACATACACTCTATATATACAGCATGACAGGCAGAAGAGCTTTAGTGAACAAATTAAGAGCAGAACAATGGAACAGAACATTTCAAATGGTGAACTTTAGAGGACAATGGAGCTTTTGTTGGGAGTATAATGAAAAGTACACACCTATGCCATTTGGTTGTTTGCCACACACATCTGTTGCCTGTCATTCAAGTTATGACCCTGTGTTTGGGTGTAGCAAGGGATTGGCCACCCATGTGGAGGTAGTAGTCTACAAACAATGCAACAGAGCAATGCACAGAGCACGCAGAAGCTGAGTAAACACTACTATTACACTAACTACAGGTAGTATCTCTGCTCTCCACAGTTCCCATCCCTCCTACTCACGTTGTCTCTCTTTCTCCATCTCCATTTAATGGGTCATCCTGAGCGTGGGGAGGTGGGACAGCTGAGATATATGGCTAGCAGTGTGGGGAGCTAATCACGGCCATCTCTGGAGGTGATAAACCAAGACCAGCAAGGTTTGTGTTGGCACAGCCTGCAACGGCTCCATAAACACAGTTACAAGCTGAATTTCGACAGCAGTGTTTTGGCCCTTGATTAGTTCTCCATGCCCTAGAAGGCTCAGTCTCACAAGTCTGTATTCCTTTTTTACCTTGCGGCGAATGCACACCCCAAGACCCCATGAGAATAGCTACAAACTAGTGAGCCACATACTGTACAATGAAAAGTGTTAAGTAACCAAATTAGTTAGTTTCACTCTTACTCTGAAAAGCCTTGCTCTATCCATAGACTCTGTGGTGCACGACTTTTTTACAGAGCTATACTGAAATCCACCTATCTAAGGGTAATGTCCTGAGACCTATTGACTTCTACAGCACTTCTGTTTACAAGCTGATTCCACTGAGTTAATTGTTAACGCTTAACTGCCAAGACGAAGGTTGAGATACTGAAAGACGCCTGTAACAGGCGAGTGCACTTCCTCAAGTTGAGCAATAGAAAGTAGGGAGCGCTGATTATGGTGACCTACAATGAAAGCTCTCAGGTAATAAATCACATGAGTAAAGTGTCTGTCTGGGTGGATGACTCACAGAAATCTATCAGGTTGTTAAATTGGGGGACGTCAATAATTAAGTACAACATACAACTGCCACGTGAAATGTACGTTTAGAAGAAATGACAGTCAACATGACGCACTGTGATGTCAATTGTGATGCATGAGGGTTTAGTCTTCACGCACCGTGCTCCTGATAATCTCCTGATACAGGCACAAACCTGCCTTTCAACAGAAAGCAAGGACCGTGGCATTTTGGCTCAAAACCACATGATACAACGTCGATCAGCATTTAGTCTGGTCGAGTGAACATTTAACAAAACTCAAGCACCTTCATAAATTACCTCTGAACTGAACTGGGGGATTTACAATCACCTCTGGGGGGCTACCAATCTTTGCGGCTACAAAACAATCTGGGAATGAAAGGTGATATGTATTACACTGATATGTATTACACCGAGTAGAAGAGACATACAAGAGTGCCACTTCCATTTGAATTTATTGAAGAGTGATTATTGGAGTTGTCGAGCTGCAGAGCAACGAGAAAATGGCTTGCACTACAAAGTGCTGGGCAAAGGGCCTGCAATAAATCAAAAAGCAGACTCAATGTAAAACAGACATTCATCAAATAAAAGCAATGCTGTGTATACCTGGAACAATCGACTGTATGAAACTGCTCTCTGTAAAGTGATACCAATCTTAGAAACCATGTCAACAGAATATAAACCAGTTTGGTTTAAGAATACTTAAATTCCAGTGGCTTTTGTATGGAATAAGTTGCTTATACAATTCATCCTATTTGTTGACATCTCTGCAGTATAGCTGAGACACTTCTACTTATATTCAAATGTTTTATCATTACTATATTGATATATTTCTTAGAGATCAAGCTAATGTCTAATTCTTCAAAACTAAAGCCTAAATAAAACAAATGGAGACAATAATAAACCAACAACAGCCTTGTATTAAGTTAAGTTCAGGTTCTCCAAAAGCCGATAGCCTTGCCCTGGTCCACAGAGTGGAAAAAATATAAAAGTTGCTTTTTTTCTTTAAGTTTACAGAATTTTAAAAATGAATAAATGCATAAGAATGGTTATATGCTATGGCCAAATATTAAATTAGCAATATAAACTGAGATGCATTCTCATCAGCAGATGTGCATATATATCAAAAAGAAATTCATACTGTCAAGCAAGAGATATGGGCTAAGACGTCGCCACTCGACAGTTTGCTCATGGACAGATGGTGCCATAAAATGACTAGGCAGGCAACACAGAAGGCACTGACTCCCCCCCCCCCCCCCCATACCAAAGAGAGGACCTCAGCCACCCCCTCCCTCCCCACCTCCCGGGCAGAAAACCTCGTCTCCGCCGGTAAAAGACAAACAGTGAAGGTATGTGAGCTGAGAGACTGGCGAATACAGGGCTTCATAGATCAATAGCTGGCCAAATACAGGTAGTTGTTTCGGGCTCAGCTCAATCCGCTGATCTATCACAGGTGGATTTTCAGCAGCAGGAAGGAGCTGACATATTAGAAAAATTAGGCACAGGAGAACTACAACAGAGCATGGGAAGATATGGAATACAATACGGACTGTAAACACACTGTGCGAGTATGTTCTCTCAGTGGTATTGCCCAACTTGAACGAAAGCTTTCCCTTTATCTTCAGTCTTAAGCGCACATTTCTCACAGGTGGCATCGAGGTGTGAATATCGAGCCTAACTTTGTGAGTAAGCATGGGAAGGGGCTTTGGAGTGCTTCATACTCTTCAGCAGGTGTCTACACTGTTCTAAATCAATTACTTCTAGTCAGCCGGTGCTTAGGGTAGGGGGGTATTATAAATCAGCTTGGTGTCAGGCCAGATTAGTGACTGTAACGGCCTGGGACAGAAGCTCTTTGGCCAGCAGGGACCCTCCAGAGGCTGACATGTGAAAGAAGCTGTGGCCTTGGTGCTCAGTGACAAAGCAGCAACTCTTGTGATTGTTTGCCACAATACTTTTCACTAGGGCTGGGCTATTTCAGGATGTATATTGTGAGAGTGTGAGACATTTCCCTGTGGCTTTTCTATTCCTTTAATATGCATAGTCACTGCAGAAAAATGATGCAAATGAAAAAGCCTTCTGCCACATGTCCAGTAGTACAACAGTGGGTTATGCAATTTGAATTCAGGTATTTTGACAGAATTATACTTTATACCTTAACATGTGCTACTCTATATTCCATCTATGTTTTGTTCAAATTATTATAATTCTACATATATTAGAATTAACCTTGTAATACCTGGGAACTTGGAATCAATGGATTCGCTAGAGTGCAACCATTTACTATTCGTCAGATAGTCGAGATGATTCACTCATTCATGAGCACCGGGTGGATTGTCTGTGCTTGTCCAACTGTAATCTTGAAAGCAGCTCACTATCTCTCTACATCCTTTTACACAAATCGTATTCCCTTCAACCACTAAACACAGAGGTGATATCATGTAACTAGCTTACGTTCACTTTATGACAGAATCAATTTTTTATATGAAACAGGATTGCTTGTCTTCAGTTAGAGATGAAGTGGATAAATATAGGGCAAAATCCACCCTGGTTTAAGGTACAGAGGAATAAACCTAGTGTTTACACAGGGAAGGGATAAACTAACGCAGGCAGGGCTGAGAAAAGCACCACCTCTATAATCAGGCATCTGCGGTGAGAAACAGAAACAGTGTACCTGATGGTGTCTGAGGCAAAGCATACGGTCGGATTTAGGAAGGAGGACCCCTTGACGAGAAACGTGTTTGGAGGAATTAAAAAGGTACACAAACAAATGCTGTTGTGAGACAAACCTACAAACAAAAAAAATTTTTACACAAAGAAAAGACAGTACTGGGGTACCTGAGACAGTTAAGTCCTAACAGATTTAACATGGGTTAGTTGCCTTTGCAAATGTAGAAAAGAGGATCCCTGAGGTCCTAATCCAACTCCTTCCCTGCCTTCTATTCCAGGCAGTTATCCTCTCAGTCCCTGTCTAACTAGAGAAAAAAGGCTGATTCTAATAAGCTGTTCTGTCTTTCTGACAGTCTGTGTTTCTCTCCATCCCCCTGTTTCCTCCTCTCTCGCTCTCTGGCCATGTCTCCTTCTCTGTCTCTTTCTCTTTGTGTGAGCCATGAGCCAGTCTGTTGGAGCAGATGGAACCATATATCCCCATCCCTCTCCGGAGGCCCGAGGATTTAAAATGTAAAAGAGATGAGTGCGGCATGGGCAGGGGCTAGTGGATGAAGGGCACGAGAAGCCGGGTGTCTCTGCTTAGACCATGTTCATCAGACAAGTACAATGCCTCTAATGACTGGACATGTGCTATAGAGCAATAAACTAAAGATGTAGACTCTTAACTTGGCATTTCTGTCCTGGCTGAGCCTCTGCAGAAAACTGTATTTTATTAGTAATGGCATTCATCCAATAATCCTCTGGTGCTGTGGATAGAAAATTCTACAACAACAAATTTGATCATCAACTAATGTTTAGTTGCCCTTCAGTGGGCAAAAATATGACTGGGATGTGAAAATTACAGATATTTGCAGGTTGGTACCAATACCATTGAACACCCCCCCACGTAGAATTTTGGCATCGACTTGGTACATATGTATTGGTTCTCGTGACATCCCTAATGCTGATAGTTACTGGCCTTGGGCAAAAACGAAAATAAATAAGGAATCAATTAGGATGCTCCTCCAGAGGCTTTCTGTCTATGTTACATAGGCTGTAAATGTGGAGTCAGACCTGCCTTCCTCCACATCTTACCCCAGGCCACCTCACAGGTAATGAGAAAGTAACTGCACACTGTATCTGTCGTCTGGGAGAAGATTCTGCTTCGTCCTCAATCTCAGCCTGGCAGGTTGACAGACAGCGAGACCGAGGAACAACAGGAGGACAAGGTTGTGAGCAATACAATCGATTGCCAGCTGACTAGCAAGGTCCATTATACTGACAGGCCAGAGCCACAACACGGCGACCTGCACTTCTCCAACGCCCTCATTACTACCTATGAATCTCTCACCGGGGCCGATCTCTCTCCATCGTGCTCTCCTCTTTTTCTTTCTCTTGATTTCTCTCAACTGTACATCTCCCTGACAAAGCAGGAGACTTAAAAAACTCAAATAATCTAGTGGAAGCATTTCCAATGAAACAAAAGCTACCTCTAAGGCTCTGCACTTTGCTTTGTGTGTATGCAAGCAATGGATATAGAAGAAAGACGACATGGGGTAATACTCTGTTCTTGAGAAAATACAGCCCAAATGTACATTTAAGCCACTGCTATCTTGAAGAAATTTTACCTGCCTACGAAAAGCTCACATTAAACATTTCTCCCACTATCTCTCTGTCTTTCAGCTATGCTATCTGCTCTTCTTGTCCTCCCCCCTAGCATCCCTCTAGTTATTCTGAAATCCTTAGTCCTTGAAAGACTTATTTATACTTCCTTCCCTTCCCCACCCCTCTGCCTCACAGTACAGCTGCAGATAGGATTTACCTGCAGCTGAGACAGCCTCCAGACTATCAATTACCACCAGTGTAGAGTCGCTTTTCTGTAGCTTGGCTAACAAGACAGTCACACACACACATACACTCAGCATACATGCGCACACAGACACACACAAATCTCTTGGCCCCATCCAGTTACAGAAATTCTGGGTTGACTGTGAGTCATAGAATTTTACTGACTAATCAAATAGTTAGATGAAAATCCACTTCATACAAAATCCACAAAAGAGTGTCTTTAGTGAATCAGTGCCAGTGAAAATACATCCAATCAGTAAAACTGGTGTTTTTAACGATGCCAGAGATTTAATCTTCGAAAAAGAAAACAAGTGGCATTCAAGGAAAATCTGTAACAATTAAAAAATGGTCACTTCAAGCAATAGAATAACATGTTGAAACGTTAATTATGAATCCTCAATAATAAATACACTTATGCAGTGACTCACCAATATACACATACACATATGTTCAACGACATGTAAGAAGAGGCAAAAAAAGTGTGGCGCTTGCATTTGCAAAATTGATTACAAAATCAAAAAAGGACAAAAGTGCAAAACTTGGCATCCTCACTGCAGTTCATTTGACTGGTTGTGATGTTTGACTGGTCTGCAATGTGCTGAAAACAGAGATCTCACCAAATTCTTCCTGACATATCATCTAACTCACTGACACTGATTAGAGTGAACACCAGGCCGTTACACATACAGAAAGACACGCAGGGACAGGACCCATCACTCACCTAAGCAGATCCATCCCGAAGCCTAAAATGCCTCTGTCAGCTCAACAAATGAGGAGCCATCACAGCCACTGTTGTAGTTATTTCATAAATTGGTTATATGCTATCTTGCCAGGTGCAGTTAAACCTGGCTGAGCATGTTTGGGCACAAGGCATCAGTTTTGATTCACAGGCTTCGTGTTTTGTTGATGCACCATCACAGGACAACAAACATCCAGGAAACAGAAATCATGTAAGGGGCCTAGGCTAACATTTCCTAATAAAAGTCTTATGAGGACTACTGGCGAGAATCTATCAGTGCTCATTCATGTAGTCAGTCCCTACAGCCCAGTGTAAGCCTGTGAAGACAGATCTGAGGAAGTGAATTCCTTTTAAGTGAGCCATCGTGTCTAGCCGTGACAGTAGCACAGTGATCATTAGGATCAAATATTTGGGTCAAAAAGCAACTGAATGTGCATTAACAATGGACTCTCTAAAGCTTTGAGACACTGGCCGCTCACTTACAATCCATAAAAAAAACTACTAACCCTGTGAGATAGTCAGCAAAGGAATTATTTTTGTCAAGCTAAAACCAACATGTGAAAAAACGTACTATATATTATTTACCACATTTGTATAAAGAGATCGACTTACAAGTGAGCTTGTTGAGTTTACAGCACAAGATGTAAAGGGTCTTTACTATTTACTAAAAGGGGGAACTAGTGATCTTTCTCCTTCCCCTTCCCTTAACCATTCCCCTTGTCTGACTGTCAGCCAAGGCAGCCAAGTCTCCCATGTTTACTAATGTAGAAGCAACCCCTTTATCAGGGAAGAGATTTGTAGGGAAGAGGCAGGGGATTAGCCATCAAATTACCAGGCAGACAGCATCCCTGCTCCAGGGTTGTGAGGCAGTAATCTCTGCGGCTGAAGGGGGAGATCCAGATAAAGGTTTGGGATTGGTGCTGTGGCACTCCAAACTCCAAACTGTGCATAAGTAAAATATTAAAGTGTCTTTCAAGGCAACTGCTTTTTTTTCAAATCAAATTCTTCCCTTTGCTATTTTTGTGATAACTACATTCATAGGACAGGATAAAATTATAGTTTCTCCCGTGTTGCTGGGGTATTCAGTATCATTACGTGGCATGACACCCCCGCAGTGCAAGACTTTTGGTAGGGTAAACCTCTCAGACAGGAATGCTGTAGCTAGGGCAGGGCTGGTAGAATTAGATTTCAGTGGCCTTGCCCATGGTTCTTACATTGTCACCCGGCTGCCCTCCCTTAAACAAGCGGTGCTCTCCTCAGAGAATACCCCCTGGACACAGGAATGTTTCATCAACGCCTCAGCCCCCAGCATCCTTACAGGGCCACAGTGGGCCAACAGGCGCTGCAAAGGCAGGCTATAAATAAGTCAGGCATTATAATGAAACAAAATGAATCTCCATCCATCTTCCCAAAACAAGCCAGGGACCTCTGCAGGAGGAGGAGTCATTGCCTGTTTTTGAGGATGACCAGCAAGACGAATGCAAGCTACATGTTATGCTAATGCTGAACGTCACGCTCTAAAACATGCTACACACGTGCTGTACTCTCAGGTGCTAGTATGACTACATAGAAGCCCATGTGTGTATAGCAAGACCATTTGATGCCATCTTATGGACAGCGAGAGGCAGAAAAAGTGGAAATATATGACATAATTTAGGAGAACGTGAGAGGAAGGCTGGTAAAGCAATCATGTTGAATGTCATGTTTAAGCCAGACACTTGAAGAAATTGGGAAGCTGAGCAAACAAGGGTGCTGGTGAGGGGAGAAGGATAAATCAACCACACGACGATACTCCCAGAACGAAGCACCAAATAAATCATGCCTACATTCAATTTTATTTGCTTAAAAGCAGTTTAGCATCACAGTTATACCCTCATACTAAAGACCAAGGTAAAGCAGCAACCTTTAATTCTACTGTGACACAAGCCCACAGGCAACATCGCTGACCTTGTGTTTCTGCAGAAAAAAACTGTTTAAGGTATAAGATATTATTCTTACAGTAATTCAATGATATAACACCAGGGAGGTGAACAGTATCATGCAAGTGACCACTGAACAGTGACCCATAGTCTTCTCCTGTGTTCAGAAAATACTTTAAAGCAGAGCAGAATTTGTGAATTATTTGTCATGGTCCCTGTTCCAACCTGCAACCTGCATCATTGCACATTTCACACACACAAGCACAAGCTTTGGCCTTGTCATACATACAGAGCACATAAAAATGCAGCTGCCTCTGAAAATGGAGGCTGTTTCAATCAATGTGGAGGCGTAATGGGATGATGTGGAATTGAAATGAGTTTTGTGCAAGGAGGGAAATGTCCTCTCTGACAAAGCGGATTTGTGCTCCCATTGAGGAACTCATGGCTGTAATGCATAGAGCTAAGATTTTAAATGGAAGGTGCAAGGCTATGAGCAAATAACAGACCTCTGATGGCTGGCTGGAACTGGGCATAAAATGTAGACAGACACGTTTAAAAAGAAGAATAGCATGCGTTATATAAGAAGAGAAAAATGAAGAGGGCTGAAGGAAAGTAAGAACTGAATATGATCTGAGCCTGAGCACTATGATCCACTTATTTTCATATCACTTTAAATAGACTGGAGCTAAAGCTGCACTCCCGCAGATATAGTAGGTTTTCACAAGACAATTTCCATTCATCCCTAATTGGCATCAAAAATAACATCACCTGACTTAAAATAAACCTGTCTACCTATTTGGATACGATCTCAAGTCCAAACCCTAACCTGTGTTAAACAAGCTAGTGTAGATGTCAAAGCATAGACCTAGTTCTATCAAATGTGCTCTGTGCTTGGGGCAGCTGAGGAAAAGTGTTATTGTCAAAACACTGCTTATTTTTGTGCTTTGAAAAAAGCCCCTTTTTCTAATCCTCCTCCTCAGCACCTGTCACAATGAATGATCGACTGTCTGTAAGAAAGAAGTGTCACAACTGAGCCCAGAAAGTGACTATCAGCACAGCTAACACATCACACAGGCGGTGGCCGCTGAGTGACATTGCATATTACACGGGATGAATCTTGCTCGCTCACCCATCACTGCATAAACATGTTATTTAGCACAGAACAGGGGATTGACAATTAGGCCTTGTCATCATAAAAACATCTACCCACGACCTTGTCACCATCACGCAACATCTCCTGACACACGGACAAATGAAAAGAGAAAAAAGATCCCTCTCTCCTGGTACTTTAAGGTCTGAAACCTTTTTACAAACACTTCTACACAGCAGCTTCAACAACAAAGCTTTGAACTTTAATAACTTCACAAAAGCTGGAAGGTTTTTTGTCTACTTACAGTATGCGTCATGGACAAAATGTCTGGCTCCTCTGACACAATCGTCTTTACAGACATTGATCAGTGATTGTAAGCAACCTCTTTCATGTCCCAGCTGAGATGAGAGTGATTAAGGAGATCCATCATGCATTAACAGGCCATTACACATCACCCAATTCAGCAATGATGAGAAATCAAGTTCTATGGAAAAATCCATATGTTCAGCCTATAATTACTTTTGAGCAATCCGATGGGGAGAAAGAATGAGTGATTGACTGTTCCATACAGGCTAATTCAATAGGAAAGACTTTAGCCAGAGTCGTCACTGAAGAGAAGGATCATTTGTGTGTTTGGTAAGTGAATATAATAAAGAGCAGTGGTACACAAATGACAGTAGTTATTTCCTCAGGTCATATCCTAGAAATCACTTAATGTTTCTCTGGAACGTTGTCAGTGACGAAGTGACTGAGGCACAGTCATAAAAGTGGAATGGAGGGTCAGTGGCCTGCATGGTAAAGGTGAAGGAGGACGACCCACAGGTCAGCCAGTGTGGACAAGAGTTGGCTTTATTTGAACATATAACTGTGGCGTAACCGTCATTTGTCTTGTTTGTTTATGCTGCTGAGCAGCCGAGCAGACATCTTCACAGTTCAATCCATGATAATTTTTCCTCAAGATTACTTTTCTTAAAATCAAGTCTGGGCTACTCCTTCAAGTCAAGACTTGAAAGAGTGTGTTGCACAGTGAGGTTTGTACAACTGAACTCAAAAGGAATATATATAAACAATAAAGAAAGCAAGCTCTGCTTTGGTTCGACTAGAAGAGAAAATACAAAGTTCTCATTGCAGTGAGACAGACCTGTGGGGAAGTCTTGTAATTTCAACAGCCAAACAAAACGAGACAGATATGTTGGCTACACTACGTTCTTTGAAAACTTGAGACGCCTTTGATGGAAAAGAGCAAATTGCTAAAAGGATATTTTTCCTGCTGACACTGGCAGCTTGTACTTTGTACTGTGCAACAACTGCCATATGTATTGTTTCTACTAGCGAGATGAACTCAGTGCAAAAGTTTTCTCAAGATTTATGTTGTAATAAAGAGAAGATGCATGGGATTTAAGACTTTATAAAAGCCGAAGGGGACATTTAGAGCTGGTTAGTCTTCAATGTTTTTGCGTGTCTGAGGTCTAGTCTTCTGATCATACCAGTGGAAAAATAAACTCTAAGCCTTTGAATAATTCAAGAAACAGGACTTGCAAGTTGTATTTGTTGAAACAGAACGCCTAAACATTTTCCAGAAAATCATAATTTTTGACTTCTAAAAGTTGTGCTCTTCAATTATCTGGGATTTCAAAGGGTCTCCTTGAAGCCGGAATTCTTGTCGCTGAAACTTTACCCTCCAGATTGCCCAGGGAGATAAAGACAACTGGAAAAACAGGTTGTTTGGCCTTAGTGTAGGCCTAATGCAGTAGAACGGCAGGGTGCCTCACCTTAGCAGCGGTAGCTAGGGGACATTCTATGGCCCTTCTATTCAAAGTCCTCTGAATACGTAGGGGAGGGCTCGCACCAGACAGGGCAATTTGCCAGAGAGCCGGCCAATAGAGCTAAGCCGAGACGAGGTTAAACTATTGTTTTGGCTTAACAAGCAAGAGTGAGCAAGGACAAAAGACAAGGGGACAAAAGAATAGTAAGAAAATACCTGACCATTTAAGTGTAACACATCAACTTACTTTGTTACTTTTATTATGAGGAGAGTTAAGAAAGGTGTATCCCAAGATGAAATAAAACACAGTGGTGCCGGCAGACAAAGACAGATAAAGTTCAGAGTGGAGGGCAGCTCAATTTCAAAAAATGCCCCATGCCTCATTTGTTTTTTGAGAAGCAATAACTTTAGTTTATTTCACTGGCACATTGCAATATTCCTGTGGTGCAAAATCCACACTTACCTATGCATATCAATTAGGTCCACTTATAAATAAATCCCTCCTATTCCCTTTTAATGTGAGGCTCTTATTCCAGAGAGAGAGAGGGAGAGAAGTATCCAAATCCTAGAAAAGACAATCCAGCAGGATCCAAGAAAGATTATCCCTGAACGACGTCTTATGAAAAAGTGTTTGAGAGAAAGTAGTCTCCAGTTCCTGCTCAGTTATTCCATTTTCAGCGTTTCAGGAACTGTCTTTTGGCTCCCACAGCAATATGTTTCCAGCTGTGGCTATAGAGTGATATGGCTTGGGGAGAGATCCTTCAGAGGCAGAGCTTGTTCACACACTGAGCGGGTGTTCAGGGACTGCCTGGAAGAAGCCAAACCCACCGTGTGATGTCACAGGAGTCAAATTTCAGTGTGGAGAGGGAGGAGGCTGCAGGGCCTTACCTTTTGAACCTTGACCAATGAAAGATAATTTCGCAGTTCACCTGCGTGCAGAAAAAAAAGGTACACGTGATGTTATGTATTCCTGCTGCTTAGAGACTCCATTATGGCTTATCTATTGACCACCTTCCAGGGGGGGAATGTGACCTAATGTAAGCTCATATGCCGTCTAATCATAAACCTGACGGCTGGCTGACATGGCCAACATCTTTAATTGTAATTTTAGATTGGAACTCCTTCATGTATTTCAAAATCAATTTGCCATGTCATTATCACAGAAACATAGGGGTTAACAAAGTTTGCCCTTGAAACATTTAAGCATTCCCAGGGGACTGTGCCAATTTAACACATGTCCAGCTCCACGTTTTGTTGCTAATGAAACAGTTTCAAAAAAATAATTTGGCCTTCTCCTCCCGAAAGAGGTTGGAAGAAAATAAACAGGCAACATTCTCAGTCTTAAATCAGCAGGGTGTTGAGTATGTACACACACACACACATACAAACACACTGCTTCTCACTCCCTGCGGTCAAACTAGCTAGCCATGGAGCTAATCATCCACAACAGATGTTCAGAAATGTTCAGTCGGATTTATGACGGAGCTCAGAGGAACAGCCAAGTCAGCCTCTGGTGCTGTTTTTTTCTTCCGCTCTATAAGGACAAGGGATTGCACTGAGAGAGGATGTCAGCACAACCATTCTCTTCCCAAAAAAATTCCCTCACTCTCTAAGATTCACCATCCGAGACGACAGCGCCTTAATAGATCACAGAGCCTCGGGACCTTGGGGAGAGGTTTGCCCATTTATCCCAATAAAATTGTGTGGACTGTAACTCGCCCTCCACATAACAATGTTATTTTAAATATATCAGTGGCATTGCTGATGCTGCAAGCCATGACCCAGACCGAGACCAATGTTTTGCCATACTTAGTATTGTGTTGCTTTAATAATTAAATTATACATAACAACTATATCATAATATGTTGGTACTTTCTGAGAAGGGAAAATAATCTGTTAGCATTGCTACACTGTTGAATGTATTCTTGGCTTATATTCTGCTGAAGGAAATGGCAAACTGCAATGTGTTGTACATTTTTCTTTGTTGTTAACAATGGGAGACATTTTACTGGAGGCTACATATCTGTGCACACAACAGACTTTTCAGCAGAAAAGGAAAAGAACTGTTTTATCTTTAACTTTCATTCCAGTTTAGTGCAAATGGGATTTGGGTCATCTTTTTAAAAAGTAATTCAATTTTAATACTCCTAAATATAAATGAGATATATTCCAGCTGTCCTGCAATAATCTTACTAATAAAAATGGAGAAGTAAGTAACCACCATTGACAAAAAGATCCTAAAGTTTACACCATAACTATCTGCAAAGAAAAGGAGAGAGAAACACCAGTCTGGACATTTTTAAAACCAATCATCCTTTGCAAACTAATGAGATTTCGAGGGAACCTTCAGGAGAATAATTATTTCACCTAACAAGCCGCTGAGGAGAGGAGAAAAAAGTACTTTTGTGGGTGTAACCAGTCTGCACCAGCTCAAATGTCACATTCATTTGAAAATTAAATTGCTGAACAAATTGCACGGTAGTAATAGGTAGAAGTAAAGATTATTGACGCGGAGTCTTAGCAGAGTGGGAGAGAAAACTGTTGGATTCAGCAATGTTAGTGTAATATGTCAGTTGCACAACACGAGTTCCTTAATTTTTAGTGTAATTTTACTGCTGTTCTTCTCAAAACACAGATGGAATTGAGCAGTCACCCCCTGTGCAAGATTGTAAACTGTTGCCCCGAGCCAGTTCTTGAAGCTCTGGCAGTTTTAAGACTTAAATTTTGCCCCACCCCCCACATGCTTGAAAAGAGTTGAAAACACCCCCCTGCCAAGTCTGAGAATTTATAACACTGTGACAACCACCCATCCCCCACTAATTTCATTAGACTTAAAAAAAGGTTGACAACCTCTTCAATCTGCAGCAGCCAGCCTCTCCTACACTTAAGCCAGTGTGCTAACAATACACACTTAATAGATTCTAGTGAAAGCTTGTTTTGTGCGATCAATGCTTTTCTGGGTTTTTCAAGCTTTATTTTTGTGAGTTATTGCACGAACAAAATCACTTGAGCAGCTCCAGGGTTTTCTGGAGGTGTAGAGCACCTTGATCAAGCCAGACACCTATAGTCATCATCCGATGGGAGAGTGCACTGGCTACTGTAGATGAATCACATTGGCCCTGGATTTTATCAATATAACTGTCTGCACCATCGAACAAGTCTGCCAAAAACATTTTAGAAAGTTACAGCATTGAGGTAAGAAAATGCGTTTTTTGGTGCAGGGACAGACAAGCACATCGACTGAATGATAGATATGAGTTACCAAGAATATACTAAGTTTTTTTGTAGTTTGAAACACTGCAATCTGCAGTTGTCTAGAACCACATCTACAATCATCTTTCATCTAAAATGATGAAATTAGAAAAGGCATCCTTTAAATGGTGAACAAATAGATGTGTTTTATCTTCCCATTCAGATGGGTCACTGATAAACACAATTCTGGCTGCAGGCCAGTGAAAAAATGCTGACCTGTGTCGTAAACACTGAGCTGTGAAAGTCAGTGTGCTGCTGCTGATGGGCTCTTAAGACTTGCACTATGTCATCGTGTCCAAAAGCACAGCTGGGCAACACCTGTTAGCCCAGAATTCCCAGCCCACAATTTACAGAGGCTTGGCTGCTGCTGTTGTCTGTTTGTTAACTAATTTACCTCCAGATTGTAATCGTGCTGTTATTTATTTCACATGCATGGGGCATGTTATGACTGACAAACATGGGTTTGAAAGTAAGTTCCTGGGATTTAACGTTGGAGGAAGCATGTGGAAGCAAACATTTAAATGGTTTCTCACTAACCAAAAGAATTTGCATCCATCACAATATAAAAAGAGCAGCACTCTATTGAGACTAAGAGTTAAGCACCAAATGCCTTTAAAAATGCAGAGTAATGCATCCCTGTGCAAAATTAATAAAAATGTCAAACACTGTGTCTGCATCATATTTGAGTTCCACATTCCAAACACGCAGCACACTTTAGGCCATGAATTTTTCTCAGGACTGTCTGCTGATAACGCTGGCTCCAGCACTGAGAGGAAAGGGGATGGGACGTGGCGACAGGAGGCGTGAAAACCACAAGGAGAGTGGGAAACAGAGCACATAAAAACATAGATAAGATTGGCTTCACGGTGCTGACCTTCAGCAAGTGCTGGCATGTGTACGTGCCTGTTCAGATATGTGACTGTGTCCTGAGGCCTCTGTCACTATATATGTCCATTCAGGTGGACGTGCTTGTATGCCTGTATTGACATGTTAGTAACAGGCAGGTAAAAAGGGAATGAGTGATAGAGGAAGATGCCTATTTTTTCAAATACTCATTGAAAATCCCCCCAAAAAAAGTGCGCTCACCATTACACTCTGTTGCTGACAACTGGCAGGGCACGCTCTCTGAGGGGAACAGCAGAGCATGCCGCAGAATGCATGAGACAAATCATTTTTATCTGGGACCCCGGCGGGTATTGACAAACCGGGGATGCATTTAGATAGCCCAATTAAAATGGGGAAATGAAGCGACACTGAGGCACTTTACAGCATTGTGCCCCTTCTCTACCCTCTGGCCCCCTGCGCTCCCTGGACCTCTCCAGAGAGCGACTTCCTTGCATACTGCACTCAGTGATGGGTACGGGGTGACAATGAATGCAAAGAAGCGGGTGGCTCAGCAAAGTCGCTTTGAGCTGAAATATGCAAAACCGGGGGATGGTAATGTTCATGAGAGGCTAGCACTAGTGATGTAGCATCATTTTTATTGTTTCATCTTGCATGGCAATTTTTTTTTCGTACAGTCCTACAGTGGAGTAATAGTCACTGCTCCAGCACTATGGAGATCCCCAGGGTGCTTTATTGCGAGGCATAGAACCGGGTCAAGAACAGCGAGCAAGACAAGGGGACTCAATGCAACTCTGTGCAACTTCAAAAGGGTGAGTCAACAATCAATGATATGGATGCTGGCTCCATTTATCCAAACATGTCTTAGCAGTTGACCTTCAATGTCATCAACGTCCTCCTCTCCAGCTTGCATGGATCAGCTCACATCTTCTCTCACCTGAATATGTCTTCCTCTGCTCTATTAACCAGGATCTATCTTTGTTTTTCTTGATCAATGATCAATCCACAGAGATTCCTATCAGGAGCATTTTTATTTTTGAACTGACAGCCTGACAGCACACAACACAAATCTCATTCATCTGCACCCCCTTCAAGTTTACTAAAATGCTACAAGACTAGGATAACATAAAACATCTCACCTTCTGTAGGAGTGAAAAGAGTGATAGCGAAAGCAGCCTAGTTAGTTCTCCAATCAAGGAAAAGCCACAGAGCAGCTGTTGAGCAGTGTTACATTTCACAGGCTACTGTCAACAGTCCTGCAAAGATGTAAGCTGTTTCTACAATGCATCCTGTTTTGAGAGGCTATTCTCAGAGAGGAAATTGATACCTCTGCATCTTTCTGAATGCATTTCTCCTGAATGTTTGCAAAGCTTGTCTTCTTCCAGTGTTTGACATTGTCTGCTACAAATGAGCAGTTTGTTCTATGACGTCTATAATTTACATTTTTCCACAGATCTTGAGAAAATGAAAACAGTCACAACCAAAAAGAAAAAGATTAACAACACAAGTGTTTTCGGGGGGAATTTGACTCTGAAGCAGATTAAAATCAAGGTGGATCTGGCTCAGATACCAGCAGCAAACCTGAAACCTGCACAGAAACTCACTAAAATGTGCTAAAATATTGGAATTGCAATACAATCTAAACACTGACCACAACTTTCTACGGTGCCTAAGACAGAGCAAGTAACAGTGTTCCGAGAAGACTTTGATAAATCTGAAAAACCTTCATGGAGGTTCCTAATAAAAGCCCCACAGAACCAACCTGGGGAGGCTACACTTTGTCTCTGACAAGACAGCCTTCCAGATGCTTTCCCTCAATAAGTTTTTGCCTCACACAGAGGATAAGGTGCTAGCACTCAGGAAGATAAGTAGCCTGACTGGCTACAGTGAAAAGTGTCAACTGCAAATACACTCTAAGCTTCACGGATGTTCAATGTCAATATGTATTATACTTCAGCCACACAAAAACAACAACATATGAGTCAGTGAAGTGCTTCTCGAAATTGTAAGGAATTATTTTTTTGTTCTCACAGAACAAACCGGTGCAGTTCTCATAAAGCATTTTAATATTCTAATAATGTCCCATTGGCATGCAGAAAAAACAACTCGGACACAAAGGGATGCATTCAAAAACACACCAATCAACTTCAGCATTGTTAATGGCTCTCATTAGGAAATCTCCCCAAGCTTTGCACCAGAGTGCATCACTTTACTGCAATCAAAAGGAAGGGGATATGAAATTATTCCCTCTGTTGGAGAAGGCTACTTCCACAGCTAAAAGGAAATAAACCACAAATTACGAGCCAGCCTCTTGCATGAACAACTGATAATGGGCTGCATGCTCATGGCTTGGTTTGTTTAAATAATAGGGATATTCATAACCACTTATTTCAACGAAAGGACATTGTAGATTTAGACTATTGCAGGAATGGGCAAGGAGGGACTGAGCGAAGCAAAGGTGCAAACTACTAAGCTATACAAATTTTATATTATTATCAGAGGTGTATAAATATTTTCTTCATTATGAAACCGTGGTGGGACAATTAGATCGTCTACTGTGGCAGGGCTATACAGTCTCAGTAATTAACAGAAAATAATTAGGTAAACAATTTCATATTGGTTTGCCGAGTGTGGCTAATGTTGTGCTAAATAGCAGTGCTAGCATCAGCAAGTCTTCTTTCCTTGCAGGTTAACATGATCGTGCTAAATATGGTTACTAATTATACAAGTTGACAGAGTCAGCAAAGAAACTTTAATTAATATTCTAGATCAAAATACTGCCAAACCACTTTGTTTCATGGGATAGTATTACTGCAGCAAGACAGCCCCGCCTAATGGCAAGGAGCTGTGTAATACACAATAAGACACAACAGTCCGGTAGCATTAATTGAACAGTATTTCTAGTATCGGTGGCGGGATTAGCAAAGTTTTATTGTTTAGCTGAATAATCACACAAATCCTTATTAGATAAACATGTTAAAAGCTTGAAAATATACCAAAATAGTTTATACTATCACACTGTAAAATTAAATATGATAATTTACATACAATGAATAGGAGAGACTGCTATCAATAACAACATTTTCTGTCACATGGTTTTCTTCCCCTGTTTAGTGATTAATTGTTATAAATTGAAAAGTAAAGTAAAGTAAGTAGTTTTCGTCTTATTTTTTGCAACATCAGCATCAGTTATGCTCTTCCAAACAATGCAACAATCCAAAAAATGCTCCCAAACAAACACAAACATGCATGCCTGAGTGCACACGCACACACATACACACACACACACACACACACACACACACACACGCACACACACACACACACACACACTCACACACCATTTCAACAGATGAAAAGCCTGCCAAATAAAAGAGTAATCCATCACTTGTGCCATTTTGCATTTGCAGGGTCCCTCTCCTCAACAATGGCTTGACTGACAGGGAAAGATAAGGGCCCTCTGTTGACCAAAACAGTGAACACATGGGGGAACAATGGCAGAGTCATCATTCTGGAGCACAGGGAAACTTAAAAATAAATGACGTTTTGCATGTAAATGAATATTATGCATCGAACCTTTTAACAAAGAGTGGTAGAAAACAACCAATTAACAGGTAGAATGGAGATTTTCTAACTGCTTTCCTTGATGCTAAAATTGTAACTCTTAACTTATTGTGTAATTCATGCTACTTATTGGTGAGACTTGATAGTTTATATTTACGGGAAGCACAAAGTTTAAATACATTCGATAAATAACTAAATAGCTCAGGCTAAACAGTAATCTGAGCCGACCACAGCTTTACAGGAAATGTTAGTGCTTTTCTCTTCATTAACCATTCATAGCAGGGCGTAACAAATGGACTTCAACTGGCTGACTAGAAAGCTAGCCCAAAATAATTAAGGAAATTAAATATTCAACATAAACTTCTTATTATAGCATCAGTGCCTCATAAATTTATAGAGAAGAAATGAGTGGATTAATTTGAGTGCTAATGGAGAAGAAAGACAGTAATTTCCCTTTCCACCTATTCAACTTCATTTAGCCCTTTAAGAGTTACACCTTCTCTTTCTTATCTCAGGGATTTCTGCAGCATGACAGATCAGGAGAACTCGATTCAGAGCGTTGATCGCTATGGCTATAGAAGAGAATTCTGTGGCTAAAGAAGCAAGCTAATAATGAAAACGACGTGAGCATGAGTGCTCCACGAGAGAAGAACATCTTTTTTTCAAATAGTTCAGAGATCTCTGTGCCATTTTTACCTCTTGATGGGGAAGTTTTGCTAAATGTAAAGTGCTAAAGTGCAGTGCTCTTTGAGGCGCAAATAGAAAAAAGAAATGTGTACCTCAGAGACAGTCCTGCCCCTGGAAACCACGTCTGGGAAAAATACCTGCACATCCCAGCCATACTTAGCACGAAAATTCAAACCATCAAGCTTTTAAGGATTTCCATTTCTAAACACACCTTAGGCATATCCATCTATACTAATACTTGACAGTTTCACATCATTTCATTGTCAAATCTATCATGGTATCAAAAACCTTCTTGCGGAATTTCTTCCCTCTACGT
The DNA here is from genome assembly GCF_024713975.1 of Paralichthys olivaceus. Lineage (NCBI taxonomy): Eukaryota > Metazoa > Chordata > Actinopteri > Pleuronectiformes > Paralichthyidae > Paralichthys > Paralichthys olivaceus. Next base: position 5,587,421 of record NC_091108.1, on the reverse strand, counting down.
GAGCCTTCTCTTGCTTTTAGCAAAGTGTCTAAGCTTACAAAGACCTCTGGGACATTGACAGCCCAGTCAGGACAACTGTCAGCTAACTCTACACCAGTGGATCATGTTGGGGGGGTGACTAGGGATGTGATCAGCAACCCAAAACACTCAAAAGCATCTTATCTTCGAATTACTGTTTTCAGTGGACATTTTATCCTTTTGTTTCCCTTTCAAAATCTTACTTTGTGTATAGTGAGGTTAATATTTAGAAAAAACTAAGGATGCTAAACCACTTAAATCGACTTTGAAAAAAAGATCTCAATCAAATCTCAAGGACAGAGCTGCCAAACAAATTCAACATTTGAATGATCTTCAGAAGACGTTATGAGACCAAATTTAAGTAGGTTAGTTTTAATCCCAGGTTTCATAGCTGAGTGTTCGCAGTGGGTGCGGCAAAGGGATCAGCATTCTTAGAGTTACTAAATTCCATTAAGGCTCCCTACTGTCTGACCCACCAGCATGGCATTAATGGGGCCACCATGCTGGTAACACTGAAGCATCCCAGTACAATCCCCCCTCTTCCCACAGTAATCAAATATTTCAGACTGAGGTCAGAGCCATACCTCAGGTCACGCTAGGGGGCTGCTAGCCAGTAAACACAGCATGCCATCATGATCACAGGTCAGCTTTTAAGAGGTGCTGCATGCTTAAAGTTAGACTGTCAAAAAGGTAAGGCGCCTACTTGGGTTAGGGTTCGTTCTCTCTGCTCTGAGCCATGCAGCTGATCCCATCGGACAGCCCCTAACTGAAATGGTAGGTGAACCGTGATATAATTTCCTCCAGCATCTCCCGAATGCGTTTCGCCTGGTGTTCACCTATGATGAGGCTTCCCACCAGGAAAATGTTCACATCACTTCTGATCTCAGTAACTGGTTTTGCAACAGCAGTTATATTTCAGACAATATTAGGAAAAGCATTAGTGGAACTTTGTATGTTAGCTGACAACCAAAAAACACAAATGTTTCCACACCAGTCCTAATTTTAACATTAACTGAATATAGTGCATATTTTTATTCCAAAACCCAATTTCAACACCCTCTTTTAAAGATTTTAGAAATAGGGGCAACTTGCTGAGGAGGTTACAACCACCAGAAGACTAAAATAAAGAATTATCTATGCTGTACTCATGCTTGGGGGCTCAGCATAGAACAATATTTTCTAGTGCAGCCTACCCAGTAATAAATGCTACCATTGTGCTACTTAGTTCTCCCATCATAAACAAACAGAGGGATGAATATCCTTAACACATCTGACATGTAAACATAAAAACCGCCATGGACCATTATAATAGAGTATTTACTTTAGGGCTATTGTGTGAGTCTCAATTACACTATACAGGTGTTTGTGTTCTGGTGTCCACCCCCCCTACAGTACTATAAAATGCATTCTTGAGGAAAATAACTACTTTGGAAACCTTTTCTTAATTTTCCTGGGGAGCAGTTCTGAAATTGTGTCACCAGATGGCCAATACTTGTGGGCGGACAAGCCACCATGGCAGCAAAATATGTTCACTGCAGAATTAAACTAACCCTGTGTCCCTAAATTGACTATGCAAATTAGTCTACATGTCAAATACCCTAGACCAAATTGGCAATCTAAATCAAGCAGCTAAACTGTAACTAAATAATACAAGTGGGGGAATGAGAAGAGTCTCTGGGGCAAAGTATGACTCAAATTTTGAGAAGCAAGTTGGTTGGTCACATCAAATTTGAACAACTAAAACTGACAAGGGTGTCACATTAACTTAATATATTTATTGTAAGGGTAAACTATTAGCTTATATCATCCAACCTGCTATTTAGTGGAATATTATAAAATTTTCATCAGATTGAATTAATGTTGCTTTTGACCCAGATTTATGGGTTCTTCTTTGTGCAATTTATTTCTAATCTCATATGCGACTTCCACATTCTCCTTCCTAAATGTGCTGACAGATTCAAAATCCTCTCGCTTTTCCTGAATAAAACAACACACATTTGCAAGAGCAAACAGGTCAGTACAGTCCAATCAATACTCATTATTGGCTCAGCAACGGTCAGGATTTGTGAGAAAACAAAGACCCAGTCTAATGGGGGAAAATCCTTCAAACCCTTAGACTTGAAATTTTAAATGAACATTTCCCGTTCACCTGAGTGCACACGTTCTATTCATCATTTATGTCAAATGGAGACCACACTACAATTTCCAAGCGTAAAAGCCAAATGACATCTGCTTTCCACAGGCGCAGCACCCCGGTTAAGGTGAAAATAATCAGAGCAGACATGAAATTACAAAAACATGCTGTGACCTTTCAAGTCTGAGGGGGAAAGGCTGTGTATACATTTACAAAATGTGAGGGGACAGTAAAAAAAAAAAGAAAATTCCCATCACAGAAATTGGAGTGTGACTAATGGTTAGTGAAAGAGCTGGTCTGTAACCTGAACTCTAAAATAATCGTACCCAAGTCTCCATGGCCACTTTGGGGGAGCAGTGGGGGGTTTGACAAGGGGAATGGCGGACCACCTGCACAACCAGTGAAGCCAGCTCTGTACTGGCACCACCATTTGTTACGCTCTGGGTTCCCATTACTTTAGAGCTAGGTTGGCTGGGAAATCCATCTCCTAGTGTCAGGTTTATCAAAGTTCTATGCAAACGGCAAAGGTGGAGAGCAGAAGACGAATCACAGTCATGCAGATGATAGACAGGTCTTAACTTAAGGAGCTCAATGTTAAATGGCTTGCTAGCTTCGATATCACATTTTATTATAAATATCAAATAGTATAACATAATTTAATGGTAGTGTGAAGACAAGGATACAAGGGGTGATTGATAAAGTCATAAGCTAGCACACAATTTTAGAAAACCTAGCATTTATTTATTTGTTCTGTAATTTACACACGCACTCAAGATGTCAAGGAGCATATGGATCTCATCTGCCATCTTGTAGCTCCAGAAAGTGACCAGGCTTCCAGAACGGGGGTCATATTCCAGGCTCTCTCTTTGAATTCAGCAGGCTACTATATCACTGAGCTGTAAGATGGGGCACCCTCCCTTATAGACCTTCCTGGGTGATAAGCCCTTGAGACCAAGTGGATGACTGCACGAAGGCCGATGTTGTCCATTTTCTCAGACAGTGCTGACTTGCAATCTTCAATTACTCGAAACAGAAATACCACAAAAGTTATTAACTTCAAACTTTCTGCACTATCACTCAGAGAGTTGAACTGCAAGTGCATGTAACAGGAGCAGTATAACTCATCTGCTTCTACCTTAGGCCATAAACTTATCAATCACCCCTTATAGCAGCATTATACAGTGTGCATGCAAAACCAGTCTCAGCAAGCTTAGTGTCAGTCCAGAATTTAATAGGAAATGAAACACGCACAGAAAGCTAATAATAGAAGTAATGCAAGCTGTACTGGTTTGAATGCTAGCTTGGACAATAAATCTGCATTTAACCTTATTCATTTTATTTGAACTGATCACTCGTCAACAGTGGAAAACTACAATTACAGGTAGTGATGCATCGGATCGGCACAAATACCAACCTAATGAAGGTTTCCTAGTCAGCAAGTAATATAAGGTTCATTTTATTACTGAAATTTAATAATTCAAATCATTTATGTGGCCATTCTTTCTATTATATTATTGTTAAGTGAACATATTTGAGTTCAGGAATGCTCAGTGGACAAACCAAGAAATCTGACAATGCCATATTAAGCTATGGGATCACGTGATTTCTCAATAAACACTTATTAATATTATTGATCAAAGCAGTAGGATCCCTGCTTCCACATGTAAATGTTCTTAACACTTGATGCAAACTGGAAATTGCATAGAAGTGTCTACATACCTGCTTCGTCCTTGTTGGTTGACAAAGGTTAGAAAATAGGGCAACAGAGGTTTTTCTACAACAGACCAAAATCCTTGAGGCTGATTCTTTCTACATGTTTCTCTGCATCAATAATACAGACTGACATGCACAAGATACTCTCAAGGAGAACCAGTCAGTTTGTGTCACCAGAGTGCTTGCCATGAAATAAACAAATGGAAGCTGACAAGCCTTGTGATAGTCCATACGTCCTCATGAACAGGACACGTCCTCCACGACAATATCCACCCCCCCTATAGATTTGTACACGCAATTTGGTTGGCTCCATCTTCCATCATAAAATACATTATAGAGATGAAAGAAGCACCACCCAGAAGATATAAAAATAGTTAGAGTTAATTGCGGGTCCTTTGTGTTGTATGAACGGCTATGAAATACAGATCAGATGCACTGAACATCTGGGAGTGGTGGCACGGAGAACGTGAACCGATAAAATGTCTGTCAGGAGTTGAAACAGACCTTGAAGAACGCAGAAACTGTACGAGTTGCAACAATGTGCAGCTTCCAGTGGGATTTTACAACAGAAGTGCGGTGAAGAACAAGGAAGTGCTACAAATGCAATTATCTGTACCAGTAATCTACTGCACTTTGTATGAGAGTGCAAAAACCATCCAGTGGTGCTACTGGAAGTCTAAATTTCCCTCTGGATCAATAAAGTATGTATGTATGTATGTATCAATCTATAACAGGAAGTAAACTGCAGGATCCAGCCCCGATGTATTTGTCTGAAAAGCTGGAAAGTATTGTAACACTAATCTGCCTGATTGGGGGCAATCCATGTGATATTAATTTGAAAAAACTTCACATTAAAATGAAAATTACTTTAAAAGTTATTTTTATTAGTACCAAGGTCTCCTGGTCGAGGTGCCAAGGTCAAATGAAATAAAAATGTAAATTTGTTTCAGCTAAAAGAGCAGCTCATTTTAAGTATACAAAATTAAATGATGGCAGAAATCCGGGCAAATTTTGAATCTGGGCAAACACAAGCAGATATTGGTTCACTTGAGTTCAAACACATTAATTCAAGATTTGTCTTCTCCTGCTGATAGTCCAACATGTCTCCTTGTAAAACCCAGCAGATTATATAGCCATATGTTATCCAGGAAAGCCATAAACACTATACTCTTGTTAAATTATAGTTATAATTAATAAAACGTGTGGCTTCTTTGCTTTTTGGAACATACACGTGGGACTAACATTATGTATTAAGGTTTGTATGTCTGAGGTATAAAGTTCAGACATTTCCCAGAGGGTTCAAATTCTTCATTTGTTCATTTTGTAAAGTATGAGACATTTTACAATTGAAGACTTCCTATAATCATACAAAAGTGCAAAGCCTTTTCAGTTGGAGTTCATTTAAGATGAAAACATTTAACGTTTTTAGTGAAACGTAGAGCTTTAAATATGAGAGATTACAGTAGACCCTGGCAAAAAGGAAATTGAGGAAAAAAAAGTTAGTCATATGATGTATTTCTACAGCTTTACTCTAAAGCTCCTAATTAGTCGAGACATTTTGCTTAGTGGCTTGGCATTTTAGCCACAGGGGGGCTGATACAGTAGATTGTATTGGACATGCTAGCAGAAGGACACAACCTGAAAGGCTGATTCAGGAGTCTAAATCCTTTACTAAAGCTCTGCTCGACTGAAACTGTGGAAAACTTTGCCAAAGCAGAGAAGACAGTATTAGAATCCCATGCTAAATGTGAGGGGAGTAAATTGCCATTCTTCACGCAGAGTCATTGTATTTTAATCAAGGTGTGGGAAATAAGCATCATTCCTACCAATAGGACACCAGCAATTTCCAGAAGCAAGCCATTACCCATTTTAATTTTCATGCAAGTTTATCCTACACAAGTTTGTTATCACAGGAGTTATTCAACAGAAGCGAGGCCTAGATAGAGATGTTCATTACCCTATTGCTGAGACAAACACATTTGATGGATTAAACAGTCAAATATAACAAGATGCTTGAACTGCTGTCCTGGTTGTTAAGGGAGATCAAAGTGGGGCCTGAGGGTCTGGTGAGTACAAGGAGCAGGATTGGTTCAGCAGAGCTCCAAAAGAACAAGTGCTGGACCAAGGAGATACGACATCAGACGTGCGCACTGCATTCCCCTAGGCTTGTTCTTTCAGAGCTGTCAGCCTGCCCTGCACCAAATGAGCTGCAAAGGAGGAGGGCGCAAACATTCTTTCAGAAAGCACTTCTAATCTAACAATAAGCATAAGCTTCATTTGGTAATCTGCCATTTTAGTGAAGCTGGTTGAAGAAGGAAAATTATTTTTTTTTAAATGTCATCCCCTATAAATTCTCATCCAACTGTGAAAAATGTGACATGATTCAGAGAGAAAAACATAATAGCAATTATGGTCCCATGTATCACAATAGGTATGCTTCTAAAAATGCTTCTATTTCTAAAATCGAAGAATACGAAATGATTAATTAAGTAATTAAAAATGTATAATAATAACAACAGAGAAATGCTGTTTAGCATTAAAAGCTTTTAAAAGCTTTTTGAATTTCAAGCCAGGGAGACCTTACATTGCATGTGGACATAAAAAATATGGATGTGTGTGGCACTCACTCTGCTGTTGGAGTACTTTCCTCAGTGACACATACTATATTTGCCTGATGATGGATTGCCTGTCTGCCTGCACTAGTGCACACACAGTAAGGAGACAAAGTGCTGATAAAATGTTTTTTGCTTAGCTCTCAGGCACATTATAACATGCAGGCCTGGTTTGTCAGTTTCTTCTACGTTTTTTCAAATACTGGTTCAAACATTTTAAATGAAGAAGGTGTTTACTTTTTTGTCGAAGGCCAGAATATCCCGAATATTAAGCTTTGGTCTGACAGTCTGAGATCGTTAATACTGGTGGAGCTTATGATCACTGCAAAGTCAGTTATAAAGGTAAGCTGCTAAATCTTCCTACAAGTGAGAATGTTTTTATCTCTGGGTTTGACAGAACAAAACATGCTACAGATGGTGATATTTGGCATATTTCAGCATTTCTTGACATTTTATTCAATAAACTATTGATCAGTTAATGGATGTGTGTGTACAAATTATCAATAGATGAATTGACAAGGAAATTGATCATTAGTTGCAGCCCAACGCCCCTTCCACTCTTCCCTGCAGCCATTCTGGGGTATAACTGCCTGCTTTCCCAACGTGGTGGATGATGCAACTTACAGCTTGTTCTCTTCAAGTTCTTTCCCAGACTTAGAATTTGTCATCCTCACAGCAGCAGCAGTTGTACTTTCAGTAATACTGAAGAGGAAGCATGCAGCAAAGAAGGGGTATAGGATGTGGTGAGAACATCAGCTGAGGAGCTGTTATTGGTGCATTGACTTGACACGCCAAATAAATCTCTTAATGTGTCTAAATCCACAAAGGAATGCATGACGATATGTCTGAGAAAAAAATGGCATCCAGTACTGCAGTGTTGCCATAGGAGGACGTATTACCGTCGACCTTGTGCAAAGTGTGACCAATCGATTTAACTTCCGCCTGAAAAACAACACGGCAAGTGGGGAAAATGGGCATCTGCTGTGTCCCACCCTCTCTCATATCTGCGGTCCATTCAAAGACATGTGATATCATACAATGCTCAGTTTTGAGACACTTGAGCAAGGGGGCAAGAAAAGAGGAGGAAACTGTGAGAAAGGGAAGGAGAGGGAGGCTTTTGTCTCCCCATTTCTCACGGTGGGTATCGGAAACAGCCAGATGCTGTCCATCACAAGTGAAGGCCAGAGAATAGGCTGCCCTATTTATCTAATGAAGAGGTCAAGGGATGGGGGGTGGGAGGTAAGTGGGGCAAAGCCAACGCTGTCATAATGCCAAAGCCAAAGAACTTCCAAGGCCGCCAGATCACATAGCATGGTAGTAGATGGTAAATATACATAATGGGTGTGAAAACATTCTCCCTAACCAACTTCTTAAACAGACAACCCTCATTCTAGAGCTACAACAAAAAAACAAACGCCATTTAATTGACTTAAAAGCACACAAGGCTACTGTTTGTTTAAGTGAAGGATTTGCTAATTTTCTAAATTTAACAGTTTAAGCTGAATGAATGTTGGAGTGTTGTAACGCCACTCAAATTTCACGGTTCATCAGATTTGGGGTCAAGGTTTGATACAGTTTAATACTCTAAAAATGTGTAATGATGACTCACTGGCTACAAATCTGGTCAAAAAGTACATAACACACACTCAGTTCAACTGTTAATGCACACACTAAGGGCGGAACTCCTTTTAATTCCTAGTTTTACACAGTTAAGTAGCCCTGGAGGTGCATCCATCAGTGGAGAGAACTGATTTTAAGGCAGTGGATAATTCCAAGTGCAGCTTGTGTATTTATACTTCACATGCTGGCACACAAACAAACGGTTAAGCATTTTGATTGTGTTTTGGGGAAAGGTTGTGCCCAACCTCTTATGGAACCCATAGCGCCCCAAAGTGACACTGGAGGCTCTTCCAGTTCTGGTTTCCCTTTGGCATTCAGCCACTAATGAGACTCACTATATGAGCTACAGTTACATCCAGAGGCTGACCCAACTAGCTGCTGGCATGGTGTAGATAAGAGAGAACTGCCCGACTGCAAACATTCAGATTTATGTTCCACAAGATAGATTCAACTGTCATTATTTGGTTCAACCAAAGGAAAAAGCTGAACTGAATACTACATAATCTGTTTCTTAAATGTTATTGGTGGTGGTTTTGTTTTGTTACATATTTTGTTCATTTTGCATGTTAACATTTGATGAGGCATCAGTGAATTGCAACAGGCATTTGTCATTAGTTGTAAGATTTTATAACCAAAACACTTGATTTGTCGATTAAAAACATTAAAATAGTATTTCTTACAGGTTGTTGAAACATTTGTCTATTTTGGGATTTGGAGGTCACCATTTACGATATTTATGGAAAAGACAGGTAATAGTAGCACTGCTGTAATCATATGGATGAAAGACTTCTAGGCAACAGTGCACACTGTGCATTGATTAGTTTTTTGAAAATGGATAAAATTGCCCAAGAATTCCTCTGAAGTCAAACCTCCTATAGTCATGTTCCATAGGTCCTATGGTTGGATTATATTCAAATTTCACAGAGAACGTCCGTTCAAGGCAGAGGAGTGGGGTACTAGTTGTAAATAGCCTGTTCGACTCACTCTCACCTTCTCAGGCTTGAGGCTACAACCTTGAATGAAAACATCTTGAACAACCTCTTTTGAAGCAGAAACACTCGAACAGACCTTTGTCAGGTCAATTATCACCAGAGAATTCAATACCACACAGTACTTAAACCTGGCCATCCGCCGTTTGAGATCCAACTTGTCGAGCAACCATTCCTCTGCGGAAAGGACCAATACACAATGTCAACTGCATAAGCATGTTCTATTTGATGTCCTGCAGCTTCAAGGCCAACAAACAGGTGCTATGATGGAAAAATGTAAGTACAGTGTAAAACTATCAAACAACCTGAGCGGAGCAAAAAGAAAGGAGTGAAGGGTTTAAGCTGCTCTAATTGTAATAACTTGGCCCTTTTACACAAAACAGATGATTGGGTTTCTGCTGATTGCTCTGCAAGCCATGCACATTTTCTTAAAGTGTGAAAATGACCTTTTATAAATAGCATCCATAGAAGGTATAGGACATTAACAGAATTTGTGTAGTTGCTATTTACACAAAGACTGATTTCCTCTCGTACTGGAACTTGTGTGTGGTATTTGTGCGACCTCTCCAGGTGTGACATACATTTGATTAGAACATCTGCATAATGGCTAATGCTGTTACCATAGCAACACCTGTGATTGATGGCTTTGTTAAGAGGAATAGTTACACACCATTAAACTGGTGTAATAGTGCATGGCAGTCATCTCAATAACCAGGGACAAAGCAATTAACAAGTCGTTAAAAAAAAGAACAGATTAATAAAACATGGTGCACACGAGTATGAGTGACATGGTTTGAAATCAGCCTGTGTGAATATTTAACTTTCATAATAGTAACACTTTCAAAATGTTACTTGTGTGCACAAACTGTGTGGAACTCCTGGGTTAAACCTTTTCTTCAATCAGCATGGCTTTAGTTTAGATAAATTATTATTATCTCTGCATACTGTACGTACATAGAAATTAGCTTCTGCAATGATGTCATATTTTCACCCGTCCGGTTAATTAGATTGTTTGTTTATAAGTTTGTCAGCAGCATCACGCAAAACTACGGTGGAATGATGTGACATGGAAAAGAACCCATTCAATTTTGGAGCAGATCCAGGAATTTTTCTTTCTTTAAAGATGCAAGAATTTTTTTTGCATGGATATTTGTTAAAAAAAAACAAACAGGCAATTGCGGGAACTGATATCAATGAGCATGCAATTTGGTGCAGCTTGATTTAATATAAGAGGACTGTTGGACCTTGGGGGTGGTTTGCGCTCTACTGAGTTCTGTTCTACTTTACTTAGTGTGAAACAAAGTTTGGCTGCTATTTCCCATTTCCTTGGTTACCTCATCTTACACTACATATGCTCTAATAGTGCTGGCTTGAATGCTCATTTCCACTGGGATTACGTTCTGCTGTGCCTTGATAATAATTTGATGGCCAAGTCAAGAGTACTTGTTCACAGGAACACCGTCCTCCCCGCAGCCCAGAAGCTGGGAACAGCGCACAGCAGCATTGGCAATGATTGAGAGAACTCAAAATTCAAATGAGAGAGAGAGGAGACGGAGTGAAACAGATGTGCTGATGTTCGCCGAGAGCAGCATGCATACAGGGTAAGCACGCACAACTGCACACCACCACACATGAATCTATATACACGTGCATAGACAGCCGAGCCACTCCATCATCCTGGTTGAGGGCCAATCCATCTATTGCTGGTTGACTGGGATCCAATCACCATTCCCAACAGGGCCAGAATGAAAGAATGGCAGACAGCCTGTGAAGAAGCCCACTCTCTCATCGTAGATTGATGGGACAAATCTTGGGGCGGTCCATGAGGCATCCCATATCGAAGACGAACATACAATAAAAAATCTCTGATGTCATGCGGCACTTGAAAACAGGCCTTTAACCTCACCATGTGTGCAGCGTGTGTATCTTTTGCTTTGCATTTTCACTGTAGATGAAGGTTTTTGTTTTTTTTTACCATTCAACCATGAGAAGCCCATTAGGATGTGTCATGAGTTTCAGTTTTATTTCTCCCCAGCGAATAACAATAATTTTCTTGTGTTTAATGCTGCAAAACATTCTCATTTCTTTATTGTAATGCAAAAGCAACTCAAGATGAGTGCGAAATAGAGTGACAGTGGACATGAAAAGAAGCTTAGGAAGGATTCAAAGTGGAAAAAAAATAATAGAGGAAAACTAACTTTTGTGAATGTCAAGTGGGGATTAAAGTGCTTTCAGTGTGTTGGCTGGGTCAGCTCCACAGGATAATTATATCTTACTGGTTGACAGAATAGGTGAGTGTTAGAATGTCACTCCAAAAAAGAGAACAACAACTTTGAGTCACAAAAATATAACACTGAAAAAAGAAAATGTGGGGCACATTAATGATGGAAAGCTCTTAGGGCTGACAAAAGATCTAAAATTTGAACTTATAAAATTTTTGTTTTGGGTCGGACAGGCAACAAACTGAATTAATTATTTTGTCTAAGCAGATTAATCTTTCCATTAATTAACATTCTGTGTAACATTAGCTGTTTTACAGGGCAAAGCAAAGCCTTTGGGGGAAAATCCCTGGGAAAATCCCTCAGTGTTCCTCCAACTGACTCTGAATTATTTAAAATGTATTATTTTTAACAACTCCATAATATTAATTGGCCCCTTGCAGAACATTTTGTATTCACAAGTGAGCTCTCTTACCTAATAGAAGGAGGCCTTTCTGTTAATTTAATCAGCACTAACATGGAAGAAACAACAGAGAATAGCTATTCAGGAGGGTGGTTAGTCTTCACATCCGTTTTTGCCGCAACATTAATGGGTCCTGATGTGAGGGTGCGTCAAAGCTCTGATGCCAAACTAACAGACTCTGTGCTGCTGGCTCTCATTACACTGTGGCCGTTTAATCTGTGTTTGTAGTAGTTTTTCTCAAATGTACACAATACCTTCCTACTCACGGTATGAAGATGGTGATGATTATCCTTCGAAACCTTACTCGTGGTTACACAATGAAACAAACAATGCATGCTTTTTCTTTGTGTGTCAAAGTTGCTTCATACCATCAAGAGCTGCTCTGACTAACTCTGAAGTGGCATCCAGAGAGGCTGTCAGAACTAATTTCAATATTTAAATTTGAGTCTGAAAACACATCAAATTAAACCAGCTCAAAATTAATTGGAGCTCTTTTATTTCTTTTATGCACATCCCGCTCCTTCTGCAATCACACAGCCTGTTTCTACAAGTAACAAGTTCGTTCCGCTGTGTAGAAGGCGAAGTAACGTAATACAAACTTCAAAACCCTTCATGAAACTAAACAGTGCAAGGCCAAGTGTACAGAATCAACTCTATTTAAGACACGTTAAACATTCATTGTGTCTTGCTTCAATGCATCACTAGATAAGGGACATTAAGTCCAAAGCAGCTTGCATGAGTTTCATTCACAAAATGAAAAACATTATAAATATAATTTCATGCAAGATACTGAATTTGTGCCTTATTAATTTCAGTGACAAAATAAGCCTGTAAGCCTGCAGACCCGTTTTTGATCATGCAACAAATCATCAGTGCTCACACCGCACACGGAATTGCATAACCTACCATTTACCAGAGTAATTATTTATTAAAGTTAAGGAATAATTGAGCTTTAGTGGATAGTCTTTCAACTTTGAAAGTAGGTCGGTGTGGGGCTTTGATTGCAACACCCACAACAGAACCATAATTAAAATCTACTTAATAATGAATATGCATAATTGAAACCAAAAGGAATATGTGGATTATCATTATGGAGGGTGACCATGGACAGATAAGACTAAAATAACTGTGGATAGCATCACCTCATTTAGAAACATGTACGAAAGGCACAGGGTTAAAATTGACATCTGCATCAACAACGGTTTATTTGTATACTAATACTAATACATTTAATTTGATATGGATTTTATATAGATTTCAATAAAGACCCCCTGTAAGAGATGATAAATGTTCATATTTCCCTCTTCCATCAAATACAAATAGTTTTGAGTAATAAAATGGATCAAATATCAGTACATATTTTCCGTGTTATTGGATAGCTATCTTATTACTGTCTCAATAAACTCTACATATTATAATCAATAAAAGGCCTGACACAAGTTTTAAGTGACTTCATCTGAGTAGCAGGAGCACTGCCTGTCTGTTTGAACGTATGCTTCTTGCTAGAAGACAAATGAGGTGAGGGGCATGAGAAGATTTGCAGCGATAAAATAATGGGCCAAGCCGCGTGTCTCTTTTGACTTAGGTGGTAGAAAGGTGCATAAATTACATTAAAAAAAATGTTTTAACTTATAAATTCATCCTGACTACAAAATAATCTTAAATTCCATCATCCATTACTTTGCACATAAAATGAAGCACTGCTGTGAATTTCTGAGACGAAAATGATAATAGTGAGCACATGAATTTCACAGGTTTCAGTCAGTTCATGGTCAAATTTAACCTTTAAGACATTACATTATAAATTGATCTAGTGTATTAAAAACGGATGAGAGAATGGGATCGAGATGGAAATATAACAGGTTTATCACTGGGCAAAAACTTAGAGCAACTGTCCCCGAGCGACAGGACAATTCCAGCTGTCACACACTGCTATTGAGTCTAATCCCTATTATGAAAATCAATAACATATATAGAAGCCAAAATGTAACGTATTCTTTGGAGTTTGTCCTCCGGCAAAACTGATATTTTTCATGACTTTCTAGATTGACAGGAGCAATATAATCCTCGTCTTTTCTGGCTGTTTATTGACTCGTGCTTGAGGATCTGGTCTCGTGTACCGTTGTCCCCCTGTGTCAGCATCACACACAAACACTGTGTTGGCCTGTTAAACTGTTCAGTCAAATGGCAGCTGCAGCGTTGCTCTTGCTAATGCGAAGAAGCACATGCTCACATTAGAGCAGTGCACCAGAGGGGAGAAGAGCCTCAGGTTGGACACCTACTGCGCTCTGGTCCCGTGGCTGCCGCAGCGCTCTTTAATATCCAGCATGAACCCTGAAGTGTCACTCTCCTGTCGTTTAATGACGGAGATAACCTTGAAATGTATCACACAGACGGGGAACTGTTTAATTTCACGGCTTTTCCTCTCTAATTTGGATATGGGCAATTTGTCTGGTACTCAACAGGCTTTACAGGATTTGTATTCAGCTCATATTTGGATATATTCAGATGAATTGCAGCCAGCACCAGACGAAATGCTGGGTAATATGATTTATGGATTTCAACTCACTTCGATAGATATAACTATTCCACCGAATGGTTTTATTTGGAAAACAGTGTATTTGTTACTTCATGATTGCAGGAATATATACACTATAATGAGTTTCCTGCTTAAAAACATTTTAGAATGGGTTTAAACAAAAACACCAGTGTGATCTTTGAGCACTGTTATTAAAGATGCAACACTGAAGAAGAAGAAACGTTGAATTTATCATCCTGTAGCCTGGGGTGCTCAGCAGCACCATAGAGGGATGCACTCACCCAAAATGTTGAGTACCACATTCACGTCAGCATATCCCAATGAAAAATACAATAAAGTGTTTCTCAAGTCACAGGAATTGCTTAACATAGCGAGAAAAAACACAAATACCTTACTCAAAACAGCCGGATATCATCCCATTGGTTGTAATTACCTGCTGAAATTCTATTATTGGAAAAATTATATGTTGGTACATTTGTTGATTACATTTTCTAGTGGATTTTCTCTGTGGATAATTTATTGCTTTTGCATCCCCATGGTACACACATATATATATATATATATATATATATATATATATATATATATATATATATATATATATATATGTATGTCCAAGCTATCTCTGACATATCAAATCAGGATTGAGCTAGAAACTACAGTATATATTAAAGTAATGCACACTTTTTTTTTATCTTGGCTAGAAACTAAAAAAGAGGTGATTTAATCTCACAACCAATTACTGACATTTCACAGTTTTTGACAGTTGATGTTGATATCTTGGTTTTCACACATCCAGAGCAACACATGCTGTATATTTATCAACCCAGATGGACTGACATATTATTGACAAACATTTACTTGCACTTAACATCTGTGACAAAAAAAATCCTGCCTATGAAAGCCTGAGGGAGCCAGCTAATTGGCAACACACAAATCAGAAGTCAAAAGGCTTGCTTTTCCTTAAAACTTCAAAGTATAATAAATCCATTGATCTGACAAATCCAATTAAGTTATTAATGCATATTAAGCGCTGATTACAAAATAGACACAAAGGTGTTTGTTGTCCTAATTTAGAACAAGGTCAATCACTGCCGTGGTTCTCTTTGAAGCTTTAGAACTAAGTGACTGCTCATCTGCTACCACCACAGGTCAGGCTTTCTCTAATCAATTGGCTCATCTCTTGCTGCAAGACTAAACTCATTGGAATGCTACAGAGGCTCTTGGGTAGAGGTATACACAGTCCTTGGCCATGTGCTGCTTAAAATGTAAATGAACCTCTGAACAATGGGACAAGTCAGCAATGAATATTCATATATATCATGAATTATTTTTGATTATCGTATAAATAATTTTTTGTCTGTTTGCATTTCGAAGGGGGACGGTTATTTTTCAACCAAAACCACCTTAATTCACTTAACCCCAAGATGTGGAAAGTTCCTGTTTCCACGACCTTGTTCCCATTCGTGACTGGAAAGTTTCCTAATACATCACGAATGGGGTTAGGTTCAGACCGCTCCAGCTGCTTACAGACGCAGTCAGGATTTCCTGTGTGGTTAGACGAATGCCCCGAGTTGGGATCAAGGCCTATCCAGCCATTTTCTATATGGGTCAGTATTAATTACATAAAATGTAGTATATCCATTTTTAATCCTTTCTTTGTTTCGTGTACACTAACTGTCAAGAATGTTTAATTGCTCTCCATTAAAACACAGTAACCATAAGCCAATGCACAATGATGAGAGGCCGTCACAATTACTAATGATTTTTGGCATTTTCTGGTTGGCAAAGTAGAAGAGCTGTTTTGAGGGGAAAGTGTTACTTTGCCCTAATTTGGTTCCCAAAGAAGAAAGGGCATTGAACTTCTTTCTAACACTGACACAGTAGTTGGACTAACACTCCTCATTTATTGAATTTTATAAAAAACATATGCTAACAAAACATTGTGGAACCGTCAGTGAAAGGAGTCATGAACAATGCAGCTGTCAAAGATAATTAAGCAGTCTAATATGATTAAAAATGCCAAACGCAATCATGGACATCTTAATACCCTTTCCAGTTGTGCTTGATAAAATTGATAGCATCAAAGTTTTGATTGTTTTAATGATTGCAAACCAACCAACTTGGATTTCAGGATACAGGAGGTTGTTTGTTGATTGGAGTTTTGTATTGGGTTGTATTGTCCAAGGAACAAGACAAGAATAAGTGATCTAAAATTGTAGGATCAGATTTGGTTCAAAAACCAGTTCTGTAGTCTGCTGTTTTATATCGGATTAGGAACCTGATTAACATGTTTAAAGCTGTTAGCCTTTTATCGGTTAGTGGCTGTTTTGTGTCGTAATGTGTTTCCTGCTTTCTAATCAGATACCAACCAAAGGTTCACCTCATTAAGAATCAATTAGAACACCAATTAATATTTCAATTAAAATAATCTTTCTCATTTCCCAGCCAGCTGGACTTTACTCAGATGTCTGTTTGGTTGTGGTGCTTCCTTTGGCAGATAAAGTTTGCCTTCACGTTAGATCGAATCAAAGTGACTTGGCTTTGTGCAGGTATAAAAGCCTTGCAGTAAGCATAAGTGAGAAATTGTCTTGTTATTAAGTAGTTGTACTTTGCTTTGCAAAATATTTTCATTGGTTTTTTAGAACAAAGAGCTTAATTCAATACAAAGCCTGGTGTCACGACAGTCACCACTAACTAAAAAGACAAGGATGAAATCCTAGAAAACAGTTGTAAATGCTGTTGAAATATTACATAGTTTTTTCTAAAATCAAAGATTGATGATCTTCAGCCTTTGAGAGGGGAATATAACGAAAACTTTAACAGCCTTCTTTGTTTGCCTTGGTTCTGTCTCTTGCTTTTCACTTCAAACCCCATCTTTTAAGCTTTGTATGGGTGGGTAAGTCTTGACTTTTCCCTCTATTACTTCAGAGTTTCATATATGAGAAGCAATCTCGAATACCACTATCAATGCACCTTTCCATCTACTTTGAAAATGTTCAGTGAAAGCAAAATGTAGCACAGAGATTTACTGATGTGGTATTCTTGAAAAGTTTTAATACCTGACTATCACTGAATGCACTTTTTTCTGTCAATCATCAAGTTGCTTTGTCTTATCTCCAAATCACCATACTCAAGGGTGAAGTTGCCAATTATTATCTTGCCAAGCCACAGCAGGCTCATTAAAAAGTTCAAAGTGATCAAATGTGATAGCCTGAACAATAAACTGAAAAGGTGACAATATAAATAAAAATCAAACATCTCAAAAGGTTCTAAGAAAGATTATACCCTGTGTAGAGACAAATACAAAAAGAACATTCTTTTCTCTAATTTGTGCACACAACATGCGGCTAGTCGTTACTCGATTGCATTCACTCCACTCCCATAGGAGATTTAAAGGGATTAACCATTCCCTGGGAGTTCTCTACCTAAATCACATGAGGTAAGTTAGCACAGAAGACTGAACAGCAAAGCAAGGAAAGTAGATAAAAGCTAATCATCATGCAAAGACAGAAAACCAAGTGGGTTCAAGTCAAGCTGCAAAGCCATCAGCTAAAGATCTGTCTGACACGTTGCCTTTAAATAATCCACTTTTAAATACTATTTAGAAACATTAACATCCATCTTGGGAAAGGAGATTTTCTGGTGGGCGCAGAAGGTTTTGAAGATGGAGGAAAGTTTGTACAGACTCCATGTGGAGACCTATGAGATATACAGGGTGTAGATGTCACTCATTAAAACCCAAACTGTTGATCCTCTAAAGAGCTCCAACGGCTCCTTAGAGAGACAGGACACGGGCTGCCTTTCTGTAGATCTTACGTAACAATGGTGAGACTGAATTGGGTATTTGCTAATGGGTTGGGCTGCAATACTAGAAGCAGGTGATGTTGGCTAAAACATTCCCTGTCAGTTTGCATTTTAAACGCTTCACAAAGTACGTCCAAACTGGTTTGTGCAACCCTTGTTTGCAGCCTGACTTTCCCACCTCCTTGTTCCGCCAGGCTGTGCAATTCTGATGAGAACAAGCTAAGCACAATCACAGGAGATCATGCTTGATGTGAAAACATACAGGCAATTCCGTCATTGCTTACACTCTATTGCTTACACCCCCGTCTGCTAGTAAATCCTTGTTGATTTAATAATGAGCCTGCACCGGCCTGCATGTGAAGCATAAGGCCATCACTGAGTGATGTACAGGAATCAGCGTGGGAATCAGGAGTTTGTCTGATTTAAAAAGGACTAGAAAATTCTTAGCCATTCCGACAGGCTCAGTGAAATTGTTTGCCATGTTAATTGCTTCGTGACAATTGAAAGCTTTAAATAAATCTGAACCATTTCAAGTGACTAAAGCTTTTTCAAACATTTTCAGTTTACTCTGTCAATTAATTATCTCAAAATTTGTGGGCCATATTACCTTGCTGAAAGTGGGAATTCAGAGCTGCTGGGAGGCTCCAAAGCTCAGACATGGATAGAGAGCTTATTAGGGAGGAAGACAGACAAAGCAATCAGCAGGCTTTCTGAAGATTTAAGCATCCAGCAGGACTTGACCACACTATTTCACACTATTTCAGAGAGAAGACTTTTCTCTTCAGATTCAAGATTAAAAGGTACAATTTTCAGGAGGCAGTTCCTATTTTCTGACAATGGTTCTACTTCAAGTCACGGATAAGGCTCATATCTATATATAAGCCTTGACAAAGAAAGATAAAGGTGGAAAAACTGCTTATCCTTGGGCTTGACATATTAAGAACAATAGGGCTACTTCTTTCACTCTGCAACTTTGGCGTCATAAATTCAAGTCTTTCTTTTTCTTCTTAATATATGGCCTGGGCAAACTTAAACTGATGATGCAGATTGTGAGCAGTGGGGAGGTGTGAGCATACATGTGAGTTTGTGTACATGTTCAGGCATGTAGTGGTGGGGGGGGCTCATACCTATGCTTGGAAAGAGAGCCTAACTGTTCAGTGCATCTTGAGCTATAAATCAGTGCCTTGGTCAACCTGGCCAAGAGCATTTTCAAACCCATTTGCAGAAGATAATGCCAGCTATTCCTCCCAGCCCCAGGGACAGGGGAGCCAGCGTCATGAATCATTGCCCTTTTAGAGGAGCAGCAGCATGGATCTCACCTTGCTGTATCCATAGGGTTCTCTTGACTCTCCCTGGTAGGCAGAAACAAAGGTAGTGACGGAAAATGTTTGAACTATGACGAAGTACTTCCAAAAAAAAAGTCACAAGGCGCTGTCAATATCCAGGTTCCTGTTCAGTTTCTCACAGTGCAAACTGTATGTTAATTATAGTAAGTCTACACAGTACAACTGCAATATAATACCTCAAGGGTAAGTACCTTGGGTAAGTGGCAATTCTAAACTTCATATGTGTATTAGTGCCAGAGAATCAGGCAATTTTACTGAGTGAGTGCAATGAGATGAAAAGCAATAACAATACAATACTTTCAAACAATAAAGATAATATAGGTTTGGAGATAAAGGTTAGAAACAATAACTTGTTTGAGAGGAACATAAATTAGCAGGACCACTATATCAGACCATATCTGATTAACAAGAACCTGCAGGGCAGAGATGCTGAAGAGTCTGAGATAATTTAGAAATACTGTCACTATTAAAGAATTGAATGGTTAGAGCACCGACAAGGTAATAACCAAAAATGTTATGCTCAGTCTATACAAATCATATAAGGGACATTTATTAAAATGCTTCTTTCTGTTGTGTCTTCATATTCCTATAAGAGTTTTCAACTCCAGATTAAATATATTTTCTAATATATATTGACTGTAAAACTAAAACTGAAATGGTTGCATACAGTGTTTTAAGATGCTATATAACAATTCTGTTTTGGATTAACAGTTGGTAATGTCTCACTATGGCCTTGGTCTAAAAATATTATATACATTGAGTTTTAATACTATCATAAAATGTACAAATGCAGACTATAAATGTGTGCATGACAAGAATTGCCTAAGGTGTTTGGCAATACAGTTTAACATTACTTATTCTAGGTTGATCTAAGGGGACTTGTAAAATATCCTTTCATATAACACTCCTTTGGACAGACAGCTTGTTACTTCAGGGTTTCAATATGTGGAAATCCTTATCTGCATAACTTCAAAACTGGGATCATTTTAATACCAAGTCTCTGAATCTGATGAGGAAAGCAGTCATGGATGATCAGGTGTCATCCCTTAGAATTTTATAAGCATTTATAACACATTTATTTGTTGTATTTCATGTTTATGTTTGTGTTTATAGTGGCATATGTAATTTCTCAGGCTCTGTTTATGTATTTTCTTTCAATAAAACTTCAGCAATAAACATTACAAATTAGCTCAGGCTGTAAATGCTATGATATGTTGTATTAGCCATTTTTAATGGAAGTTCCTTAATTATTCATCTGTCCCATTAAAAATATAAACATAAAAATGAAAACATGTATGTTTCTATGCAGGATCCATGACATTCATTCATGTGAGGAAATGGAAAATATACTGTAGACCTTGTTGAAATGGAAAACAGCCATTTATCCAGTGTCCATAAACATTAAACATATAATAAATTCCATTTATTACAGTGAGAGCCAAATGAGTTTCCCTCCCCCCTCCACCAAAGCTACTCCATGACCTCATGCTGTGATATTCCATTACTTTCTGACGACAGTTGGGGAAATTCGACATGATCTCAGCACTGCACGGTTGTGTGTAACCTTGAAACATACTTATTGTCAGCCTGATGAATGCTGGTTATGTGCGACTGCATATTGGGTCATTTATATTATCATAGCCCATATTTATATACAAACGGGATACGGGAAACAACTTATCATTTCGGTCACTGCATGGACATTCCATTACAGCAAGTTCAAAAGTTTCAGTGCTTCTTCATTCGCTGTTGCTTCATTTACTTGCACAGAGATATGAGAGTGGAGCAGTAAAACCATGTCCCAATGGAAAATAATACAGATTTCAGCCTTATCTCTCGGCAGTTTTCCAAGTAATATCACTTTGGCTTGACATATAACAAGCACTGGAGTATAGTGTCTTATTCAGAGAAAGGTATAAAAACAAAGAATGAAAAGGGTGATATCTCAAATATTGTTGGGCTTAATGTACAAAATTCACCAAATAATGAGTGTAACAAATTAAATTCAGTCTTACCTTAAGCCTCCATAATTTCACAACAACATGTACATACACATTCCTTTGAGTCAAATGCTTTACTATTTTAAATGTATATGTTATCAAGTAGAAGAGAATACAACTCACATGCATGTTTGGGGCAAATTTGTCTGTTCTACCACGTAAACCACGGGTGTCAAGGATATGAGATCCCTCTTCGCAGTCTGACCATGTGGGCATTCTTCACACATTTCAGCATTTGAAAGGCACAAGCTCGAGCAGAGCCCAGAGAGTAAATTATTTACAGTAAGTAGCCTCACACTAAACTCTTAAAATTTCTGTGCCATCTGAGCCGAGCTGTGAGAACACCTCTTTTAAGCCTTGCTCAGCCTTAAGTCAGTCACTGAATTATTGCATTACTTGGCTTTATTAGAGTCACTCATCTAAGGGTGAGCAATGCTTAAAAGAGTGCCGTGAATGCAGCACTCTTTTAAGCTTTGCTCAACCTTAAATCAGTCACAGAATGATTGCATTACGTGGCTTTATTAGAGTCACTCATCTTCACTTGTGTCATTTATTTGGGTTTAATCAAATCACGCCATCTTGAAAAACATCTCCGACATGAACTGTGAAGGCTCTCTGCTGAAAGCAAAGGCCACGGGCCAAGAAAGCACTTGGACAGCAGGAAAAATATCGCAAATAAAGCATCATCTCTGCAGCACATATGTAAAACTGCTGTAGACAAGAGGGCAGAGATCTTTAGACTTCCATTAACACAATCCTGTTTATTTCCAAGAGTGCTATCTTTATTTATTATTCTTACTCATCCATTGCTTGTCCATGAGTTCTAGTGTGACACAATGACATGCTGTCAGCCCTAATGGTCTCTGATGAGCCAAGGCCATCAGTAGCCCTCCATGGATGAAGAGCTGTCATCTCTGTCCCTCACCACCAAAGGGCCCCCCCGCCCCCCACTCCCTAAAATCCCATCCATCTGCCGTACCAGCAGGACAGACAGAGTGCAAGCATAGCAGTTTTCTGCCATTCACTGTTCCGCTTTAGCACACCCAGCTTCTGGCAGCGAAGGTTCCTGTGTCACAGTCTTCGCTTGCTACAATCAACACATGAGCTGTCGTTTGTTTTTTTCTTCTGTATGCATAAAATAGAATTTAGGTCGTCTTCACAGTTATCATAATGCAGCCTTACTAAAGTGCTCCAACTGCCAGGCATGGACTACCATGCACTGCTTCCATAAGCTAAAAGCCACCTGGTGAAGAGTCCTGAAAAAGTGTGTTGATGCCAATTTCCAATCCTGTTGCAGTCAGCAAGATTTTTGCACCTGAAAGTACTCACAAGAACCTCACTCCATTTGCTTGTATGACTGTATTCTCGCCAAAACTGTTAATGGCTTGGACAGATATTCCCTCTAGGACAGGAGCTTTTTAGAAAGAAAAAAAAAAAACAGGGTAGTGCTATGGTGTGCTGATCGTTCCCAGACAGTATGCAAGCTAAATCATGAAATGTCATGATTCCTTCTCCAAAAATAATTAAGAACAGTTTTATGTCACATTGCAAACATTTCCATCCCATCATCACTTATGCAACTATTCTAAAGAATGCCACTATCGGTGAATAATAGGGTAAGAGGCAAGAACATGTTTCCCATCTCTCAAAGGATATTTTGTCTTGGCACACACTGCTCGTATAAATTACTCCTGATAACCATCCAAGTCAAACTATGTGAAGACTGGCTCTTTGTTCACTGCAGTCAATGTTTAATCTACATAACCTATGTGAATATGTCATTTTCCCTCCATTTTGAAGCATGGAGTGTGTGACATTTAAGTCTAGCCTGATAAGACGGCTGACTGTTTGACCTTCATGTAATGGTCTGCATCAATTCTGGTAGAGCTTGTGTCTGTGTATGTGTGTGTGTGTGTGTGTGTGTGTGTGTGTGTGTGTGTGTGTGTGTGTGTGTGTGTGTGTGTCTTCTAATTAGATGGGAACCTGAAAAGAATAGGTTGACAATGACAAAGAAAATGAATGATGGTTGCTGTCCCCCGATTCGTCCGTAATGAAAGACGTCATCTGTGCACATGTGCTGACTGGACAGATGCACGGCAAAGTCACTAAGGTCTTACATGCATGTCACACCCGCCAACTCGCTGGTAAAATTTGCCAATAGACAAGATGTGATAAAACTGTTGCGTGTGCCATAACCCAGGATGAGCATCCATGCAGAATCTATGTTAGGATCATAAATGGAAGATTAACTCACACACATTAGACAACTGTAGGAGACATGAAGCTATTTGGACTCTAATGATTCATAAAATTCACAGTTGGATTTGATGCATTACAGTAGCATCGCAGTTTTAACTGCCTGACACAATTCTCACATTTCCTTTTTTTGAATTCACTATAACACTCAGCTTTATGAAAGTATAAAAGTAAAACATTCGAGAGCAGAAATTAAACAATGGATGTTGGTCCCATTTCAAGTTGTTTCCCAGCAGGATGACACAAAACAAAAGCACTGCTTTACAATACAACAACAGAAACCAAATGTGGTGTCAAAACAGGCAGACCGATCACATGACTTTATTGTCGAACAGATATTGAGTAAATGGTATTGGTCAATTGTTGTATTCATCAGATTTACCAGATCAAGCACAGTGTAGACCCTGAGTGATACTAGATTGTTATACCACATGGATGCACGCTATTATCAGTCAATGACTATCATTACCAGTTATTCAGACTTTCATACAAATTAAGGCCAAACCAATTACAAAATATTGACAATATATGAAGCCTCACTGGCCAACATCAGGTGATGATCAGTCCTAAATATTCACTATGCAATAGATATTACTCAGAAGCAAAGTTAGTACCAGTGAATATTTGATTTAATAATAATAATAATTAATCAATTAATAAAATGTTCCATTCATTCAATCTAAATCAACTACTTCACCAGTTATTTACGCTCTACATTTATTTCATTTTAATTATATGTTATGAAAACATATAAAACTGCATTACCTTGTTGAGAAACTATTTTCCTACACGACCAGCAGGCATGTTATGAGTAAGCACCCCTCTCATCAGAGACCCTCAAACCTGTAATTACCATGTTTGGACAAAAACAATCGTTTATTTTCACATGGTTGAGCTAGCAATGCCACTGATGTTAATAACAGTTCACTAAACACGCTGTTATTGATACTTAACTATTTAAGCCTCTGTAATCACTGACAATAATGGAAAAATAATAATAAAAGATAATTATACCATCTGCAGCTGTAGTTAGAAATTGACAAAAAATGAAAGGCTTCATATAATTACCTTTAAACCAGTGGAGAGAAATGAAACAAAGAGTTACACGTGTATGCATCCTTATATGGAAAACCAGGATAAATAATAATAAAAAAAACTACAAAACATTGAATATTTGACTATTATGTGGACTATCTGGTGCTTCTTTTGAATTAGATGGCCTCTGTGGTGAGAATGCAAAGCCATCTTGGGCCATCTGAGATCACAGGCACGACAGACGAATAGCAACAGTTTCTACATCTCAGTCCAGACTTTGTTATGAATACCAATGGGCGGCTAACTGCACTTTGTGTGGATGATATTCCACAGTTGTCTGAAAGTTCCATTTCTCACATCAAAAAATCTTTTAACAGCCAAAAAAGAGAGAGCAATGCTTTGTTTGAGCTGTTGGCAAATAATAAACTGAGGACTTGAAACAACTTTCTTTTTCATCTTTGATTTTTATACTGTGAACGTGCATGAGAAACTCAATTTAATTAAGCAAACAAATTTTCTAATGCCGACCTCTGTTATATTGAGAATGGTATCTGCATTTGATCACTTACAAAGTGGTAATCAGTTCACAAAACAAAAAAGTGAAAACATCCAAATTGAGACATAAATCTTTCTTTACCCAACCAACACTATTCAAAACCTAATAAAAGTATGTGGCACCACTAAGGGCCATAACTTATTACATTATATTCTTCTATTGCTTCACAATAAAGCCATGGTCAATTATGTGTGCCAGAAAGCTTTTAATGTTATGCAGCTGCAGCTAGCTCTGTGCGTTTTAGTCAAAAACAGCAGCATTAACTGAATACTGACTTCCTAAAACTAAAAACCTAAAACAGGCATCAAATTCCCCAAATCCTTGGCCCATTAGTCTTGACAGCTTTCTTCTTGAAGGTCTGCCAACCTTTTGACTCTTGTGAGCTGTGCGTGTTTGTAAGGCTTAAGTGGTAAAAACATAATTAAGGCTGCTTGGTCCATTTGCGTCACGGCTGCCTCCTAACAAATGTTGATAGAGATCAAGTACAAAAATGTCCTGTGCAGACACAGCAATTTGCCTGAGCCAATTTTCACAGAACCTGGGTTATAGTTCTGATTCAGATGTACTGTCTGGAGATGAAAACGCTTTAGCACTTCCAGAAAAGGTTGTATAATTCAAAGCAGACGGACTCCTATATCTAGGAGGTCCTTGTGCTTAAATGAAAAACAGACAGAACTGATTAACCTAACACATGACCTTTCAGTTTCATCCATATTCACTACTTCACTCAGCAGCGCTAACACTCTTTGAGGTAAAAACAACAAATCACACAAGGAATGGATAAAAATAGGCCTCACGTGGTAGCGTAGGCCATTTTTAGGTTGTGTCTGTTTCCACTTTGCCCATAGTAGGGTTGTCCTATAAAACACTGGTGTAAATGGTTTATAATGCCACCAGTGGACTCTGAAATGAGAGACCTGGTTTCAATCAGCAGTCAAATTGCTCCTATATTACCGTCGTAGACAGAGTAGTAAATCACTCTTTGCCTCTATGCTGCTGACGTTAAGGAACAAGCATTGTTAAAAATCCACCAAGCGTGCTGCTAAGAGCACCCTGTCTCTGTGTGGGGATGGGAAGGTAAACAGGACAATAGCCATTGCTCCAGGCCCTATAGACGAACAAGTAGAACATCCTGATGTCTAAGCACAAACTCAGCATATTTTGTATCTGTAACAGAATTTGATCTTGAAACCTACACTCACCGACCCGATTTACATGCTTGAATTAAGTTTATAGCCTAGGTCCTGTAACCCCCATGCCTGGGTCCTGTAACCCTCAACAAAACCAGATTGAGCCAGTTTGCCTGGTTAAAAGGAGTTCTGGTTTCTCTGTGCCAACGCCCTGACAGTGGGCCAGTGCGAGGCATCTCAGAGCAGTTATAATCCCCTATAAAGTCGAGAAACGTTGATCCCGCCCACCACAGACCGACACACTATGGGCATAACCTCTCATTAGAACTCCAGGGCCCTGAAATTACTAAGATTTTACCCATATGGAAAGCATGAGAAAGCGTCAGCTGGGAAAGGGTTGTGCCGAGCGGTTTTTCAGCGTGTGGCCACAGAGGAGCTGGAGCCCTTTAACAGTGCCATTCACCCTGGGCCCTGCCAGAGAACGCAGACAAATGAGGAAGCTGAGGCAGATGCTCTGGCTACTAGCCCTAGACCAAGACCTGCTAGGAAATACCATAAACAAATACATACAAACGCTCCCACAGGTCAGGGATGGAGCCAGATCATATAGCAGAACGGATTCAGCATTAAAAAATTGTATTATTTGGTAAATGGTGTAACTATGATGGTTTCTAAAGCTGTTTGGTGTTGATTCACATCAGTTTTGGTTGTGAAAAGAAGATACAGTCCAAACATGTCTCTCCGCTGACGATTGGTTATTGTTTCTGTGTAACCAAGCTTTTCCCTGTATGTATGCCAAGCAGATGACGTCACCAGCAACAGGCCCAGGAACGGTTTCAAACTCCTCTAACAGAAACACCAAATTAACTGTTGACTCATCCGGCAAGAAACAAAAAGAATAACTATGCACCGATCCACTGTGGGCCACCCTGTAATCCCCCTGGGTTCATGGGGATTAGGTCAAGTAAATCAAATGAATTCTCGTGAATCATTTTGTTTTGAAGTGGTTTGAGTATAAAGTAGGCTGCATAGCTTGAGATAATGTGCCGAAATTCAGCAAATAAACATGAATGCTAAACATGTTGAAAATATTATTTTTTACAAAATAGCAAAAAAATATATGATTTGTTGTATAATGTCTTTCACAGTCCACAAAAATGGAAAATAAACAGGAAGATAAACCAGAATATACACAGAAAGGAAACCCTGGAGCTTCACTGCAATACTTGGCCAGCATGATTGAAGATAACCATAATGCTTCAGCAGCATGGCACCTAACAGGCCTGTCGACACAGGTTACAGTGAAAAAACATCTTCACATGTACTGATCCACTTTATTTCACTTCAAATTCAACTCCAATACCTGAATTTGGATATCTGACACTAAAGTGGATACCAATACTGTCAAATAGTTATTAACATTACATATCATTATTGTTGGTATTATATATTGTTACATGAGGCTCTAGTGAATTACACAAAAGCAAAATATATACAAAATTATATAAGAAAATGGAGCCTCTTGGATCCTTGTAGAACAGTTTACTCACTGATTGGTTAATTATTAGATCAATTTGTGGCAAATTTTACTTGAATTTTATTATTATAAATATATATATATGATTAATGGAATCTGGATCTGTGTGGATCAGCGATAGATCATGTGATTTACATATCATCATTTACATTTACATATATTGACAACTTATATTGATACTGAATCTGATCTTCATACATCTGAAAATATCCATTCAACAAATAACAACAGGTAACTATGAATTTTTGCTTTGCGAAATAAATTAGCATATTTCCCCTAATCAGCATCTATTCTTTAGTGTTGATGAAATCACACGTAAAAGCCACGATGCTTTACAGTAGACTGACACGCATATACAGTAGCACAGTGGGGCTACAGCCTACAGGACAGTTAAATATCAAATTGCCCTCAATCTAGACTAGAAATACACCATGACACTTTCTTTTCAACTTGCAGGAGCTTAAGGTTAAAAACCCAAACATGCAGTGAGGCCTGCAGGTTTATTTGCAGAAAGCTTCTGATGCAATTCCAAGAAACTAACCCACCCTGCATCATCCTGTTACAGTTTGGCTCGTGGTGAAGGTCTCCTCATTGTGCCTGTGACAGCTATAATCGGATTCGTGTATTGATAAAGGATGGCCATGAGGCTACTTCGGCATGTCACTCACACAAAATTGCTTCCAATCCTTTCTTTAAATAAACTCGACAGGGCTGCAGGGCTTGATGCAACACTGAAACCGTTTCTCTGTTTCCACCAAGTGAAAGACAACCCCCCCTGCACCACCACCCTTTCAGATCCGTTCAATACCTCAAGAGGGATTTATTGCTATTCAGTGAAGTGACACACCTGTCACAGAAAACTGTTTGACAATTGAGTTCTCTAACCGATGATTGCTGAAAAAAATAATCCATTTTCTTTTTTGCCTCAGCTGCAAGGAGCCAAGTCATGGCATCAAACCTGTGTGCGCAGCCTGTACTGCAGCAGCAGCAGCGGTGGTGGTGATGTTTGAGGGCAGATGAATGACACATGCATCACATGGAAGTGTGTGCATGCTCATGGACACATAGAAACTGAGAATACATGTGTGTGCTGCTGATTAATAAAGAAACTGCAAAGACTGCAGATTCCCCAGGGAGAGAGTAGAGGGGGTAGCACCTTCATTTCCAATGCAAGGAAATTATAACAATGCAATGAAATAAAAATATAAAAATGAAAAACATGGATGTCACAGACCACCGCTGCTCCTGTTGATTATTTCAGGATTATTTGTGTTTTTATTCTCCACAGATTTGCTGCATGATTGACGTTTTTCATCCCCTGGAAACACAACAGCTCCGCGTTCACGAAGAAAAGTGCTCAGAAAAATCACTTGAGAGAGAAGTGACGAACACACTCACACACACACACTCACACACACACACACACACACACACACACACACACACACACACACACACACACACTCACACACACACACACACTCACACACACACACACTCTCTCACACACACACCTTCATGTTGAAATAAAGGCTACGTGTGTGTGTGTGTGTGTGTGAGCCTCGTTAGCATCTGCTCTCATTCTCATATAAAAGTTGCTCGCTCCGCATTCAGAGTTTGCGCAATTTTTCTCTTTTTTAAAAACAGCGGCGACTCAGGACTGTGTTCGCCGCCCTGACGTTAGCCGGAGCCCGGTTCAGCCACAGAGACAGAGACGGTAGATGGCTTCCATGTATTCACCCGTTCAAAAAAAAAAAAAAAAGAAAGAAAGAAAGAAAGAAAAGGACATGTCTTTTTCTAACTGTGACCAGCTAAACACGGACACACACACACACACACACACACGGACACACAACGTTAGCTAACCCCGGTGTCACAAAGTTAGCTGCGTCTCAAGTTCAATGGGGGACACAGAAGCAGATAACGGTGCACTCACTCAATCTCCTCCGTGTCACCGCCGTTGGCATTTCTCTCCTTCCCCCTGACCCGCTGCGTTTAGTCCCGGCTTCGGTTTGTAGAAATCCACTTCATGGAAAAGAAAAAAAAAAAAATTCAACCACAAGGGCAGCGGACCTGAGGGAAAACCAGCCCCGGGGGAGAGAGAGAGAGAGAGAGGTGGAGGGGTTGAAAGATACGAGTCCAGCCGCCGGAGGAACACGAGGTCCTTACCCTGCTCCGCCGACCGGGGTCGTGGATACCGGATCTATTCGTGGCAGCTCCTCGGCTAACGCGTTCACGTCAGCCCCGCTCAAGAGCTCCGTGTGGCGGCTCGAGCGAGAAAAACAAAAAAGCCAGAGAGGAGGAGAAACCTCACTTCTTTTCTCTCTTGCAAGTAAATTTCAAGTTGTGCGGCAGAAGTCGGTGCGCACTCGGTCCGTCCCTCCTCCCCGCAGAAGGAGCAGTGGCAGGCAGGGAGCAGTGCGCGGATCTCCCCCCTCACAGTCACGCTTCTCTCTGCCTCTGTGGACAAAACAAACACAGGTCGATCAGCGGGATTTTTTTCGGATTCACTCGCCTGTGCTCGATGCTGTGCCCCCTGAACTCAACTCAAACCTGGGGGACCTTTCGTTTTTATTCCTGTTTCTACACCAGGCACCTGCTGGAGAGAGGCGATGAAACTGCAGCTGCACGTTTTTCTGCCAGAGATCATTTTGTTTAGGAAGCTTAAAGCAACATGTCCCATGACTCACGATATGATACAAATACCATACATGACCCATACATGACCCAGAACAACGATAACATTACGATACATGACCCAGAACAACGATAACATTACGATACATGGCCCAGAACAACGATACATGGCCCAGAACAACGATAACATTACGATATATGGCCCAGAACAACGATAACATTACGATACATGGTCCAGGATAACGATAACATTACGATACATGGCCCAGAACAACGATAACATTACGATACATGACCCAGGATAACGATAACATTACGATACATGGCCCAGAACAACGATAACATTACGATACATGACCCAGGATAACGATAACATTACGATACATGGCCCAGAACAACGATAACATTACGATACATGACCCAGAACAACGATAACATTACGATACATGGTCCAGGATAACGACAACATTACGATACATGACCCAGAACAACGATAACATTACGATACATGACCCAGGATAACGATAACATTACGATACATGGCCCAGAACAACGATAACATTACGATACATGACCCAGAACAACGATAACATTACGATACATGGTCCAGGATAACGACAACATTACGATACATGACCCAGAACAACGATAACATTACGATACATGACCCAGGATAACGATAACATTACGATACATGGCCCAGAACAACGATAACATTACGATACATGACCCAGAACAACGATAACATTACGATACATGGCCCAGAACAACGATAACATTACGATACATGACCCAGAACAACGATAACATTACGATACATGGCCCAGAACAACGATAACATTACGATACATGACCCAGAACAACGATAACATTACGATACATGGCCCAGAACAACGACAACATTACGATACATGACCCAGGATAACGATAACATTACGATACATGACCCAGAACAACGATAACATTACGATACATGGCCCAGAACAACGATAACATTACGATACATGACCCAGAACAACGATAACATTACGATACATGACCCAGAACAACGATAACATTACGATACATGGCCCAGAACAACGACAACATTACGATACATGGCCCAGAACAACGACAACATTACGATACATGGTCCAGAACAACGACAACATTACGATACATGGCCCAGAACAACGATAACATTACGATACATGACCCAGAACAACGACAACATTACGATACATGGCCCAGAACAACGATAACATTACGATACATGACCCAGAACAACGACAACATTACGATACATGGCCCAGAACAACGATAACATTACGATACATGACCCAGAACAACGATAACATTACGATACATGGCCCAGAACAACGATAACATTACGATACATGGCCCAGAAACACGATAACATTACGATACATGGCCCAGAACAACGATAACATTACGATACATGGCCCAGAACAACGATAACATTACGATACATGGCCCAGAAACACGATAACATTACGATACATGGCCCAGAAACACGATAACATTACGATACATGGCCCAGGATAACGATAACATTACGATACATGACCCAGAACAACGACAACATTACTTGTTATAACAATTCTTGATGATGCTGATGTACATCAGACTGTATCTAAATCTAAATCTAGCTTATAATCGACTGTATAGATTTGTCATCGGCTGCCCATTTACAACACATCACTGTATAATGTACGAAACCCTTTCTCTGCCCTCTCCTACTGTAAGGTGACAGTGTCACTGGCTGCAGCTTATTTTCAAATGTGGACATTTCCATTATCATCGGTATTTAAGATAGATGATGGTATCTTTCTCCTCCTATTATCTATTGAGATACTCTACGCAGCTCTTCTCTGTTCCTGCCGTCTTTCAGCCAATATCCCAGAGAGCATTTACGTTTAAAGCTCCTCCTGATTGGACTAATTTACCAGCAAGTATGTGATCAATATCATCTTTCCATGTGTCTTCTTTATAGGACAAGCTGTACATGCCCCCAATAACAATATCTATTATAATAAGTAGTATGATTTCTAATTGTATCAATGACATTACTGACATTTTTATCCATTTTAGTCATTTGTGAATTTCTGTGTGTATGTTTTAAATATATAGTAAAGTAAAGTAAAGTACTCCTGCTTCCTCCCCCAGTCCAAAGACAGTGGGATTCGGTTAATTGGAGATTCTAAATTGACAGTGGGGTGTGAATGAGAGTATGAATGGTTGTCTCTCCATGTTGACCCTGCAACAGTGACCTGTCCAATGTGAGCTGGGACTGGCTCCAGCTCCCCCAGCCCCTCAAACAGATAAGCAGTATAGATAATGTATGAATGTATGAATGTATCATGCATGTATCTATGCTTCTGGAACCCTGCGTGTATCTGCGGATTATACTCAATAATGCATCAATTTTTTCTTTCTGCTTGTATCCATACAGTCTCTATTTTTTATTCTTCATACCTGTGAAATGCATAACTCCTGATTCCACAAGATGTACTGAATGAAGAGTATCATGTACCAACACTCCCTCCGGATGGTGTGAGTCAATATCTCATGTTTACATTGCAAATCTGTAAATAAATAATATGATTTTGGAGATATGATGGGAAGTAGGAAGGGTTAAATAAAGACTTGTTCAAACATTGTCTCATTAAAATAGTCGAATCAAACTATTCCTCGTTTTCCTGGGGAGCCCCTCCAGCTCATCCAGGCCCCACTCTGGGAACCTCTGCAATAAGCAACTTCATGTATCATCCCTGAGAATAGAACATTTATAAATACTGCCCCATTATCCTCATTTTCTAGAGCAAATAAAAAGCATCCAGCCCCCAGTCCTCACCCTCATCCTTGCTCTCACCTTGTGAAGGCTCAGGACAAGACTGTAATCTATAATTTATAAGTGCAGACCAACTTTCTGGCTCTTTCACTGGGACTTGAAATTGTTTTTTAAGACAGCCTTGGGAGACGGTTGCAGGAAATATTCCCCCACCGTTCAGTGACCATCACCAACATGTTAACAAGCTGTCTTTTGACAAGGATAAGTGTAATGATTTTTTCAGCTTGCTCACATTCAAATAATAAGAAAATTCTGATTGGAGAGCCTTGGCTGCACAGTCCTTGCAGCCAAAATGCAATTTTCAAATTTGAAGAAGGAATCAAGAATACCTAAAATCTAAGTTGGGCATTTCCAGCTGAATCCCTGGCAATCAAGACCAGATTCCAGTAACTGCAGTGTGAAGCAGTGCAATGGGACAGAGAGAGGGCTCTGCTTACAGTGCAGCTTGACTGTTAGTGCATGAGCACTCAAGCGACTCGGCTGAACGTGCAGGGCATGGACACTGTGACCCCCGGTAATGAGGACTTGAATATCTTTAGGATTCTGACAACTCATCTAGTCCGCCTTCTAACCTCCCAATGATCAATCGTTAGCTTGGCAGAGCCCCCTCTCTGAACTGTTGCCCGCACCTTCCACCGCACCTTCCATAGTAACAGGGACAAATGACACAAGGTTTTAACCTGTCGTTAATGTCTCCTGCATCTGGGCAACCAGGTAGGTCCCCCATTCAACACACACACAGACACACAGACAAACGGACACACACACACGCTCTTTATCGAGCGACAGTGTGCAGGAGTCTTCTTTTTCTTTGAGTATACAAATGAAAACCTTGTGCAGGGCACAATGATCCAGGAATAGGATCCTCTCAGACAAATAAGAAGCCAAGGCAGCACTGCTACACTTAGCGGCAGACCATAGTTCTGATAAAACGATCATCAATATGTATGTGCCAGACAGAGAAATTGGCGCATGTGCTCAATAACGCTGTTACGCATCTCTAGTGGCCAAAACCGAGCCTGTTTTTCAGCTTCACGCATTTCATGACATCGGCAGCAATGGCTGCAAAGAGTCCTTTGAGGGCAACCGTGCTTTGTCTTTTCCAGACATCAAATAAACTTCGTCCAATCAGGTTTCACAGAACTATCCTTGTATTGAATGTAACACAGGATATATGCTGCTTTCTGCACTGAGATGTTTCATTAACGAATGAACGACATATAGAATCTTGAATCCTATTTTCTGCAGCCAATTTAACAACTTATATCCATCTGAGTATTGGAACAATACCTTTTCCTGTTATTAATTATTGCCATAACTTGGAATAAACGGTCAGTTAAATTACTGCAAATCAAAAAGAGTCTGCAGCCCCAAATCATCCTCTAACCATAACACTCCTGGAATGAAGCCTCATACATGGGTCCCTTTATCAGCTGTTCCTCCTTATTAATTTTTTATACTGAACTCTATGGGGAAATCAGCCGAGAGAAATTACTTGTAAAGAGATTCATTTCTATCGAGAAGCCCCTCAGTTAGTACTTGATGGTTTGAAGGCGGATTTAATACTGGTGCATTTACTTTCCTGCTGAGTCGTGGGGCGGCTGTGGCTTGGGAGGTAGAGCGGGTCGTCCACTAAGTGCTCAGTTGTTCCATCTACAGCTCCTCCCATCTAAGTTTCCTCAGACAAAACACTGCAGTTGTTATAGAATATGTGTGAATGTGACTCATGGCTCTGAGAGGTTGTTGAGACAAGAAAACACATTAAGCAGAACATTTACTGTGGTCTACATTACATAGCATATACACTATGAGTAAGAAACCTAAGGTGATGAAGATGAAGATTATCTGGTACATGCATTTTCGAGGGGGGGATATCAAATATCTGCCTGTTGCCGGCGTTCAAATGAGGAATGTGGATCATAAATTTAAATAGAGGTTCACACCCTTCCTCCAAACAGACTTGGAGGACGTTCCACCAGGTAGATCCCTCCACCCCCAACATATCCCACAATTCATTGTTGCTCCTCCAATCATCTGGTCCCTGGATTGAGACACAGCTATGAAGTCCAGTGAAACCAGAACATACACAAGCAGCAGAAGTCAATGCTGATTGGTCGTCAGATTATCGTTTACACGTGAAATTCACAGGCAGAGAAAGTCATTACCTGTGGTATTTAGTGTGGTCATGATATTGTGCACCTTCTTATCCGAAAGATAAATATTACATACAAAGGTACTGCGTACTGCCATAAGTAGTTTGAGACTTTGACATGTGAAGAATTGAATGAAACTCGAGGAATCAAAATAGTGGTGAAAAGCCTGAAATTACGGCTACAAACAAATCTTTCACTGCATCAGAACGGATTACTGACTTCTATTCAGTCCTTTCTCTAAAGTAGTCCATGTTTTAAAAGGCTTGTCCATCAAACATGTGGCAGTCAAGGGTTCCAACCTTGTGTTTTAACATCTAGCAGCGGGGCTAAATCTTTTGTTTACACTTGAGTCATGAGCTGTATAATAATTGTTTCATTATTCATGATTTAATCTGCTTAAAAGTAGGACAAACGGAAAAGAATCAGAGAGCACACAACGATCTGCACCTGTGGCGACTGAGCTGCTCTGGATAGAGAACTATATCGACTAATATTGAAATCTGAACCGTGAGAAATAAATCAAATACGTGATTTAGATTCATGTCAGGAAATATGTAAAACAACACCAGAGGGAACTTCTGCAGTTCAACATACAACAACATATAGGACCAAGCAGCTGCTCCTGTGGTTTGTTCTGAAACCAAATTGCATAGTACATACAAGAAAATTACTAGTATGTAGATGTTCCAACACAAGGACAAGTTATAGGTTTTATAACATTTATCTGCAGAAACTGGCTCCAGCGTCATGTTGTATTTCACATCAGAAATGACAACCAATAGTTTTCCTGTGATAAGAAATGTGTCCTGCTGCATAATGTGGGGAATATTTTATTTTTTTGTCAAGTTAACATGCATCAACGATTTTGATGCTTTTAAGTAAAAATATTCTCTTTTCATGTTCTTCATTAGAGAGAAAAAAATATTCTTTGCAATATTTGAACAATATTTTTAGATTATCCAATGTAATCTGTTCTACAAAGAAAATGGAGCAACTGTTCAATAGATGTCCTCGCTTATTCTCCCCTTCACTCCAGGATTTCCATTAACCACCTTTTATCTCTTTTGGTGAGATGGGTGGTATTTTTCCACATTCATATTTTTTGTCAGAAGTGGAATTTGGCTCATTTCAGCTCAGGGACATCTTTGTTTCTCAGCCCTCTCTGCCAATTATTTTATTCTATTTTGTTTGTGGTGCATCTCTGCTATAAATCAGTTTATTAAACCAAGTTAAATGCTGCTTATTCCTTGACTTCTTCCTTGATTTTTAACAGAAAATGGTTTGCTCATGAGACCGCCTGCAGTCGTTAGCGTGTTACCGTGTTGCAGCCCATCTGCATTTCATCAGAAAACATTTGGTCTCCCCAGTTTAATCTAATAAATGAATTTTCAGACTCAGCAGATATACACTTACACGTCTGGTTGTTGTTATCAGAGAAAATGGTTGATTGAGGGAAACAGGACTCTTCAGCTCTGAACAGAACAAACATTTTGGACTGGATGTGAAACCAGAGCCGACTGTTAGCCAGAAAAATCTGGAGCCGAGCACAAACGTTCATTTTATTATTATTATTTATAATATTTATGGTTAAATTGTAAATCTGAATCTGTTTTTACTCTGGAATCTCTGTATCTGCATCAGTTTCCAGTAATCCATCTCACTCCTGCTCTGGGTGAAACGTCTTTAAGTATCTCCAACAAACATTTCTTGGATACAAATATGTCAAACAGTCAGTTTATCTATGTTATTAACATTTCAACTGCATTTTGCCCTCTATTTGAATAAAAATTAACTTTAACATGATAAAATATGGTGATTAATTGATTTAACATTCACGAATAAGAAAGTTTATCAAGGCTAATCAATATATTCAAGAAAAAATAAGAAATAAAATGTATAAATATCTTTTGCTACATTATCAAACCTTTTTTCCCCAAAACACAAAGTTGTTATAAAGACTGAGGTGATATTTTTCTCAACATATTTCATTTATTATTAATTGGATTTTGCATCAAAGGTGTTTTACTCAAAGGTTAAACACAAAAGTCAGAAATGTTGTCGATACACAATGATCAGGGGACCGAACGCAGTCTCCAGAGCAGGATGCTTTCATCTTACAACTGTTGCACAATTAACGCAGGATTCAATGAGGCAGGAAAACAGTTAATGGAAGTTAATGATGAGAACACACAGAGCTTTGTATCATTAACCAACATGCAGTGAGACATGGTAATGATTGCAGTTACCGTCTCAGCAGTCGGACAGAATGAAGACCCAATTTGAAGTGAGCCCTCGTCGAGCTGCTGCCGCACCTCCCTTCCTGAGAGGAAATGGTCAGAAGAATAAAAGTCACACCTGCACTCTGCTGCAAATTGCATGGAGCAGCCTGATATCTGGACATGATAATGTGGTTTCAGTCTCAAAGTGGAGCGTAAGTTAGATCCATGTCATGCAGCAGCGACGCAACACAAATGAGCATGAGAACATAAAACAGAATGTTTCTGATGTATCTGCATGATATGAACACAGTTAAATTGTTGCTGCTTAACAGATTAAAGCTTCGAATTCAGTCTGTGTTGCTGCTCATTTCATTCTTCTTTGATCAGCTGAAGCTACAAAGACTCTGTAAGACTGACGACTGTTGGTGATGAAATCCTGGAGCTACTACTACTACTACTACTACTACTACTACTACTACAACCACTACTGAACAATCAGTGACATTATTGTGTTATAGGTGCACGATTTATGCCTCAGAGCAGCAGTTATATCGAAAAAAAATAACAATAATGAGACATTTTTAACAAGAAAAACCTCCATAAAGGCCCGATAGGCCCCTTAGATTGGTAAAGATAGATAGATATATAGATAGAGAGATACTTTATTGATCCCAAGGGAAATTTAGGCATCCAGTAGCACACAAAACAGTCAAACACAAGAGCATGAGAATGATTAAAGGTAAAAATTAGTGGCAGTGAGATGGGAGTCTATAGCTCTGTAAAGAAGTATGTGCTAATGGAGATATTGACAATACATATGTTTTAAAAAATAAGGATATTGAAAGACACAAGTAGCTGAGGCAGAGTACTGACGCCAAATATAAATACACATTTAAAGACAAAGAACTGGAGCTGTACAAAAATGTGCGTTAGGCTGACATAGCTTATAAAACTATGGCAAAGCAGATGGAAGTGTATTTTAAAAAAGTGAAAACAGAGCAACAGTAAAACTTAAAATAAAAGACTATAAAAAAAATTGCAAACACTTATAAAAAAAAAAATATCCAGGGTAGGTGAATCATTCCCTGAGAAATCATTGAAAAACAATCCTATCTTGCAAAGCTAAAGGAGGTGAAATTCCTGGATCCACACCAAAACGGAATAGCTTGTTCTCTGAGCCATGCCACATCCTTCCACCAAATTTCATACAAATCTGTCAGTGAGTTTTTGCATTAAACCAGACAAACAAACAACAGGGGTGAAAACATAACCTAATATTTACTCGTCAACCATATTTATTATTTTACCATCAGAGGAGAGTTTTATGTTTTTCTCTTAGTGATGACACAGATTTCAAAAAGCTCTTCTATCTACCATGCTACTCACGTCCAATCTCTAAAATATATTCCTGTCTGATATCCACAGTACTGATTTATCAGCTGAAGGCCTGAGATAATATGAATTCCCTTTAAGAGTGTTATCATACATAAAGTGATCAGCTTAAACAACATTTCACTGCATCTTAAGCGCACCTCTTAAGCCACGAGAGAGGGAGAGGGAGAGAGACATGAATGATCTGAAACACTCCTTCAAAAGACTGGAGCTACAAGAAACACACAGCATTTTCAAAGAAGCTATATTTAAAAAGGGGAATGCAGAGAAACGAAGAGGACGAGACAGCAGCGGTAAGAGAGGCCGAGAGGAAGAGAGGGAGAAAGAGAGTGGTGGGTTGGAAATGGATGAAGGACACGTAAGCTTTCATTGAGTTGGCAACAGTGAAAAGAGCCCTTGGTTATTGAAAAAAAGAAGAAATCAAAGGCAGAAAATTCCTGCAGAGGGACGGGGGCAGAGAAACAAGCCTGTCCTCTTCGTCTTTGTTTTTTTTTTTTCCTCCACTACAGTAGCCAGCAGGTTGGCGAGGCCCTTGAGCACAAAGATCTGAGAAGGAATAGGAGACGACACAGCACAAATTGTTTTATATTCTGCAAAGTGGAGGGTT
The DNA here is from genome assembly GCF_024713975.1 of Paralichthys olivaceus. NCBI lineage: Eukaryota > Metazoa > Chordata > Actinopteri > Pleuronectiformes > Paralichthyidae > Paralichthys > Paralichthys olivaceus. The sequence goes on along the minus strand of NC_091108.1, from coordinate 5,547,588 downwards.
GTGCTGAGTGTTGAATGCTGCTGACACTACAGCAGCTCCCCTGCACGTCGTAAATGCAACAAACATGCCATTCTGTGTGTCCGCTCGCATATTAAATATATATATGTTGCATGACATGGCAGAACATGCAGCATCTTGCATGAGGTGTGTCGTGTCATGGGTGCACATGTAAGGACACTAACAGCAAGGTCGTGATGCAATGCTGCGCAGAATGCGGCACAGAGTAATGTGTGCTACATGACAGCACAGGAATAGACTCCAGTTTTATGGAAGAGGTCATCTCGCGGTAGCCAGCTGTTAGAGACGTGAGTCAGTGGTGATGGATGTGATGGACGGGCATTATCCCTCCGTCTCTTCCTGCCATCCCTGTCAGCGTTTTCCCTGCAGCAGATTGGGTTCCACAAGTCATCCCTCACAGACCCTCGCTGGGGGAATCTGCTGTTTCAACCTCGCAGAGCATCCCATCAGACAAATGGATATTAGCTGGTTAATTTTTAATTCCTGAGATGCAAGGGAGCCGCGCTCTTTCATGGCTGGAAGGAGAGCTAATGGTCCCGGATTAGGTATCACGGGCGGATATCTGGGAACAGCCCCTTGGGAATGCAGTGTGGCTCTCTCCATTGAACACCATTAGGAGTCTTGGAGTAAGGAAGAAAGCCTCTCAAACACACACTGTCCAGTATTGACCTTTCAGAGGCACAATGGAGGTCCCCACTGGAGAGATATTGAGTGGATGCTGAGAGCGGTTCATTAAGCCATGGTGGGAGTAAAAACATTGTTGTTGATAACGTCTGTACCCAATCCAACGCAGCCTGAGATAGATTTCTGTTTCCCACCAACCAACTGCCTGGGCCCACCAAGAGAGATCAAAATGACGGATCTGTGTGATAAAACAATGGCTGGATCACTGCGAGGCTGCAGCCGCTGTTGTTTTGCAGCAGAACAGCCCTGCTGTGATCATCGGCGTATTTGCAGCAGCATAAATACCAAAGATTGCGACTGTAATAGGCTGTGGGGCTAAATGCACATCAAGCCACTCTCTGGACAGATAGATTGAAACGCCTCAGCCGTGTTTTCCTTGACCACCTAAAATAATTTCCTTGCTTTCAGTAGGATTGGCAGTGATGATTGTTTTTATTGACTCTGATGTTCCATTAGCCGAGGAGCTGCTTGGGGTAAATGTCTCCTGACAACAGCACAGAGCCGGCTGATGATACCCCGTCACTAGACCTCACACCGGGGTTATTAACTGGCCGCCACTGCTGCACAGCACCAGCACTCCCCCCTGACAGTGGCACGTACATGAATGAAATATAACACTGTCCTCGGGTCCCTCTCATCTCCTAACAGAGCGTGGGTGAGAGCAGAGGACTGATGACGGCATTTTGAATTCAAAGGAGGTTTAAAGACAGAAATTATCAGCCGCCCTTGTGTTGACTTCCTTCACTTGTAACGTCTGCAAACACAGAGTCAGTGCAATTATGATGAATAGCATGTGTTGCTTTGCAGAGATGTTGCCCCTCCTCTGTCGTTCTCTACTGCTCGAACTGCCACATCATTTTATTTTGCGATACAAATGGCTCGAAAACATCATTAGGTGCACATTTTACCTGCGGAAATGAGATGATGGAGAGAGAGTGGAAATGGCATCCACATAAATTCTTATTGGGCTGCAATGAACAATTACTTTTTATCTTAGATTCATGCGTTGATTAATTTTTAATGAAACAATTAATTGTTTAGTCTGTAAAATGTGAGATAAATTTGTGACAAATGCTCGACGGAGCCCAAGGTGAAACGACTTCTGATGAAAGATATTCAATAAATCAAAATTTCTGTTTTGTATCACCATAAATTAAAAATATGGAGTTTCGGTTACCGTACTTTTTAAATGTGTTAATTAGTTCGTTGACTGTAAATGTTGCTCACTCCAAAATAAAGATGATCTCAGATCAGTCACTTTCTAAATAATTTGAAAGCAAGTGAAAGCTCATTTTGCATCTAAATGAATGGAAGTCAATGGAAGCTGCAAATGGTAAAAATATATTTAGCAAAAAGCTGCAACTCAAATCGTGCATGACTTTTAGCAAACAAGAAAAATTAAGGACAATGAAGCCAAAACTAGTCCGACACAGAATCTGTTGTGATGTCTGGTCAAACCACAAGACACAGCAGAGAGCTGCAGGGAACTGCAGAGGAATAACTATCATTCAGTTCAGTCTCATCCAGGAGCTTAAAAAAAAATTGAAACTTTAGTGACAACTGCAACGGAAACCTGTGGTTATGTCCACTGCCGTTTCATGTCAGGATGTCAGCTACAAATCGAAAATGCCAAATAATGCATTTCGCCGAGATGTCACCTTATCCTGTCAGCTGAAGTCCGCCGGAGAAAACAGACATGCAGGTGTAACGCAGTGAGTGACAAGGTGCACGGCTGTTAAATTGGGAAACACACACAGACACACAGGCCTCGTCAGCATTTTTTAATTTGCGCCTGTACACACAGCTGAGAGGAGCTTGTCACTCCATGAACACACCACCTGTGTGTGCCAGCCTGTGGTACCGGATAGAGCCATGATGTCACGCAGAAGTGATTAGAGCCTCCTTTTATAATCTCCCTCCGTCCTTTCTCCACACATCATTACAGTAATACAGCAGGCTCTATTACCCCCCCGCACCCTGTCAATGCCCCATCGCCACCTCCTCCCGCCAGCCTCCGAGCAGACCTCACAGGGGTGAAGGACCGAGGTCCCAGCAGCGTGGCAGTTTTAATTTCACGCTTTGTTAATGTTGCCATTGCGAGTGCTTGTCCTGCCCGATACCCTCAACCAGGCAGCCCCAACAAGGGTCGCATCCGTGCTGGCTGCCCTCTGGTTGGCTCGGGGGCTGCGCCCACAAGGAGAGACAGGAGCCCTCCTTACCTTTTTCTTTTTTTTCTCTTTACAGCTGTCGGCCATTTGTTGGAAACCTCTCCCTCACCACCTCCGCCCCCTGCTTACCTTTATCTTATTCTCTACCCGTTGTGCACTCTGTCACTGTCTGTTTCACTCTCGACCGCCCCTTCTCTCATTCCCTCTCACCCACGTCGATTATCTATCTCTCTTCTATTGCAGTCTCTTTCTCGTTCGCTGCCTTCCCCTCTCTGGTAAACAGCTCTTTTCTCTCAGCACGGCCCACTCTCTGCCCATTCACTGTATCTTCCCCATGTACTCTCACTCCACCTCGATTGCCGCTCTTCATCTCCTTCCCTCGTTCTGTCCCATTATCTCCCCCTTTAATTCCAACACACTCCGTTTTCATTCGGCTCTGCTCACGATCTCAATTTGGATGAACACGTCTCATTGCATCTCTCCCTCCTCTCTTTCCCTCTGTGTTGCCATCCTTAAGCCTCCATTTACACACTGCACCATCTGTATTTGCTAAGCACTGCGAGGCTGGGAATCATCAATCTGTCAACCTGCTCCTGCTGCAGTCGCCAGCCACTTTCAGAAGTCCCTAAAAATGCTACTGTAAGCATAAACTTGTTGAACTGCAATTTTTTACAGTCAGCTTGAATATTTCAGCGCTGGGGTGAAACAAAGCCTCGCGACCTGCCACTCCACTCTGTCATAAAAACAATGTCCAGAACCCTCCTGTTCTTTTACTTTGTTGTGTGCACAGTTTGGCTCCATTGTTACTTATACTGTTGTCAGGGTTTTAACATTAACAGATACAACAGACCCTTTTTCCTTTATGTAACTGGGTATAAATATATCTATAGTGTAGCTGCTCCCATACAGAGTGCTGAACTGAACAAGGTGCTTGTAATAATTCAGAGTAGCTGGTAACTCCCACTGGTAACCTGTGAAAGTACTAGTAGACAGATTCTAATAATGTGAGGGCACCTGTAGGTGATAATTCGATGTAATTAAGACATGTCTGTGATTCTTTTATACAGCTTTGGCCATCATGCATCATCATATCTGTGTTAATAACAATATATTTAAATATATTTAAATATTACCCAAAATGCTGATTGTGAACACTGGTGCAAAAGTTTTAATATTTTATAATTGCAGTACTCAGCACTGTCACCTCACAGCAAGTAGGTTATTGGTTCAAATTCTGTTTTTCTTTGTGGAGTTGTCCAGTACAGAGACATGCAGATTGTAGTTATTGGAGACTCTAGACTGTCCATGGGTGTGTTAATGGTTGTCCGTCTCTGGGTGGATAATTATCTTCATTTTCCACGTGACTGTGGAGATGCTCTTTTTCCTGTCTCCCAGTGGGGTCATTATGTAAAAAGACAAATATGTACTCAGATAACATTATCATAGGCTAATGATCCAGTGAGCCTATACAGAAAACTCTGCATTGCATTGTATGTATTGGGAGGTAGCATGGTGGTTAGCACTGTCACCTCATGACCAACACGGGTCTTTCTATGTGGAGTTCACATGTTCTCCCCGTGTGTGGGTTTTGTCCAGATACATTCTTGTTAATTGAAGATCCTAAACCGACTGAAAAAAAACTCCCCCACCTCTCGGCCACTGTCAGCTTGGATTGGCTCAAACTCAAAGGATCAGTAGTGTAGTGGTTTTGAACCATATATAGAAATGCTGTTACTGTGAGATGCAGTTTCCATGTCTTACACATCTTCCACCGCTGCATATGACAGCATGACATGTCTGCTTGTGAAGCTACTTCACCGTGTTGCTGTTAGTGTGAAGCGACAGCATCATCGACCAACCACGTAATGTTAATTCAAACATGTCCCTTAGAGATAAAGTGATGAAATTAGACGTCAGGTTCTATTCAACTCCTGAAACCTGATCGATATTTTACAGCTGCACAGGAGAGCAGCACCAGCAAACTAAAACTAACTACACATTAATTAAAATGTTAAAGATTTCAGATTTGAGTTAAAGGGTATAAAGGCCCACAGTTTGGATGGGAATCATTTAGCAGGAGACAAGTGGACCTTTCATCAGCTGTTATTTCCTGTGTTCTTCTCTTTCCTCTGTATGCATGTAGTTATCAGTAGACCCTTCCAACAGATAAGCGGCTAACACAAAGGACTGGATAATGAAATGGAGGCTCCCCAAAAGGAAAATGGCTGAAAAAAGGCTCTTTGGCTTTAGGAGACTTTCCGAGGGTCTTGTTTCCGAGACAAAGGGGGGGGGGGTAACAGAATCTCTTTGTAAGTGAAGTCATAGGGTCTCCTGTGGGAGGGCATTGATCGGAGGTGAAACACTGAGGGAGAAGGGGGTAACTATCAGATTCTACAGACTCACACACACTCACACACACAATCGCACACACACACACACACACACACACACACACACACACACACACACACACACACACACACGCACGCAAAGAAACCAAAGTTTACTCATAAAAACTGTTAACACACACTTATTGACATTCAAGCCCATAAACTTTTCCTCCGATTCAGCACCACACACACACACACACACAGTTTTCTTATGATTGCATGTCTGTGCATGTAAATGTGTGGCTTTAATACATATTTTGCCACGGGCTACACATTCACAAACACACCTACCACCAAAAATCGATAACCATTTGTAACAATCTTTTGATTATTGTGTATCTGGAGCGGCTCCCACACAACAATAACTCACAGTTCCAGCCTCGGCTAATGGTCTGGCAGAAACAGCTGAGCCATTAACACCACCATGATTGTTTGTCTCTGAATCTGACTTGCCTCTCTGTGCTTAATCATAACAAATGATATGACACTTGCCCACAGAAGCCAGGCCGCAGCAATTGTTTGAGTTCTCTCTAAGCCGCTTGTTGCTAGGTAACCGGCATTTATCAGACCTCCTTTTTCTTATTGTACTTTTAACTCTTATTGCATGTATTAAGTTGCTGCATCCCACAATCGCTAGAAGGCCTGTTCCACATTTGGAACATTGTCTTTTGTAGTTACTGAAACGCATGCCAGATACGGTTGCATACTTGGGGCTATGGTGCTGTGACACATCAATACTTAATCTTACATTATACTTGTCGCAGATGATCCTCTGCATGACTGTTCTCATGTCTGTTTGTAAGCCTGGCTCCATGCAAATGTGCGCGGCTGCTGCGTGTGCGTGGTGCAGACGGAGAGTCCAATCTCTCATGTGAAACAGAGAGCAGGCAGTTTTTATCTCCGGGAACATTGTAGAAAATATTATCGTTTTTCCAGAACACTGCAAGGATCCGCACTGAGTTTATCAGTTTCCTGCTATTTATACTGATACACCCTGAGATGCTGCAGCAGGTGAGATATATGGCAACATGAAGTATGGCTTTGTCCATAGTGAGGAGGTACTGAATGCTATTTTGTGATGAGATGGGGACCGGGCCAAGGTGACCCCTCAGTAATATATGGGCTGCGGCTGTCAAGGCCTCCCAGGAAGGTATTTGTCATCAGTGTCCCCCAAGTGTAAGGTTACCAGCAAATCAGGTTATCAGTCTACTGTTTTTGGCAGGAATGGCACAAAAACACAGATTATCTTTTCAATATAGTCCAGCGTTGCAGAGACAGATACAGATGCACATGCACAAAATAAACACATACACAAATACACACAGCCACTCAGTGTAAAGATACTCTGGTGTTGTATATTCATGCATTAACCCCAACCCTCAACATTACATGGTTAACCCTGCCCTTTACCTTAACCCCTAACCTAATTCTACTGTAAAACCACCCACTGCACAGGATTCCGACTGTTAGTCTATTACATTTAAACTGTGTGCGCCTGTAGTATTCCTGATATAATCTGCTGTTTGTGTTAAGAAATCTTATTTTTAAAAAGTAAAGTTGACAAAAAAACAAAGGTTAAAACAGGGCAAATCAATGTTGTTAAAAGTAAATTATGTGCACTCCAGTCTAACATCGATTTGAGGTTTGTATGAAACGTTAAGACTTTTAAAGAACTGACAGAATATTGAAAACCTCCCTCTGTTGAATCCTACTTAACACATCATTATTGTCCTTCCTGGGAGCCATTGATCGTTGGTTTATTTCTCCTGAAATCCTGGAGCGCACAGCCACAAAAGATAATCGCACCCAAACTGATTTTTGCTTTCATAACCGGGAATAGGTAAAAAGTGTTTATTGAATAATGAATGCGTCCACCAGCGAACGCCCAACGTGCACCACCTTGTTGCTATTAAAGTGAGGCTGCCACTCCAGAGAGCGTGAACTCTCCTACACATCAGCGGCCCGGTGTGTAGGCGGCAGCGGGGGTGACAAATGTGCAGCATTATGTGAGAGGAGGCAGGAAGCTGCACAACATGTCAGGACACAGACACTTGCATCTCCCTCACATCGCCTCTAGTGATGTACTGTATATCAACCCACAGGTTTAATTGTGTTTGCCTTGAAAATAACAATCTCCATGCTAACCCCGGTAACAGCAGAGCAGGGGTTAATGCATGGGTGAGACGCTTCCACAGTAAGTGCCATATTCGTGCTACTAAGGGTTGTGCAACTATTAGGTTATTTATGTACCGTATATAGGTATCCCATCATTAAGAGTAATTACTGCATTCCCCTCTATTATCTTTATAGAACATAGAGTCGGTCGGAAAGTTTCATGTATTGATCCTAGTGTATATATATATATATATATATATATATATATATATATGCAATTTGAAAGAAAAATAATTCAAGAAATATTATATTTGAATAGTTGCCTTGACATTTTTAGCATTTAATCACTTTCTTACCTCTCTCATATCTGTGTGGAGGTACAATCCCAAGGCTATAAGCTTGGATTAGCTTAGCATAAAAACTGGAAATGTATGAAATAACAAAATAGAAATACGATGTGTTAATTGATGAACTTCTGAGAAGTTCGTGGTCGTTTCCCCCCAAACTTAGCTTGCTATGCTAATCAAACGCTCAGGTCCAGCTCGTATTTATATAAACAAAAAGTATGTGTGATGAACAAAAGAGGCAGAACATATGCACTGTAGCTGTCGGCTTTTTAATATATAGCTGTAAATAGAAATGTTATCTGGGCCTAGAATACCTAATAATAGTTTCTCTGTTTGTGTTTTTTATGGAGATGACTTTTGTCGACTCAGACTATAGACAGGTTACTGCCTGGACAGACAAGTCTTGGCTTGGATATCTGCTGTCTACACCGGAAACCCCAAAATATAATCTGCTAGCCCCCAGAGGCTAATTCACAATCTATAAAAATCTCACAGTGGTATTGAACCAGACTACAGCTCCTGCTGGTACACACTGACCATAGATTGTCCACTCCGGACACTTCTGACGAGCTTCAGGTAAAAAAAAAAAAGAGGCCCCATGACTTTTAAATCTAAATTTAACCACAGCCAAACCTTGATCTTTGTCTCACCACCACAACCGCCAACCAAGCAGCCGGAGCTCCCAGACGCAGCGGGCAGTCCGGTGAGCGAGGAAGACAGAAAGTCTACAATGGCTTTTGTCTCTCCGGGGATGTGAGCCGTGGCAACCTAAGTAAGGAAATAAGCCCTTTTGCGAGCCAGCTGACTCACAGCCAGTTAGGTGACAGAACTAAATAAAGACGAAAGCTGTCAAGAGGCTTTGTGATGAGCAGCTGACCGTACAATCGACAGACGAGCTGCTGTGCCAGGTCGTCTGAGCAGGTCATGAGTGGGGCAGCCATGTGTGTTTTAGGGTTTGTTTGTGTGTCTCCTAAGGTCCTGCCCTGGGAATAGCACGCCTGTCTTTGGTTGTTGTATATGTGCGGCAGGTAGCTACAGACTCAGGCTGCTTGTATTTTAAAATGAAGGTTGAAAAGCAGATAAGTAGCAGAGGAGGACTTTCAATTAAATATATCTATAACATAAAGCGAGAAGTGAATAAATCCCTGTTTATAATAATTGTATTCCTGCTATGACCTGGCCTCTCTGCTTTCAGTACAAAATATTACAGTCGAATATTTCTTAACGTGCTTATACAACGAGGAATATTATCCAGAAAGTGGGACGCGGTGCTGGAGTCATGGAATATGTCTAAGAGGCTTGGGGAGATCCTATTAAACACGGCTTCGTGACACCTGCTCCTCTCGGCTCCGACCAGGAAACGACTGGCTCTGCTGACCTGTATCTTCATCACACAAGCCTGAATCACTTTGTCTCGTGCTGTTGACCCGCAGATGAAGAGCAGCTTGTGAAACGCACCGGACGAGCACAGAGCAGCTAAAGCCAGTATTTCATCAGGGGCGCTACCCTGCACTTTTCTGATCCCACATCAGAGCCTTTCTCTGTCTGCGTTTGTATGATGAAATTGAAAAATCTAATGGGGTATTGTTAAGCCCTTTTGAAATGGTTCTTTATGGAACTAGGCTGAAATGGTTCTACACAGAAAAAAAAGAAACTGCCAAAGCAAAAGCAAAAAAAGCTTTGAAACGGATGAAATCATCCAAAAAGCTGTAATCAAAAGTTTAAGGACAGCCCTGAGTCCTTCATTGTGATTTGTCTTTCTCTTCCATCAAGGACCTTCCTTTTTTTATGAGAGAACATTTAAAATCTCTCGCATAACAAAGCACAGCCTCTGAATTAGCGTGACATCAAGGTGCATGGAAAATAATTCGCTGGACTGAAGAACCTTGAACTCCAATTTATCACATCTTTCCGCCTGCTGCAGTTTTCTCCGAGCACTGGCTTCGTTATACTTTCTGTTTGTTTTCTTGACATCTTGCTTCTCCTTTTACCACCCTTTAATCGCTATAGCCCCGCTCCCATGGGGCACGGGTATGAATTTTGCACAGGCAGTCGTAACGAGCTCTGTTTCCTCCACAAAACTCTTTTATGAAAATTGGCTCGCAGGAGGCGAGACCCAAGATGGTGGGAGACGGGGAATGTTGAGTCGCTGCGTGAAGGGCCTATCATGGGGTTGAGGGCGGGATGAAGTGACTTGGAACAAATAGGATGGCGGGCTCAATGTCATCAATGTCTGCCATAATTGAGCCAATGACATATTGATCTTTGGGTTAATGAAGACAAAGCACACAAGAGATAGGGTGTTTAAATCCACCATAGTTAATTCCTTGGAATCCTAGCATGAATCTTAATACTTCTCCCTGTGCATGGATGAGTGATTATTATAAAAGACAGACATTTCTGTCTATGAGGGAAAACTGCAAATGAGAAGTGGCTGGCACATATTGATCATGTTTTCTAGTTAATACTGCAGTTGAAGTCGGACTACAGGACATGAGTCTTTTTGATTTAGTTTTCTCTGTGTTATAAAAACTCTGTATTCATGAGTCACGGCAGAGATCTGGAAACATGGGGTAATCACAGGGGTGGTAAATGAGCCAGAAACACTTTTAAACTGTTTCACCAGATTATCCAAACCCCTGTATTTGGAGACATGACCTGAAGTGAGTGAATAAATATTAGGTAAAAGATGAAAAAAAAAAAGTTATTTACCTCCACCTAGAAGTTTTCATCTGTGTTTGTTAGGATTATGCAAAATCAACTCAACCTGTTCCCATGAAAGGAAGTGGAGGTGTTGGGGATGAGTCAGTTACATTTTGGTGTGGATCAGGATCAGGGGGCGGCTCCAGGATTATTATTTCTTTAACATTGCAAGATTTTCAAAATGTTCCTTGATTTCTCGGAAAATAATTAATGGATCAAAAAAAAATCAGGAATGTTAAAGGGACTGATATTTATCTATGTGTGTTTATTGTGGTGCGGATCAAATAAAAATGTAGGTCTGGTTGATATACATGAGGTTTCAGAGGTAGACGCTCTGAGAGCCACAGTGTTTTTACTGTTCCCTTTGTTTTCTCTTTCAATATTTTCAGATTTCAGTGATTCTTCTTCTTCAACAAATGTCATGAAAAGTGTCTGTTAAACAATACTGCATATGTTGCACATATATCTCCAACTTCCCTACCGTGTCTGTGGCGACCACAGTTACTGGTGTCTATTAAGGACATAAATCTTTAAAAGAGGTGCATTTCATAAAATAACGTGGTACAGTAGAGGTGGCAAAATGAATGCATAAACCTTAAAAATGGTCTTTCACAATAACAGCTCTGAATATACAATCAGTAGATAATAGGTTCGTTGACTGATTTGATCGACATTAAGGACAATATTATACAACAAACCCACAAACTCATTTGTGTCTTGACTTGCAAGCTCTTGCGCTCAGTAAGAATGTTCAAAATAAGAAAAACAAAATAGTAATAGAAGGAAATGGTGAAATTATTATTTTATGCTTGCTCTTTTCTAGAACACTAAGCTTGGTGAGGGAGACAGACGGCTTCCATTTCCACCACACTTGCCCGCATTTTAGCACATGGCTCCTGTCACTGGCTGAGAGCTGGCCAGCGAAGAAAGTGTCACAGAGAGCGACCGTCCATGGAGGCTCCGAGCAGCAGGAGCGATGAGACAGAGATGAATCACGCCGATGTCCATTCCTGCAGCTTTCAGCGGGGATCGGCCCACGACTTATTCCCCTCCTTGTGTGACTTCAGCAGGGGCCACGACCTTCAAAGATCACAAATCTTGCAAGTGTCACCAGTCATTAACCAAAGCAATATGTCCCGAGTCCAGTCTCTGTGGCCACGTCTGCAACAGTTCGCACACAGAGCCCTGATAGCCACTGTCAAGCTGCATCCATCTTTTCCAAGTCATGTAGGAGCAATATAATGGGGTGTAAACTCTGACCTCCAGCCTTCCATCACCGTGAGGAAATACAGCCCAGAAAAGAATTCGTCAAAGTTGTATAACTTGCATCCGTGTGATGGTTTTCCCTCATTTTATGCATCTTATAAAGATTTACATCGGCCCCAATTGGTTCGTTCCGCAGCTCCTGGAGTCAATTTTCTCTTCTGTGCTGCAGTAAAACTTTAGAGACATATTCAAATTTGCCACATGATTATTTGTCAAACCGCTGCTCCAGCTTCATGACCCCTCAAATATGAACAATCTCCTAAATACGTCTCATTAATAATTCATGCAGATATTCCTAATCAGTTCATCACATATTGCACAGCTGAGGTCTGGCAGACGTAAGCCTGCGCATACAGCACATGCATTAAAATAAAAAGCAGGATTTCACCAGTGTCAGTAGCCCGTGGTTTTGTTGAAGAAATTGCTGCCTTTCTCTTTTGTGCCTCTTTTAATGAACTGTTTTGGGAAAAGAGTAAAAGATGGGAGCGAGCTGAGGGAGAGGAAGAAAAGTGTTATGTTACTCTTTCCTCAACATTTGTCACGTTGTAAGATGCTAACATGGACATGAAGCTGGACTCACAAGAAACGACACGTGGCCCATTCACTCACGCACACTCACGCACTCACACTCACACTCATGCACACTCACGCACTCACACTCACGCACTCACAAAACATCGGAGGCTTTATTTCTAAAATCCAGAGACAGTTTATTGTGAGTCTATTGATTTTACCTCCTCCCACCTCACGAAAGCAAAGACGCATATGTTGAGAGCCGCGTCTAATCAGGGGAGCGTTCACCGAGGGTTGGATTAAGACGAGAGGTCGACATGTTGGATCCACTTCACTGAGCCGAGCTGTGGGTAGACTCCGTCAGTTACAGATAAACAGCCTACGGACACTGCACAATGAGACTGATTAAAACAGAGGCAGATGGAAAGAGGTGTTCACATCACGGCCGGCATTCTGTGATGCTTAAACTGCTGCCCACTGCTGTGATGTAGTCAGAAAAACACAGGAAGATGAAGTGAATCTGTACCTGATCAATGAAGCAGTGAACACACGAGAAAGACTGCGGCTGCTTTCAGTACGTCTTGATCACATTTACCAGGGCACCGCACTGTGTTCGGTCTAAACAGACATGGCCACGTTGTTTCAAGCAAATTATATATTCAACGATATATTCAAGGATCAGCTGCTGTGAAACTAAAAAAACAGTTTGGTCAGAATCTTAAAATGTGCTCAGCTTGAATATTATATGTTTGCCTTGCTTTGTTGCCAGGATTTGAACCATTGAACTGTTGGTGGTAGAAAAACATGGACTTTATTAACAGAGGGGTTTTTTCCCCTGACTGTGAAGCCATCAGCTTCATAGCAACCGCTGCCACAGGGAACAGTAAAATTATGATTGCTGTAAAATGACAGCTCTTTGAGTGTTTGTATGACTCATATCAAAACTGACCAGTAACCTTTCGGTTTTCTCCAGATCCTCAACTTTTACACCTTGTGTCTTCAGTATCTTCAGGAGGTTTGAGTTGGGGACCTGAACGCAGCTCGTGCGGACACACATTTTTATAATGATAGTACCAATGGGTAAAATGTGAGTTGGATCTGAAAGTTTAGGTTGGGAGATTTGTTGGACATTACATATAATTTATTTATTTTATGCAGAAACACTGATTTTTCAGAATAAGTGACTCACTGTAACTTTCCCTCTCAGTCTTTGTGGAGTATTGGAATGGAAAACCTGCATATGACCTTAGCTTGAACTCTTTCCACATGTCCGATCAATGCTCGTGTGCTGTGTCCAACAATAACTCATATAGAGACACAATTGTGCTCGCATAAGAGGAACTGGCTGGCATACGTGCAGACGGACGATTCAAAACTAGACAGACACCTTTTACTGTTTTACCCTTAACTATCCAATGCCATGACTGTTGCTAGGCACTTGGCAGATGTAACCTCATGTCCTTTCCCGATGATGCCAAACTTCTTCTTTCATACAGAAGCAAAAGCAGACAGCTTCCTGTTTCAACTGGACGACAGGTGGCTTCAGTTTTTCATGCCATTACCCATAAACAGTTGTCTCTTATGTTTCCTGTTTACCTGACTGTATAAAACCTTCTTCTTTCCCCATTCATCTGGCACATATGATTTGTCATCTTTACAGTTCCGTCTCTGTGGAGATGTTAAAACAGTTTTTTTTAAACTTTCGATAGAGCAATTCTAGTTCTTTCATCAGTCTTAATTCTAAGCTAAGCTAATTGCCTCGAAGCAAATTCAAAACTTTTTATGAGATTATTTAGGTTTTCTTTCTATGTTGGTTCGATAAACTGCCACTTTCAGGTAACGTTACCTTAACAAACATTTCAGTCTGTTCATTTGTTTTCTGTTGTAAGATTTCACCCCTGGTTGATTTAACGACTCCAGTAAATAAGACATGACAACTCATTTTTATAAATAATGAAAGAATCTCTTCTTCATCTTTCTGTGAACAACATTGATCTGATCACACGTGGCATGAGTGTGACAGTGAGGTTGGAGGTGTGGAGCATGTCGCTTCTCGTCTTCATCTCACTGCGGCTGCTCTCGACCGCCCCGTCACTTCCTGCAACATTTTATCAATTGTCAGGAATTCAACAAAATCACACTTCTCTTGGTTTGTAGACGAATTTTTGATGAGCGACAAAAGCAAGTGCTAACCCATTGCATTTCCTGAGACTACTTCATAATAAAAGTCCAAATGTCTTTTGCTTGTTCTGCGCTTTTAATGTGAAGCTACAGCAGCAGGACATTTTTACATAAGCAGCAACTTAATGCAGCATTTTCTCCAGGAACATTACCACCGAATACCTCATACTGCAAATATGAGAAATGTGCTCGATCACCATTGTGTTACTTTGTGTGATGATGAAAAGTGATGGAGATTTATTTAAATTAAAATCGAGATTGTTTTTTAGTCTGAAGTCACATTACTCAGTCACACTGTGAGGGGAGAAAGTTGTGAATCACAACTGCTCTATAATTAATACCAATAGTTGCCACAGTGACTCGCTTGTAAGATAATTACTTTTTCCCTCCGGTGGGGTCAGACAATTTCAACAAAGTGAAAGATTTATTTGTCTGTCATAACCTTGTACCTTCTTCCTGATTACTGGGAACTTTCTGAGCTTTTTTTTTTTGAGCCGTGTGAGCAAAGTCATTTCCTGACCATTCTGGTCGGATAGGATCGAAAAAACCTCTTCTCCCCTTGAGGCGGCTGTATTTCAACTGGCCAGTCTCATCAAATTGATGTGTGCTGAGCCTCTGTAGGAGACAAACCACAGCAGAGAAAGACGGATGTATGATGAGCGACGGACGGAGACAAAGTGCGAAAAGGGAGGCTGGGAGACAAAGAGACTGTTACTTCTATGTGTCTAACAATGATAGCAAGAGGAGCTCAAACGCAGTTTTAAAAGCAACTCGGTTGTCAAAACTCACACTGTTGCACTGATGTGGGATCAGTCAGGTCACCAGCTGGTTCCTCTCTGGCAGAGCTGGATTTCATGTGACAGGCCAGCGGTGACAACTGCGTGACAGGTCGGTTTCAATGCGAACACATTTGTCACTTGTGCGGAGCGCGGCCAAAGTGTTGGAGGGGAATCACCAATGAGGTTTGTAGGACAGGAGGGAAAATTAATCACGCTAATGATAATTCAAAGCGTGAGCCACGGCAGAAAGTGGAAATCACTTCTGAT
The DNA here is from genome assembly GCF_024713975.1 of Paralichthys olivaceus. Taxonomy (NCBI): domain Eukaryota; kingdom Metazoa; phylum Chordata; class Actinopteri; order Pleuronectiformes; family Paralichthyidae; genus Paralichthys; species Paralichthys olivaceus. Next base: position 5,532,157 of record NC_091108.1, on the reverse strand, counting down.
CCTTCCTCTGCGAAACTGAAATCTCGCCATCTGCAACAGGCTTTTCTCTCAGTGAATTTCCGCAGACATAATATTCTAAATAATTTGATGTGGATGCTGGAAGTGAAATAAAGCATGCAGGGCTGTTGAGAGATGTGAGGATAGTGCGGTGGTAGTTTGGCTTTGAATTAGAGAGGAGAACCAGCGAGTGGAGAGATGTTAAATCCCTGGCACAAACTTTTCCAGCTGCAACACGGCGAGGAGCACCGCTGTGCTGTGGCGAACACTGCTCTCTGTTCTGGAAGTGGATGCAGCATGTGTTTATTGTTGTGTTCTAGTAAATCTGGGGTATTTATTTATAATACATTTATATTTATCTATTTTTCATTGAAATCGCATAAAAGGCACTTTGAGTTTTTTTGTTTTTTTTGTTATAGTTTTTCTTTTTGTGCCAAAAGTATATTGAAGAACGAATGAAATTTGTGTTTTAACAGTTAAGTATAATTGTAAAAACATCGACTGCACAAAAAACATAATGAAAATCTGATTTTTAATTTTTTCACACAGCCACTTTTATTTTGACCTTGCTTTTTTTCCAACTTACTTTGAAGGCCAATTCAATCTGATCCAGAGCTTACCCTTCTATAATAGTCACTATAGCAACAATCTACTAATCTACTAACAACCAATGTTGGCAGTTGACATTAACTCTGTGAGTGGGTTAAAAACTCCCTCTAAACATTTATTATTTCCATTTGGAACCAGCTTTAAAAAGAGAAACACACACGAGGGTCCTGAAGATTAAAAAATAAAAAATAATGGAGAATGTTGAAATGGACATATCTCATGTCTCTTTTATCTCGTTATCATAACCTGTGGTACAGCAGTGTTATACAGGACTGGTGTTACACTGCCGGTAACATGTTTGTCCAGAATGGAGCAATTTCCAATGTAACCTGTTATCCCACAAAAGTGCAGTAGTCAGCTAAAGATATGTTAACGCTGCCTTCCAGTGCAGCAACCTAACGTTAGTGGCTCCTGCTCAAGCAGACATCTTGTATTTTTGGATTTTAACAGGTGTTAAAAAAAGACATCTTTAGTTCCCAAGTATTTTTCTCACTGCAGCTCCACAGCACTTCGACATGTAGCGAGGAAGCAAAGCTTGACAGGCCTGTCGCTCCTGGTTACAGCTGCTATGCTACGACTGAACAATTGCTGTTCGGTGAAGGGATTATCACAAATGGTCAGTGAGAAGCTCATACACATTTTCTTCCTGTTTCTCTCTCTTCACTCTCACTTCTTTAAATTGTGCTCCGGTAATTGAAAAGAAGATCTATTGAATTGTTTTGCCTTGTTTACGGTCAGCACCTTCTGGCTTTAGCACAATAAAGCTCTGGTGCCTGGGGACATAGAATCTGGGTAAATATTAGTTTGAACAGATACGCTCCCTTTGAAAAGCTCAGGGGATATTTCTGTAAAAACTCCATAATAGAAAAAAGACCAATGAAGAATACTTTCTGTCCATGAAAAGACAAATTGCAGTACTGTGCTGTACGTGAGTGGTACCGTGGCACAGATCTAAACCTGGCAGCTTCTTGGTTTTATAATTTATCCCGACCGGCCTCGCAACATCAGAGTCCTTCAAGGCCATTTCTTCTTAATGTGCGTCTGTCAGGAAGTGGTGCTTCCAACATCATTTTGATAGCACTCAAAGCTGCCTAGTGCAATCAGCTCCGTAACTCTACTGTCATTGTCCTGCTGGATCATATTACCCCTTAAAGGCACTTCACCGCTTGTAGAGCCGATGTGCATTCATTATGTATTTGTGAGTAACTGATGCTAACTCTCCATATTAATGCGGTGCAATTGTCATAACAGCAAAGCATGCACACGGATGCTACACGTTTGATCCATGAATGCTAAGCAAAAATAAAGTTTTATGCTGCGGGCGTCACACACGGAAAGAGGCTGATAAATAATTTATTGAAAGCCACTGAGCTGACCATCTGGATGGTGTCTATCCTCCACAGCAGTGCTCTTAACTGAATCATTTCTGTCGTCTTACCATTTCTATCATCTCCCTCTCTATGTTCCTACGCTGACTGCTCTCAGTTTGGTTTGGCACGCCACACTTTGGCGCTCCTGGTTCTGCATGTGAATAAAATCCTGGCCTTACTTCCAGGGACTGCGATTCCTCCCGCATCACTCTGAGCCCTCGCCCCCTTCAATTTCTTCCCAGACATGTTCCCATAAGCCTGTTCTTCCACGGCACGGCCGAGCTTTCCAGTTTCCTCCATTTGGTCTTGATGAGAAGTGACTCGGAGCTGCGCTGGGAGGGTGGCGCTGTGGCCCCTCTCCAGGTGCCGGGCCTGCCAGGATCCACAAGTCTTTCCAGTGAACGTGCCGGTGCCAGGGCGGATGGGGGTGGAAGAAGAAGAAGAAGGAGGAGGAGGAGGAGGAGGAGGAGGAGGAGATGGTGGACGCAGGAAGAGAGGGTGGAAAGCAGGCAATAGGATTCAGGGATCACTTCACTGTGACCCATATCCCTCCGTTCTGCTCTGAATGCCTCAATATGAAAACAACCCAATTACTGTTGACCCTTGCACCGCCTCCAAAACACAGCAGCAGTGACTAATTAAAACTGAAAGGGTTCTCATTCCCCCCCTTTGTTTTTGCTCAGTGTGTGTGTGTGTGTGTGTGTGTATGTGTGTACTTCTATTCAACTAGAAACTCCAATTTGTGTGAGTATCTGCATATTTGTGAGTCCGGAAAAAAAAAAAAAAAAAAGCTTGCACACAGTCGTTTGAGTAAAAATACGACTGTCCATGTGAAGTTACAACCCACCTGCTCAGAGCATGACAGTTTAAAGGCAAAAGCACAGAACCATCCAAACGGGCTGTTTTCTTCTCACCAGCCAGACCCTGGGGGCCCCGGGCGACGAGTCATCAACCTGCCGACGTGTCTGGCAGTGACAGGAGCTTCCAACCCAATCTCTATTTCATCCGGTTATCATCCCCTGCAACAGGCCCCTGCATAGTTCGCCCTCCAGAGGAACTTGTGTCACGACGTTGTGTCACTAAATGAGCTTTCAAATGGATTTTCTCTTGAAAAAAGAACATACAAGATAAAAAAAAAATTAGCTTGTGAATATATTAATTGTATGACGTGGGAGTTTTAAATTGAATTACTGAAACAAACTGGACAAGAAATCCTGTGATCTGCGGCAGAAGTTGGAACTATTCCATTGACAATTAATTGGTGCCTGCAGTTTGTTGGCTCACAGAACGCCTGTCTGAGCTCTTACACCCAAACAATTTCACTGCAGAGCTAACGGTTAATAACAGGAAAATTCGCCCATTTCCCATCATAGCAACCCCGGGTGGCATCATAGTAACTGTGAACTCGCCTCCGTAGTCGCTGTTAGATGTCCATTTTTTTCTCTCTCTCTCTCTCGTCGCCCAATGAACAGAATCTCTTTTGTTTGTTAAAAATAATTATCTCATAAGCAGATTCATCCTTTCTTCCCAGCAGGACTGTGTGTCCATGTGAATAATGTCCATCCATCTAGTATCTATACTTATTTACAAGGCTTACTTGAGCCAATCCCAGCTGAATTAGGCGAGAGGCGGAGCACAGCCTGGACAGGTCGCTAGCGTATCACAAGCCCACTCACATTCACACTGGTGATTACTTCAGAGTCCAATCTGCATGTCTTTGGACTGTGGGAGGAAGCTGGAGTAAGAAACACGACACAGGGAGAACATGCAAACTCCACAGAGAAAGGATCCAATCAAACTGGATTTGTTTCCAGTGAGGCCACAGAGGTAATCACTGCCCCCTCAGGTGAAGATGTATTTTGCAGGAGAACGTGTACGTGCTGAGAAGCTGTGTGAGTCAGTTTGGGTCAAAATTTTTGTTACTGCAACTGTCTCAAGTACTTTTCGTCAGGCAGAGATCTAAATAAGGTTTGGCTGAGGCTTGGTCATTTTATTGCAATATTCACCTCAGCCAAAAACCAAAACTTGGTGGAAGGATGTGGTATGTCAGGAAAGAACCCATTTAAATTTGGCATGGATCTGAATAAATGGACAGATTTTGTTTCAATGTCTCTGCAGTGTTTACCACTGAATTTATTCAATTTATGTCCTTGGTGGGGGGGGTGCACGTGCACGCACACAAACATCGCTCTCACATGCAACAGATTCTGAGCTATAGGTGCAGACTAAAGAGTAAAAGACAAGTTTTCACGTGAGAGAGAGAACTGCATCGATGCCACTTGCAGGTACGTGAACAACTGCGGCTGGAACTACGAGGTCTGACTGCGTGGACGGTAACTTTATGGACGACAGCATGAGCAAGCATGTGGCAAATAGCTATACAATGCAGCAACGTTGAGAAGAATAAACATTGTTGTTGTGGCAGGACAAATTAGAATATGGCGAGCCCGCTACTTAATTAATGGGAAACTCTGTTCAGACATGGGGAGACATTAGCCCTGGCAGTGTTTGCCCCTTGGTGTCTGTCTTTTCTTGAAATCTATTATTGGGTTATTTGTAATGAACACGATGTAACTACTCAGCTCTTTTATTTATCCACATAATCCTCCCTCCTCCATATCTACAGTTTCAAATCAAATGAATCCAATATTAAGCTTGTTTCATGTCAAACTATCTTTAATATCAAATCGCATCTGTTCTGTTTTCTTGTTGGTGTGTTTGCTTTTTCTCTCCCCTTCACCCTCAGCAGCACCTCTGTCCTCTGAGAGACGTCAGCTCTTCTCTCACCCAGCAGACGGTCAAGGTCGAGCCCTGGACATGACTCTGCTGCACATCAACTGTGTCTTCATCTCGAAAATAAAGACACTATATCACGGCCTCTCTCTGAGAAATATCACTTCCTGGAGTATACGTTTCCTGACTTATTTGTTATTATTTAAATTCAGTGTCTGTGATGCTATTTTGTTATTTTGAGACACATCTTGAGACATTAGTTACACGAAAGCAAATAAATCTGTTGGACTGGCAGATTCCTTCAGCCTCTATGCTCCATTTTACTCGATGTGCCAGATACTGATCATCTTGAACATGTTCTTATTTAATGTCTAACACTTTATAGAGATCCAAACAAAAACTGAATCACACAGCAGCGGTGGTACGAGCACAACCTGTTAACCTGGTGCTTGTTACACGTCTGCAGTTTGTTGAGAGACAGGAGGAGATTGCCTGAGTGTCAGATCTGGTCCAAGGCCCCATGAGCAGAGGGCTTACAGAGCACAGTGACGACAGCCACGTCAGGCCAGCACTCAGACAGCTGGCTCCCTCACATGATGCATTGGCCTTGGCATCCTAATTGGCCCCAGTGCCTTAGCCAGAGGCCCTGGCGTTTCTGGATGTGTGCGGCCAATGTGAGTTTCTACAAATGTCTGCCTTCGTGTTTTTATGGTGTACACAGCACTGTAGTTATATTCGCTTCTCAGGAAGCATCTGTCTGTGTGTGGTGCACATCTGCATTCTGGATGTTAGCTTTTCGAATGTGTTAAAATGTTGGTTGTGTGTGTGTGTGTGTGTGTGTGTGTGTGTGTGTGTGTGTGTGTGTGTGTGTTGCTCTTGCTGTTCCTCTCTTTTTGAATGTATACCACATAGAAGGCTTTGGGCTGTGGCGTACCTCCACTGACCTTTTAAATGCTGCACAACCTGCGGTGAACACGCAAACACACACGTCTCTATGACTTCAGAGGACATTACATTGACTTACATTGATTTCCTCGAGACTTACTCTAACTTTAACCATAGTTACTTCTCACCTAACCTGAACCCTTATCCTAACATTAAACTAAACCTGACCTTAACCTGAACCTAAACATGTCTTTGCACTCTGTTCTTATGATCGCATGGAAATTACCTATATATACGAGTATGTGCTTGCATATTGTGAGTATTTATTGTATTTATTTATTATTTTATCTCCCTTTGCTGTCACTCTCTTTAATGTATGTATAAGCTGCCGCAACAAAATGTCGGCAGAACAAAGCTTCGTTGAATTAAATTGAATTAAAAAGAGAGTGTGTGCATAATTTCACTGCATGTGCATAACACATTAAGCATTCAAGAGTCTGGCTGTGAGTGTGTATGTGCATGTGTGCATGTGCATGTGTGTATGTGCACGCACTCTTGCTGTCATAACTAATATCAGTCAACTTAAGGATTATAAACAGATATGACATGAGGCATTTACATTATCCTGGACTCTGTAATAAATGGAGTTAATTATTGTTGTCATCCTGTCTGTTACACAACTGCCCAGTCACTTTATGCAGCGGCGTTGGCACGGCGGGGAGAGAAACTGTCTCGTGAATGAAAAGGTCACAGGTCCAATACCAACAACAGTTTATGTGTGCATCACTGCAGAGGAGGACATTTAAGTCGTGCTCGCCGCGGGGGGCTCGAGACGCATCATGCATGTGCAACCATCTCAGAGGAAGAGGAAGAGGAAAAAAGAACAAACATAAACGCTCCTCAATTACTCAACTCTGCTGCTCTGTATTCACTGCCGATAAAAAGCCTTTCATGACTCAAAACAGAAAGTGCATCTGTCCAACATGCATCAATATCTCCCAGCGGATCATTGTGATCACTGCTGACGAGGTGTTCTGCCCCTCCCCCTGTCTTGCTCAATCTCAGAACCCCATAGTGAAGCTACAGGCGGTAATAGCAATTTTAACATGGACCAATGTCGACTGACTGAAAAATAGGCTCCGACTTGCTCGGAATTGGAAGTGTATAGTGGACCAATTACCCCTGTGGTGATGGCAATATACTAGTGTAGCTATAGGCTGGAGCTGCTGCGGGTGTAATTGATGTTGCTAGGTGACTGCCAGAGAGGTTGGAGGCATGTAGACCACAGAGACATTTCCTCTAATAGGCCCAGCCAGGGGTCATGGCACACACTACAGACCAAACCACTTAAAAGCTGACTGGCTCTCCTGTGTCACCCACAATACACACTGTACACAGGTGTGGAGCAGGACTGTCGGGGAACAAACCCACCGCAACTCGCTTGACCCTCATTTCTGTATAAAACAAAGTTGGCTCACCTCTTCGGGATGATAAAGCTGCATGACCTCTGTCAATTAGACATCATTCAGTCTTAGCTCATTTGACATTACACAGCTAGTTTTGCTCTTTCCAACAGAACTACAGACGGACACCGCCCCGAAGCTCGTTAGTTTACAAATCAGCGCACACACAGACTCATGTAAAAATGATTTGTGGGGCTAAGGGGGAGTGCGCTGTTAAAATTTCTTAAACCTGCATTATTCTCTGGAGCCGCAAAACAAGCTGTAAACACACCTTTTTTTTATCACCTTCTAAAGTCGATATAGTGAATGTCCAATATTTTTTCATTTAGCTCTGCTTTTTAACTCCAGAGGAAAAGACAGGATCAGTTCAGCTGCTAAATGCTCCACTTGGTGCAGTGCAGGTGCATTTTCACACCCGACCAAGGTTCATGTCTTTGTCACTTGGTTTATATTTGATCTGCTTCATTTTTATTTCACATAGCAATTAAGAAAGCACACTTACGACTTTTGTATGACAAACAGACCTGGAATAGAAATCATTCACGCCCTTATTTCCTCTTCCCTCAGCTCCTGTAACTCCCTTTATAATGGTCTTACACAGAAATCAATCCACCGTCAACAGTTGGTGCAGAATGGACACAATCTACCAAACACAATCCCAAAAATGTAACTATTTCACTCGTGTTTGAGCATCATTGCTTCTGCTGTTTGTTTCGGGATTGATTTTAAAATGATTTTCATCACTGGCCCCTTCATATACTTCGGATATCTTTTATCTCCCTACCAGCCGGGACGCAGACTGAGATCCTGTGGTAAAGCGTTGCTAGCCATTCCAAAGTCGAGGCTGAAAACCAAAGGAGACGGAGGCTTTGCCGTGAGGGCCCCTACACTTTGGAACAATCTGCCAGAAGAGATGAAACAAGCAGAGTCGGTTTTCTTCTTGAGTCACATCTCTCTAAAAAAATCGCTTTTATCGTATGATGTCTCAGACTTTTATTATCTGGATCCTAACGTGCCAAGAGATCAGTGAAACAAAACAGAAAAGTTGCAGACTGGAAAACCATAACAACATTTACTCCACAGATGAAATCTAATTAAACACTTATTTACATGAATTATTGAATGAAATTCAAATCATTTATCATGAAGTTGTACAAATTTCCATCAAAGACAAGTGTTGTTGTTTCGTAAAAGAAGAAGTCCTTAACGATGACAGTTAGTAAACATGCAATTATGAAAATGATGCTGAGTTATGTTTCTGATTTCAGATCTTGATGATGATAATTATCAAGATATAGAGTGAGACAGCCTCAGACTCAATTGGATCTAATTTGGGACGATATCGTTTGTGCTATAAAGTACAGAAAAACTATCCTGCAAAGATAACGATGCGCTGCCCCTCTTATGAGGACATGAATCATCTAAATACGAGTCTATGATGGACTGTGCTTATGTGGAACCTAATGAGCCACAGATGATAGATATCGCGTTCATTAAGCGCAAGCACATCGGAATAACTCGTTTTTTGAAAATGATTGATTTCGCTCCGAAAAACCTCCACCTCAGGGTTTTACAATTAACATGCAATATACTGCACCTTGGAGAGCGTTTTACAGTTATTGGCTGAGTTCACCCGGGGAAGTCTATCGCTATAAGAGGAATTCTAAACCCTGGCAGCAGTGAAGCAGGTGAGGGGATTCGGTGAAGCATAGTGTCTGTTCAGGGCAGACAGATTTAAGGGAAACGGCCCTGAAGCGATGGAAGAGTCACGTCGTACATCGAACTGGAGCCGGACCGACATTTGTTAGTTCTCAAATCCCCCCCCCCCCTTATGGATCTGAGGCAGGTCTCGAGATTTCAGCTGCTACTTTGGTCGGTTTCCAAAAGCCTCGCTGATGTGCGCCGATTTCACACGTCACTTCTCCAGGAACGGTGTTCAACAAAGCCACTGACCTGTGAGTTAAGTGCTGTATATGGTGGAAAGGCTTTTATTTTGAAGTTCAAAACATGGTTTCCTGGTGGAAGGAATCTCAGCCAAAAGGCCACAGAGACATGCATCAGTTGAAAACACCACAACTGGAACTAGAAGCACAAGTATTCGTTTCCCTTGGTGCACAGATGTGACACCCAGCAGGACGAGTGACAGACAAGTCCAGATTTACTGTGAGGGAAATATTTTTAGCAGATATGGATCCATGTGAGATGATAATTAAAAGTTTTCAGGGAAACATTTTATTCTTTCAACTTTTAAATGTATTATTACTTTTTATGAAATGAAATGTGGTGTACATACTTTCTAACACAGCTGAATTAGATGAAGTCAACCTATTTCTGCCCCGATGAGGACGCTGCGAGGTTTCAAACCATCTGCTACTTGAACTAATGTCCCCTGACTAAACAAATGCTTCTAACATAACTTCTCTCACTGGTTTGCCCGAGAGCTTCTAAATAAGTTTAGTTTTTTTCTCTTTGACATTTTTTCATTGTTGTTGTTTTCAGGGATTTTGATTCTATATTTTATTTGATTTGATTCCTGATGAAAAACAGTTATTTGTTGTGCATACGTTGAATAGAATATTGATCCACAGATATACAATGACTGATAATTAGTTGCTGTATCAGAGTCTGATCTGTATATTGTCATTAATTCAGAATATTTTGGAAATAAGCTTCTACTAATTGACTTTTTTCTCTCACTGATCCACTTCTCATCACAGTTGCTCCTTTTCTGTGTTACAGGCTGAAAAACGTGAACGTACTGTTGTGATGCACCAGCTTTTATCCTCCTCCCTAATTCTACTCAAATATAGTTGAGGTCGAGTCTTGGTTCGTTTTCAATGTGTCTGATTACATGATCAAGAGGAGTCTAACTTTACCCTGACGTGAAACTGAACTTCAGTTCACTCTGAGGTGACGAGGCTCGGGGGCGTCTGCATCTGCAGAGCGTTTGCGTGCACCTCCACAAACTGCTGATCGCCACAGAAGCACCAGAACGCTCACTCTGTTTCTACAGCGTGTCCGTCAAGTGCCCGTCAAATGAGTTGCAATGACACTTCCATACCTGCTGCAGAGTGAGGGAGATGTGACGTGACGTTTGTCCTTCAGAGCACACAACCTGCACGTGAGACGTTTACATCACATAGACACGATGTGTGGGTTAAGCAATTGCTAATTCAGCAATATTTTCAGTCATAAGGATTATGTGGCAACAGTACTAATCATCTTTCGATTTTTCGACTAACCAGGAGGTCGGCGGTTCAATCCCCGTCTCACCCACTCTACCAAGTGTCGTTGGGCAAGATGCTGAACCCCAAATTGCTGCGTGAAAAGTGTAAAACTATAACCAGGACTAAAACAGTGATGTATAAAGAGTCGAACTGGATGAAAACAGATGAAGAGGTTTCTCTGAATCTGTTCTTTTCACTCACATTCGGTCAGTTATGTGTTTTCCCATTTGCTCATGAGCTTCTATGGGAGCAATGAAGGGGGGGGTGTAAGTTCAGAAGTCAACAGTCGATCCCCAGCATCTCTAACCTCACCTTTAAGGCTAAAGTCTCATTCTCAGTAGAGGTGTTCTTTTCAGGTATTTTTGTCACATATAAATATTCTGGATACACAAGAATACCTGTTTACATCTGTTGTCTGAGCTCGGTGGCTCTGACCTCTGTGTTCGCTGCTGAGTTTCTAATCTGAGATTCAGACCTTTCCTGCCTCAGCCCTCAGCGAGCTACTCCAGACGAGAGCAAAAGTTTAAACGCTGAAATATAAAAATGTTATTTGTCGACACGTGAACCTCGAGGAGAATGTTTTCCGACTGGGATCACATCGCCATATGTTTTGATAGTGCTTGTTTTCAGCGGCCGTGGCGAGGAGAGTACGCCTCAATTACTGCAGCGCGTTGCATTCAAGACCTCCTCGTCCAAGCCCTCCTGCATTCTGCACTGTTCCTCATTAACATTTTACTGTGGTGGGTGACCCTGCCATTCATTTACAGACAATTGCTTCCTGACAATGTTTTTTTTCCCCCTTCCTCTCAACGGAGAGGGGCCCATTCTCTCCAGAATGTTAATGCCTTGTAAATCCAGAGGTGAGGCTCAGTTGAGAGGGAGCAAACTACCTTCTCTTCTTTTTCGGTGAGGGTTATTAAAAAAATCAATTAGGGTGCCGAACCATAGACAAAACAAACACAAGGGTCGCTGTAATTTTTTTTTTCTTCTTCTCAGAACACGTCGTTTTCTCTCATCTGAAAGGGAGACGTTTTCCAGGTTGGCAGACGATGTAGGCGACACACAAGAAAAAGGATCGATTCTCAGTTGTCTGCAGGGGGAATTTAGAATCAATGTCTGCTCTGAGGAAAGCTGTAACAGTGGGAAAAGCTGCACGCGTCAATAAAGATGTCTGCTTGTGAATTCCCGTGGATTAAAATACCGTGTTTCTGGGTTTTCTTCACGAGTGCTGAAAAACTTGAAATCAATCGTCGTGTTTGTGCAAACACGACGATTGATTTCAATTTCCATAAAGATACTGACAAAATTTATACACGCAATTATAGGAACGCAAGTTAAACCCAAGTACTGTACTCTTACTTCTACTACACTATATCTCAGAGGGAACTGCACTCTCTGCTCCACCGCATGTGTCTGACATCTGTGGTTAATGGTAACGTTGCAGAACATAATTCCACATACAAAACATACTACTGGCTATAAAACGATGCAGCGCTGTAGGTTAAACTACCCGACAGCCTATAACGTAGCCGTCGCAGTAAAAACCCGCTCACACAACAATGCATTGGTAACAATCCAATAATATACAATCACATAACATAGACAGAAGCTGTTCTGCTCTGTAATGAGCACTTTCACCAGTTGAACGCTCTCAATGCAAAGCGGCACAAGAAGGAAATGTTCAGCTGTAACTTCTCACTGCTCTGATGTGGTGTTAGTGAAATGAGCAGTAAACAATGAGGCGCTTACCCCTGAGATAAAATTAAAAACAGTAATGCTGGATTACAAGCGTGCATCAGCCCTCGTGAGTGTGGGAGGATGATTTGAATCCACCACAGGAATGGCGAAGTCTTCTGAAGAAACAATTAAATGCACGGCAGGTAAAGTATTCAAACCTCTGACGATGAAATTCACTAACAAATGTGCTTCTCTGTGGTTCTCTGTTCAGGCAGGGGGGCTGGGATGTTCAAAATCCAAACTCAACCTGACGTGTCTCAACGGGTCCGGACAGACTCTGGTCAGGTACGCACACTGTACTGAGGCACATGTACTGTACTGTATTTCTACTGATGTCCCAGCCGACTGCTCACCTGTTGAAGCTTCCATGTTGTGTCTCAATCAACTGATCGGCGAACGTCATCGAGCTTAAAGCATCGTCGCAGAGAAGAAAAGCCGAGAAGTCACCTAGTCTGTGGATTCTACTTCACTGTGCAAGTGGGAAATTAAAAAAATGAAGAGGCTATTTCTTAAATCCCCTTAGATAATGCTTCTGTACTTAAACCTTTGCAAGACTTTCTACCTGCAGTGGAGTTTTTCCAAAGTGCGGTGCTCCTACTTTTAATTAAGTAAATGATGTCGGCCATTTGTCTTCCACCGTGGGCACGCTGCTTCCTCCCAGTCAAGGTCAACATGATAAAAGTCAGCCTTTGCTGACTCACAGAGCCATCACACCTTCCCTGCTCTGCTCAGCCGCACATGATGAGCACAGCGCCGACGACTGCAGCCAATCGATCACGCTCGGTACTATTTCCATACAACAGATCAATGTGGAGCAGTGGCTTGTTGTTCACAGGTATTCAGAGGTACAGAGAGCAGACCTCCCTTCAAATCAGAGTCTGTTCTGCTCTCATTTTGTTCTACGACACATGTGATGCGATGCATTCATGCTGCCGAAATTTCCATGGGGGCAGGAAGACAAATTACAGGTGTACTGCATGGAAAACTTTTCCATAACAACAGGAAAATTACTATACAAAGCATATTGAGCTGTGGAATGTTTATGGAGCCACTGAAGGCCACAGACGCCTGTTGCCAAGCTGCTTTCACTATATATTTTTCTCCTGTGAGGTTCACTGCACCTTTTCTTCCCTGCTATGCATTTTTTCTGGCCGTGCAGCAGCTGACCGGGAGGCATCCTGCGGCAACTCTGGAAGATAAAGCCGGCGCTGGTTGGCTCATACAGGCCACACTTGATAAAAGATAGCATCTCTCTCTCTTTTCTGCTCAGTCTCTTGCCACGGGCCAGCCTCCTCCTGTTTCTCCTGCTTCCTAAACCAAATCTCCCTCCTGGGGGACGCCGTCAGTCAGCCTGTTGCTGGGTAACCAAAGAGGATTGTGGGTCAGAGAAATTATCAGTTGAATACCAACAAGAACTCCTCAGCCCTCAGAGCGGAAAAAAGTGATACGAAACCCAGCTCTTGATAACATGCTTCACCTGATGCAGCTGTTTCTGGAGCAGATGTGTTAATACTGAGCGTTTCCCTCCAGTTCTTGTTTCTGTGAGCGTGAGGTTTTATTTTGCCGGAGAAGAAATGTGCATCTGATTCTCATCTGTTGGTCACAGCCAGAAACTTGTTGTTAAATAACGATACACACTCATATTGAGCTCTCATCCAGTTTGAAGCCATATTTAAACATTACACCGCTTGTTTAACTGACACTTGTATATAGAGTAAAGTATTTCCGGGTGCTTTCACTCCTTGTTTGGAACGTCCCAAATATCAGATGTGAAAGGTGCCTCAGACCACGCCCTGGACCAACGGACCAAACTTCAGTCCGACCAGAGAGGCGGTGTCGGTGCAGAATCAAACTGAACCATGGTTCTGTTGATTTTAGATTTAAAACCTTTTTTTGAACAGTTCAGACTTTGAAACCAGCTGCAGGAAGTTGCCTTAAACAATAGATGAATCGAAAGGAAGCAGCTCGCAGGATTGTTTGTTGTCTTCGCCTCCAACAATATAATATTTGAATGAGGAGAACGTTTTTTTTTGTGTGCAGCCCACACACACAGGTGATGACGACAACTTGAAACCCAAACTTCATCAAACGTAAACAATGCAACAAAGACGTGAACTTGCTTCAGATTTTCAGGTGTGAAAACGTCCTCAGTCATCAGATACCTGGATCTTAACTTATTCATAGTGAAACCTGACTCTGTGTTTCTGTTACACTCTGTAGATTATATCAGTGCCACCACTCACCTCTCCTCTGCACTGCCCTGTCAACTGAGGGAAAAAAAAAATCGCCCAACTTGAAAGTCAGATCATCCAACCTGAGCGACTCCTGGACTCGCTGACCGCAGAATAACAACACGCTTCCCTGGCTTGGTCCCTCTGCTACCGTCAACTCAGAACTGTCGGCCGCTGAATCGGTCGTCCAGGAGGACCCCCCGCCCGGGGTCGCATCTGCTCAACCCCTGCTCCTTCCAAAACCTGGATTGTCAGTGGGTGACAAAGAATAAGACAAGGACTTAAAAACTGAACAAAATAAAAAAGAATCTGTGTTTTATCGAGTTTCATGATTTCATAAATTCCGAATTCAAGTATCTCTTGTCATCAGAATTTAAATATACCCAGTAATGATGTTCTGTTATTTGGTTTATAAACAGCAGCAAATCTACATAGAACCAGTTTCCCATCGACTCAATCCAACAGAGATATGAGAGTTTGGCAGTCGTCCATCTCCGAGCTGTTTAACACATGTTGAGCTGTGTCAGAGCGCAAGATAACAACTGATGCCCTAAAATAAACTTGGGTAAAATGCAAGACTGTGCCAGTGATTATACTAATACAAGTCTGACGGCATCAATTATTGACAATGCATTCCTAGTGGTCGGGTCAGAACCAGCTGAATAATTTTGCTGTTCACGATGCACGTCTACAATTACAGAGCCGAATTGGAAAAGACTGACAAAACATGAGCGAGTGAAATCTCCTTTTGTAAAATACATTTCACAGCTCCGAGCTTTGACAGAATAGATTCCTGTAACTTCCCCCAGTTCACTGGACGATGTAATCAGGTTGAGGTGATCTACCTTTATTCAAGTGACGCTGTGCTAAACTTCTGCATGAATAAATGCACAGAAGCACTTTCTCTCCAACACTGATAGATATGTAAAAACCTGACTGATATTAGAACGAGGATTCAACAGTTTAGCAGGAAATTCCTTTTTTTTTTTTAAGTTTAAGCTGGAAAATTAAATAATAAATTAATATTGACAGTTTAACTTTACTTGTATAACACTGTACAAGTGCTTTACAATATAAACTCACAAACAATAGTAATGATAGAATAGACATCACATTATCTTTTTTTATAAAGTGTCTGTTATGATTCATCAATCCCACTTATGTATTTTCAGTTTCAAGATGAAATAGAAGTTGCTGCTTTTATCCTTTTGACTCAGCCTTGTATCTGAAAACATATCAGATGAAAATATATTCAAGTGGTTTATACTTTTATATTAAATTCATTAACTGTGACTAGTGCAAAACAAGCCTGTATGCAATGGGCTGTTTGTCTGAAACTATAAAAGTGACCTGTAGTAACTGAGCCGTGGAAAAGAACAAGCCTCCCCTGCTTCTACAGTGCTCTGGTCACCTCTCTATTCAAAGTCTCTTACTATTGAACTTATCACATTGCACCAAATTCAACACTGCATTTCCTTCGGCCCTTAACAACACACGTGCCGAGAATGAAGTCGATAAGATGAACGGTTCCAAAGCTGTGGGAGTCACATACACACAGAGATTTCCGGAAGTAGTAGACGAAGTCTGAGGTTCTGATAAAGTGAGCGTCAATGATCCTCAGTATTAAATATTTGTGACATCATGCAGGGACAGACAAAACCAGACAAAGATATTTGGTTCATTCACAAAGAGAAACTTCGGTGCAGAAGCACCGATGGCTGAGCACCAAACGTGTCACCGTAATGAACACAAACAAGTTCATTACCATGTTGCAACCAGACGCATAAGCTCTTCCCGACACAATATATACTGTAAGCTATTGCACTGCGCTGTGTATTGAGAGGGACGCGGACACATGGAGTGCGATGCTGGAGCCAAGGGAAGGTGAATCATCCGCTGATCCACTACGGCATTCTAATCAGAGCCCTTAAATTGGTGATCCAATTCAGGGTGCCGGGGCTCAGCCAAGCGCAAACGGCCTGGGACACGTGACTCTCGTCATTTGAATAGAAACGGCCTCGGCTCGGCAGCGTGCCACTGCACCCAACGTCTGCGCATCAGAAACGATTGTGCTATTTACCCCACCAGATCCACTTTGCTTTCTAATTGCGCTTTAGTTGGACACATTTGGGTCAACCGTTTAAAACACTTCTCACCCCGATGAATGAGCGTAAGAACAAAGCACTTCTGTTTCTTCCAGCCACCAAATCAAGACAGAGGCTGATGAAACCTCTTCAAATCAAGGCCGTTTTTTATATGGGGCCACGCTGCTGCAATCATCATACGATGATGACATTATTGAGTTCTCTTGTGGATATTTGATAGTTTGTGCTGTGGATGCTGCTTTGTTCCGCCGCTGCCAGTGAGAGGTAAGAAATGATGGTGGTTTAACTTCCCCTGTGCAGATACCAAGATTAATGAGGCTGACTGGAGTTTCTTTTTTTTTCTTTTATTGCGACCAGACCACAAACCACCAGGACTCTGAACTCCTACCCACTAATTACTTTGTGAGTGTGTGCACGCATGCATCTGTGTGAATGTGCATTCCTGAGCCAGTGCACGTTTGTGTGCATAACATTATGTGCACTGTGCAACACCGACAAGTGTGTGTGTGTGTGTGTGTGTGTGAGAGGAGGGTGAGCAAGAGAGAGAATATGATAATATTTGTCTGAGTCAATGAGTTACTCACCAGAGTTACTAAAAGCCTCACAGCTAAAGCGTGGGCGGCTCCACTTGTGTGTGTTTGGTATGTACAGTATGTACAGATACGGATGTGGAATGTGTGTTATGTGAATTAGTGTGTGTGTGTGTTTGTATTAGTGGGGGCGTCGAGAAGGGGGCACTGCTTGGTGAAGCTGAAAGAGGAGAGATGACATGCTGTCAGTCCGAGTTGACGGTCACCGCTCAATGCTTTAGTGCCTCCTGACACTTTCTTTTCAGACCAGAGAGGCCGCAGAGCGCCTCAGGCATGCCGAGGGATCCCGCCTTTTAATTGAGCCTTTACCCAAGATTCATTTCACTCTGCACCTAGGGCCTCACTGGGAGCAGACAAAACCACAAGAGTGACAAAGCTGGGTCTCGCATTGTTCGGGCTCAGAGGCCGGTGAAACCTAGACCTACATAAAAAAGTTAACCTTTAGAGACATTATCCCAGTTTCACAGGCGCTGAAACCTCACTAATCTAAACCTCTCACATATGAAAGTCATTTATAATCAGAAGACCCCGTTTTAATGTAGTAAGACCTCTATTAGCCAATATAGCTTTATAGTTAGAGTTAGATCCCTTGAGTCAGAAAATATTCTTGATAAAAGACAAATAAAAGAAAGAGATGACCTTGTGCAAAATGCCTGAACAATGCAGAATATAAAGTTTTAAATATAATTTCCTGTATACTTTCCAAAAATGTACCAGGAGGTTCCCTGCAGAGAGAACTGTGTAATTTGGTTTTGGTAGAAAACAGAGACAGAGTTCATTTAGCAAAATTACTCAATTAATTCATTCCAATTAATTACTTCCTTATCCCTCAATTTATAACAGGTTCACTGAGAGCACAGGAATTTGAGATTTCTACAGGCACATGAACAATTCAACAAATATGAAAAACAAAGCCACAAATGTAGAAAACAAAACAAATGGGTGAATATGTACTTCGCCTCACGTGTTGCAATGTTCTAGATTATAATTACAGAAGCTTTTTTCCAGTAAAAGCTACTTGGCAAGTGTTGCTCCAGGTAATTTATAATATAAATGATATAAAGTACCACAAGTTTGTTGGTTCCAGCTCTGGAAAAACAGGTAATTTGAAAATGTCTCGTTGGGCTTGGGGAGTTTATTTGTGATTACTTTGTATATATATCTTTTCAATCTGTTTAGATTACAGAGATCAATTTATAGTAGAAATAATCGTTGGCTGCTTCCCTGGTCTGAGTGTTCCCTGAATATGAAAACATCCTAATTGTAATTGTTACATTTAATTAACTGTGATTATCACTTTACTGAGTCGATGCCACTTTACACTTCATTACAGTCCAGTGGTCTGTTTCTACGATGGAGGGGAGAGGCTCATTTATGCTCAACGTAAGATATGGAAACGGACAGAAACTTATGTCTGCTCACATTTTCTCTGTATTTGTGGATGTCTCCTGAAAGCTACAGACAAAACAGAGCCGCACCACTGGGAATGATCCCAGAATCTGCATTTAAGTTCAATTCAAACATAACAGAGAGTTAATAAGTGAAGATTTCTTGGGAGACATGAGTGTACTCATAGGCGAAGGCCGAGGGTAAAGAAGGAATGGCGGTTTGCAGCGAGACGGCTGAGCTGCGAGCGAGGTTGGATGACTGACCGGTCGGCAGGAGAATGAGCGGAGCGGGGAGGGCCGCAGGCGGAGCTCCGAGTGCGGCTGGATGAGCTGGGGAGCAAGCTGACGAGAATGTGGGGGTGGAGTGAAGCTGGAGATCGGTGGAGCTGGTAATCGAGAAATGTAGTGAACGCAGCAGGCAGAGAGACGAGAGGTGATCCTGACTCTAAGGGTTATTCAAAGAAAATGACAAATCCAAGTTTAATTGGCCCCAGATTAACCAGCGGCATCTTTCAATCTGTTCAGTGTCGCACAAAATCTCACACATTTGTACCTTCAATCTTTTTTCTAAGTTTCCGAGCTAATTTTGAAAAGCATATTTTACCTACAATGGCCCTAACGCATCATCGCACATTTCAGCCGAGCAGTTCCATGGAAATAATTGCAGGGTGATGACGTGTGTGTTGACCCTTGAATTCTTATATAACTTCGCTTCAAAACAGGAAAACGGAAGAGCCGGATCTTCATGTGACTTAATCTCTAAAGCCTGTTCTGACAGTGGAGGCACAAAAACCCCCAGACTCCTCGCAGGCGTCATCGTCACCAGCTGGAAAATAGAGCCTCACAGAGCAAACCTTCATTATTGTCCTCAGATGATGCAGCTCCACTGTGACGACTGATGTTAAATCAGTCAGTAGAAAGAAATACTGCAAGTGCATTTACTTTTTAAACGATAATGTAATTTGTTTGAAGAAAGAGCTAATTGAGAGAAAATCAATTAGCGCGTCAAAAACCACTGCAAGCCCCTGAAGCGAACCTGTGTTAATGGCAGCCTGCATCGAGTAAAGTTAACACAAAAATAAACAAGGAAAAAGTAAACCTATAATTTAGAAGATTGCCAGTTTTGCAGGTGCGATTTTAAACAAAACAACACACATGAATATGCATTTATATGATGAGTCAGTCCCCCGAGAACGAGTCAAAGCGCACCTGAGCAGTTGTGCTCTGCTCGATGAACAGATGGACAAAGGGAAGAAAATACCGAACGAACAGACGAACGGAAAGTCGCCCTCTCCTCAGGTGGTCACACTCTCCGAGCGCTGATTTTACAACTGATGAAATAAATAAATCTCTGGTGGAGATGAATGTTTTTTTTTGCAGTGTATGGACAGCACCAATTTCCCTGATGACAGACAGCTCAACACGGATCCCTGTCTCCGTGTCTCCGTGTGTTTTGACTCCCTGCCTGATAATAAGCAAACCTCCACACAGGCACAGCTGGCTCCTCTGTTCAGCCTCGTTACCAAGGTCTGTCCTGTCAATACTAAACTTAATGGAGCGGCCAGGATGCACAATGCACAGCACAGGGCTTTTGATTGCACGTATATACTGCACACTGTACATATACTGTACCGTGGAATAGGCAAACAGAAAATATACAACTTAATGAAATGCACGCCATGGCTCCGTGAGGCTTTGCAGCAGTGCTTGAAACTAATTGCTAATGTCAGCATGCTAACTTGATAACGCAGTAAATATGCTGAGGTGTGGGAGGTAAGATTTACCACACTCACTGTGTTGGTTTAGCACTTTGGCTATGCTAACATTTGCTAAGTGGCACTAAGTAAACAGCTGAGGCCGATAGGATGCAATTAACATATCACAGTAGAGACAAAACTCACGATGGAGCCATTGTGATTCTTCCTCTGGAGACTTTCAATGTTTGGACAAAGTTTAAAGGAAGTGGATACAATTGTTATTACGTTATTTCAGTCGGGAACAAAGCAGCCGACTGTCCAATCAACACGAGACGAAACGTGACGCACAGCCAGGACGTCTGGGTTAAAGTGAGCAGAAGGATCCGGATCTGTGATATCGTGATACTGATTTGAAGACATATCGCCCTTTAGTCCTGTCTGTTTCTCATTTGGCCTCTTCCGACCTTTCAGTCAGCTGCCTCGTCATCCTCCGGGAGGCCATTTTAAATGTGTAGAAATGGTGACGACAGAGTTGACGTTGTAATTACAGAGTGAAACAGTGACTGGACATCAGCCGTGAAGACGAGGAGTCTCTTTCAGAATCAGCAGTGACTCATCTGTCGAACAGCTGAAGTCTGGTTGAGATAATAAAGAGCCGCAGGAGTGAGTTTCTCATTTTTCCAGAAAATGTATTACATTTTTACAACTGTACGTTTTCACTTGTTTGTGTTTGCTTGTTTTGCGTGATGACAGTTTAAAGTGTAAAACACCTGAATTCATTATAGGACTATTTGTGTACACTGTAATGAACCAGGGTTAAAGACATGTGTCATTACTCACATAATGAGGATTTTTATTAAAAAAGAATTTAAGTCATTAACAGTTGTTTAATTAACCAGCAGATACAAACTGCAGTAAAAATAACTGGAGGATTTAATCCTTAAATTGTCTTCGTTCATTTCCCTAAAACTGATGATGAGAAATGATCCCTTTCTCACAAACGTTATCTTCCAACCAGTGTTTGTGACCTGGCTAATTACTTCATTTCAATCCACATGTAAGTTTGAACTTTTATTCCAGATATTATTGTGTAAAACTGAGCCACTGTTCCGAGTGGTATTTCACTTCTGTAATGAAACTTTCCTCTTTTCAATACCGCAGACTTTTTGGCGTGAAGATTTTTCATTATGATGAGTCATGAGGACGGGTTGTAAATGGTCGCCTGAGGTGCTGAGACATTTCATGAGGATATGAGAGCTTTTCTCGGCTAACGGAAACAGCAGGTGTAGCAAAATTCCTTTTCCTTTATTTTAGCGGATTCTT
The DNA here is from genome assembly GCF_024713975.1 of Paralichthys olivaceus. NCBI lineage: Eukaryota > Metazoa > Chordata > Actinopteri > Pleuronectiformes > Paralichthyidae > Paralichthys > Paralichthys olivaceus. The sequence continues at coordinate 5,510,802 of NC_091108.1, read as the reverse complement.
CAGAAATACGTTTTCGCTCTCTCCCTCCCGATCCCTCGGTAGAGATGAGATTCTAAGAAAAACACAGAGGCAAACTGAAGACGGCAGAACTAGACATGTAGCTGCACGTGTACAGTCAAACACATCAACAATTAGAACAAGTGTTTGCATTCATATGATGCGTTGCCACACTTCTATAGATTGATTGGTTAGATTCACTCCCTGACCTCTCAACCACCTCTTAAACACAAATAAATCCTTCCTCTGAAGTTAACCTTAAACCTAAATCCTGAGCATAAACTAATCCCTCAAAGAATCCCTGAGAGGACACTTGAAGCTCACCAGAAGAAAAATAAGAGTGCAAACTCTCTCTCTCTCTCTCTCTCTCTCTCTCTCTCTCTCTCTCTCTCTCTCTCTCATACACACACACACACACACACACTTTGCTGTTAATGCAACATGGCAGTGAGAAGGGACCAGAATGACCAGACTGCCTCAAATCTTTGACCTTATTATTATGTATGATTACGTATAATTATGATTATTTTATATGCATTACCACTCAACTCCCTCATGGAATAGTTATTCAACATCATTCATTATGCATCAACATTAATTACCTCCACCAAGGAGGTTATGTCAAACTTGGTAGAAGGATGTGTTATCGATCTTTTAGGTTTCTATTATTTATAATCTTTATTGTTTCGTATATTTAATTTTAGCAGTAGTTTTTTTTGTGAGTCCCGAGCACTCTCACGCCACCATGTGACACTTGGTTAGCAAGATGTGCAAAAAGTCAAGCATCTGGAGGTGTATGAATGTGAGAGGATGACCCCCTAAAGGTGCCAGATAAGCCAAAGACATGCATATCCCACATCTACAATGAGTTTGGCTCCCGCTGGCAGTTTTCATTTCATCTTCAGAGCCCCAGAAATGGTATTGGGGACAGCCCCAGCGGTGAGGACGATCTTTGTTGAGCGTCCCTTCCACTGCATGATCGAGTGGTTTGAGGCTGCCAGGCTGCTCAGCTATATCCTTGAGAAGCTGCCCATCTCCACAGAACTCTTGCCAGTGGACATTAGTCTCGGCCCCATCCCTCTGTTTGGGATTTATACCCATTAATAATTCATCCACTGCTGCGGACTCAGGAGGGGCCTCCCTTTCTCTTCCTGAACCACACCGGCTCATTTACACGCTTCAAAATGACACACGGCGCGGTAATGTGCAGAGCTGCTTTAGTGGCCACAGCATTTAAGCTGGAAGAAAGAAAGGAGAATGGAGAAAAGATAGGAAGCTCCGTTTTCTTTCTCCATCTCCCTTCTCACTCACACACACCCATGCATGGTTGCTAGGCTACACCACAACTAATCGCTGGGAAAATTATCTTCATTCAAAAACCTCTATCTCTAACTCGTGTGAGGACATACAGTATTTGCCCCGCAGTTCAGATGGAAGAAAAAAAAGAATTGTAAAGCAAGCAGAGGGGTTGTGTTTATGAATATACTTGTGTCCAGTGGTCAAAGATGACGATATTCCCAAATAAATCACCAATTCGCTTCTTATCAGTGTTCTCAAATTGAAGTTTAATATCCTTTGCTCCCGGCAATTTCCTACTTCCTTGAGTCCTTTGCACTGACAAGCAGACGCCCAGAACTTGGATGGAAATCTTTCCCATCACCGTTCACCACCTCTGAGGGAGAAGATTATGAAGATTAGATTTGCCTTAAATAGATTTTTTATGGCAGCCAGAAACAATGCTATCTCGGAGTCACTCTACATGCAATCCACTCTGCAGAATGCCTGACAAAAAGCGCTCGCCTTTCATTGTGCGTGAAGCATGGCTTTGTGCGCTGGTGATTGAATCTTGCAGGGGAAGTAATGGCAAACGTTATGACCACCGACGTAAAGGGATGGAGACTAATACTGCTCCTCGCCTTCCTCAGCAAACCACCGGTCCACGCAATCTGTCCGCGGGCCATAAAAATGAAGTGCCACACGGGCCGCACCACATCTGTACATGGGTCAGAGTGTGAGAGGATGTAAACATCATCGTGACATGAACGGTGCTTTATTTCACATCATCTTCATCGGTTCTGATTGCACTGGTATTTTTATAGCATCATAATATAAACCTGCTTTTAACACACTTAATGTTCCAAGCATCTATGATTATAAGAGAAGGTAAAGTAATAGTATTTGACCTTTAAGTGGAATTGAAAATTCTGTTGTCTGAATATTTCATCGTTTGTTTGTCAGTGCAGCACCAGACACTCTATAATATGCATATGTTGAATTTACTCGCAAATTATACTCCACTAATACACACTAATGACTTAAAACTGACTGACCCAGACAACTCTTTAGAATAAAATAGAATAATATATTTTTTAATCGTTTCTGAAAAGAAACTGACCCTTTTGTTTGAATAAATATAGACATTTTTTATGTGCGAACAAATGTGGCCTTAGTGACAATGTTTGTTTTAATGTAAGGGGACTGTTGGTCTGGGTGGACGTATGTGTTTCTACATGTTATCTGGTTGCAATGTTTTGGTGAGGATATTTTCAAGTGGAAAGATTTGGTTCAATTCATTGACTGTAAAGATCATGATGTTAAGGTTAATCTATAAACACTTTACAACAAGTGACCAAGTCTATGATGGATTTCTGGTTTCAAACATGCCCCCTAAATATGATGTTAAGTATAAATTACAAATGCATTTTTGAGAGGCATTAAATTACTAATTAAAACCAAACTCACCAGGGAAATTATCACTTGAACTACTTCAACTACTTCAAATAACATGTCCTATAAATTAACATGGATGAGGCAGAGTTTATGACCAATGCCGCAGCCAGCCACCGGGCGCTGTGGCTTCACTTTTGCCGTCATGTCATCCATCTTCATATGCAGTCTGTGGTCTGAACCTGCTGGTTTCAGGAAACACGTCTCTGCCCACTGAGCTACAACAGACCAATACAGATGCTGTTGTACATTAAAATTTATTGGTCACAGTTAGCCTCGCGACACGCTGCCATTGTTTATGGTCGTATCATCACAAGTAATGACCACAAAGCGTGAGTCCCGTGGTGGACGCCGAGCTAATAACCATTATTCATATTCCAGGAGTGAGGGAGCTGTTAATTCTGTCCCTGTGGAACACGGCTGTGTCACAAACACTGGTGACTGGCACAGTGACTAACTACTTTCTTGGCGGTTCTGTTGGTGCCGGATGGTTCTCTGGAGGCAGCCGGGTTTGTTAGTGTCCTGTTGAAGCAGAGACGTGCACAAGAGTCGGCAAGCTGTGGTGACCGCCACCTTCACTGACTAAGGCCCCAGTTATACTGATATTAATGACAGCAGAGCTATAATAACCAGCGCTGCCTCTCTCACTTCTCTGTCGTGGAAAAAGTTGAGTGGACAGGCTGCTGATATGAGAACTGAGAGTGTGAGGGTGTGTGTGTGTGTGTTTCCGCCCTGTATGGCAGATGTGTTCACTATTTTTATTTTTGTTGAGGTGGGAGAATTTTTCTATATATTTTTTTGCATCGCCTTTTCCATAAGTGTTCATGCTTGGAGACAACTTTTATTTTACAGAATAAACAAGACGAGCAGAAAAGATGTGAATTCATGTTTACGTTTTACATCAAAACATGTTTTTCTTCTTCACTCAGGTTCTATGAATTTGGCTGGATTTGTGTTTTCTCTTTATTTATAATTATTTATACAATAAAAGTTGTTGTTGAACTGTAAAAATATCAAGTCAGGCTCTACTTTGTAGTATTTTCGCATGATTTCAGCCGAGGCGTGATGAGAACACAAAACAAATGTGAGAAAAGAGAATGAGATGTTGGTTATGTGTGATCATTTTGTTTGACCTCTCAGGTGTCACATCCAGATCACGTCCAACATTATTAATTACACCAATTATTGAGGTGATAACGTTTAACCTGCAAATAACAGTCTTTGATTGTTGGGTAGATACGGTTGGTGTTTCTTTGGCCTCGGTTGTAAAACTGTTTCCAGGAAGTGAGCACCATGTTTTTCTAACCTACTGGTGCTAATTAGATTTTAAAAAAATACCACTTGACCTAGATTGTAATTAGTCTCTTCCTGTGAGAGAGCACACTCTGAGGTCACTGAGGTTTATGGAGAAATTTAAAAACACATGAAATAATTCCAAAAAAACAAACAAATCAAACTGAATATTTTAATTTCCTGTAGAACTGTTGGACACATAAGAAATCTAGATGAAGCATCTCCACCTCCGACCCAGAAATGAAGTCAAAATATCCCAGATGCCCTTTTCTAGTTCGGATGACCACTCCAAGAACTTTACAGTACAGCTTTGCCATCCATCATTTCATACAGCGCATCAATGTGCAGCACTTTCTCTATCATACATCAGTCATTCAGTGCTGGTGCAGCCGTCAGGAGCAATTTGGGGTCTGGTATCTTGCCCAAGGACACTTCAACACACGGAATCGGGGGAGACAGGGATCGAACCGCCGACCTTCAGGTTAACTACCTCGTGAGTCAGTCTCAGCTGTCAATCATGACGATTCAACCTGTTTGTATTGCATCACTACTCATAAATGATTTGAACCAAACTTAACCAGAAAAAAAATTGCACTTGAAAAATAGATCACTGTGATAAGAGCTGTCTAAAATGGCAGATTCCAACTTTGAGAAAAATTCATCTAATGTGCACTTTGGTCAATGTCCCATCTATCAACATGGAGGAGGCCTATACTGCAGCCAGCCACCAGAGGGCGATCAAGATGACTTGAGTTAACTTTTGGGGGTCGTCCATCTTTATATACAGTCCATGTTTTACACAGACTTCCCAAGAGTTCTGAATCCTCCTTCAACTGTGAACGTCCTGAACGATCCCGCTGACACGTCTCGGTAAATAAAAGAGTGAAGTTGCAACTAAAAGTCGTCCATGGAAAGTTCAAGAACAGAACAACACTGTACATCCGCATATAGCTCGCTGTCTTCTAGATAAATTGACTGAAGCCCAGAAGCCCATGATTACCCAAGAACCCAGAGAGTTCATTACTTCAAAGTAGAACCTCATTAGTTCAGATTTGCCTTTCAAGTTCACTTTCTCACAGGATCCTGACTTTAACTGTTAATTACTGTTCAATTAATTAAAGAGCGTGTACCTCAGAGGTAGGTGTTGATACCACATGGAACTGATCGGCTTCAGCTTATTTCCATAATTTTGAGTATTATCACTACTTGGGAATACAGGGGGAAAATAATGGTGAGTATAGTCTGTTGTCAGGCTGATAGGGCACAGAATGAGCAAATATTCATGCGGCATTTCCCGCTGTTTGATGTAAATTTTGATTAAACATCACAGCTATTAATTTCAAGGCAGACCCTGAGTGGATAGTTAATTACACAAGCTCTGTTTCAACAAGACGTATGTTCTCCCACAATTAATCAAAGCGGTCATAAACAGGGACACATACAAGAATGCCAGCCCGCCTCTTCTCGCATGATCCCAGATCCGACCTGCTTCGATGACTGGGTTTGAATCCTGAAGGGAGGGAAGTGCTGCGCGGGTCAACACCGCAGATCTGGGCGGGTGAGAGCTCGTCTAAAGCTCGCTGAGTTATTATGTTACATGTGTAACTGAATTCAAATAAGCTTTAGCTGCCAGTTGAGAAAGTGCAATTTTGCTCTCATCTCGACCACTTTCATTCCCCTTGTCACCTCGGGTTCGCGGCTCGTAGACGGCCGCCGGTGCAGGGACGCATGTGTTGGTTTGGAGGAAAGATGTGAGTCACGCTGAGAAAGAGATGAATATATGGAGCCTGCGTGCTTGCCGGGGTGAACAGTGCCGCCATGCACACAAGTGAGCTGCAAGCTGTCACGACGGTTTTACCTCCTCGTTTTTCATGTACAGTACCGTTGAATGTGCTGCTGCTCAGCGGGGCAGAGTGATTACGTGCAAAGATTAGATAGAGGTGGAAGGAGATATAAACCTCAAGGAAAACCTATCACTTCCCCAAATCTCTGCATCATCAGGTGCATCCCAAGCAGGACCGTGGATCAAAACCTTGTGTCTATGTAATTTCTCACCAAATCAGATTTGCTCTCCTTCATCCTTGTATTGTGGCTTTATGACAAACCCACTGAGTGGAGCCAGCAAGGTGCACACACTGTGTCCCTGAGAGAGAGAAGACAACACAACAAATACACACAACACACACAAATCATCAATCTGACAAAACTCACAACACAAATTCTGTCAACACAACCAAATACTTGAACTAGGGCTGTGATGGTATGGATTCTGGTAATTAATCAACATATTACCAAACCTTGGCAGGATTGAGTTCATTACCATCATCACAAGTGGTATTTGTATTTGGTTGTGTTCAGAGTATTTTGGTTATGCTGTGAGTATTAAGTTGTGTTGTGAGTATTTGGTTGTGCTGAGGGATGTTTATTTTTTCTGTGACTACTTAGTGTTGTGAGTATTGAGTAGTGTTGTGTAGTTGTCTTGTGAGTATTTGCACCACATGTTCACTTCTCATGTATTGTCTGACTGATGAAGATATTTTTCTCTGTACGTGTATTTGGAGTATTTGCATGTGTTTTGTTAAATTGCAGTGCGTTGACCTCTGGGGGCCACAGTACACACAGGACCACACACTGTATATCTGCCTCTGCTGGGATGCTGAGTTACAAAAAAGGTTTGCTGCAAACTTTACACACAAACAGTTGTGTTGTTGTTGTTGTATTGAGTTTTGCTACAATCATTTCACTTCACTGATAATCTCAGCAACACGTCGACCCCACAGGTGAACACGAGGTGAACTCACACAGGCACAGAAACCGTTCACCGTGTTTTCATGCCTTTGAATTTCGGGGTCTTGATAACATCCGTGCACACACACACGCACATGCAGACACAGACACACACACACACACAGGCTGCACAACTAACAAAGATAAAGTAGCCTTACACCTCATGCTGTATTACTGTGGTGGTAACAGAATCCCTGGATGTTACCACTAAGCTGGATGTAGTAAACCTTAAAAATATATCTGTGGTTTCTGACTGATGCATTGTGGGCCTGGTCCCTTGTCCTGGGAGAACCTCAGTCATATCAGAGTGACACCGGAGATGTCAAAGATTTATAAATTATCAATAAATCACTCCTCATAATTGAATCAATTAATATATTAACTGACCCTGGAGAACACAAAGAATGAAAATGAATGGTTCATCGGGTGAGGTGCTCTTATTAATTAATCTTTAATGTCTGCCGAAGCTACAATCAATCAAACAAAAGGTTATGATTACCTCGGCCAAGGTGTTTATTTTTCACCCCTGTCCATGTGTTAATTGGTTTGTGTGATGTTAGTTGGCAGGATTACACAAAAAAACGAGAGCTGTATCATGTGTCAGGGGAGAAATCGTTAGATTATAGAGCGGATCTGGATCACACAGCAGATCCAGGGATAGATTTCATTGACACTCCAGGGAATAATTCATTTATCTTCAGGCATATTTAGGGAGCTGATATCTCTGAGTGTGTATTTTGCTGCTTCTTTGAATCCTGAACATTTCATGTGAGCTCTGTATGTTACGTATGAGTTTGGCGCCAGTGACACACGTTTTCATTTCAAGGTGCATCCCTATTGTTTGTAAGAGTGCGAAGGTGAGGACTGCAGTACTCATGACGATATTCCAGTCCTCATCTTCTACATGTTTAGAATTCACAGTATTCTTACCTCAGCTTTATATATTTCTTTATGAATTCAGATTCCATACATGCCCTCAACCTTTTGACCGTTTCCAGTGTGGACGACGCAGTTCACAGAGCCGCTCACCTTGAACCAACGACCTCATCAACGTACAACACAAAGAAACAGGAATGACAGAGCTTTCATTATTGCCCAGCTATTGTGCCGATGGGGGAAATCAATTATAAAAACACGACTAACAGCAAAGATAACAGCAGTGTCCTCTATTGTGTTGGAACCAGCCAACTTTTTTTTCCCCCTTTCCTCAAGGGTCTCTTGACCAGTCCGGCATCACCTTGCTGCAATTTGCTCCCCATCTCAAATCCCATTGCCTTTTGGAATTGGATTTACCTGACTCATTCACACGCTGAATGGACTCACCCGCCAGTGGGAAAAAAAAGACAGTTTCTGTGTGAAATTGCCTGAGGAGTCAGGAGGTTTTGGATTTGTCAGGTTCCTCGCTCTGTCTGCCATTAACCTTCCAACAGGAAGAATGTCCTCATTACAGGGACGGACTGGAGGCTCGGGGTGTGTGTGTGTGTGTGTGTGTGCGGGTGGGTGTGTGTGCATGTGCAAGGTGGACACTGGAACAATGAATGGGAATGCAGACAAGTTGTAATATATACATTCTTTTGAAATCAAAGAATGTAAAGTCCTGTTCCCACTCCCACTCTCGAACACATTGAACATATCGTATTTAGACCACAGCTTAAAATAAAGGAAATGGAGCAACAGAAGTTTGTTTCTCACAGCTTTAAAGTTTAGATTTAAAACTTGAAAACCTACAAAACAATCATCTGCCCTTTGAAGAGCTACATAAAGGGAAATAAAAAGAAGTCCTTATAGGCTTTTGGCAAGCTCTGGGACCTTAGCTCCCAGATGAATCGCTTCTAAGTAAAGCACCGACATCTGCTCACATCCGGAAATGAGGCTAAATCGGCATGAACCCAAATTGGCGCAGATGCACTAACAGTAAACTAGTTTTCTGTCACTGTAAACCTGAAACTTGGAAAATCAGCAAGGGAAAGAAACGACAGCGGAAACTCTGGATCCACATTGAGGCTAAAAATGTCTCCACAGTTGTGCAGCGACCACATGACGGCAGGTTAATGTGAAACAAAGCCCTGACTTGCGTTGCTTTGCTCTCTAGTTCAATTTTATCACTCTGATCAATGTTGGACTCATTTAAGTGCAGAATCACTATAATCTATTGGACACCATCAGCAGCCAGACAAAAGCATGACAACAGCACCAGGCTCTCAGCCAGCCATGTTTGAATCTGCAGTATTATACATCAACACAATGATTTACCCATACATCCACTGCCAGCAAAAGATTCACAATACCCGTCCTCCCAGAGTTAAGCATCGCGGTTTAAAAAAAAAAGAAGCTTTAATGTACAATAACAATATAACGAGATATTGTTGATTACTCCATCAGCCGTATATGAGTGTGAAATTCACTTGGAGCTGCAAAAATGAGTTGATCGATCGGTCAAGAAACTGAAAATTAAACTAAACTAACTTTTAGTCATCATCGCTTTAAAAAAACGCTTCTGGATTTGAGCTTCTCAAATTCCAGGAGCCACATTAGCATCAATCCTTTTAACGTTTCTTTTTAATCGAACAAATGTAAGTTCAAAATTCACTTTCTTCTCTGGCTTCCAACAACTCCTGAGGTAAACATCTGGCTCCTTTGGTGCTAACACTTCTCTTGTGTTTGCCAACCGGTCGCTCACTAACGAGCATGTCGCCTGCAGTGGGTTTATCAGAGCGACTCAGCTGGAAATTTTGGCAGAGTGCAAAAAAACCTGACGCCTTCTGCAGGAAACAGGGTTGACAGGTGAGGGTTCATGAGCCAGAAAACAACACCAGCGAGCTCAAAGAGCACAAGAGGTGACATCCTTCACATGAATATTTCATACAATCTAAACATAGTGATTACTGATATATTGATTTCTCTCCCTGGACACGTTTAAAGACAAGCTCAGATTGGAGGTCAGTCTCTCCTTTAGTAGGGCCTTTCAAAAGCCGTTGAAAAAAAACAGCTCATACTTTATATTTTTTCAGGTCACTGTGATCATGTGTGAAATAATCATGATAGAGTGAGAATTGGATGAAAATCAGTTAATCCCACCAATATCTTTTTGCATGTGTGGACTGTGTCAGGCACTAATTGACTTGCATTGCTAGACCTAATGTCAACTGTCTGCATTTGAATTGCACAAGGTGATGCCATCTCTATGAAATAACTGAGGATCTTGTGTTGTCACTGTTCACATGAAAGGAAGCAGCGTGGCTTTAGGGCAGAGGAATCTGGGCCCAATTATAAAAGGAACAGCTCAAGTGGCCCATGACTCAGTTTCCCTTCGTTCTTACGAAAGAGGTGTTCAAAAGAATCAGATCATGCATGAATAGCTGGGCCCTGACGCAGGGTTAATGGCTCCATATTATATAATAACTCTTTTACACCAAAATCAGACGGTAGACGTGGGCTTTTAAACACAGGTAAACTTGCTCTTCTGGTTCTTTGTTAGTAAATTCTGTTTTTCTCAACCGCATCTAAATCAAATCTTAGATCCTGAGAGATTTTTCAAACCAGCTTTGGCAAACCTGTTAGCACCATTTGATCAGAAATGTCACTGTCAAGCAGGTTTTCAATTGGTCTTTTTCGGATCGGGACCTGCTGCAAAGATCTCCTGGCAGATCCCAACCCTTGTTTTATAACTAGGTTGCATGTGATCAGTGTGCCTCGGTTTCTCGAGAAAGAAACCCAGCTTGAGTTTCACCCACACCACGGACACCTGTGAGAATATGTCATTATGATGTTCTGCAGGCCTGGTGGAAATAGCCCATGTCACTGCCTTGGACAAGATAGAAACAATGAGCCTGTCCATTCTGGAAACATTACATTCTCTGGTTGTTTTAAATCCATTGCATTGGCTTCCTCCTCCTCCTCCTCCTCTTCCTCTCTCCCTCTTCCTCACAATTCTGATCTCTCTGAACCATACTCATCAACTTGTCTACCATGTTTCTTTGAGATTTGTCATAGCTGCTCCCATGACGTCTGTTTGTTTGTTTCTTGCTCACACTGGCAGATTATTCGCCTATTTGCCAACAACGAATGCACCCTGGTTTGAATAAAGGATGATTTTTCTGGCAGACTCCCGGCGTTACGTCATCCACAGGGAAAGGTAATTGCCGGCTGAAACAGATAATGCTATAATCATCGGAGAGGTGGCTTGCTGTTATCCGACCGACAAAGTCCTGTCAGATTAATCAGTATGGGAGGCAGGCGGCCTAAAAACAATAGCTGTTTACCATTAGCATTTGAGTTAGATCCGGATTGAAACCCATCATCAAAGTGTGAGGCTAATGCAGGCTGACAGGATGTGACAGAATAAACAAAGAAGTTCAATACCACTTTACGGAGCGGAAACCCATCCACAGTCATTTGTAAAAGCCTCAGTCATTGTAATCTTTTAAAAGAAAATCTAAAACAACAGTGAGGAGGTTTCATTCCTCACGAAATTGAATTTCGCTGCTGATCAATCCGGCCCGGCTGAAGAAATCGATGTGATTTCCAGTGTATTCTATTATATTTTGGATGCCAAGTGAGGGAATGTGTTGTTTTTCTTTAGGAGGCCTCGAGTTTAATCTTCGCTGTTTCCAAAAAAGAATCGCTGGAGTAGAAAAGATGCTGTGTGTTTGAATCGCTGGGTCAAAGCAGAAAGTTTTCACTCAGGTAAGATTAAACTGCAGATCAGTTTTTCACTTCACCGCCTGCGTGTTTTTGTCATTCAACAAATGACAAAAGGAGCAGAAAGATGAATCGCAGAGGTGACATCCAAGACGACTCAACCCTTTCATTTGGTTCTACACAATCACTAATATCACAGGCGGAAATATCACAATACCACAATGTTTACTGTTATTTTACTGTATGAAATCTGACAAAAGTTGTTTTGCAGAGCTTTTCAAATGCAGTTTTTTTTTTTCAATGGCACTAAACAGAAGTCAGTAATTGCTGCAATTAAAGTCATTCCTGGCCTCGTCTTGGTGAGAATACGACAAGAAAATTAGTCTTATCGTACATGTTGTTCATATGTTGCTGCTCAGTATTATCAGATCAAACACACACACACGCACACACACAGATCCACAGCCACAGGCCGCTGCACAAAACCAAACAGATGTAGGTCTAATGAGAGTAAATGACTGTTGAAATAGGTTTAGCACAATCTGGAATCAGATAAATGGACCTAATCTCGTTCTGATCGGGACCCTGCCCGGGAAATGGCTTCTGACACTTGAGACCCTGCTGCACGTCAAGGCTCAATCAAGGCTGGCGGCAAAAACCCATACATCTCCATTTTAGATGACAAGACACAAATCTGAACCCTCAAGCAGAGGAAATCCCTGGAGGGTCAGTTTTGGTTTAGTGTGAGATTAAAAGGAGGAGAAAAAGAGGAGGTGTCTGTGCTCTAGATAAAGGGGACAAGAGAAATGGCCCTGGTTTAGGCGTCATTACGGGGGCTCTTATTTCTGATGGCGCTGGCTGTTTATTTGTCCTGGCAAAGTTTAATCAACCTGTGGTTTAATTTCTCCCATCTTCAATCAGCGAGGGACAAAATATGGAAGCATCCATTAATTGAAGCGCTGCAGGGAGACACATTTAATTACAGTCTTTTAATTCAAGTTTTCTCAGTTACTGTAAATCATTCTGTAATGTTTCACTCACATATTTATAGTATGTTTATTTTTTTAAACTATTTTCTGGTAAAAAAAAAAAAAAAAGAAGAAACCCCTTAGGTTGTTGTCTGTGCAGCCGCTTTTTACAACTGATAGTTACGTTTATTTGTTAGATGACCCCCTAGTGGCCATGGTAATTATGACATGAGTCAGGTGACGTATGCTGTTAAAAGGCACATTGTCCACAGTGGTTGACGGATGGGTCGACAAAACCCAAACACTGACGAGTCTTTATTTATTTCAAGCTGCAGTTTTGCCCGACTGAGCCTGAGAGAAAAATTTGCCGAGCCCGACACACATTGTTTTTTGTAACTTCAACAACCCGACTCCAGTGATTTCCCTGATTAAATGTACACGAGTGAAAACAATTAAGTACATTTCCCAGCCAACATGATCGAACCAGACCTGAACCTGACGTTTATTATTTGAACTGTATCTGGTGTGGTGAGCCGCTGCTGGTACACGTCACATGTTTCTTATTGTGACAGCAAATACCATGAGAGGGTGGAACAGTTTGAGGAGCTTTGTTGTCATTGTTCTATAATAACTTTAATTTATGAACATGTAAGAGGTGCAGCTGACTGATGACAGGAGAAACGTAAAGTAATAATCTTTAACAGATGATGTCATTCTAGTTTAATAGCCTCACACCTTCACTGACTCCAATCTTTCAATGCGTCGCTGCTATTTTACTATTTTCTGACATTTTATAGACTAAATGATTAATCCATCAATCAATAATTAATCACAACTGGGTAAAAATCTTTTTCATAAAAGTCCCGCGTCCTCCCTCAAGGTCTGAGCAGAGAAACTGAGAGCTACGGAGGAGACGACACCTGAACTGTCAACACAGAAACCTGCCGCTTGTGATGTCAGATGACAGAGAAATGTCAGCCTCTAATATTCACCCCATCACCTTCAATCCCCGCCACAGACACACCTCATAAGATGAGAGACAGATAGCGAAGATCAAAGTTGGACATTGCAGGCGGACGACATGTAGGTAGGAAGGAAAGGGCGAAAAGGTCCCGATGGAAGATGAGACAAGACGCCCAAGTGTCGGCCCTGCGAGAATCTGCACCAACATTCAGGTCATGTGTCACAGACAGGTCACGTTCATTTGGGATATTCAGCGGTGAGAGATTTGATTCTTTGAACAGAGGGAATGGACCGCCAGCGCAAGTGCTCGTCTGCCATCGGTAGCAAACTTGGGACAATTTCTGCACGTGGACACGAGCAGGATCCACGTGCCCACCGAGTGATCAGTGGACAACCCACTCTCCCACCTGAGCCACTGCTGCGCCAAGACTGAAGAGAGGGCATTTGACCTAAGGTTGATGTTGAGATAAACATCAGACGTTTTATTTTGATGACGATTCATTCTTCGCCTTTGTTCGGACAGAAAACTGATAATAGCCAATATTTTGTTGCTGCTGCTCTTTTTCATATGATTCAGGTTTTGGGGTCGTTGTCTCCGACTGATCAATTGTTTATGAAGCATCCTGGCTCGGGAACATTATGTGTTAGAGGGTTTAGTTCAGTTCTGCAAGCTGAATCTTTTTGCAGCTTTAAGTTTGGGTCTTTTTAAAGCAATTCATCACCAGTCTGTGTCTCTGAGAAGTTTTATTGCTTCTTTATCAGTTTTTAAAAGCCCGTAATCTTCTGCGACACTTTAAATTCAAGGATTCTGCAAATGTACCGAAGGCCGTAATTGTCATACAGAGCAGTGGAGGTACAATATATCTGACTCTGTTTATCTTCTGCGTGTGGTGCACAGACTGTGGATTCAATTGCAGCATCTTGTACATCAATTTCACACATGATTTAGTTTGCTCAACTTAAGCATTATGTAAACTTTAAAAAACCGTGGAAAATGCAAACTGCTCTCATTAAGTTTCTAGGTATTTATATTCATAGGTGGCTGAGCAATGGAGCAAGTGGTGTAAATGTGTCCCCATTATTCAATTAGGGGGAGCAAGGTTGTAATTTGGCAACCACATATTTTGTCTTCATGAAGATAAACGAATCAGCATAAAGTCTCCACAATAGATAAACTGTATACAAAAGGGGGGGGGGGGTCCTCACAGCACAGACATGTCTGAATTAACAGTCAACAGTTCATCATTGGAAAGTGACTAATTTAAACTTATACACACTGATTTGTTTTAGTTCCAGTTTCAGTCAGACTTTGGATTTAATTACTCTTTAAATACCATCGCTCCGTGTAATGATCTCTCAGTTCATGCAGCTGCTCTGCACTGTGCTTTTATTATTAAGAACTCTCTCACATTCTCATGCAGGGTGAACCAGAGGTGCACCTTTACTCTGCAGCAGATCAGGTCCTCAACAAGTACCGAGGAACAAAAGTCACCTCCTGAGTTTAGATGATGCAAACTGAATCACTTGACTAATTGTGAAGTGATCCATGACCATAGTTGCCAAAATATCTTAACCTTGACTCTCAGGAGTCGCCGATTAAAGCCGGCATTGGTCAAATCACGCGGATGGTTCGAGACATCAAAGTGTGAAAACATAAATCAAAAAAGGGGGAAATTAATCGTCTGGTAATGGAGCCAAAAAATATTTTATTATTATATAAAAAAAAAGATTGCAAAACATAGCATTGTAAATCCTTTTTAATCTTTAAAAATAGTCAAAATAGCCCAGAACTCTTAAGTATTCATGTTTTGTCAGACTGTAGAAACTCGTGCATTAAGAATAAACAAGCACATCATATTTACTTAAAAATACTTTTCACTAGTCAGCTGTCAGTTTTAGGGCAGACTTTTTAGATTTTACCTTTTCTATTATAAAGTGATTTTAACAGGGTCAGAGTTTATCTCCGAGCTAGAATATGACTGAATGTTGAACTCAGTATGATCCAGTGCAAAGCTGCTCTCTCACACTCACACTCACACTCACACACACACACACACACGCACACGCACACGCACACACACACACACACACACACGGGGCCGTACTGGTCATTCAAACATCTGTGTTTGAAGAATAAAAGTGACCCTGCTTCTGCTACCAGAGCAGCAAGACTTTGAAGCAAGAAACCAGGGGGAGATCAGAGGATGAAACACTGAGATCCTTGTTTTAAGTCCCATCTTAGAAGATTTCTTTTCTTTTTTTTTTTTTTTTGTACTTCACTTGTGTTCCTATTTCGGTGTTGGTGTTTTTTGTTTTACTGATGTTGTGTTGTCTGCATCTGCTGTGAAACACTTCTCAAAACTTTGCAGGAAATGCGATTTATGAATAAATATTATTAGAACTTTTTTGCAGTTCTGAAATCTATCTTATTAGGAGGGGATGATGAGAAAGACAGAAGCGCAGCAATTGTCATGTTATTTCCAATTCTCACACCACAGGGTCTGACTATGCTGCTGATAAACCATCATTTAATCAGAGCATAAAAAGTAATAGGATTGCTCTCCGGTTATGGACATCTCTGTCCTGCAGCATGCCACTGTCAGTAAGTACTGAGGTATGAAATGAATTTAAATCAGAAGAGAAGCCTCTATCTGTTTGGCTGCAGGTCACGATGCTGTTACGCAACAGCTCGATGTGATTATTTGTTCTTCAGCTTGAGCGAAGATGGATCAGGAATCGTTTAAATGCACATCTGCACCTCGGAGATAACTCGGCGATATTTAACAAGGCTGGCAAAAAATACAAGGCTCGCAGATTAATACAGCCATAAATCGAGTGTAAAACCACAGTTCTTATCTGATATAGACACAGCGAAGTTCATTACTCCAGCAGAGCACTTCACCCATAATGCATCAGGGGTGAGGACCTCTGAAATGCTCGGTGTGTTTATGATCAAGCTAAAGAAGCTATTATCCGCGTAAACACACCACAGATTTTTAACTATGTTTATTTCATTCGAGGGTACCTGTCTTCTGCAATTTCTATTAAGGGGCCATGACACCTCGGAGATATATTTAGACAGCTGGTGCGTGTTGAAAGATACAGATCACATTTGTCTCATTCAACAAGGGGACGGAGTTTGATAGACTTTCATTAGCCGTGTTGGCTTTGTGATTCGTTACACAGGAGGGCGGATTCAAGTGGTAATAGAGAGTGTGACACATGGGGGTATTATGATTTATTGTTTTAATTAAGATGTTAAACGTGATAGATTTGTCATGGCAATTACATGCTGATTCCAACATATGTAAAGAGGGTGGATTGGTTCACACATGCTGTGTGAACCAATCATGTTCCTGTACGCATGACAAATGGTCATATTTTAAAAAGCACTTCCGACTTCAAATTCAAAGTCAATCTCAACAAAGACATAAAGCTGAGAGGCTGGTGTTTACTCGCCAACTCTTAGTGGCTCATTAGTTTACATTTATGAAAAGAGGCAAAAGCCATCCTCCCCCATTTTACAGCGTCACGGTGCAGTGTCTGATCTTCTAATGCTCAGTAATGTAATGTAAAGTATCACTTTTCATGGCAAACGACCAGATATGTTCCCGTTACTCATTAGAGCCAAACAATCCCGGAACGATGGTTCAAAGACTAATATCACCACGTTCAGGCGCCTGGAGGAAATGGATGACGTGTTGAATGAAACCTCCTCTTACAGAATCAGATGTGGAATCACAAGTTAGGGACGAGACGATCATAAAAATTCTGAGCCAGTACCCCCAATTTCACGGCCGTGAGTCTTGCATAAAGTTTGAGGTGACAGTGTATACACGCCGACATCCGTGTCACTTTTTTCCTCCCACTTCATTATAATTAATCGCATATCTCTGGGGCACACAGAGAGGGCTGGAGAAACAAGTTGAAGCTGGGACGGCCGTAACCTGACATTGATGTACAGCAAAAAATGGAAGTCCTCGTTCACCTTCCCTTTGTTCCCGGGAAAGGGAAGTGGTGTGTGAAAGGGTGTAATTAATGAACCTACAAATAGCTCCAGTTTCGTTTAATGACAATCTATGTGTTAAGAGGCAGTACCCTTTGTTACTGTGGATGTGCGAGTGCTTGCAACACTGGCTCCCAATAGAGCCCTGACAGGTAATTCTGCATTTTGAAATGGTAATGAAGCAGAATGCATCACTGGATTACACCTAAGGGACTCACATGTTGAGCGTCCTTCAGGGTGCAGAAATGTAACGCTCTTGATCATCAACAAGGCCACTGGCGACCGAGTATTGGCGGGTGCGAAGGTCAAGAACTGGATCCGTGTGACTTACCCCAGGGCTTCGCCGATGCAGCCAATTTCTAATTGCTGCCTTTAAACAGGGCAAATGAAACTGGCATGACAAATTGCGTCAAAACAAGTCTGTAGGCTGGCGCGCAGTTAATTTGTGAGACAGAGATGTATTTGGTGCCAGGAAGAGCTCACGCGTAATGAATATCATTTCCCAGGGAGCAGCTCGCAGATGATGTATTTTACTGCATACTGCATGTGCTCAGTGCATTGCAAGACAGGCAGACTGCTCCTTGTCTCATTTAAACTCAACCCGGACACTGCAGTGAATCTGATGGGCGCTTTAAAGAAAAAAAAAAGTTTTTGCCGTCTGCTTTGATTGCACATGGGTTGATTCTGATGTCATTATCTGATTTTTGGCTTAAATTAGAGGTTTTCGTCTTCAGAGAACTTTTACACATTCAGTGTTTAATTAATTTTCTCGTCACACAAATTAGAAGACAATATCTTTGTCTTTTATCTGTCAGTCGTAAAAGGATAAAAAAAAGTTTCTGGCACCATCGCTGCCCATCTATTTTCACAATATGCTTATCTCAGTCCCTGAAAGATTCTCATTGTTCCCCCGCTAATCCTCCAAATCTGCAGCATGACTCAGAAGTTAACCACACTCCCTTGTGCCAACACAATTCTGCTCTGTATTATCCTCCAACAGGAGCCTCACGTCATTTTTCCCTCTGAAACAATGCACCCAAAATGACTCTTTGTCTGCCAAATAGATGAACAGCTGCGCGTTTTAATAATGCTCGCTGGCAAACGCGAGTCAAAGGAGCAGTGAAAGATATAACAACGCACTTTGTTATAATGAAGCTCATTGTCTTGCACAAGAGCGAGTGACCTGATGCAGAAATGGTCTGGTTTGCACAGTGGGTATACTTGTAGTATCATCCTCTGTTGTGCAACTAGGACAATTAGGAACTGCAACACTTCTCTCAGTAGGTAACAGACCTCCACTATGACCCTTAAATTCAATCAAGCTGCACCAAATTGCACATATCACTAAATAATTCCATGAATTATTCCCTGGGAAATAAGATTACATTTCAAATTATCGCCATGTAATTAGTTCTTCACTGAACCATTCAATAGTTTCGTAGTAATCTTTGCAGTGATGTTTGTGTACTACTGCAAACTAACATACAAACAAATGCAGACAAAAGTACAACCTCCTTGTCTGAGGTTATGATGAGAAGATCGTCCAGTAGCTTGTACATCTCCAGCATAACGAGGGGAAAAGGGAAAGTTATGTGAAAGTTACACAACATATGTGTCGCCCAGAGCTTCCACGCATGTTCCTCCTGATCCCCGACGAGACCGAGAGTCACTGAAAACCTTCAAAGCCAATTGAGATGAATCCATAGGAATGTGCTCCATTCTTGGGGAGGGGCTGGCCGGTGGCAGTTGCCTGTTAGCCTTCACGGTCACAGGAATTTAGTCATTATGGAAAATGATGCTGGCTGCCTTCATAAAAAAAAAAAGAAACGTGGCAAGCTGTGACATTCCTGCACAAGTGTGGGTGGTTTTCAGCATGGCCCCTAATCTCCAAGGTCTATTTTGGATGTCCCATTGGTCCCTGAGGTCCCCTTACCCCCGTGTCTTTCTATCTCCATCTGACCAACTGCACACTGTCACATAATACACTGTCTGCCTTTAATTACTGTCTGGAAGTATCAAGGTCAAGGGTCACACATTCCATCGGGAGCCTCTGTGTCCGTGTGTGTGCCGTATGTCAGTGTGCGTGACTGTCTCCACTCGGTGTGCAGCATGTATTTCGTATGACGGCCGCAGTGTTGAGGGATGTGCTGAATTCCTTTTCACTTTTTCCTCTCGCTCATCACGCACCGCACACCCTCCACCCGCGTTCACATCAGCAGCCAGGATCTGTTTTAGGAGTGCAAACGGTTTGCTGCGAGCCACTGAGACGCCCAGAGAATGTGACGGAGCTGCGATTACAGGTGGCTAATTTAAGTATGAGACAAATTTCTGAAATGATATCGGACACAATTTAATCCGCCGCGATATGCAACCCAAAACCAAAAAAAGGTTTGTTGCCCTTGAGGTTAAAGTCCTGCTATCCCCGCGGCTCAACTTCTACTTTCCCTGACAAGAGACAAGATTAGGCAGCTGTACTGAGAACCAAACGGCTAAAATCTGCTAATTTGAGCTCTTATCTAAAAGTGAAAAAGGTTAAATTATTTCCATATGGACGTAAAAGCCCTCAGCTACTGGCTCTAAGAGGAAATATATGAGTGTATCCTATAGCCTCCACTATCTAAAGCCTGTGTGAGGCTAATACCTAATGTATACATGAGGGTAAAACAAAAGGGGCTGGTCAGAGATATGAATTAAACCCCACAGCCCTGTAATCTGCCTTCAGATATTATTGCATAAATCAGCTGGTGGCCTTTCGAGCTCTACTGTCCCCTGCACACCATCAGCCCAGAAGGGCTATAAATTAAAGCAAACAAACTTAGGTGTCGGTCTACGGTAATTGGGTTTGCTGTCTGCTCTTATATTTTTCTATCTGGCCAGTCGTTATGTGTAATCATAAAATTCAATGACTTAATATGAGAGTGTTTTCCTGATGGGACGACAGGCGAGCACGGGGTGGATTTGAATACGCGTTATCTGAGATTTAGCAGTTCTGCCTTCAGCACCGTGACCAGCGTCCTTTTTTATCAAGTTCTTATTAAATGCTCCGAGTCGCCAGTGTAATTCCACACAGGCAGAAGAAACATATTGTTGAGCGCTGATGCACCGCTCCCTGAAAACATAATCTAGCGACCGGGCAGAAATAGGCTGTTTATCATGGGATCTGTTGACTAAACTGTCTCAGACCATTAAGCACATCCCTGAAATACTGATTACTACGGGGGACAGAAGTATAAAATGCAAACGCTTACAATGACTGAAGTGCAAGGCCGCGATGCGAATCCCATTCAATCAGGGGAAACAATGATGTAACACGTGATGTGATGATGGAGCAAAAACTGATTTCACACTCACACTGAGGAATCGGACAGTTTCATTACGAGGAGGAAGACAACAGGACATCAATTCCACTCATTGGTTATTCAATACAATATGCATGTACAAGACCGCTGAATAATAAATGATGCACTTAAAGTGAAAGCTCGAGGATATCAATTGATTAGACCTCTTACATCTGTCATATGACCCAGAGATTATCACAGGATCTGCATAGATTTCCTTACTCTCAGCGTTCCACTGGCGACAACACTGAGCACGACGCTGCCCCGGAAATATATGTTGATCCACTGATGAGGTGATCCTCAGTGTTCATCATGTTCCCTTGACCTTGACCATGTACAGGCCGATAAGCAGCCGGTGAAGAAGCATTAGATCTTAATCCAGAAACCATCCAGGTCTAGAGGTTATACGTAAAATGCATTGACGTAGTGGATTTCTTCAAACAGCCAAAGGGTCAACAGGTAAAATTGTAAATCATGAGAGGATCATCTTCATTATCTTTATCAAACTTCGTGTGATAATAACTCAAAAACAATCAATAATGGTTCAGTCAAAGCAAATGAGCTTAACTACTTAAAATAAAATAATGTTCTCCGTTGGCCGGAGTGGCACCGTGACATCACCCACTGGTTTAGATCTTCAGTTTTGAAGCTTCAAGTTTGACACTGTGTCCAGCGCCATCTTGGTGGGTGGGGGTGGAGCTTGACTGAGAGCTCGAGGACATTGGACCCACCCAGCCACACCTGCGACCTGCACCCATTGGACAGTACTAATTGTCAATCACACTCTATCCACACCCAATGCCAGCTCGTCTATTTGACTCTAAACGGGACCATCATTGACATCGTCTCGTAATGGAGAAGACTTGAAAGTGACTGATATTTGACCTCGGCCGGTCCTTGGAGAGAAAACAGCTTCAGGCACTTCTGCATTGGCGTCACTTTCCAGACTACTTCAAATTTCATAAAGAGTCTAAGGTTGCTCACTATAGACTTTTGCCTTTAGCTCTGATACAAAAGAGTCATAGTCCCCACAAACCACATGAGGCCATTGACAAGAAAACACAATCGCTGCTTCTCCTGATGTTGAAAAGTGTATTAATAATAATAATAACACATTCTTCCAAGACAATTAAAAAGTCTTTAACATTTGTCAGAATGTGACAATGTTGCTTTCCCCAATGTTGTCTCGATATTTCTTCTACAACAAAGACAAAACGAAATCGCAGTGCTTAGCATTCAGTCATGTCTGGTTTGGCAACAATAAATCAAAAATGTGAGGAGGAGGAATTTTTAATCGAGAAAACATTTGGCAAATAGAGCTGTAATTAGCCGGTTATTTTAAATTCTATCGAATGTGTTGACCTTTATGCGACGTCAAGAACATGCCACAATATCTACATGAGGACGTGGTGGCGACCTCTTGAGAAGCACATGCCGTTCACATAAGGGTGAGATGATAAAAAAATAAAATTATTTCTCCTATCTGGTAGATACGGTACACTGTAAAGCTGACACTTTTTTTTTCTCTTATCCAACCAAGGCTTAGGTGCCTTTCCTCCCACTGAGTTGCCTTATCCTCCTCAAGCATCTGTTTTTGAAGCCATGCAGCTTAAGCACAGATTAATGGAGAGTCCTGGAGTTCTTGCTGTGAGGGCACAAAACAGAAGTCTTGGCTTGAATTTTGGCATCACGACCTGCATGCAGCGAGTCGCCATTATCAGCAACATATCTTCTGTGCTGCTGAGACGGCAAGTTCGCCGACGTCGCTGCTTTGACTTACCTCAGCATTGTACTTTTCAAGTCTTCCGTCAGCCACGCCTTAAATTGAGTAGCCACGGGTGCTCTGCTCGCTGTGCCTCAACCTCCATTCCGCTTGGGCCATTTGCTGCCTTCTTTTGTTTTACTGGTGTGCGATACATTGGTGTAAATGTGCTGTAATAAGATAGTTGTCTTGTACTTTCATTGCCACTTTCATTATCTTCAAGGAACGCTGAAGCAGCTCCTGTTGTAGACGCTGCTGTAGTACAGACCTACTGGCATTTATTGCCCAATCAATACTCACCTTAATCTAATTTAGTGGGAAGTAGTGAACTCTTTCACTTTATCCCCTCCCTCTCCTCAATGAGCCGGGCTCTGGTAAGGAGGCCTCCCATTCTCTCATTCTGTTGCCAGGCTTTTCATCCGACAGACAGATACAATGTTCCTGAAGCTCTGCAGTGACTGTTCTCACGCTTTCTTCTTCACAGCTCTGCAAAAAAGAAAAAGAAGAGGGTCTTTTCCCCGAGCCCTCTCTCTTTCTTCCCCTTGAAAAAGTGGGGCTGGAGTGAGGATGGGGGGGGGGGGGGGGGGGGGCAGCAGTGCCAATCCAGCCACCACCCTCTCCACGAGTGAAGCTGCGACCCTGGAGGCCGCGGCTGCTCCCACACTCGGCACGACCGCTGCGAAATGTGCCGAATGAAAGTCTTTTTTTCTTTTTTTCTAAAAGAACCAAAGTATCAAATGGTAGCTCCGACACTGTGAACGTGTCTGGACTACCAGGCACGATGTTTAATCAGAGATTAAACACACACTGCATTACATTCCCCCAGCCTGCCACAATGACAGCTCCCTCATCATTCTGCACTATTTCCAGGAAATATAGACTGCGGAGGAGGCCCCCTGAGGTCAAGTCTAACTATGTTTATATCTCTTCATTATCTTCTTTTTTTCCTCCTGATGCCCTCAATGATTTATTTACCTCCTTTTTTGTAATCTGAATTTTCCTTTCATTTGTATTTCCGACTCTCTACATTGCACAAGCAATCATGAGGCTATCACTGGACCGCATGCTGTGTGACGACCAATTCAAACTGGTAATTCCTATGCAAATGTTGTTTTAGAAGTAAAAGCCATCAGGCTTAATGCATTGGAAACATTTAAACATCAAACTAATATCTCATTTCCTCTTATCTTGTTGACTTGTTGACAATTGACTAGCAAAGATGATTCATGGTTATTCAAGAGACACATCAGACTTTTAATGTGTCCAACGGGATCGACAGCTCCACTGCCATCGGTCCATGTTTGCGGCGTGATATTTCCCTTCGTGTTTGTCAGCGAGTGCGTACACAGCAGGGAGCCAAACCACAAACTAATGGAAGCCGGTCTGAACACCATCCATCCACCATGATGGCTAATTTTACTTTCAAGGTCCCCCTGTGTCTTCCAATGTGGCCATTTGCATTCAATACGGAAACATGCAAACGTCTGATTCGGTCTGATTTTCACTGATTTCGTTCCCAACTGTCGCACTTAATGGACACTGATTGCAGTTGAGATTACCACCACACACACTGTCGTTGCATGAAACGAGTTATCATTCAGAGTCATGTATGGAACCCTCGTTGAGTGACATTATAGAGTATATCACACTTATGTTTTTAGCAATCAAGCTCAGGCTCTGGTAATGGATTGCTCTTGTGGCTGGTGTGTCTGTGAAGTGAGATTTACGACCTAGTGAAGCTGTTGATTGGACAAAATCAATAGATTTGTGTCTGATACAGTGTGTTGCATTCACAACCAGCTCTGTGCACCATTCTTCTGTGTGTCCACCACCTCAATTCCTCTTTGTCATTTCGCGAGACGTGACATCCACAGTTCGTCTCCTACAATGAGCCTTTGAGTCTTTTGTAAATGTCTGGAAACACTTTGCGGCAACTGATTCTGATACAGATCCAAACAGTTCCTCCCGACAGTTACATTACTAACCAGTGTTGGACGAAGCAGACAAATCCTTTGCTTCAGCAGATGTGTCAACGCTCAATTAAAGGTAAAACTATTAAATTTAAGATTCTGAGTGGGAATTACAGTGTTTATATTATATAATAAATCAACAAATGACCACATGAGGCTTGTGCTGATGATCAATCATATTAACCATTATTTACTTATTGGAAAGTGAAATGAAATATATTATTGAATTTAATAATCGTACAAGTCCATCATGGTATTCTGCAGTTGACTTCCATCCATCATCTATACAGCTTATCCTCTGAGGGTCACGAGGGGGGGGCTTGGGCTAATTCCAGTTGACATTGGGCAGGAGGGCAGACCTTCGACGGAATCACAGGGCTGACGTACGAGCTTCTTTCAGACATCCACTGAGCTTCAGACATTTCCCTGAAATTTGCTGAGGAGGCTGTATGCGAGAAAAGCAAATCTCCTGCTTTATCTTGAACTACTTTATTTCAAGTGATCAAACCCAAAGATCAGAGGCGGGGCAGCAAGTTTTTCAAGTTTTCAGGTTTAAAGTAAAACTCGTTGGTCTCACACTGCATCTAATTGTATAATATTGTATTTTGTGTATAAAACCAAATTCTACGATAAGTAACTGACAACTCAAGTGGAACAGATACTGCAATGTTCCTTTTTTGTTGGGGTTTAAAATGTGAATGGAAGGAAAATAGCAGCACTTGAAAATTAGACTTATAATCACACTGTGCTGTAATTACAGTACTTTAATGATTGTGAATAGTTACTGTAACATTACCTAACATCTGGATAAGATCTGCACTGACTGTAGTGTGTGCTTTTTGGCACGTCTTCACTGGCATGTAAAGGCGGCCAGATGAAAATGCTCCAGAGATGAAATAAGAGCACATCCATCTGTGGTGTATACTGTACACGGTGCGCTGTAATGGAGCAGCTGTAATACCTCCCTGTACCAGACACCCTCCGTCTCCCATCTTTATTAATATGCAAACATCTGCCTCCTCTCTTTACGAGGTATGAATTTTAAGTTCCCTCAACAACGCTGCTCATTTGGGGTTTGGCCCTGCTAAACATTTACCAGCTGTTGACCCTACGGATGATGGCTGTGCGTAACAGAGCGCCACACGAGATGACAACAGTTTCCACACTCGTCCTCTGCGTCCACTTTCTCAGGAACCTCTTTATCCGTCTCACAGTCTCCAGCAGACAGGCTGCGTGATGAGGGCGACTCCTATAATCAACAGATGTTGTGTAAGACACTTCGAGGGACCTATTAAAAGCTTTGTTGTCAGATTCTAGCTCAGCAGTTTTCAAAAGTTGAGATGTATTTCGATGCTCCGTCACAGGCTACGAGCTGAGACTGCTCTGTCGAGGCCACATGTCGCTCCGAGACGTAATCGCGTCTGTACCTTTTTCTTTCTTCTCGAGTTGATGAGCGATTGCGTTATTGACAAAAGGCAAGAGAATGGAGAAGGAAAAAAAGGTTTGTGGTGTCTCCATCGTCAGAGCGCTCATGCAGAATGAAATACAATGGGGCTCTATTCACCCGCCACAGTGACAAGCTCCTGTTCTTTAGAACCGAAAGGAAAAATCGATACTCTGCGAAGGTAACCCCGAGTCCCTCCAACCCTCCACCCTTCTTCTGTCATTTCTATCTCAGTCTGGAGAGTTTTGTTTGCACTCAGACCGAATCGACTTCTATCACAACCTCACAACAGCAAGGGTCTAAACCGCTCTGCCCCAAATCTGATTGCCCCAGAGCCCAAAAACTGTGCCAATCATTCAAGTGCAGTCCATGTACTTCCTGTTTTAGGAGCGCGCCAGGCTCCCTGAGTCCATCTTCAGGATGTAATGAGGATGCAAAGCCTATTTATCTTTTAACCGTCTGATTGGAGAGAGATTCTTCAGTTTGTTGCAAAGTATTTCCTGTTTGTTGTTTCTGCTGATTGGAAATCTAAATTCACAACTCTCCAGTTGTGATGATGATGAATATGACGCACCACTAGAAATCTGTACACTACGTTTAAGTTTGAAAAATACCCTGTTGCACTGTGTAATGATAATATAATAGAGAACAAGTTATGTGGGTAATTACATTTAAATATATGCAAAACATTTGTGATGAGCTGTCCTTGGCAGTTAAGACAGTGGAAGATAAAAGCAGGTTCCATTATAAAACAAAGTTTCGACATTCACGGTGGGACTTTAAGTTCAGACAAGTTAAACTGTGGGTTCATATTTCTGGTTCACTCTAATGAAGCTTGACAGTTCCTGCATTTGAGATATTTCACAATAAAAGCCTTCCAAGGGGGAGAAAGGATGAGGAAGGATCGTGTCGACAGAAATGCTTTTAATGTGAAACAGCTGGAGGAAGAGTAAAGCTGCAAATATGAAATGGAAACAGTCTCAGATCTGATGAAATACTTGTTACTTGAAAAATACTGTAATAGTTTGATTCAAAGTACTGGTCCATTAAAGTACACTTCTTCAGGGCACTGAGCTCGAGGAAGTACTTTCTGAGATGTTTCACATTATATTAGCACACATGACTTCCAGCTGTTAATCACAAAATGGAACCACGTCCCTGTTCATTAATGAGAAACATCATGTGTTATTGAGGCTCCGAAGACCTTTGACGTCATCCTGTTATAAACGAAACCACTGCGGAATTTATTTGACTGTGTGTGCCGAGGCGTCACCTTCTCAGAACACAGGATTGTCATCAGAGAGCAGTTTGTGCACCACGGGGTGTTTCAGTTAAATGGCATCAGATTCCTCGGCTGTTATACGAGCGCGCAGGACGATCATCACAGCTAATGTCTCCCACGGCTGCTGATATCACTGCAGATCCACCACCATGTTTAACAGTCGGTTCCAGAATGTGTGAGCTGCTGGAATCATTTGGGATTTTCGTGTCCACACGTAGCAAAGAGTTTTAAAAAAAAAATCCTCAGACCATGTTATTACCTCAAGGATATTTTTTTTTTCTAAGCTACATCTCACCTCTCAGGAAAGGTTATGCCTTTGTCTGTGAGCCTCGAATACTAATTTATTTCTCAGATGACAACTCGCCGCTCCAGCTCTCAAAGAGATGTTGTTTCAGCTCTGTGGTTATTTTTAAGGCTGTTTATTTGTGTTGTTCAGAAGCTGTTTTGTTTGAGTGTCAGAGCGTCTTCTGGTGACCACTGTTGCTCTCTGCTGACACAGTTTGTGTTTGGCAGATCACTCCGGAGCCTGAGTCCCTTGTCACGAAAAGCTCTTGCGATGGCAGCTCTGTTTTTGCCTCTTTGAGACTCGTGTTTGTTGTAATTTATCTTTGAAAACTTTTGAAACTTGAACATTAATTGGTGATGTCAGGTTTTTT
The DNA here is from genome assembly GCF_024713975.1 of Paralichthys olivaceus. Taxonomy (NCBI): domain Eukaryota; kingdom Metazoa; phylum Chordata; class Actinopteri; order Pleuronectiformes; family Paralichthyidae; genus Paralichthys; species Paralichthys olivaceus. Next base: position 5,482,968 of record NC_091108.1, on the reverse strand, counting down.
TATTTATTTTTTTATTTTAAACCTGACATAGACGGCATGAGGCTGACTTTGTAATTTCATTTATTTATTCTCTTTCTGTTTCAGCGTCTCGGGCAATGAGAATATGATTCATGTTTCGGATATCACACTCACTTTTGTCCTCTCTCTGACCCGCTGCATGCCTCTCTTGTAATTGTGGTGCAGGATTTTCAATTTTTTTTTTTTTTTTTTTTTTTAAAGGAATCATTCCGAGTCTCAGAGGAGGCCAAGAACCACCGAGGGAGTTTCCTCCTCGAAACACCACTGATCGGAAACCACATCAGAACTCACTGGATTTCACTGAAACACAGAGAAGTAGAGGGACTGGAATTACCCTTTGAAACATTAACAATCTGGAGACTGAAATAACCTTTCAGGAGTTCCTATTTTTGTCTTCAGCTTTGGTTCAGATTGATAGTGGCTTCAGATCTCAACAGAGGAGCTGTGTTTAGTGCGAACATTTGTGCTTGTTTATTTGGCCATGTTGTCTAACCTCACAAAATGTCCCTTTTCAGTTCCAGTAAACAGGCTTGAGCAGTAAATCCACCCGAAAACAGACTCCACATGTTTTATATTATTTTCCGTCCCTTGGATTATTAATAGAATGTGTTGTCCCTGCTTTTATTCATACAAGCAGCTCCCGGTTTCTCTTTCCTGATCACTGTGAATTATCTTTTGTTTAGGAAATGACTTGCTTCCTCAGATAAATAGTTTTGGGAAGGGAAAAACATCCTAAACCATTTGCAACTTTACAACATGAAACAGCTGTTAAGCAACTTGTTGCATGCATGCAGAATGTGTGCTTCTCATTTCTAGCTGAAAAATGACAAAAATGGCCAAAGACAGGATGAGACTGGCAGAGAGGGAGAGAAGGTGACAGTAGAAGTCCATTATGCAGGGACAAAAGATTCTGAAAGTTATCTTGGAATTAATGTTTTACTTGATTCAACCTTGCATTTTGATCGCACAATTAAATTTGCTGACACTGCAGCCTCGGACAAAGCTGTGGTGTTGATGTTTAGGAGCTTCGTCAATTCAAAGATGATGAAGCTTTCCACAGATAGCGTGGGCTGCAAGATTTAATTATCAAGGATGAGAACACGGACATAATTAAATGTGTTCCTACTGGTGATACCATGATTGTGAAGGAGAGAAATGAGCAAAGTCTGATTGACGTTCACTAAAGAGGAAGTAAAGAAAGACTGATGTGAACTGCACGAAAGGGATGAAACGCCATTTTTCCAAAAGACATTTCTTCATTTGGTGTTTTGAGGACGGTGTCAGTGAGTGTTGATGTCACGGGTCTCAGGGTTGGTACCGAAGTAACAGGAGAGGTGAAGGCTTTGTTATTCAGGCTGTGTCTGGTGGTTTAATTCACTATAACATAAGAAAACAACATTTCCCAGCATCAGTTTCAGTCCATGCTTGTGTCTACGAGGTCAACGTCTATTTCTCCAACCTTTTTTTTCTAGTGTATTTCATGTACATACATAAGTGAACCAGGGCTACTATAGCAATATATTGCAGATTACAGTGATAGTCAACTGTATTTTTAAAGCAAACTTTCAGTCTGCAGCGACTCTAGGCTTCAAACTCAATTCAAACACAACTTTCAACAATCTTAGAAAAGCATTTCACATTTTTACTGTAGAGTAACTGTGTACCTTTTACTACAGCCATTACCTGTACAGGAGCTGAAATTAAACTGTGTGCAAAGTAAACAAATGTGAACCCAGGGACCTGCCTGTGAGAGTAAACGCAGGTAAAAGAAATCAGCTCTGCAGTGTCTGAACCTTCTGCCTAGAGAGTGGCAGACTCTTAAGTTTTTAAACCTCGACAGAAATGCCAAAAACATTATCAAAATATCTCAACAACACTCGTACCAATGACATTAGACCTTTACAGTACAGATAAAGTGCAGCAGGACTGAGGACACAAGGTGAACTGTTCGTCATCCAGGTTGTATCTGCGATGTGAGGTGTGAGTTTCCCCCAGAAACCACTGGGGCAGAACTGTTTTCCACATGAATGCCAATTACATTTACCATTTTCCTTACCAAAACACATAAAAATAAAATAACATGACAGTCTCTAATGATACTAGGCAATATATAAAGACCTAAAAATAAAAAATGAAATACTGTTCAGCTCCCGTCCTCTCCTGAGATGAGATCTGCAGACTTCAGAGACCCGAGCATACAATGCAAATCATTTCCATGTTCATTAAACCCTTGAGTGACCTTGGTGCCCTGTGGAGGACCCTGCAATCTCCAGACAATTCTATAAATCATCATGAGAGAATGGTGATCAGTGGCTCAACTGCAGTAATGAAGGCTGGAATTACATGTCTCCAAAGATACATGTAAATGTCCCTGCAGGTCAACGCAGAGGAAACAATGACGCACATGCCCCTGTGTATGTGAATGGTCACGTGCTATGTGTTTTCAGGTATGTTGGTATGGACAGGGATCGAAGACACTTGTGTGGACAGACATTCTTTATGGATGTAGCCTGTTACCTGTGCATTGAGCTGAAAGAAATGAGCTTGAAATAGAAAAAAAATTGGAAATTGTTTTACTTAAGGATAAAAGAAACAGCTGCACAAACGTCTCTGAACGTCTCCTGTGGATGTCCACCTACAAGAGGACAAACCACATCGGGTCAGTTCAGTCCAGCTTCATTTATTGAAGAGAATGAAAATTCGCTGGTGAAAGATTCAGTAACGGCTCCTTCCTGCAGTCCTGCTCAACTTGGCTCACTAGTCTTTAATTTACGTACGACATATGGATCATCAATTTTGAATAATATTCTCGCTCAGTCTGGAAACATCAGCATGACGTTAAATAGCGTCATCTTGTACCGGGCTGATTGACAGATCTCTCCTGCAAATAGCATAAACATAAGAATGTCACCGACCCATTTGAAAGACACATAGCATCCCGATAATGTTCAATTTTCCAGCAGCCCCTCCGAATCCAACGAGTAGTTTCCTATTTATACCCTCATGTTTTCTGATTTGAGTGGATATGTGAAGTATTCTCTCGCAGAGGTAATGGGTTCTGTCAGCGCTCACCAGCTACTTATTACCCTCCACACACCTGCCCGTCAATATCACAGGCCGCGCTGCAGAACAGAAATACACCAGTAAACTTTCTCAAATGTCCCTCAAACAGCTTCGATCAAAATAAGCCAATATACATTACATGCCTGCTCTCGGGGAGAGATGGAGTCCTGCAATTTTATGTACAGATTGCGTGGGAGAAGGGCCCTATAACTGTCTGCAGAGCACACAACACTTATCCAGTCAGCACATATAGGAGGAACATGGTGTGTGAGTGTGTGTGTGTGTGTGTGTGTGTGTGAGAGGGAGATCTGTTAATTGCACAGTAGAAGAGGTTGGTGAGGAAACATGAGAAGTTTGTAGAGCACACAACTTCACCCTCAATCCATCAAATGTCTGTGACAGAAACCGATTTGAAAATAGCTCCGACAGAGATAATCAGTGAGTTGGGAAATAGAAGATAAAGGAGATTTGTCCCCCTGTGGACCACTTGGCATTACTGCGGGAAACGGCATCATGATAGCAGTAGTGATTTCCTTTACTGCCCTGTGATTGAGGTTGAGGCTCTTCTCATTAGGTCTTATTTCATGTGTGAGCACACAGTGAATTGATTCATTGATGTGACGACCTGGAGGCTGACCACTGGTGTTTGGGTCACTTCTACAACTGTGATTAATCAACTGCTTCACATAGCCTGACACACATCCCGCCAACAGACCCCACACAACGGGGGAGAGGACGTGTTCTCGCAGACAACCTGTTTTCCACGAGGAATAAACGGATGTCACTGCACGTATGCATCACTGCTCAGAAAGTCCACCTTTATTCTCCAGCTGCAGTTATGCTTCAATGACATAATGTCACAGGTAATTCGTAAGAAGTTATTAATTCTGCATAACTGCCTTCTTTGAATTGTCATACACTCTTTGAATGTCTCTGATAAGACCGCACGCTTCCACAAAGAATAAATGTTAACCTTAACGTATCTTCATCGGGGGCAGTTAGAATCACAAAGGGGGGAAAAAAGGCTTTTTAGGAAGAACCCATCATATCAGCAGAAATTCTGCCAAGTCGAACGGCTTCATCTCAATAAATTGTATTTTTCTGTCGGAGAAGCATGTGGAACCGTCGCCTAATGTAGCGTAAAAGTCTCTTTTGTGGAGCTTCCAATTTATTGTATCAGCCTGTCAGAGCTAAACTATGGAAATCACAGTGAACAATGGAAACAGAGAGGAGAGAGAGGTCAGGGCACAGAGCTATTTTCCAGGAAACAACGTGTGCTCTTTCCAAGAGATGACAATCAGAGCTCAGCTGACACAAGGCTATTTTTTCATTCTTCAGAGATTCAACCTGGGATTTATCCAAAATCTTCGGGAGTATCTGTATAGACTTTTAATTAAAGGTGAAAGAAACTTTGTAGAGCTTTTTCAAACCTTTGTATTGTTGTTTTAGTTTTTTTTTTTTACAATGGCTGCTGCAACAATGTCGGAAGTTGTAGGCGTATATAACTGTTCTCTTCAAGGCAGCATGAAAAGCCTGCTGTCATGAGGAGGGGTAAGACGCCAATATTGTCAAAATGTCTGCATTCAAAGTGTGGGACCAATTTTTGAAGGAGACAATAAGAATAACTGTGGGGAGGTCAGATTGTTGTGGGTATAAAAAAATTAGAGCACAACCTTTATGGCTTTTTAGGGGGTGATGCCGATACTGATGTGGACTAAAATATTCCTAATACTGATATATCAGCCGATATAATTTGAAAAAAGATGTTGCTATCAAACCCTTATGACAATGAAATGTGATTGAGGTGTGACATGTCAAGGTAAATTACAATCTTTCTTATAAATAACTACAAATAAATATATATATATGTATATATAGTAATATAAGAGAATAACACATTTTTGCGTAAAATTGAAATATAAATGCTCATCTTTTCTGTCAAATAAACGTTTTCACATTGAAGCGTATCTGCAAGTATAAACACAGATACAGTTTTTTTCTGTTACAGGCTCATATCTGCCACAGTTAACAGTCGATAGAAATATATAAAGCATGGGATGGATTCAGACCATTCAATTACTGCCAGGTGTGTCATACACATTCAGTAGCATGCTACTGCTGCAGAAATGAGACATGTTATCACCACAAGCAGGCAGCGCAAGCAGGATTATTAGACTGAATACAGTTACTCTTTCATACATCCAGATTTCTGTGCATCTGTGACGCTCTGTTAGTCTGTGGATGAAGGCTCATACCAGAGATTTCATGCTATTTGCACCACAACAGCATCTATATTGTAATGTTTTTTTGGCTCGTGCAAACATGCCAAATTCATCTTTTCAGCAAATAGGCTCTTCATTTCATCACCCGCTGAGCCGCACCGAAGTCCAAGACTAAAAGATTTTACATGAGATGGCTGATCAACATTCCTCTTAATGGATTCCAGACATGTTCTGACACGCATGCTGCCAGAATCATCAAATGTAGCGGTGTTGTGGTGTGTGTGTGTGTAATGTGTAGTGGTGGATTTAATTAATTAACTTCAATCCAAGATCCAGATTCTTGTGTGGATTCAGTCGATATCGATAGTAGAGACGCTTCAGCCAGTTGATGGTGATAAGCACCAAAACAAACCAAATCTTGTCCAACACGACCCCCATTACAATTCCAATTTATTTTCCCACCCACCGTCTGAATGAAATTGAACCTATTGACCAGGCAGATAGAAAAAGACTGCTAAACAAAACAACGGGTTGTACACTTCCCCCTCATTAAATACAGAGTCCATTGAAAATCAACAACTTATTGATGGGAACATGCTACATGCTGCCAAAAAGTGAGCTTAAAGGGATTAAACTCGAATTGCTTGCCATTACTGAATGCATCTTTAAGTCGGAAGCTTTATGGAGACGGTCTTCCTTTTCACAGAGGATCAGAAATTAGGAATCCTGCGGTCTATAATATCCTAGTAACCAAGTACATGGTGGCGCCAGATGGTCCAATGTAGGAAGAAATCCCAGGCTGCTGGTATTCCTCCCTGTCCTTATTATTTGAATATAAAACCCATCAGCTTAGCTCGGCATGCATGTTCTTTGTTGTGGGCGATTGCCGCCATGCTTGGGACTGATATGGTTGTGTGCTTTTATTTTACCCGAAACTCCAGTGGGTCCGCTGTGATTCAACAGTCATTATCAATGCCCAACACATGTCGGCCTGCCTCTAAGTGTCCTAGTAGCACACTGACCACAACAGGGAACCAAACACACTAATCCATTGCGGACACAAAATGGATCCTGAACAATTGCTTGGCATTTCCATCGCTCACATGAGGTTGCTAAGAATACGTCTTGTTCTGTGCCGCGAATGAACAGTAGGGACAATGAAATTATCCTGTTCTGAGAGCAGGGCGGATTAACTCTTCAACATTTCAGCAGGAAACACGCTCCAGTGCACTGGGAAATTAAACATACATGTAACATTAATCAGGACGTGTCGATCCACTCCATGGGCAATGCCGCTGGGACTTCCCTTACATAAGACTCTACATATTAATGCATCTGACAATATAAACAGTGGATAGAACCGCCCTTCACAATCCATTTGTCCTGCTCCTCTCTTCCCGTTTACACATCAGGGAGGGTGTCAAAACGGAGCCGATTATTACACGAGGAAATCAAGCCATCTGACGTGCCGATCAATGGCTCTCTTGACTGATGGGTCTCGTATCTAGATGAACGGCTCCCTTGAGGGAGGCTTGCTGTGCCTCACTGCTGTTACAGAGTCTGGGGGGGAAGTGCAACAGCATACAGAACTGTCAAGGTCACCTCGCGGACACTGTGGAAGCCATGAATCAGACAACCCGAAGGAGATCATACAGCAAGATCTGACCACAGATTGAAGGGCCGGCAAAGTAAGAATGACAAACGCCCTCTTTTCCTTTTTTACAAATGTTGATATTTCATGTATGTAGGCAAATCGGTTCATTAAAATAAGGCCCATGAGAGATGGGGCGAATGGCCTTATGGCTTCTTGAAGACCCACTCTAAGCCTTCTGGGACAGACTGCTCATTGTGATCCCCTCTAGCAGTGGCAGCGGCCAGCTGTCCCTCAAGCCGGGGGAAGGCGGTAGATACATGGAGACTTTGACATTGAACACAGCCTGAAGATGTTTGGATGGCACACTGATGATGCTGGTCATCTGTTGACCCACAACTGAGAGGTCACATGGAACTACTGAGCGCCAACCAAAGTCAGTGTATGGGATATCATGTAGAGATGAGTGTATCATACATGTATGCACAGAGGTCACAAACAGCTGACAATATCTATATATGTGTATTGTTTCATTCAAAATTCATATAAAGGAACGCTAGCAGTGACCAATGATGTCAGCTGATGTGGAGGTCGGTCACGCCACCACTTGGGTGTCGACTGAAATGTGTCAACCACCATTACATGCAAAGAAATCTTGCATTCATGGTGCCCAGAGGATGAAAACTACAAACCTAATGTGGCCCCTGATCTTAAATCGAGTGCAACCAGCTGGTAAAGATTTTTCCCTTTTATTCAGAGAAATGTGTCTTTATCTTTCAGACAAGTTTGTTGACCAAATACAGGAGTTGATCTATTGATTGGCTGATTGGACATTTTACATAAAAATTTACATTTTGTAAATTAGTTTTTTCATAAAATCCATATCTGCCAATATACCAGTATCCCTAACATCTGTATCAGCCCCGAAAATCAATATCAGTTTGCCTCTAATTCCCATCAGCCTCAGTTGTACTTATTGCCACTAGCTGTATTTTTTGTTATTTAGCTAATGTTTGGAAGCGAAAATGCTAAATTAAGGAGATGAACATGGTAAAAATTGCGTTCAGCATTGTCACATTCTGACATAGTCATTTAGTTAAAAGAAGAGTTTTTCCTACACACAGCCTCACAGAGCCACGGTGCAAGTTTCATAGCTGCCAGCCAGGCGCAGAATTCACAGACAAATCTTGAAAAGCAGGACAGGAACATGCAGAAATGATGAGTCCTGCTGCCTTGAGCTCACTGCTCGACTGACAAAAGGAGCGTAAGCGGGGTGGAGAAGAAGCGCACGCTGTTTTAGGAGTTTCGCTTTGGGACTCCGTCTGTTCAGCTCAGTACATCTGTTGCTTTAGCAATTAACACAACATGAATTATACGTTATAAGAGTCCTACATGTTCAAAGCAGCCATCTTAGAAATGCACACTGGCAAAAACATCTCTGCTCTCCTACTCCCCTGGGCATTTAACATGAGTGGCTCTTCGGTCTCTTACAGGTGCGTGTCCGCGTCTACAGCGCTGCCAACCATGTTCTTTGTTTCTCTTCCCCCTTTCATTCTCCATCAAGAATAAATACAATTATCTTATAATGGGATCCCCTTTGATAAAAAGCAGTGTGTCATTCTCTTGGAGGTGCCAGAGTGTTGGATGGTGAGAAACTCCAGGTTAAGTACTTTCTTTTATCACTGCTCCTTTTTATATGCAAATCCCCCTGCCCGCCCATCTATTTACTGTTGCAGGTATTCAGACAGGGCCTCAAACCATGCCAGCCACAGACCGCAGCCTGCCATCCGGCGCCAGCATGGGACTTGAAATAGATTTGATTAGGATTCAGAAATACGGCTTTGATCTCACGTTTGTTAGGCAAATGCAGCCACATGACAATATGCTTGAGGATGGAATGATTCTGCTGGCGTTTACAAAATAATGGACAATCTAATTGTGCTGTAATGCAGGGTGTGTGCAGTTATTAATTTGTGAGATGCACTGAGCCAGAAACTGGGTTCATTTGCATCCGGTTCTGACAGGTTGAGAGAGAGGCCACGGTTTGACTGCAAACAAATATGCTGCCGCCTATTGATAATCAGCACTCTTGTTGCTGTGTGGCACAAACTCCCTACCTGCTGTCAGGATGAATAGACTGTCATTTTGTCAATAAATATGCAGTCGCAGGAAGGGAGTTATTAATAATTGCATTTACCACTACATAGTAGGATGCTTATTGCGAGCAACATTTCTGTAAATTCGCCGCACTGGAACTGATTTGTTCTTTTCTGTAAAAAAAGAAAAAAGATCTGGCTTTCAGCAGCAGTCATCTAAATTGAGGCGCGGATGCTGTCAAGACTGAACACAGGGAGACCAATATACCAAAGCATAATCTTTCCAGCAATCTCACTGCTTCTATTACACATCTGAAAATATGACACTTTTGCTTCTTTCCACTTCAAAAGTGTGCACCAGACATAACAGAAAAGAAACGTTGTCATTTTAAATGTTGAGTCACACTGTGAAAATGACCCCAGTAACCCAGATCAAGCTCGAATTGCATGATTTAAATCATCTGGAATGTGTCTGATCGGAGAATTAACCCACTTCTAAAAATACAACCACGACGTGGACTGTAGTGGGTAGGCACATACAGCGTTTTATAGCAGCAAATTTAGATTTCAAGGATGATTATGTGTTTGCACTGTACCGAGCTCTTTTAATCTTTCATTAAACCGAGGCCAGACACACTGATTGGACAAAATAACCCACTCCTCATTCATTATTGACAACATTACACACTATCCTCTGATGGGCTGTGATTCTACTTGCATGGGCACAGCTGGAGGCCTGCACAAAGGTTTTAACACGGCTAACTCCACGCTAGCAGGAATTTGCAGGGAGAGTCTATTAAAAGAAGTCATTTACATTGGTGCACACAGTGAGATTAGTAGCAGCTGGCCACCTTGTGTAATTAAATTGTTGTCGTAGCACAACGACAGGTCCATGTTCTTTTTCGGTCACGGATAAACAAGAGCCTATTTTCACTCTTAAGGGCGTGGGCTCAGACAGACTGGAAAAGCCCCCCTCTCCCTACTTGAAGCTTTTCCAGGCTGTAATTGACAACACTCGATGCACTGGCTTCAGAAAAGACTGTGGATTTCCCTGGATTAGAGCGTGAGGGCCAAGGCTACTCCAGCCTCTGCAGCTGGATTAAATCACTTGATTGGAAGGACAGCTAAAGAGACAGTCGTGGTGGACTGCATCCAGGGTGAAAGGTTAACTGTCCTGTCCAGAAGGGCTTCAGAGAGTCGTGGCCTTGACCGTGCAGGTCAGAGGATGGCAGTCATAAATCATGCACCGATGAACAGCAATCAAACGTCGGCATCGGGCCACTTCACATCCCATTTCCACTGTCAGGTAGAAAACGCAGCTTCTATCTGAATTTTTCAAAATGTAATATTTTTAACCCAGACAAAGATTGGCACAGAGTCTTCCCACACACACACACATACACACACAGTGCACATGCTCCAACGCTTCAATATGCCCGAGCCTCACATTGCTTAACCGTTCTCGCTCAGCAGTCACACAACCTTGGCTTGTTTCTTCCACATCAGTTCATGGTGTCATATGCCCCCTCTCTCTCTTTCTCTCCCTATCACTCTCTGCATCACAGCTTCCCTGAGGCCTCAGGGTTTGAACGACTCGGGTGTAAAAGTGGAGTCTGCTCCAAGTCTCATGTCATGAGTTACAATGCAGTAGGCTCCTTAAAGTTCTAATCAGTGATTGGTTAACGACACAATTTCTGGCTCACACTAGAGTCCACACAGTGTGTTCACAGTACATCTATGACATGGCCTGCATTTAAAGGTTCAGTGTGTAGAATCTAGCGACATCAAGTGGTGAAGTTGAATGTTGCAGCTGAATACCCCTCACCTCACCCTCCCCTTCCAAACATGAAACAGAACCTGCGGTGGACTTTATCCATTTAAAAGGTGTTCAGCTTGTCCAGTTTGGACTACTGTAAAAAGATGGCGGCCTCCGTAGAGAGGAACCGCTTTCGAGGTAAATATAAAGTTTTTAAACACAGAGCCCATTCTAGGGTAAAGAAAACAACAATTCGTAGAATTTAGATGAAACACACTCGTGAAAACATCACTAAGATTATTTTATAGTCAATTTCTGCCAGTGGATCCCTTTCACCTAAATTTTACACACTGAACCTTTAAAATCTTAACCATGGAGTTTGTTTTTGCCCAGTGCATCTCCTGTTTGCTTGTTTGTTTTTCCGTTACGCTCAGATAAAGAACAGATTTCCACTAAACATGTTTGAGGGACGGGTCATGGGCCAAACAAAGAACCCATTTTCTGCACAAAAGGGCAGATCCAGGATTTCTTTTGTTACTTTCTTCTTTTTGACATTTTCACAGATTTCGCTGGAAATGACAAACGCATTGTGTTACAATTAAAGATGGTGGGGGGTGCCCAACGCTTGATGCTGGCACGATTGTCATTATAACAATCATAGTTGCAGATGATTGTGTGACAGTGAATTCTTCTTGTGAATCTTAACTTTTCTTTTGGGATTAGACTTGTATAACACGGTCGAATCAGGCCCAAGATTTTCTGTCATTCAAACAAAAAGATTTGTGTTCAGACTTGGCAGAGGTTATTTTCTATTGTTTGAAAAATAAAAAGCTTTATTGTCACCGATCCAACAAGTCCTGCTGCTGGAAAAGTTCAGATCCATTCTGCTGTTCATCTTCTTTTCACCCGACATGAAAGATTACAAAATCCTGCTGCAAATGAAGCAATCCCTACGACCACCACTGACCTTGTGTCTTCACTATAACATTGTTCATCTGTCATGAGTTAAGGAGACACGCAGCATCGGAGAGGCCGGAGACAGCAAACTCCCACGATGCCTCTGAGAGCCATTTTGACGTTGAAAGCTGCAGTGAAAGGAAGCGATCACGCAGCCTTGTTTTGGCAGCTCCTATGCAGTCATTGTCTTGTGGGTGATGAACGGCCTCCATCACAGCCACAGACAACGGCAGCCCAAACTAATTAGTGGACTGGCAGGTCCTGTATTCATTGTGGGCCTCGCGCAGCCACACATGCCCAGTTTTCTATCTGCTCCTCATTCATGAAATGGCCATTACCGCAGAGCCCTCAGAGTGAGGTGAAAGAGGAATGATGTAGTATGATGTTTTCTCTGTTGCAGTGGAAACAAGCCACAAATTCCTGCCACATTGAATGTCGTCCATTTCTCTTGTTAGCACCTGAGGGAGAGTTAAATCTCATGAAGTCCAACCTGTGAGACACCGCTGCCTGTTTACGCCTCACAGAACCAATGTTAGGTGAGAATCTTCAAAGGGACCCACCACGCTGCCACTTAGATGATATATTCTACTGTAAAAGATGCTTTCATTGGTATTAACATACTCCTTATCCTTTGTCATCACTCAGCACAGTGCCTTGAAAATGTGTTTTCTTTTTAATACCGCCTCTCCCGCTGCGTTTGGGTTTCAACAACCGCAGTGATATTAAAATGCCGCGCTCGTGGAGAGCATAAGTGATCTTTTCCTTCCTCATTCCGTATTAAGTCAAAGATACTGGAAGAAAGTCACATTTAACTGTATCTGTCATGGTCAATCTATTTAACACTGTAAGCAGAGTAGAAAAGGTTGGAGTGAGAATGTCTGGGGAAATATCAGGGGCTGGGAAGACATCCAATGATGCTGTGATTTATGGTTTCATTACTGTATCTACCAGGAAAGATCCCTGAGTGAATACATGTAGCTTGTAGGCCAGACAGGAATATATGCCACCCTTATCTGTGAATTACTTAATTTCGCTTTTTTATAAAACTTCATAGACCTAGTAAACTAATTATAAAATCTTATTAAATCACGCATGCAAATGGTGATGACAAGATGACATTAAAAATGGTGAGCTGTGTCTGCCGAGCAAAGTTACCTTGTCAAGGTTCCACTTTATCACACGGTTCCTCAAAGTCTGACGACGGTAAAATGAATATGCCAACTCGACTGCAGAAAGCCAATTCTGACGGATTGCATTTTTCTACCCATAAAACATTCATGCAATGAATCACTTAACATATCAAGAAACATGAGAGCCGGCTGGGTGCATAGGAAGGAATTCTATTTCATTCCTCTGAAAACACACTGTCATATAACTTAGTTTTGGGAAATGAAAGGAGTGAGAAAGAATACATAATGCATCTGAAAAGGGCCGAACAGACGGGATACATATCACAGGTATTCATGCAGAGCTATTCGTTTCTTATTGAACTATGTATCAAAGTGCTTTCTTCAGAAACAGATCGTGCTATCACTCTCAAATAATGACTCATAATTTGGAACATTTTTCTAGACTCTGTCTCAGAGTAACCGAAAGTTCTCAAACACCGGGGAAAATGTTTTAGTCAGGAATTATACTATACTTTAGATTCTTGTCTCCTTGCTTTAAGGCAATGATCAAAACGTTTCTGCAGGAATTTAAAGATTTCATTTCTGACATCCAGCAGGGCTTCACTAAAGCTCCACGAATCAGTATCTAAATAGCAGTGAATCAATGATCTTCTAATAAAAAAATGTATCTGAACACTATCACCTAATCTGCCGTTTGGTCAGAGCCAAAAGGAAAATATTAGAGTTTCAACCATTTCAACAAACATGGTTCCCAATCGATGTCAACGTTGCATCGTGTCTTTTGGTTGAAGCAACTGTTTGCCAACAGATTCACCAGCACAACTTTATAAAAGTAACTGGGCAGTCGTAGGAGCTTGTTGTGCTTCTATATGTGTCCAAATAGTAAACTAATGTAGGGGTAACAATAGTTGTATAAAGCTGAATAAGTAATATATAGTTAACAGTTAATTAATTATACAGTCTATGATTACACATTAAAAGTTGTATTATGTTGCCTGGTTTTCCTTATAAACTATTGCAACACATCAATGAATCAAATCATATTAAACCAATAAAACAAGACACATATAGTTTCATATCTACATGTGTTATAAGGTCAGGTGTTTGGTCACGGTGTACTGGTTGTGAACTTCTGTTAAAGTACTAGGCCTACTAATACTACAACTACTAATACTAATAATAATACTACTACTACTACTAATAAGTTGAGGTTGCTTCCCAAGTAAAAAAAGTAAAATAAAAAGATCAGAAACCTATGAAACCCTCCTTGTAGGACACACAAACAGAAGTATATTTGTATCCTGTGGACTCTCTGTGACGCTCTGACAAAGGCAGGACGTCACACTGTTCGTCACCGCAGGCACTTTGTCGACCCTGACGCTGCAGCTCAGAGATCACAACTTCAAAGTGAACAGAACCACAGACCTCAGTGGATGAGGTGTCTGTAGGTGCAGGACCCGCATAGACTCCACACCCACAAGTATCAGTATCAGTACCAATAATCACAGAATAGAATATATATATATATACAAACATGCATTTATATGAGGCGTATAGATGTGCTCAGGTTATACCACAGGTGACATCTGAGCCCCTGACGCAGCCTGTGCAGACGACTGTATTGATTAAAATGAAGTGTAATTGTTCTGTGAGACAGGCAACGAAACGCCTCCTGTGTTGTCTTGCATTTATTGCAAGACTAAATTTAACTACTGACCACAACTCTGGTTATTATACAGTTTTAGTCAAATTAATATTAAAGAAAAGAAATTCAACGAAACAGATAAATGCTCAAGTCATTTAAAAAGGCAAAAATGCTAATTTCAGCCTCAACAGTTTTACAGCTTCTCTCTGGTGTATTGCATTTTAATATCTTTGAGTTTAGAATGACTATAACTTTGCTTTCTTTAGAAAATGAGGTGTCATAATGGAGAGCTTGGTCCACAGTCCTCATACATTATAGGTAGGGAAGGAAAAGATCATGGTTCATAGTACTGCTGAGCCTTAATAAAGTACTTGTATTTTGTATTGTAGCTACATGATCGTATCATACAATCCTTTCTTGTTTCCTTTCCTTGAACATCACTTTGCAGCCCTAGTCATACCACCTTAAAACATTTCAAGCTAATTTAATAAAGCTACGAGTTCCTATAATACCTGACTTTATAGTAAATGTAATGCCTTACAGCTGTGTGTAGAGGACATCATAGTGCCGTAAAGACGTCTCACAATAACTTCTACAAAGTATAATGCATATGTGATGTTGGTATTAGATTGCAGAGGAGCACTTTAAAGAATGAATCAACCTCTCTGGCTTCAGAAGGCTATAACTACAAAGCCAATAGTAACTAACAGCTACAGAGATGTTCCACTAACGAGGACTGACGCTCGGCCGGCGCCGCGTGCACGAGCGCTTTAATGTATAAGCAATAAGTCACCGTTCTTTCAATATGAGCAAATCCATTGACACAAGGTTATGTTGGTTTTCCTTTTTCCCTGATTTAGCCCAAAGTGACGGATCCCGCAGACACCGAGGACACGTGTAGGCATGCTTCAGCGTGACAGCTCCATCTGGACTCGCCACACGGACCTACTAATGATCACAGAGCTGGATTCTCTCTCAAGGACCCAGTGCTTCTTTATTGAACACTGACCAGTGTCGACTTTGCTATGTGCGTAATCCAGATTTTTCTTCTTCTTTGATATTCAATTTACCGTCGACATCCTCAGAGATGTTAAACCAACTCGTCTGGGGAGTTTTAGTGTTTGATCTTGTCTCAGAGACGACAGGGTGTGTGTGTGGGTGGAGGCTCAGCGGCCTGATGGAGATGTGTGACAGTAGCACTGGTTATGGTGGACCATTAGATGAGTGTCCTTGGGCTCTTCTCATCACTCTTGGGTGGTTGGCTGTCCCTGGGCGATGTGAGCGGTGTCGGTCTCTGCTTGGTTCCATTATTTATGACTCTGTCAATCTGACAGGTCGCTCCACCTGTGCTATTCAGCCCCCTGCACTGGATGTCAGTAGAATGTGCAGCAAAAGATAACAACAGTTGTTGACAGAAAAACACTGGGCGGCCTCACTTCGCTTTGACTTGCAGGGCTGGGGTGACCCGAGCAGCGGGAAACACCACCCAGCCTCTCCAGTCGAATAAAAGGTGGAAGCTGTATTTTACAATCCCTACAAATGTGAGGGTCTAACAACACGAGGCAATCATCTGTTTTTCTTCTTTTTTTTTTTACTCCACTTCGAGATGTAAAACGCTGACCCACACAGGCCAGGACCAAGAGGATGATGTGACTAATGAACAGCGATCTGGCAGGTCTGAGGCCTTTGGCAGGCACAGGATTGGGATTGAGTGATTGCTCTGACCTGCCCATCCATCAGTCAGAATGCGACAAGGCAGGGGCTCTTTCCACGGAGAGACAGCCCTGACCTGCAAGGAGGGAGTCACTGTATCCTCTCCACCGCCGGCCTCATAAGACATTCTCATCTCCATACCACCGGGGAGAGAAGACGGCCCTGCTGAGCCGGGAGAATAGGTGTCCCCGCCGGATTCTAATTTGAGATTTTTCAGGCTGCTGCGGGTGAAGGATGCCCTCACAACAGAGAGCACATCTCGTATAAAGGATGACGCAGACAGGTAATGTGACAAGCGCAGTGCAAACAAAAGTGACACTGTAAGTTCACTTAATAAATTCATGTTACAAATGTCGTCTGTGAAAACAACTTTGTAATGTTGACGCATTTATTTACATGATGAATCATACCACCATCGGCTCAGAGGGCTCCGTAAAATTGCATCTGCACAAGTCAGGACGCAGTAAGCTGCAAGCAAATGAAACAAGGAGTATTAATCAATTGCGTGTTTCTCCCCACTAAGTGAAGCGTTAACTATTGCGCTATTTCAGGAACACGGCTATTTGAATGAATATTTGATTATGCCAAAACCGAATACGTGCGACAAGAAAAATCCATCACAATTTTTGGTTAATGCAAATGGCATTTACGCCGCAATTAACGAGGGAGCTGTAGCTGACAAACTCAGAGGGAATGACATCAGCACACTGCTCTCGATGCGTCCGTGGACACGTCTGTTGACATGGGAATGTGAAGAGCAACAGGGAATTAAAAGTTGTAAGAAATCTCCACAGTGTTCAGGTGAAGGCAGGAGCAGCAGACGACAGGGTGTGTGTGTGTGTGTGTGCGGAGGCAGATGTAACGGATTGATTCCGCTGCGGAGATCACGTGTGTTTACACCGGCGTCGGCTCTTATCACCGAAAACTCTCTGGATATCTTCATCAGCGTCTTCATGTCACCGCTCTTTCATCCTCAGATATTTACACGCCCACTCGCTCCGGTGAACCCTGCGGAGGATCTTCTGTGGAGATTTGTGCATGACTGACAAAGACTGTGCTACATAAGAAGAAACACTCCACACTGAAAACTTAAAAGTGCCCGAGATCGTGGAGGAAGTCCAAGTTTTTGTTGGCCTGCCATGTTGCCACGGTGACCTCAACATGTTGAGCCGCTTTGCCGTCAATACGCTGTGAATTAATAATTTGGTAATTGTTTGTAAAGACTGACTGAAGGGGAATGGTTGAATATTACATTAGTTGGCTGTAGTCTGCGAGTACCCAGATGGCTCATGTGTATTTATATGGGATCACTGACAAAAACGCATCAAGGGCCCTTTTTCTGTAATAATGAATGTCACATAAAGTAGTTAGGGTTTGAAGCAGATTACGATGTTCTTTCATTTGGCACCGACATTTTTCATCATCTTTTGGCCGTTCACTGTTAATTCTACGTAACAAAACATCCATGACTCAATGTTAAGTCGGCCCAGATAGTCAATTAAATCAAGGCAATACTATAAAAACAATAACACAGATTGCGAGGCCGGAAATGACCATCTGTTGACGCGTAAAGACCCTCGTAGGACGGACCCCGTAAAGAGACGTGGCAGGGAAAGGATCTTCTATTTAAACACAGTGTGACATACATTAAAATCTGCCATTTTCTTCACACGCTCACAGTCTCTGTAATTCATAATGAAAACGGGGGGAGTCATGCATGAGTGGCTGTCAGACATTTGTTATTTATGTTGGGATTCATTCATAATGCATGAGGTGATGAAAATGAAAATGTCAAACTGAGACAAAAGCTGCTGTGTATAAAGGTAATATGGCTTTTAGTGAAACATGCAGCTGTTGGTAGAAACACAATGTTGTGTATAATGTAAGTGTACACATGTCACAACACTGATTCTAATCTTTATCCTGGAGAAAACTTCAGATTCAATTTGTGTTGCGTAAAAGATGAGTCCATGCGCAGAGTCCTAAATTGACGTAGTCGTGAACTGATGTCATTTCAAAGTACGTAGCACAGGGGGTGCATAAACTGTTATTCTTTAACGGAGAGTTCAATGAGAAAACTGAATATTATTACGTTTTGAAGTCAAAAGATATAAACTTGGAAAAAAAGATCAAATGAAGTTGTAGCTTAAGTGGTTATGAGTAACTTGCATCTGAGCGTTTATGCCAGAGAACCTTTGAAAGCTTTAAATCTAACAACATAAAGTAAGTATATCACAAATGTGTTATTCCTACTGCCATTAGGAAACACACAGAAAAGAAAAAGACATATTGAAATATAAAGTATATCAACACCATTTTAGTGATTATGTTTTTATTGGACTCGGCACCTAGCGTCTGTTAGAAAACAATATTTCAATTGTCTACCATTTTCATGAGTTCAAAATCAAAACTAGAATAGCTCTTAATAAAGTGCTGTGTTGTCTTGGTCTTCACCAAAATGTCACCGACAGCAGCTGAAAAAAACGTCTAGATAAATATGACTCTCTCTGTGGTTGAGCATTAAACATGCAGAACAGTAGCAAGCAAATGAATGACTACAAATGCACCTCCAGGGTTTTTCCTGGTCGAAAATTAGGCAGAGGTGGTACTGAGCCGTCCATTTGATTTAACAAAGTAGCACAGTCACCTCGTGGTGTATTCATTAACATTCAACAAACTCAATCATCAACATATTACACCTTTTCTAATATTTTCCATGAAAACAAATACTAGATTTTAGTCAGGAGGCGGACGCGCCATGAAATTTGATGAAGGTGGCCGCCTCGCAATTCTCTCTGCTGAGAAAAACCCTGACCTCCGCCAAGGCCCAACAGTCCCCTTCGATTCAATCAGGCAGCACCGCACTGCACATCTTCAGAGACGTCAGTCCTCGAGACTTTTTTTCAACAAGATCGGGATGAATTATTTTTCTGGAGAATCTGTCAAAAACATTCTATCTCGCAAATATTAAAAAGATGTTGAGTAGATTTTGCATAATCCTGCTGACAAACAAACAAACGGACAGGGGTGAAAACACGATCCTCTCTGAGACATTAGGTTCCTACGGAGGGACAAACATTAAGGTAACACTTATGTAACCTGGATTCAGCCATATTCTTCTCACAAGTGCGGCTGCGGAGTTAGTGTAATCAGGATTGATGGTACAGCACATTGGGTCTAAATTTAGTCTCCCCAAGAACATTCCTCTTCTTGCCATTGCTCTGGGGCGAAGCTGAGGTTTTTCAGATCCTCCACGGTCACATGCACAGGATGGGAGGCAGTGGAGCTGAAATGCACTCCTATGTCACCCTCCGCCCTCCTCCCCCTCGCTCTCTCTCTTCCCCCCCGCCCGTGCCACACTCCGTTTCTTCTTTCCCTTCCTCTCTTTATCTCTCCATGCACTGGGATTTTGTGGATCACTTACTCAGGGAAAACCCCCCGGAGGAAACACTGTTCTGCGTTCAGAGGTCCAATTTCTAAAATCCACTCTTGTGCGGATCAGATGAAATGTGAAGCGCAAAATCAAATTGAATCATTAAAAGTGTAAGACTTGTTAATTTTCTGCATCGGACACATCATACTTAAAAAAAAAAAAAAAACTGTTAAAACCACCACATTCTTCAACATGGGTTCATCATAAGCTTTAGTAGCTCCCTGGGGAAATATTCTCCATTTTTGAAATTTGTATCTGTGCTTAGCTTTAAAATGACAAACGTAAAAATAAGAACCTTCAGGCAAACTATTATTACTTCAGCACGTTTTTGTTTGCAAGATAGAAACAGTAGCAAGAGAAATCTCATTACAGAAGACATTTTATATTTGGTTTGTGCCTCTGGCTCAGAGACTAACTAGGTGTATTGGCAGTTGTTCTGTTATTTCACCGTTATCCACAAAGCCTGTACATCCAGAACCTCTCTAATATATCTAAGTTATTTATTAATATGACTCATTATGAGAAACAGGAGTGGAGCCAAAGGTGTAAAGATAAAAACACAGTGAAAGATAAAAGAAATAAGATTATATAAGTTGTGACTCTTGAATATCAATATGTAGATTGTCAGTGTGTGTCTGTTGTGCCTCTCTCTGTCATGAAGGTGTTCTGACATAACTGGATTTGGGATAAGTTGAATCATTGAGCTCATATTGGGTCCTATTGTATTTCAGCAGGTTTTTGTATTTGTTGTGACAACATGTGTGATATCTAGGACGATCCCAGCAGACTCCCCGCTAGCATTGTATGGGATCTGCATCAGTGCAGCAGGATAAACAACATGTTTTCCTGCTTATTTCTCTCACGTCTCATTGCCGGTGTTGACTCTCTGTCTGTTCAGGTCTGTCACATGTTAAACATGGTTTATATGTATTCTATAGATACGTTCACACACATACACACCTTTATGTTAATGTTTGTATTTTTAAAAATAAATAAAAAACCCACCAACGTAATCTGGCTTTTGTTCAGAGTTTTTCAACTTGAATGTTTTTATTATTCATGTTCATTTTTTTAAAATCATAATAATTCATACAGTTGTATTTCTATCATCTTACCTTGTTTTGGTTTGCAATCCTTTATAGATATAAATGATTTTGATTCACGTTTAACATTTCAAAGTAAAGCACTTTGAAATGCATTTAATTTCTTTGAAAGGTGCAAATTAAGTTTGATTGATTGATTAAGTTGACTTACCCACATCAGGTTTATTTAACTTGTCCATGAGTCAGTTTCAGATCAGATCTAAAACTGGACCTGTGGGTTTTGCAAATCATGGGCAACTGTTGAAAATATTGACTTTTAGCAAGAGATGTGAACTGTGGTCATTATTATGAAGTTGAAGATTCAACCTCGTCCCCCACATCTTAGTATTCACTCCACTCTCTGCTGTGGCTCTGAACACACACACTGTCTGAATCAACAGAAATGCTGTTTTTGTCTTTAAGATGACAGTCACAATATTAAATATGATTTATTTCCCATAAACCAACAGGCACAGACAAAGTGTTTTTAAATTCAGTTGGCAGGATAGAGGCTCTGTATATTGAGAAACAACGAAGCGTGCTCGGTAATAAGCTCTGGAAGTTGTGTTCTGTTTCTATAATAAAGTGCCTCTCGGAAAATTTTAATCTGGAACATTTAAAGTGGGTTTGTTTTGATCTATATCCTTTAAAATGCACGATATGAAAAATTAAAAAGTAAAATCGAATTTGCAAACAACTCCATGAAAAGTCTGATTACATTTTGACTCTTTTAGTTTCAACATTTTCCTTTGGAATAATTGAATCAGGTGAATGACGGATGAACAGGTAAATATAAAAAAACACAGGTTTCTGTATTCTGCACATGTTTCCACTGAATTAAAAGCTGCTTCTGCAAAGGAAGCAGTGGTTTCAAAGTAAAACCATGAAATAAAGAGTGGAGAAACATCACAGGGCTTAGTTTGCCTGGAAGGTAACGCAGGTATGTTGACAAAGGCGAGTGTCTGCGCTCGTGTTGGTCTGCCCAAGAGGAATATAAGCAGGGTAGTACTACCCTTTTAGTTGCCATGGTAACATCAACAAACCGTGGCTCGGTCCTACTACCATCAGAGGTTTTCAATGGTCCTACGGCAACAGAGTAATACAAATATCACAGGAGGTTTAGAAAGAGGAGGCGATGAATGAAGAAATATTCTGAGGTTATTTCTACTTTCGAGAACATCTGCACATCTGCTTACTCATACAATTATCTAATCAATCAGCCGATCAATAACAGGGGGAGGTGAAGACCATGTGAGGTCGCAAGGTCGGAGACCACTTTGGATCCCGCTGTGTGTGAAACAATCCAAGTTTCAAAACCTTTAAAGGAAACTTTGAAATAGAAAATCCACTGACTGTGATGTTTATTGAGCCTCAAGGACGCGCAGAAGCATTTTGGTGAGAAATACTGAATGTAAATAAAACTGTTTGTTTACAATGAACTCCACAGGGTACCTTTAAAAAATAGATCCCTTTGAAGAATGTGACACTCGGAGCAGTGTGATTAAAAATAAATCCATATTGTTGTGCTGTGTTTTTAAGCCGGGGATATAATCGTTATTTGTTTTTTATTTCAGAAAATAGCCAGGGAGGGAGACTGATTATTTTGTCTTTAGAAATAAACCTCACTAAGGTTTTATACACTGACGTTATTAATGAAGCCGAGGACACTTAAAGAGACACTGGACACTTGTTTTTCAGCTAAATCACATGATTGTTATGAACAAATCTATAAAACAATCTGCTTTTAGGAGCTGAACATGGCTCATAACGCCACCCAGTGTTTCAAACTGTGCCAATGCTTGCGTAATGGCCTGTGTTCATACAGTTTTAAACATTTAATTCTGTTGTTCTGTCTCAACACTGCACTTCATATCAACTTGGAGTTTTTAAAAAGAAACGATTTGTCCTGTAACCCGGTGCCCTTTTTTTATTTTTGAGATGAGAGAATTTTCCATCAAAGAAAAATGTTTTTCTGGTGTCAATTATAGTTCTTACAAAGAAAATCGGAATCGACCAAGAAAATTGCAATGGCTGCCTCCCTGCCATGGACACTTGGGGACACATGGGAGAAAACGAGACTGGGATCGATCTGCCAACCTTATATCTTATACGACATTTCTGTCTCAATAGAGTGCTGCTACTGGAGTCATTGCACATAGCTGGCTTAAATGACTTAGCTTTACCGGAGGGGGGGGGGGGGGTTGGTTTGTCATATCACCGCCTCCCAGTACTGCGTCCTCGAGGCATTTTTTGAGGCACTTCAGCAAAAACTCAAGTGTTACACTTTAAAAAACTGGATATATTCCTGAATTACACAGTCAATTTACATTTTTACCCTAAAATTCAGCATGCATACAGTGCCATGCTTTTGGGATATAAAACATATAATTATGCCCCTTTTCCAAAATTATTTTTTGCAACCAATTAGGCTCGCTCACTACTGTTGAATGCAAATTAAAAACAACCTCTCATTAACCAGTTAAATGATAATTTCTGGGGGGGGTCATGAAGCCAAAGCTCTAGATCTCACAGTGAATATATAAATACCAGTGAAGAGAGATAATCATTGACGAATTAATGCATAAACTAACTATCAAGTCTGGAGGCCACGTTTCATCCAGCCACACTGTCTGAGGGGAAAAAGGCCAAGCAATCTACCAAACACACACAAACACAAACACACACACACAAACACACACACACACACAAACACCCCTGCTGTTACATCTCGGGATGTTTCTGTGCTGATAGACCAAATCAGCAGCGTTCTATTGTATGAAGCACATCCCAGAGGCTGCTAGTCAAGGTTATTGATCAACACTCACCTCCATAATTGCGTTGCCGTCTATTTAATTTGCTGTTAAGCTCCTCATTAATTACCCTGGTTTCCATCTGGGCACAGCTATTAATCTCTCAGTCTTTGATGTGTTTAATATGCCTTGTGGAGCAGCCTCTACACCTTCTACAGTCGTCTCCCCATATTCGGAAGTCCACTGTCTGGTTGTGTTAATGTCGAGGGCCCGGAGGAAGAGAGACAAACGCGAGCAGGAGCCATAAGAAAAGCTGAACACCTCAGATTGAGAGATTTCTGATGTGACAGCAGAAGAGGCCTCAGAGTTTGTCTGTGAGCTGGCTTTTTCTAAACAAAGGCACAGGACCGTGGAATTCATACAAAATTGAGATCTTCTTTCCGATGTTTCACACTTGAAGGAGGGGGCAAAAAGTACCAAAAAAAAATTAGGCTGGTCTCCTTCCAACCTTTCTCTTGCCAAATCGGAAGCATCTACACATCATTTTGAAAACTAATCTTGAGTGTCTTATCCACAGCAAAAACTGACTTTCAAACTCAATCTCCCCAGCAATCAATCTTCCCCTGGCAGGCTGAGTCTGTCGAAGCCGGGGGCTGTGGCTATGAAGAAAGTAACATTTCAATTTTTCTCTTCAACTCTCAGTGGCAGCCGGCATATGTTAGCCTTGGCGCTGGGTGGAACCATTATGAATGGGTGACAGGGGTGTTCTTGTCGAAAGGAAACGGAAGAATGAAATCATTCATCTCAGCCTTCTCGGAAACAGGTAGATGACAAAAGAATTCCGTGGGGGTTGCAGCGGCCGTGGAGGTGACGGGTGGAGTTTTTGATTCAACTTGCTGCTCTGTGTTACCTGGAACTACCCGGGAAAGAAGTACAAATGGTTTGAATATACGGCTGCGTATATATTATGCATGTGAGCCCCTTATCTTGGTTTGATGAGAGATATAAAACCCCAGCATCCCTCCACTCTGATTCATGATGCTTCAGGCTGCCAGAAAATCCAGGAGAGTCAACACATTTTGATGAAAATGTCATGCTAACCTGAGTTCTACCAGCTTTTCTCAGGGGTCACACGGCTTCTCAGACAAGGATGGAGGCATTTCTCCAGAGGCAGTGCTGGAACACTTTAAAGACGTAACGTTTATGTCACGTTGCGGCACATTTCTACAACTTTAATGACCAAGACTTTAAGAGTCAGCTCAGAGGGAGATACAGAGTGAGGAT
This sequence comes from Paralichthys olivaceus, assembly GCF_024713975.1. Lineage (NCBI taxonomy): Eukaryota > Metazoa > Chordata > Actinopteri > Pleuronectiformes > Paralichthyidae > Paralichthys > Paralichthys olivaceus. The sequence goes on along the minus strand of NC_091108.1, from coordinate 5,458,228 downwards.
GTCTGTGAGCGTGTTCGCAGTGGCGGGGTGTTTCTGATGTGAAACAGGATTTTCCGTCAAGCAGATAAGTGACAAATAGGAACATTTGGTTAGATATATATTGTCCCTTTTAGTTTTTAATATTGATATATAATCAATTAATTATAATCAGGACCCAACAAAGCTGCACTAGATTCAGACAAAAGTTTTAGAGGATATTCTAGTCGTCATGCTGCACGTACCAGCGAAAACATCGGGCTTCGGTTCAATATCAATAATAGCTGCATTTTAGGTAATATATTATATATATATATGTTATATAAACCTGTATTTAGGGAATAAGTACAAATACCCTAAAGACTAATGTCTGGTGTTCGTCTGAATTGTCAGTTCGGCTTGGCCCCAGTTGATGATTGACCAAAATGTCTTGAGAAATCCCTTTCAGTATATCCATCTCAAAGGAGTGACAAAAATCAATGGGTGAGATGCTTATCAGGGGCATGTTAATAATTCATTGCGAGCCCGTGGCAGGTGTATAATTGATCAAGGGGCGATAAGTTGTGGTGATAAATATTTCAGGGGGTGGCTGAGAGAGAAAGAAGGAGCCCTCACTTGTCAATAGACCCCAGTCTCAACAGGAGACCGGTCTTATCCGGCCGTTTTCGATACCTGTGTGTGGTGCTGATCGTGCTCAGAGATGATGGACACGGCTCCCGTGGCGACGATCAAATGGCCGGGACACGTAGAGGCTGACACTGAAAGTGCACTGCTCAGGTCTCTGGATCAACCCTGACATCCCGAGGGCCTGAGCCTCGGAATTGGTTGGGCAACAAGAGGGGGCTTCTTCAAGTGGACCCACTACAAAGAGATACAGCAGTCACTTGTAATAGAAGTATGGATAATGGCTCTCTACCGCTCACTCAATGTATTTTCTGTTCTGCGTAGGGAATTCACAACAGGTAGTGTCACTGATGGGGATACATCCTCTGTGCTCTCAAAACGCCTCAAGATCTTTTTTTAAAGCCGCACCATGAGAGTTTTGACCCCTAGGGGGCAGAAACACAAGAGCCGATTGTTGAAGTGTCATGCTTTCCTGTTTCATGTCTTGTTGTATCGCCAGGGGACGTAAAAGAGGACACTTTTCCTCTGAATGCATAATTTCACCAGCAACGAAGGCCTGAGTTTAATATTAGTATCTGGTGGTTGGAAGTTTGCTGTGTCTCTCAGTGGTGTCGCAGAGTCCTGGAGTAAACCCACTGCAGAGCGGTGAGAAGAATAACCACCGGTGGAGAAAAACATTTTCAATTTCCTTGCTTCATCTGAGCCGAGTGGAAGAACACAAAGTATCGTCCAAATCACAAAAGATATTGCTGTGAAAATATTTATATGGGGCACAATAAAATATAGGCTATGTCTTACTACTTTCCAATCAGTACACAATACGTATATATCTAGAGTGTTTTCTTAAAAAAGCACAACATATTATATATATATATATTCACAATATCACCCAGCCCTAATTCATCACACACAAAATTATGTTTTCAGTAGATGCATGATGGGTTGTTGTTTCCACTGCCCCTTAATTGTCACCAATAAGAAACACGACACAACTTATTATGAGATGATTAAATGCCATTAGATGCTGTGAGTGCAAGAGACAAAAGAAAGACGGGAAAATATTCTGCTCATCATCTGAGAAAGTCTGTGTGTTAGGAGGGAGGGCATAAATATTTATTTTCATTGAATCACATTTAATATTTTAATCCATATACTGAGTATTCATCAACTGAGAGAAGCTTTGAATATTCATCAGCGTACATCACGGGTGAAGAGAATTTAATTCATAAAGTTGTCTCTGAAATTTCCATCTTGATTAGTTCACACTGCACTAAACAGGTAAAAACAGCAACGGTGTGATTCATTAACACGGAGATCAAATGAAAGGAATAATAATATATTAAACACTACCTGAATTTACTGCAACAGAAAGTGTTGAAAACCATCTAAGAGCTGGAAAAAATCTGAAAATGAACGGTATGATTGAAATGTTCTTTCTGAACGCTGTTGATTTTAGAGAGAAAAAAAGTAAAATGGTTTAAAAATTAAAATAGGAGGTTATGTCATTTTGTAAAAGTCTTTATTATTTCACAGAAATTCTTTGTATTTGTTGATCTGAGAGCAAATATCTCACGATGTCCAATGTTGACCTCTGATACAATGAACTCATCCCTCCTTGTTACTGAATTAACAAAGTCGCCACTTCCCCATTCAACCGGAGCGTTCGTCTAGTGAATCGCTCCTCATAAATTACACAGATACCAAACAAACACTCAAAATTATAGGAGGCTGGTTAACCATGAATTGAACCTGAACGTCTGCTTATGTTTGTTCTTTAATTAGAACACATTAATGACGTTTGGCTTTCTTTAGCACAAATCCTCAGCAGGGGATGAAAAACGTCAAATAAAATAACGAGGGGATTCTTTTTTTCTTTTCCCTGCGAGACAAACAAAGACGCGGAAAAAAAAAAAAAGCGAGGCAGGAGTTATTTTGTTTGGTTTGTGCGTTCTGAAGAGACAGAGAGGCTGGTAATTAACCACAGGCTGAGTTAAAGCTTGTTTTTTTCAAGTGAAACTATATCTCCTTTAGTCAGGCTTTGTAACTGGATGCTGCCACTTTTGTCCTTTTCAGACGACGTCTTCAGTGAACATCTCCAGAAATATCAAGGTCAATAATACAGCTCTGAAAGGCAGGAGCACTTTTTACTGACATGTCATCCAGACATGGTTTCAAATACTTAGGGAATACAGATTGCCGAGTGTGTAAAGAGAAGAGAACCTTGAGATTCAGCTGAAGTATTTATTCTTTATGGGCCATAGACTTAAGGAAACATTGGCTCGAATCCCACCGAACGTCAAGTGATTAAAATGAACATGAATTTCTGCCCACGTCCACGTGCTGCATATTAATCACTTCCATGACTTTATATTCGCAACTTCCAACGCATTCAAATCTTTCTGACATTCGCACGTGAACCCTGCTCTGCTTCCAGATACCACAGGATTAATTTCCCATTCTAATCTGCAGAGTTGAGCAACGAGGCTGAGAATCTCCGACTCTCTGCCCACGTCTGAATGACCCCCCACTGTGTGAGAGAGGATTACACTGTAATACGAACCCTTTATTCTCCCTTTAGTCAATTCAACTCAATTACGCACCCAACCTGGGCAAATTTTTTTTATGTCGTAATATAATTGAGCGATCATAACTCAGCTGGAAGACACAGATGGAGGTTGTGAAGTGCCTGACCTTACCTGATGCCTATTGACATAGTTCCCTTTTTAAGATTGAATTATGGCTTTGCCATTTGTGCCTTGGATCCCATTTTCTAGAGCCATGGGCCATATGTTGATGGATGATTTTAATTAAATATTTCCAAGTTTTAACTTTTTAAAGACTTTAAATGACTTCCGCTACGCAGCTACAAGCAGAGTAATATTTTCTACTGCCGCTGGTGGGATATCTGAACCTGTGGTATCGTTCTGGGCAGGAGAATCAATATATATATCTAATGAGGAGGCGTAATATGATAATATTGGAGAGTTATCAGTGCAGGGGTATTATTGGCATCATCGCTGTAAACCTCTCAACTTTCAGCGGGAAAAGATTGTGGCGTCTTATTGAGGAATGAAGGAGAAAAGCTCATTTGACTCTTCACAAATGGGCCATATCTCACTTTCTCTGCATCTGGAGTTGGTGCAGTAATTAAAACTTGAGAGCACAGCCGATATGCAACTCGCATATTACAGTGGAACACCTGAGCATTGTTATCACGGTCATCACACATGATGGCGAGGGCTCATTATTATACAAATAAATTATTATTTTTCTTAAGAAGCACTGCTCTGCCTGGCACGTACTAACGGTAAATAATAAGCAGGTTTGATCTTGAAATACCAGTTTGGTAAAAACAGTCCCGACTGTTATTGTGAAGAGATTACAGCCCAAATGAGATGTCTTCCAAAAAACAAATGTAAAAAATGTCCTATTAGCATAAATTGGCCAATGTATACATGTAAATCTAAAATGATAATGATTTCTAGGATGTCGTTATCAGACACTTATGGCAAAGAAATGTAATTGAGGCTTGATATTGTACAGTCTGTCCATAAACTTTAAATAAATAACTTTAAATAAATGCAGCCAAATCCATTGAACATGAATTAAGAAACTAAACTTATTTCTGTAAAATGTAAGCACACATCTTTATCCTGTGAACTAAAGGTTTTCCTACCAACGCATATTCTAAAACATAAAACGCTGAAACCGATATGACTGTGAAAGCCTCATAAAGGCCGATATCATTGGACAACTGATGAATTGCTCAGGCTCTACAAAAGATAGAGTTAAAAGCTCTGGTAAAAACAAACCTAATAATAAAACTATATTTCTGAATTTGTGTCAAACTGCAGCTAATACATTTTTTTTATTATTTCCTCCCTATGTGTCCTCCTGATTTCTTGATGTATATCTCTGAACATACATGATGACACGGAGCCACACGAGCTTTGAACGCAACATATATATACGTCAAAAACAACATGACCTTGAGCACGACCAGCGCTACAGAGCACTAATAAAATAAATGCTTTCCGAGCTCAGTGGAAATGGAGCGGGGGGTGTCCATAAACCTTGCACTCGTCTTCTCCCTGCAGCTGCTCACCTAAATACATAAATGCTCACCTATTTCGTGCGAACTCATAAACCTCCCTCTGACACTCTCCTTGTGGATGACATACAAGCAGACAATATCGCTCACTGCCTCCGTATCCTGTTGGGCTGGGATGACTGATAACTATCTCCGATTTCCACCGGGCGTCTCAGATTTTTCTCTCGGATTGGCCGTGATTGGATAAGTGGTGGAGAATATGATCAACAGTCTCCCTTTACCAATAATGCATTGCCGTGAAATAAAAGAATCACAGGTAGGACCTCTCCCCGGCGATAAACCTTGAGCATAAAATACTCTCTCACCTGGTAATTAATCTTGCGGAGGGTGGTTAAATTTCATACCAGTGCTTAAGTTCAAAAGGGAGAATCCTCTGAAATGACCGACCTCAGCATTTTTCTGAACGACGGTGGCTCTTTCGCTGTCTTTGTAAAATAAAGTAGCTGAGCCTGGCGCCATAAAGAAAGGAAACTGACAGTGTTCGCAGAGGAAAAAGGCGAATAAGTTGTTATGCTGACCCAAAGGCTTCTAGTGTTTGCTGCAGAGGAAAAAACAGCCTCACCTTTTTCTTCTCATTGACCATCACTGAGCATCATGCAGTGCTCCAGCCTTTCATTCATTATTCACCACGTTCATAAAAGTGTAAAACGACTGCTCCTTAATAACATTCTCCTCGCCAGCTTTCACACACTCGCGCCCTTTCTCTCACCCGTCTCCGAGCTGGGTTCAAGCGTCTGCCGCGCCACACTGTCTCTGAGCAGCACGTCACAGGAGGTGTGTGGTGCCACTTAAACGTTCACACCCTCTCTCAATGTCACGGAACGCTTCAACCGACTCCGGGTCGAGGGAAAAGCCGCCTTGTCACAGCAAAACGTGCTTCTGTTTGTCTTGCCGCTGTGCAGCCGCAGTGTGGCCTTGAACCGCCGCTGCACCAATGAGCTACTGAGCAAAGTCACTAAATACCTGCCTGTCTACGTTTTTGATTTAATAACACAAACTCACAGTATTTCAACTTTGGATCTATGTTTTTGATTGTTTTCCTGGTTGAATTGATCTTTAACCTCCATCAAAGACGCTATGTTGTCACCCTGTCTGTCTGTCTGTCTTTCTATGAAACTTGTTGGAAGGATGCAAGGAACCCGTTGAATTTCCAAATGGATCAGGGACTTTAGCCTCTGGTACTGGACAGATTATACCAACAAACCTCGGTGTAAGGTTTTGTTATGTGTTAGGGAAGAACCCAGGATATTTTAGGCTGATATTGACTAATATCACTTTAACATTGTTTTCACTAACATCATTAGTTTTGCATTTCGTTGAATAATTCATGGATCTCGATGAAGAAACACCAGGCATGTGTAGGGGGCTGATATCTATGAGTGTGTGCAATTTGGTTTAGAATGAATTTAACTCTGGTTTCATAAGAGGCCTTGGTGGAGGCTTATTGAAAGGATGAGACGTTAGACAAAAACGTACACAGTTCTATTGTGAGAGAAGGCATTTCTTAAACATTTTTACCTTACATGGATCTTGATGAAAAAAAAAATCAGGCCTGTTTAAGGGAGTGATATCTTTGAGTTTGTGAAATTCAGTGCAGCTTAATTGAATTTCAGGGGACTGTTGGGCCTTGGCAGAGGTTTGCGCTCTGTTGAGATCTGATCTACTTACTCATTTGCCCGTTACTGTTCTGCGTGTTTAATGTTTTGTGGTAAACTGATGGAGCTGTGAAGCACTTTGTGACCATTTGGAAAACTTCATTCATTCCGTCACACCAGGCGGCCGGCTCAGTGTTTCGTCCCTGGCCTTTTCTCACTTTAGGGATTTCCAGGCTTGGAAATTTGTCCACTAGGTAATAAACTTGTGACTTAGTCTGAACTTCTGCAGCAGGCAGCCTCACTCTTGGGGCCCAGTCGAAGGTTTGTGAGCAGAAGCATCCCTCCAGTTTGCAGATTACCTCATTAATGTTATCAGGTTCCCTTTGGACATTCGGGTTAAATCCAAAATATTGCCAAATTGACACTTTTGCTTTTTGCTTTGACACCAAATCCTCTGCCATGTCGGTCAACTCTCCTCTGGTCACATGATAAGACTCTGCTGCTGCTGTGTGATGTGGCTCTGCTGCTGCTGCACGGCGCAGACACTTTCAGCTTATAATTGCAGCTACCAACTAGTATTCTACAAATTGGAGTAATTTGATATGCTTGGGCGCTACCGCTGATGCACGAAGACGAGCCGAATGGATTTTATGTCAAGAAAAAATTAAATAGACGATGAGGCCAGTGAGCAAGTAATGTGAGTGTTGAATGTCAGAACACCGGAAACACGGGTCACTGTGGCAACCCTGCAGCACTTCATGTAAGAATGAATCCATAAGAATCTGCGAGGGCTGCAAAAGATTAAAAAAACATTTTTCATACCAACAGTTTCTTAATGAACCCAAACACTTACACTTCTCATAATAACATAAAAATTCTCTATTAATACCTTGTAAAGGTTTTTACCACCCACAGAGACGACCAGACCTCAGGGTTTTAGCTGCATTTGTGTGCGTAACAATGCATATCCATTGTTAACATTCACTGCAGTTCTCCTACATGTAAGATCTTTCACTCTCTTTTCTTTGTACCTGTCATTCAGGTTCTGTTGCTTGTAAGAGCGAACTGCACAGACTGAATCATTCTGTTGAAACACTGGTTTTATGTGCTGGTCCTGACTTCTTCCCTTAGAATATTTAACCAGGAAGCCAAAAGGCTGCAGGAGGCCTCTCCAAATTCTTCTGCTGCATCTCTAAGTTGAATTTTTTTTTGAATAATTACTTCAAAAAGTGTCAGTGGCAGTATTTTAAACTGATCTGCAAACTTTGGAATGAATCTGTGAACAATGGCACCCCGAGCAGCTTTATCAGAATCTCAATCCAGATAGAAAAAGCTGAATTGTGCATATCTGTCAATATTAGCCTATAAAATCCAGGCGGTTTTTCAAAGCAATGAATGGCGTCCCACTGTCACATTACATCAGAGAAAAGTCTCTGTAGTAATAAAAAGAAAGATCAATTATTAATTGTGTTAGTTTTAATAGTAAAGAAGTAGTGCCAGTTAATAAACAAGAGTACAATGGAGGAGCTATCAGGGCGAGGGAGACAGAAAAAACAAAAAATAAATAGTTGAAGACAGGGAGCTTAAGGTGGGGCTGCAGATAATACACACTGGACCCCTCATTCCAGGTAATACAATACACAATTGGACCATCTATCCACCGAGAGGAATCCATCCATCTCACCCCATCAATTATTCATTTGGCTCGTTCTCTCTCCACCACGGTTACAAGACAAAAAGCTTTCTCTTGGAATTGCGGCTGAAATAGGAGAAAAGCTCTTCCCCTCAGTCCGACAGCTTCCAAGTGAACATGTGTAGAGGTCTCTTAGTAACAGACTCAGTGTAGTGTGGACACGAGTGGCTGAGATTTTAAAGCACGGATAATCGAGTTGATAAGACATAAATAAAAATAAAAAAGACTCTACAAAGTGTGTTTAATAATGCAGAGCTCAAAATAGCTTATATCTTTGCATTAGCCACAGAGAGATTAAAATGTAAAGCTCATGCAAATCTCTCAGAACAGATCAGTAGATATAACCCACAGTGGGCGGAAAATGGGAGGACATTATTCATGAGTGATAATGACTGTTCGTTCTTATCATGTGTGGTCTGCAAAGTATGGACTCATGTTATTGTAAGCATCGCGTCAATTACCCATAAATAATGATGCACTGCACCACACTGACTGTCAGATATAGACAATATGCTAATATCTGCTGTAATTGTCCTTCGTTCTCAGCTGCTGAATGCCACCGGTCATTATGGAGACATGACTGAACCCGTCATCACGCTGATCCTGTTGTCGCTGTCGACATGATTAACACACTCTTTCTGGATAATCCTTAATTATTCGCCAGTGACCTAGATGATACTCGTTTATTGTTGTTATGGGCGAGCTGCTGAGACCAATCAGAGGATCAAGAATTTGCTGATAATCAGTGCGGGGCGAGAAATAAAGTTAATTCCTAATTTAATTGGCATTTCAGACAGAGAGGAATTAATCCATATTGGCTTATTTCATACTGGGGAACTTCATAAAGGTTGCTCAAGGGCACTGACTTCTTCCGGAGATGTGCCCAACCCATTTTTACTCCCAAGTCGTCAAATACTGACGCCTTGTCAAAGCCGATGGTGCTCACAAGATTCCCTTTGGTGTCTGTACAGTCATGACAGGGGTTTTTAACCGACTCTAATGTTAACCCACCCAATGCAATATAAGACGCTCAGAGCAGACTCCAACTCCTGCTTTCTGCATTTCAGACGCACTACATTCTCATCCATCACCCTGACGTCCACAACCTCGCCTCTCACCTCACTACACAAAGAGCGCGCTGCTTTGTCATTTATCAGCTCTTTAAAATCTCTATTTCCTTTGCCATTATTGTCCATCGGTACAGTTTCCAAGGAGGGGCGAACAAAGAGAGGCCAGAACGAAAAAAAAGGAGACGAAGCGAAATGCTTTTCTGTCCCGACGCGAGAATCCTAGCAACAAGAAGGTTTGCTGCCTCCAACTCTCTGTGAGGATTTTAATTCTGCACTTGCATTAGCTGAGGAACATTAATCCACATGGATTTACATGCAGTGCCCATCACCGGTGGGTTATCCTTTATGTGACAATAAATCTACCCACCCTACTTATTGCTTATTGCCCTTAATGGGACATAAAGAAAGTTGAAAGATTCTTGTTTTGCATGTGGCAGGCATTTGAAAATGTGTCAATCAGCTCCCGATTGACAGGTCATTTCTTCAAGCGCTGCCAACTTTTGAGTTCAAGTTGGAGTGAGACTTGTTTTGAAGTACTTTTAGAAACTGCAGGAGAGAATTTCAACAATCCTGACACATTTATAACTTTCTCATCAAAATGAATATATTATATATAAGCTCTTTTGAGCTGAGCTGTCATTGAGAGCTCGGTCCCTCTTTCTGAAAAAAGAATCAGCAACTATGCATGTCCAGATGTTCGACTGGTGGCGTAAGTGTTTCATGTTGTTTTAGCATAAATAGTGTGAATAAGTGCTGCAGTAGAATATCTATGACTTTACTAACCTTCCTCAATGCAGTTCACTTTACACTAAATCTACTTTCACTGATTACAATGTCTACGCAGATTTTCCTGAAGGTTTTCCGGAGGGGCTGTGTGTGAGAACGCAAATATATGAGTCAGTTGCTCTGGACATTTTACAAAACCTTTCCAGCACCCTGGTAAAAAAGATGTGGTAAGTGGTGTGAGATCTGTGTCTCACACTCAATGTGTGAGATCAGCAGACCAGTGTCTCCACATCCTGACCTTCTGAGTTTAATGCTTATACATGGACTGTCACACGAATACACGCTAGAAAGATATATTTCGGGACTCATCAACACGTTTCTTGGATCCAGACTGGAGGATCACACTTCCACTAGACCCCCCACGCACTTCAATTAGTGACCTCCACAGGCTTCTTCAAGCACAGTGCTGAGATCCTCTTCAAATCCACATGATCAAAACATATGATTAATGCTTGCTTTCCATCCCGGCTAGGGCTCATCATCCAAATACTCACAAAGCCATTAATACCTTTCAAAATACTGGCTGCAAAAGCTGCTATAAGCAGCATTTTATGATACCTGCTACAGCTATCTTTGCACTCCATATTCATTAGCATGGACGGGATGGTATGAAGCAAAGTGATTCATTAAGACCACAGGCAGCTACATCGAAGGTAATGGACCCTAAATCCTTGAGACACTTTCATAGCATCTTTCAAGCTATGTGAATATATTATAGGCAAAGAAGAACAACAGAGAGAAGTCAGTTAAGTGGTGATATATTTAAATCTGATTTAAATCTGACGTTTTGGATGCATCCCCATTTTCCAAAAGTCGTCTTCGGCACAGAAAATTGAGACACACAAAGATGTTGAGTTACAGCTCAGAAGGATCTGTGATTACAGTCCTGGTTTTACACTGGGGGCCTCAAGCTGCATATCCATCGATAGAAGAACAGCATGGTCTTCAGAACACTTCAACTAATCACCCATCTGTGGCCATTGTCTACCAGAACCATATGTGACTGTGATGTCTGTTTATTATAATGAGGATGAAGATAAGTAGCATTTGATTACTTCCTCACAAACTGCGCAGTGTGAAGTACGGTATGTGCCCAGGCACTTGGAGTTGATTCTGTGCTCAGATACAGAAATTACAGCCGCTCTTAGCTGACAATATTCTGAAACTAAAATTATGAATTTTCAATGCCAGGAATTCATTACAGCTATCTTTGTGCCATCGTGTATGTGGCACACTGACAAAGACAGAACAAGAAATCACTTTTCACTATCTCGTTGTGCTCCAGAAGTGATTAGATCACTTGATAGCATCATTCCACTGCTTCTATTTTCTCCAACCTAAGACCTCCCCCGGGGGAATACACAACCATAATGGTTTTCCAGAAATATTATCGACCTGGCCTGATGCTGAAGGTGGCTACTCGTGTAATGATGTCCTTGTCTTATGTTTAGATGGGGCGCAATGCAAAAACAAGAGGGTGCAGCATTTGAAAGAGGCTTGGTGAGGTGTTCCACACAGAACTCAGACAGGATTGTTCAGAGATAAACACCCAGATACACTTTTCTCTTAATTGCACTTTGTTTTCTCACTAAAATTACATTTATTGAGATAATAGTCATATAATTTGAGTTCCTATGTTGGTGGCTGATGCAAGGTGTTGAGTTCATACACAGTTGTGTCTTGTTTATTGCTGTAAAATAAAAAAATAAACTAAACCAAAAATTATATTGTGTATACATGTTATTATTGTTGTTACATATTGTACATAATCATGTGAAATGATGAAGACAGGGACAAACCCATACATCTAAACAAATATTTAGTTATATCGAAATCTATATATATATATATATAAATATATATATATATATATATATATATATGGATTATGAGAATACATTCATCATGTGGACATTCACATATACCTCAAAATGATTGCTATATTGTTTTGTGTTTGCTGAGTGCAGCCTGTAAGTGGACCAATGCATTGGTGATAAACACATACAAGCTACAAGGTAATGGAAATGGAAGGTCTTTCCATATGTTGTGGAGCTCTGCTGCCAATAATTTAATGCAGCAACTCTATTTACAGATTAGCTGGAAAGTAAATTTATCATGTTCATCATGATGTTCAGTTTAAAGAACAGCATCCTCAGCAAGTTGCAAAAAACATGGTCACAATCTTTCCTTCTGTTCCTGAGCTGTGGTGTTAAATGAGGAAAGTCAGATAAAAGTGTATTTGCAGAAAATGAGGTTGACATTTGAACGTTTGGATATAAAACGTCATCACTTTCTCATTTTATCCGTTTAGACATACGGGTCAAATTGTCAAAATTAGTGACCTAGACCTTTGGCAACCAAATTCTACTCAGTTCATCCATGAGCTCACGTGGACTTTTGTGCCAGATGTAGTAAAATTCCCTCCACGCATTTTTTATTATTGCATGCACAAAAAAACATGAGGAATGTGACTTTGACCTTCGACCAACAAATTCTAATGAGTTTAGCTGAGTTTCCAAAACTTGAAGAAAGTTCCTCCAGGCGATATCGCATTTACAACAATGGTGAAGTTGGAGAAACGAACTGACAACTTGAAATCGAAATCAAATCTGGCCTTGGTTTTAGTTGGCACCATTAAAGTTGATAAACAGAATATTACTTTTTGTAAGTATAATACTTTTAAAACATAATACCACTATTTTTTTGGCATTTGTCCCTTAACCTTGGTACTCTGAGAGCCAGTAAGACTTCATCTCGAAGCTCATCGTGTTATATTTCTTGTATAAGTGTAAGTAATTACAGGAGAAATTAGAGTGTGATTTGTACTCCACTTAGTGCCCTGCTACATAAAGAGGTCTACGCACTGCTACTGGGACCTAGAGAGGCAATTACAGGAAAATGAATCAAGAAGTTCCTGTACTCACGAAATGTTAGACCTCTTCCGCAATTACAGTTTCAACTACCACCCTTGCACCTTGTCCGGTCAGATGTTATACACACTGCCATCTCTCAAACTTGCAGAGAATTATACGACAGGTTTTCTTTTAACACTGCATGTGACTGAGCTGAACGGCTTAAAAAAAAAAAATCTCCATTTTCTTTTAAATCTGATTAATAAAGAACGCCGTCATTGTCACTGTCAAGTATAGATGATGCCCATGAAGAAAATCCATTAAGGCCTGTTTTCATTTCATTTAGAAGATGCTTTTAGCGGGAGAGAATCAACAGTTCGGGCACAAAGACAGGTCTAATGTCAGGCGTTCTCTGAACACAAGACACTGACTGTCACAAAAAAAAAGTAAAATACTTATCTAGAATCACACTGAGCACAACCCTGAACCCCATTGTTCTCCAGCTAAAATGGCCATTTGACTTGTTTTCATGGAAGAATAAACTGCAGCTCCATTCAGCAGCAACAAAGGGGGAGTGATGGCAGATCAGCCTTTGTTAAGGTCCAGCACAGTGTGAAATGAAGTCTTCTTGCATGCAACAGTATCTATTAGTGTCTGCTAACCTCTGTTAGCTTATCACAGCATCATCAACGTTTTCATTTAGCAACACGCGCATAAATAACTCATCGCAGCATGAATATTCAAGACCTGAAAATTACACACCCTAATGACTCTGTGTAATATATTACAAATAAACACTGACCGGATGATGTGATGTTCCTAAATTATAAATGATGGATTCGAACGACTAAATGATGTCAGTAAACACAAGAAGCTGCTGCGATTTGAAGTAAACAAAACTTCAACATGTTACCTCATACCATTATTTTCCCATCAAACGTACAATATGTAGCTTCACTGATGATCTCTCGATCAAACCAACAACAAAACAGCTGGTTTGATGATGTCGTGAAGCCGCGTGGGATCGTGGGAGATGTTCGCAGATTAGGTTATTTAATAAAGTTTTATATCTTGACCCATGATGAGTGACCAATACAAACAATGGAAAGAAAAAACAGCCAACAACAGTAGGTTGTTTACGCAGGAAGTTAAAGCAGAGACAAACGACTAAAATACACAAGTCAACAAAATATATAACATAGTTGTTTTTAGACGAATTGTTAGGCTACACATTGTGTTTGTGTGTTTGCTTGAATGTAATGCTGTATACAGTGTTTGAATGTGCCCAGCTCCTTCCTGCCTCACTGTCGCCTCACATTAACAGCAGACTCATCTGGTCACCGCTGCAGCAGTAGCCCTGTTGGATCGTTAAAAAAGATCCATAAAGTTTTTACTGTCCTCGGCCTTGTAGTTTCCTCTTTGGCTGTGTGACAGTCACGCAGGCAGACAAGCCTCGCTGTGTAACCCCCCCCACCCCGTCTCCACTGTCTTATATCTATACATTATAACTATTTCCACATCAGCTTTCCTCCCGTCTTAGAGGGATTCATCACAAACATATACCAAATCTTACTTTCTGAGCCTCCAATACACAGCACTCCAATAGTGATTTTAAATGTTTTGAATTCATCTCTTGGGAGTCGGAGCAAGTTAATGTTTCCTACCTTGTTTTTACATAATGTATGCAGCATTTAACAACAAAATCAGTAAAAACATGTTTTATTCCGCCGCGTGAGCTGCGCACTGTGATCAACGACACACACAAAAAGACAGATTCTTTTAAGATGAGCCAGCTGGATCAGAGAGGCTCTGTGAATCTTTGGGAAACTTCAGACGCTTCCTCATTATGTTGTAAATAATCACATCAGCAGCCAAAGCGGCAGACTGTGTCCATGCAAGCTCGGCACATCACATCCTTTTCATCTGGGGACCTCATATACTCTCCTGCAATGTTAAAGGAGGGATAAAAAATGGTTTGTGGGTGCATACTTAGGTCTCTTTAGCTCAGCTGGTGAAGCCGTCTTAGCTCCTGCCATAAACATTATACCCGAATAAAACGGGCTTAACGTGAACAGAAAAGAAGGAGCACAATATACTGCTGACGGCAGATCAGACCCAAGAAATCATGCCCTTCAACTATTGCCACTGGTGCTTCTGGTGGTTTAAGGGTAAAAAATGTGTTCAGAGGTGTCATTTTATCACCTGAATTAACATTTAAATGTATGAATGAGCAGAGCCGGTGTTTTCATTTGGGCACAAGGGAGGTTTATAATACATTACAACATCACTAGAGACGGCACCAGTAAAACGATCGAGGCCTTGAGTCTGAAGCCAATGACATTCTTTACAAATTGGCATCATTCATTACTATAAAAAAGGGAAATTAGTATTTGAGTCAATACGTGGTTCTCTGATGAGGGCCTCTCGTTAAAGCTTGAAGCAAAACGTTCCATTGAGCTCACCTCGTTTCAGTGATTTCTGATTTTAAAGGACCTCAAACACAAGAGTGAACAGAATTTTCCTCACACACCTACATACTTGGTGAAGAGTACATGTGGAGACTGAAACGTTACGAATATATGAACTAAACAAAAGGTCAGCTTAACATGCTGTTATGGCTTATTACACATCCAGAGGAAACAGCATCCCACTGATGTGCACTCTCATTATCTGTCCACTCCAACATGCTATGGCTTGAATGGCTCGAATGGCTCGAAAACTGTTTGTTAGCCAGAATCTCAACAGACATTTGTTTTTTGTATTTTTTTTTTCCCCAGTTCGTTAGTTTTATTATTTTATTCAGAATTTGAATTTGTTTTGGAACATTTCGTAACTTAACGAGATCTGACCAAACCAACAGATCAGCTGGATTTTAGCATTTGCTGTTTTTTTTTATTTATTTTAATTTTTGTATTCTCTCTTAGTCATGAATATGTAACTTTTTAGAGAAGCGATTCAGAGTTGAGACTGGTTGAGACTTGTTTTCAGGGACTTTAAGTCTCTGGGATTCTCTTTGGCTTGTTTGTCTCTCTTATCCTTTCAATCATTTACTCATAACATTTGACAATACAATGCTGGAGTCTTTTTCTTGTCTCCAAAAACCTGTAAGCCTATTTGGATGAAATAAATTTAGATGGCATTTAAGTCCCCAAAAATATATATACACATGCTAGTTTGTATGAAAATATAAAATAATGCAATGTCACATAAATAAGAACCCTGCAAATACCTTCAGAACAGATACAGGAGTTTTAACGCGACCCTCTGGGTTATTTTGGGGGGAAAGGGTTTCTCCGCTCTGTGATTGTAAAAGGAAGACATGAGAGGTTTTGTTGGCTCCTGGCTTGAGAACAGTTCATATAAACCAGCTCTTGTTACTTGTCTGTAATAAAAAAGATCTGGGCTGAATAGTGCCGCAGAGTCACATGTTGATTGTCCATGGAATCATCTTTTAATATAATCTAAATCTGAAATTCTCCATTTAGCTTTGAGAACAACTGACCTGAAGTACTTCAAATGCTTTATATGTGTTATCCTCTGTTGCATAACAAGACATTACTTCGTTCATTAAGTGGGCCTGAGTCGATGCTTGAGTGCTGTTGGGATCACAACAGCTCTGAACACACGTTATATATCTGTGCCGTCTCTCGCCCAATGCGAGCTGGGGTTGGCTCCGACCCCCCTGTGACCCTCAAAGGACAAGCGGTATAGCTAGTGAATGAAAATGAATGAATCAGTGCAGCATGGAGGAACATAAGGTTTTATGTAGAGGTATATATCCACACAAAAACATACTCAAGAGGAACATGAGAGAGAAGAAGAGATAAAGAGCCTTCAGAGGGCGAAAGGGGAAGAATTGGAGCCGCAGAAAATATTTTAATAGAAATAATACTGCATGGAAAATATTATATAAGTATCACTAACAACAGCGTGTCATTTGTGTCGCACACATTTGTCTCATCTATGAAATCACATAACAAACAGACAAGATATGAAGCTGGAGGATGCATACTGAAATCAAGCCACAATTTTGTTCGGGGCCTCGTTCTCGCCGATGTATGCGCCCGATCAATCGCGAGTGGGTCTCAGCTGTCAATTTGACATTTCACCTGATTATATAAGCGCCAAATAACTTCAGTGTGATAAGAACTACCTAAAATGACAGAAAATGCCTAAGAGGAAAATATATTTAATGCGCAGTTTGACCTGAAGTTTGGTCCCTGCCCCATCCACTAACAGGGAGAAGGCAGCCAGCTACCGGGGGACGATCAAAATGCTTCGGCTTCACTTGTGGAAACTGTAATGTCGTCCATCTTCATTAACAAACTGTGGTTTGTACCAAACAATGTATAAAAAAGATCGTAGACGAACCTCCACTTCCTCTCACTGTCCAGAAGAGATATTGCGGCTGCCATCTAATAAGAACAAGGTCATTTGGCTTCACTTTTAGAAGCCGTCATGTCGTCCGTCTTAAAAAATAGTCTGTGGTTTGTGCACATACTAACACTGTTTGATTTCTTTCTGGGCAGCAGAGGCTATGAAATAGATGAATGTTCCATTATGAGGCCATCTTGTACAGTCAAGGCTCCTTTAAAGCAATTTGTTGCGTTCAAACCCTTAAAACAACAAAAAGAGAGAGCAAACCTTTTAGAAACCTTACTTTTAAGAATTCTTTAGGGTCAGTGTTCAAAGTAAACACTTTTTTACTGGAGTATACGTTTCCACCAGCTCTGCTGTGAACCTGACACAGGTTTGTATTTCCAATCCTATGACCGTGTTTGTACTCGACGACAGCTTCTGCCACTGCTGCTGGACGAGGGTCACAGTCACCTCACCCTGCATTGTGAGTGTGTGCGACTCGCAGGGGACAGCAGTTGACACAAGCTGTGTCGGAGAAAGGCACTTGAATACGAGATGCGAGTCATTCAAGAAGCAGGCAAAGGCAAAATCGCTGCAGCGAACGACAGAGGAAGGATTCGGAGCTGTGGTGAACTGCAGAGATCCCGCACGTAAAGAGAGGGAGACGGAAAGGAGCTGTACAAACAAACATGTCGGAGGAAGTGTGAGCGCCACGAGGGTTTGAAACGTGTCAATCCAGAGTGAAATAACACATCAAAATAAAAATACTATAGATGCAGCACATCCAGACACAATAACATGTGCATACATCGCAGCTTCACATAAAACTTTGAATATGGGCTCGGTGAAGATCAGACATACAGATTCACTCGGTAGGTGACGAGTCCCTATAAAGCAAACGTACGTGAAAACATCAATCAGGCTCACATGCTTTAGTTGTGCTGCAGCTGCTTGTATATCTACAGTCACAATATCTGTGATAGTGTTGTCAAAACAATGTCACACAATCACACACACAAACACAACCTAAGATGAGTCCAAATAAACAGAAACACAAGCAGCAAACATTTTCCAAGACACTCTTTATGTGACAGGCTATTCAAGCAGTATAACATGTTAATGGATTCTCCCACTTGACGCAGCTTAATTGAAATACTTTTTTTTTTTTCTTAATTCATTTTATTGCCTGGACTTATTGTAGTGTGAAAGAGAGGAGAAGACACTCACAGAAGTCGGCATCAAACCTGCAGCTACTGCATTACTCAAGCCAACGTATCATTCATCCTTTTTTTTTTTAAAAAGAAAAAAATGAGATGGTGATGATATAACTTCTAGTGAAAAGTTGAGTTTAGCCTCCAAGGATGGGCGGGAAGTTCATACTGTTATACAGTGTGTAATCAAATCATACGGTCTGAAGTAGTTTGCCTTGTGGTCCAGCAGGGGGCGCTCACCGTCAGCTTGACCTGTTCCATCAGTAAAGTAATGTTACGTTGTTTCGTCATGAAAATGGAAGAAACTTCTAAAGTCGTCCTGAGTGAACAACAGCAACACCAAAGCATCGGGAAAACGTGCGTGTAGCTGTTTTTCAACTTGCGTGCACGTGGAGGGGCGTTTTCAAATGCATCTAAACGAGTTGCGGGCGTGTCAAATTTGATCAAACTTAATTTTAAGAAAAAGTGACAGCCATGGTTGACAAACAGGATTTGTGGGTTAAAAGTTGAAACTGACCTTTCAAATAATGTGTTTGATACGTTTAATGATTTTGACTCAGTATTAGATCTTTAGATTACCATTACAATAACAAACCCACAAAATAATTAACATAATTGAAATATTCCTGTTTGTATTGACTCTGAAGTGTCGACAGAATAAGGGGCAGTTCGCTCTATAAGTGTCTAAACGTTGGTGTGAGTGCATTAAATAAAATACCGTCAGAATGACTAAAGGAAAGAGAAGGAACGTCTGGCTGAGTTGACATCAACGAGGAGATCAATGAAGACGTATTTACTCCCATTATGATCCTTTCATCTTACGCTCGACGGGTTAAAAATATATTTCTGATGCGTAAAATACAATGTCTACAATCATGAAAATGCACAAAGAGAACTGAAAAAAATGTGTGTGGGAGAATCTGAAGTCAAGCTACACTATAACAGAAAAGTTAATAGGCGGGCTGAACGGTTTATTCTTGACATTTCCTCCACGACGACAGTCAAGTGTCGTTTAGTCGATAAAATATTAAGTTGTACTTTTGTCGAAAAGGAAAAAGACGAGGCAGTTTATGCGATTAACATAAACTGCCTTAGACTGTTGACTTTTACTCCTGTGTATGAACCTACACCCACACACACACTCGTTCTTTTCTGGATATCCATCTTTTTCTCTCCCAGCTGTCAAACTTTTCTCCGCACGCAGCTGATGTTTCGGTGAACAGGCACACTGGCGCCAGCTGTTGCTGGAAGATTAACTTCAAAAGGTCCTGGACGTCGTCAAGGATCCATTTTGCTGGTGAGGAGGAAAACAAAAACAAACTGCTTCTCCCACTGTGTTAGCAGCGAGCGTCCGTCCACAGCATGCAGACCATGGAATGAATTCTTATCGGTGGCGCTGCAGTCTGGTCTCTACGCAGCACCGACGCTGTGTCGAGATGAAAGATGTGTTTTGATGAGGGCTGTATGAGAATTTAATGAGGCAAGATGGGAGTGAGCCTGGAGCTGTCGACGCCCATTGATGTGCAATGTTTTAAGGGGATTCCTCCTTCTTTGCCTTTATGAGTTGGAAACCTTTTTTATAAGCTTTCTGCAACTGAGTCCCTGTACATGCATTGCACACAGTGTTTTACGATTCGTTCTCCGAAGGGCTGCCCTCTTGTGAATCCGCCAGCGACCTTGATTTGAACTGCTTGATAGCCATCATTCCACCTGAAAGACCACGCCACAGATAATAAGCTAAAAATATCAGCCAGGCGAAGCCATCGCACCTTAGCAAGGTTCCCCGATTCATCTTTGGCTGAGAAGTGAGCCGCATCCTGAGACGCCTCGGGCAACACACATCCACAATAAAGGGAAATTAGCTTCTCCAGCTATCCTTTGATATCGGGACACCCCACTGTACATCGTAGTTTCTTACAATACTTATTCGTCGATTTATGAGACCTTTGATGGTCTTTGTTCAGTTCTGCAACGAGGGAGAATCCTCCTCAGGAGTGAATGTGCACTAAATGCAGTAATGCCTTTTTCTAATGTGCTTTCCATTTACTTCCTTCTCAGCATAACCCCTTAATGTTCCTATCCGTATACAGGCATCCTCTCCAGTGTTCCAGTAACAGGTCTCCAAGAGGTCAATTAACAGTAATGAGGCAATAATGTGGTTTACTCCAAACCTAATTAGATTTTGTTTAGCCAATGGGCTCTCAGATGTCCCAAGTAGGAGGCTAAACTATGCATATCATTCACCGTGCGTTTCTTTTCATTTCACTTCACTCAGACTCGGAGTGGTTCTCGGAGTAACACCCGCCCATCAAAGATACAACTGTTCGACATCTTACTGCACTTACTGCGAACGCTCACAAATCCCTTTAGTCTATGGTCTCTTGTCTCCTTAACATCCAATTACGTGCCGCCTCCTGATTTTGCCTTTGCAATCAGACATTAACAGTAAGACATGAGAGAAATTAAAATGCAGGGAAACGCAGAGAGATGCTGCCATCTTGGTAAAAATTCTAAATTCTAAATGTTAATGCAGTGTTTGTTTGCCTAAATTTGGCCTCTCAACTCAGCCAAAGTATGAGGGAGGAAGAAACGCAGCTTGGACCGGAATAAACACAAAAGGTATTAATCAAAGTTATTACTCGAAGATTTGCTCCATCCAGGGCAGGAAACAAAGTCAAGAGCTCCGTTCCGGTGGTTTGATTCAAATAAGCAAAGAGGTGGGAAGAAAAAAGGTGCTTTAATGCAAATTCGATCCCATGAAATATTACACACTCAAATCTAAAGTGGCCTTTGAGGTCAATTGACTGGCTGCTGAGTCGAGACGTGGTGGGGTGGGTGTCCATATTTCACACGCCATTCCACCACACGGAGCTAGTAAGCCATCATACGAGGGGAGAATATCTTAGCTTCCAACCCCCGTGGCCCTCTGCGGCAGCGTAGCGCAGACGGCATCCGTCACGAACAGGGAGCAGGGATGATGTCTTTTCTCTGTAGCACAAAGAGTCGTCGTTAGAGGAATTGTGGGGGACTTGCAGTTTCATAGTGAACATAAATAATGAAAGAGCCGGAGAATATAGATATTAAACCTAATTCAATCTGAACTTAATATCTCATTTAGCGCTCATACGGCATGTAGGGAATGACACGGTTTGGGTTCACAGAGTGCAGAGAGGAAATTTCGCCCCAAAGTTGAAGCTGCAGCTGAACTATCTCCTTTATTGTTGATTAGTTGCCTCTTAACTTCTTCGGAGTGATTCCCTCTTAAAAGATGAAAGCACAATTTCCATGGTAAGTGGATTGCTTCCCTCAATTGTGTCTGTGGCGGCAGAATATCTATATGTGCACATGTGTGAGCGAGGGGCTTTTTCGACAACTCAGATTTGATAAGGTTCTTTCCAACCACTTCCATCTATTGGATTTCTCCTACTCTTAATATAATTCTTCCAACTCTACTGTCTTTAATATGGGCACGGCAATTACATTATTCAAACTGCGTTAGGAGATAAAAAATAGAGAGACGTAATCCGTGTGCATTGCTGATTAAAATACATATGTATGTTTAGGTTTGTTCAGAGAATGCTCCGAAAGCAAAACAGATTGCGCAGCGAATCTGTGCATAATTTGATTCTTGTCATATCAGAACTTTTCTGATGAATGCTGCATCCGCTCCACACTCTCTCCATGGTGACAGAAAAATGAAAATCAATTCAGTTTTCTTTCTTTTTCCAATTTAAGTTTTCAATCTGCTCAGGCACAGTCATAAAAGTATTAAAAATCATAAATGTGACAAGAAGAAAAAGGCTCTTAGCTGCAGCTGAGGTACAAAGGGGATGCATCTCAGGATATGTTGCACTAAAAAGCTCCACTGTTGAATGAATGCTGCGTGGTTTGTCTTTTTCTCTTCTACTCCAGGGGGGGGGTGGCAGAGCTACTGCAGCTTTTCTAAAGTGGACTGTGGAGAACATGTTTGGCCTTAATCTTAAACTTGGACTTCGAACCATTTCATCAGGACAAATGGAAGCTGTGTTTTCCTTATCTTCTACTTTCAATCTGGCGAGGATGTCTGTAATCTCCACTGTGTCACCCATTGTCTATATACAGCAACTATTCCTGGGGCAGTAATGAACACTACCAGGCTCCTAAATCCCATAACAGATGTCAGGGGAAATTATTGACTCATACTGACAGGTTTATCTTTCTCTATCGCAACCTGCCCCCAAAAAGCCAATGCCCAGGAGTCTGTTCATGGCCCGCTGCTTGTCTCTCGTTATGTTTCAACTCTCAATGGCAGAAGCCGAAATCCTAATTCACACCTTTGTTTCATCGAGACTTGATGACAGCGTTTTTTGTCCTGGTCTGACACGAGCCATTACTTTGAGTCTGTCAATGGTTCAGGAAGCTGCAGCTCGAATTTTAACTAAATCCAGAACATTTGAAAACATTTTGCCAAATGTTTTTCCTCACAGCCATTAGAACTCATCATGATGAACCATGATTATTATTCTAATAATCATGATGCACATTTATACGAATCGCGTCTTTCAAGAGTTCTCACATTGCCGATTAAATACCGATTTGGATTCAAGGCTCTTGTTGAAAACTTTCAAAAATTGTCAACAAGAAAATCATGTAGTGTGAAATAGCCTTGAGAGAAATGTCATCTTCCCTTCACTGACTCAGGGTAAAGGTAAAAAAACTCCATTTATAAAGCGCTAGTCTCACTGACCACTTACTCACACGTACTGATATGCTGTTTATATGTGACGTGCTTTTCTACCGCACATCTTTCAGTGTCTTGACCAAGGACACTGGGGGAGCCTGGGATCAAACCACCAACCTTCTGTTTAGTGTGCAACCCGCTCTCCCTCCTGAGCCATAGCCACCCAGCTCCAGACATTAAGGGGCTTTTAATAGCATACAAAGTTCTGAATGGTTTTTCCCCCTCACAGCTGTCTGATCTCCTCCAGCTGTATATATTCCATCCTGTGCTCTGCTCTCTCAGAATAAAGGCTCCTTTCTGTCCCCAGAGTTGAAAAGAAGTCTGCAGGCTTCAGGCTCTTTTCCTATCAGGTCTCTTTCCTCTGGAATAACCTCCCTGCTGACTCCGGTCTGCCTCCATCGAGGCCCTCACACAAAATGTACTAAATCAACCGCATGCCTTAACTTTCACTCAGCTCCTTGTTATCATATCATCTGACGCTTTGTACCTATGATCATTTCACCACCAGTGGGTCAGTCTCAAGTTTCAGTGCGTCAGTAACACCCAGTAAACACAGCATAGTCCATGTTGTCCTGTCTGATGACTGTAAACTTTCTGAAAACCACTGCATCACTAACTTTTGTTTGACTGCGCCCTGAAGCACACGAGCGTCCAGGCTGAGTGCCTCGCTCTCTCTCTCTCTCTCTCGCTCCCTCCTTCCTGTGCTCTTTTTCTCATCTCTCGCTCTCATCTCTCTCGCCTGCTGTTACTCTCTGCAGATATTTCTGCCTCCACAGTCGCAGAGTATGAAGCTGTGATTTCAAGCCTCCCACTGACCCCATGTTCCCACTCAACACCTACTGAGACAATTATTTTTATTAATCCTGTCACATTTATCATTGTCACTGTTATTATTAGTATTGTTGCCATAATCATAATAATTACTGTCATAATGTTTTATCATCAGAATCCTTATTCTCATCATAATCATCATTTTTACTATCGTCATAACATTCACTATTCTCGTCCTAAAAATGATTTTTGTCATAATTAAATTATCATCATTATTATATTCCAATAATTATCATTCTAGTTATTACAGGTATTTGTTTGCAATATGATTCATATCACCTACGTCTCTGTGTAATTTGCATTGTGGCTTTTTCTCCGTCCTCCTGCTCTCTCAGTCCAGCCGGTCGAGGCAGATGGTTCCTCTTTAAAGCTTGGGAGGCTAAATTGTTAAAACTCTGTAAATAACATTCTTTTAGGGGTGTACAGTCAAGACCTGGCCCATATAGCCAGTGCCCTGAGTTCACTTCTGTCACTGTTATATAAATAAAAATGACTCAACTTGAATGACTTCAGGGTCTCACAGTGCGATGCTGTCGTACTTCTCTCCAACTTCGACTTGTAGCGATAATGAGCGGCCGCAGCGTAGCTACAAGGGGATGTTGAAATTAATTGCCTCCAGGAAGTGAGTCAGCATCCCAAGTGGACAGGCCTTAATGAGTGTGTCGTGTTTAAAGGGTTTCTTTGGCATCTTCATGTTTCTATACAAAATCTAAATTTAATTCCTGAAACTTAACTTCGTCCTTTTGCATCAAAATATAGATTCACACTCAGACATGGTTTAACTTTTGACCCTTGAACTTTGGCCCCGGCGCACCCTTGTTCACAAAGTCGTCACTTTCCAGGAAGAGCTCCTGACACAAAGAGCATAATTCATACACCGCGAGCCTCGAGCCAACTAATCAGTGTTCAGAGCGGGTGTAACTCTGCCTCATACACATCAAGTGTTTGCCAGAGAGACATTTCCCTGAGGAGAGCGGCAGCGCTCAGACTGTCAGTCACAGCCCTACTGTACTTCTACAGGAATATAGTTATATGGAAGAAATGGAGAAATCTGAAAGGCCAATATATCACATTCATTTGTTTGTCTATTTAAAAAGCCACCTTTGGGAATAAATTAGTTATGACAACATAAACACGTCTGTGTACGACTTTATATTCCAACATGTGGACGCGCTGAAGTTGGTAATGGATTCCATAGCTTTGCTGGTGCTCCCCATTTGCATTCTGCATCTAATTAGAAAGAAGTCATCACTCAATATAGGGCCGCTCCACTGATCCAGAATCATAACAAGCAATGTGCTGAGCATAAAACATGATTATTGTGGCTCGTCGTCATGAATGTGCTACTCCAGTTTATTCTGCGCACCCAATTAACTTCAGCACTTCAGGCATGAACATTCTGCAAATACCACTTTATTTTAGGACTGACATGATTGTACATAGATTACCGTCTTTTCCCGGGGATGAGATCGACAGGAGACACGGGTCTCTCACGCTTCAGACGAGGATAATTAAAACAAACATGGTATAATCACATTCATGTGAACAGAGCGATGCAGCGAATATGGACCAGCAGCAGCATTAACATGCATCGTCATGTTTGTAGCTGTGACGTGAAGTTAATTATTGCCGGTTGATGTGATTGAAGTTTGTGTAAAGATGAAATATTAGTTTATGATTCTCGGTTATTCAAAGAGCAGCCTCTTAAAAACAACTTTCTGAGCCACAGTGGGCGCAGCACATGACGTCTGTCGCTGATCTGCTCCGTCTCACATGCGCCTGTATTTCACACAGGGAGCGCGTCTGCGTGAAACCCAATGAGATCGCTGCCTCACTACATCACTACAAGAACAACTTCACTTATTTAACTCATTCTTGATACTCTAGATTAGAGCTCGACCAGTAACGATTTTGGCGGACCCATGCAGATACCAATATACGGGAGTAGGGCTGTTCAGAGAACTCATTCTTCGATACCAAGTCGATGTCAAAATTCTGCAAAAACGTCACGGTACTCTTTATTTTACAAGATTTCGAAGGAGGAAGTGAAAACAGAAAATGGAATATATTTATGTCTAAAGTCCCACTTGCTCATTTCTCATTTCTCCAATTCAAAAACCCATTTTGCATCTGTTATTGTGAATTATTCAGAGGAAAGTCAAACTTACAAAACTTAAGAAGTGAGACAATAAATCACTTCTCCTGCACTATATGATGCTTAATTATTTTCTGATCTTTGTTTTTCCTCTTGCAAATGACTACTAGCTAACCAGTAAACAGATGTTACCTGGGACATTGAATCACTACATGAGATTTCATTAAAGGATTTCAATTCGTCAGAGCTTCACACATTTTTCACAGGATAAAATAAATATGACTTCACTTTCCTTTTTGAAGTAAAACAAATGTATGTTTTGCAAAATGAGAGAATATTCTAAGAAAATCCTGAATGCAGCTTCGTGCACGAGAATCATAATCGGGACAAAAACCAGGACAAATGTGGAACTAAAACAAAAATACCCCAAAGCGTCAGAGCTGCATTAAAGTAAAGGAAAAAAATTACAGAGTGTGTTAAGATTTATCAGATAACGGTTATGGAGTCAGAGCAGCCTCACTAGTAAATAGATTATTTAATTCTAACTGAATTTCCAGATCATCATCATACAGCCAGAGGCATGAAGCGCTACCCTGCTTTAGAAGAATCACTGATGCGGTGGTGAGTTTTCTTACTTAAGCAGAAGTAGAGAACCTGTTGTGTAGAGTAAATTAAAATAATATACAAACAGTGGATTTTTCTCTGCAGTGTTAAAGAACTTCCTCTCAAATATGTACCTCAATCACCCCAAAGAGTCTGTTGCGAGCAGAGGAAAGAGTCTGGTGGAACATTTCGCAATCCGAGCACAGAAAAACAAAGATAAAATAGCCATCTGAAAATATGGCATATAATTGGCAGGTGCTGCGCTGCGCTGTGCTCTGGAGACGGCAGTCAGACGAAGTCTCGCCTCAAACAGCCTGTCAACAACTTCTCCACCTTGATATCGCTAATGTGCTGTCGACATAACATTTTTATGGCCTCGTTTTCAGTGTTTCCCATTAATTGCTCACAGTGTGGCAGCCTGCCATCGTCTGTTTCTTCCGAGACACAATGACGTGATTCTTCTCTTTCATTCGGATTTAATCTAATTTTGTGCGAAACGCTGGTTTTGAATACATTTTTTTCAATCTATACTTTTAAGAAGAGCGAACTTTATCATTTAGAAAAGTTCTTTATGTTTATGCATTTCCTTTGCTTGATTTGCATGTGCAACACATTAGCAGGGAAACTGAAAATGCTTTTATATCCACTGGTCAAAAAACCCACTAACACCCACTGACGACAGTCATATGTCTGCGATGGAAATGGTACATCAGATTCCTCTCCTGGTCAACTCTGGTGCAACAGAGATATAAACAGGATTTGACTTGCAAAAAAGAGCAGATACTCGCTTTGCATATTTGCTGCATGGATTATATTCACAAGCTGTGTTTTTTTTTTTTCTCCAGTTGTTGTGTTGTTGCAGGACTTTGAGTTTGTGTGTGATCAAGTCAAAACTAACATAATGGCAGGAAAACTTTTTTATTTGAGTTTGAATATATATTTTCAGTATCTCAGTAATACAAACATCAAGTGCTTTGATTGATTTGAAAGAACTAAAGTAAGATTTTCTTTTTGAAGATGTGTTCATTTAAAATGTGGAAATAAAAACAGCAAAATCAAATTTCTTTCCAACATATTTTACGTTGCTATTTAGTAGAAAACAACTTTTAGAGATAGCTGGATTAAAACTAGAGAATAATGAATTTAAAAACACTGCCGGAGTAACAGCGTTACTATGGTTCATGACGTCCGCTGTCTAACCCTATAGCTCACAAAGCCACCGCAGCTCATTATTTTAAATTAGCTGCTGTCGTAGCAACTCCACAGACTGTGCTGCCTATTCCAAACCTGTGAACCAATCTGCACTCAAACAGTAATGTTTCCTGTCCTCGTGGAGGCCACAGTGTTTGACAGAAGCAGAGAGTTTGACAACATTGCTCAGAGATCTGAAACATCAGCTGCATCAGAGACTCAGAAGATTTTTCTTCTGGTTTCTAACAATTAGACGATGAAAGTCAGTGGTGGCCTCACCACAGCAGAATTACAAGCAGCCGCAAGACGCAAGACACTTACTTTCTTATCAGTGTTTCTCTTTGTCGCCTCTTACACACGAAAACCCCCATATCTGAAATCAACTATTTTGCACCTGTTCACTGGGGCTGACTAGGGGATTCTGGGAAACGTAGGAAAACATAAGCTATTGAAAAACTAGAGGAAGCAGGTTGATAGAATCAGGTAAGTTATACACCCTGTCTGTGTTTGTGTGTTTGTGTGTGTTTGTGCCACAATACAGTATTTTACATCGTATTACAATTGTGTTTTAAACTAACCTGTTTTTCAGGGGACACTAAAATTACTTTTGAATATAGTGGAAAGCTGCACAGAAAATTGTTTCCTCAGCGCCGCATAAATTTAGACCTTTTCTTGCAGTAATTTAGTCAAAGTGCGATTGTTATTTATTGTATACATATGTTTACATATTTTAACCCCGCGCTCGGCTTAAGGAGCCCACGGTGAATATATATTTCTCCCTGTGCATAAAATCTTGTTGGGCATTCCCTCATTACTTCCAATTAAGTTAGCTTGTACATCACTGCGTTTGTTCAGGCTATATGCATCCCCCATAGGAGTGTGTTGAATCAGACAATCTGCTTGGTTATTCATTTTCATGCGAATGACCTCCCTCTCCATGCAGAGAGCAGTCTAAATTGGGAAAGTGCCTCATTTTGCTTCAAACTACCATTCAGCTGCAAAGAGACAAGAATTAATTTGCAGTGAGTGAATGGGTTCTGACAGGGGGCTATTTCACCAGTCAGTGTCACTGTTATCCTGGCTGTGCAATAATGCAATAAGGAAAACAATCAGAACAGTGAGCTGCAGAACATCTGACCTCAGATTCTGTTTTGATATAGACTGTAATTGCATTGTGCCGTGGACTTACACTGGCCTCGTGTTCTGCTGATTTCTTAAAATAAGTTAGCGCACACTGCCAGAAGCACAGTTATTTTCATACTGCCTTTGTTCTGCGAGATCAGTCAGAACGTCTCCAACATGGAGAGATGGTCTCTTTGAAATACACGGATAAACCTTCATCTTCAGATTGTTTCCCCCTTCTCTCTCTCTCTCTCTCTCTCTCTCTCTCTCTCTCTCTCTCTCTCTCTCGCCTCTGCTTCAATGTTTCCCGAGAATTCTATTTTTTTAAAACTCCTGAGCAAAAGTGTGCATGTCATCAAATTTCTTCTGCATGTTTTCATGTTTTTTTTCTTCCTCTGTCCAGGAACAGTTGTTCTTCCATGTGGTGAAAAAAACAAAAAAAAACAGAACTTTTCATTTCTGTAATGAGGCTGCATCAGCACGTCCATTGATGGGATGATCACACTAACTGAAGTTCAAAACCATCTGCAGTGTGTTCACCACTGAGATTCCTGAAATAACGCTCAACGTAAAAATGGTTCAAACTAAAAAATCAGTTTAGTTTGAACCATGTCCCATCCATTAACATGAAAGAGGCAGGATATATAACCTGTACTGCAGCCAGCCACCAGGTGGTGACTGAAACCCTTTGGCTTTGACTTTTGAAGAAGCAGTCATGTCGTCCATCTTTATGTACCGTCGAGGGTGTAATTCATTTCTTGGTGTAGGCTACTGTTTTAGCATGCTAACTGTTGCTAATTAGCAGTAAAGACAAAGTTCATAGAGGATGATGTGTAATAATACCAATAATAATAACTGTATCTATATAGTACCTTTCAAAACAGCCAATAGAAAGTGCATCACAGGACAGAGTACAAATATAAACAACAAAACATGCAGATTAAAACGATTTAGCTTTGTAAATTTTGCAGAAAGTACTGAAAATCTTGATCTGATGATGCTGAACTTTTGAGGACCATGTCGTCGTCCATCTTTAAAAACAGTCCATGGGTTTTACTGCCTTCATGTCAAGGAGAAATAAATATATTTTTCTCTGCATCTAGTTTTCATTACATAAGTCCAACAATCAGAGACACTGCAGAAACATCATTGCTGGATTATGGATTATATTCAGCAGTAAAAAATAAAAGCTCTCTCTCTGTCCTCTGCATTTCCTCTCTTAATCCAATCATGGCCTAATTACAAAAAAACCCAGGGTGAAGTCGGGCGGGGACAGAGGAGGGACACTCTAAATGTAATTCTAATTGTACCATATTTGGTAAATGAGTTCATGATCTGTTTCTGCATATTTGCACGGATCTCCAAAGGAGTTAAGCAAGCAAAGAAAATTTCATCAGAGTTGAAAGAAGTGCATGAAAAATATCGTAAATGTGTTTCTGAGTAGAAGACTACGTCTGCCACAGGAGAGAGAGAGGAAGTAAACAAAGGGAAAGACTATTTTCTACACAAGCAAGAAGCCAAACACGAGCTAATCATAAAACTAAGAAATAGAATGAATCACATAACAGTGTTTGCATTACCTGGTGGCTATGAACGCCCCTAATGGAAAACTTTTTAATCAGGGAGGCAGAGATCATTTACTGGCTTATAATATTCAACTCATTTTTAAAATGTTATTTTGCTTTAAAAAAACATGATCTTTAATGGGACATGAACCATCGGTCACAGTAAATGTCAACAACAAAATAAATTGTGTTTTTAGGGACATTTCTGCTTCAGACAAAATTAAATCTAGATCTGATCTAGTTACTTACCTTCGTACATAATGTTCAACTATCACATGACAGCCTCAACTCTAATATTAGTCACATCAAACATTAACACACTCTGTGCCGAGAGTAGAATCTTTATTTCAATACTTTGAATATGAATTTGATAAAAAGATGAAAATGTGTTTCACTGAGAAGGTGTCACTCCAGGGAAAACGCTTCAGGTTTGTTCTGCATTTCCATTTCATTTGAAATGAAATGAAATTAAACTTTTCAATGAAACAACTAATACTGTTTTTAAACCTTGGATGTAAATAGTCTGTAGCAGACGACTGTTTTGCTTGTTAATGAATGCGATTGAGTTTATTATCCCTTCATCATAACAGATAAGTCATAATAATTTCTCAGTGCACAAACTGTCAGCTTTGTCCAGACAATGCAGTGCAACATAGTCATCAAGATAGTTTTCAATTAGTGTCCAATTAATTTTCTGTCAATCAACTAATCCATTTATCCTTTAATTTCAGCTCTACTGCATAATGATTAAATACTTCCATGGAACAGAGCTGACTGCGCAGCCAGTGCTGCGATATGTAAAATATCTCACACATTAATTTACAGCTGCAGTGAATGTGAGGTTGTATCATAGTGTAACTGGATAATACATGTCTGTATGAATTAAGTCATTACTTCACATGTCTATTTATCTGTGGCACAACGCCACCAGGACATTTCCTGTGCAGTTATTTGGTTTGACAAATCCGACGAACACAGGCACATTATTCAGTGGAGGAGCCAGATTATTGACGCTAATATATTTTGCCCAAACTTGTGAGGCAGCCCGGCCTCGTTATACATGTGAGCCATTATTCCTCACACATTAAGTTGTGAAAGACAGAGAGACTTTGGTTTATGTGCCTGAGGCCTCATGTTGACCTGAATCATGAAATCATTCTGCTGCAGCAACAACAGTACGCTCTGTGTGTGTGTGTGTGTGTGTGTGTGTGTGTGTGTGTGTGTGTGTGTGTGTGTGTGTGAGCCTTGGGTAGCACTGAATGCAGGTCAGTAATTACGGTTAGTTCAGTTGAGCAACACTGTTAATCTGTTGCTGTCTTTATGCGGATGTGACTTCATCGTACCTGGAGGCACAACAATCACTCTTTTCCTTTGATTTGGGTCAATAGGGACGAGATGAGTGAAACATTGCTTCATATTTAACCCACAAAAACTATTTTTAAAAATAACATAACCGCGTATCCGTGTGTTGACGTCGTGGCCGTGATGGAAACCGTCAAATTAACGTCACGCTTAAAAACAGGCAGTTTTGTAGACGTATCCGTGGCCGTTTTGACAGCAGCATCACTAATTACACTAATTGTACAACTTCATTAGTGTGTGACAGTGTCGTTCTGAAGCATTACTGGAAGCTCACAGGTCTGATGGTTCACCGTTGGCCCACCCCTCCTCCCTCAACCCTTCCTTTTGTCTTTGACATCACCTCTTTAAAGATTCATAAGCCGGGGAAATTTACATAAAAGTTAAAGCATCTGATTAGTCGTATTACAACCCACTCTGACCGGCGTGAGCCCTGCAGGGACTGGAGGATTGGCCAAGGTTACAGTCGAGGCGTGTGCTCAACAGCACGCCACGGGACCCACCACGACGCCACACGCAGGAGGGATTATGAATTTATTTGAGCTCGAAGCTGCTCTGCAGTTAGCTACTTACCTGTGTGTTTCACCTAATTATTTATAATACTCTGCAGGGACTGTTCAACACTAATATCTCAACACTTGCTGCACAGAATCAATTTCACAATCGATTCACAAAGCAAGGTTTTGCATTCATGAATTGCACACGGTCTTGGAAACGTTCCTTTGAGATCCATGTTGAAGTTATCGCATCATTTCTGTCAGTTTGTCAGCGGCACATTAATTCTGCCAATCTCCTCCTCCACCACGTCCCGAAGGTCTGATCTGGTTACTAGAGGAACACTGAACTCACTCGGGGGTTTTCCCTTCACCGTTATTACAATTAAATGAGGCCAAGATAATAAAGTTTCAACCATGTTTTGCTTTGATCAGGCTAAGTGGGGCTGTCATCTTTTCCAAAAATCTAGTTTGAATGAATTTGAAATGACACGTAATTCCTCTAAATGTATTTGAATATCCCCACCCTGCTCCGACGATTCAGAGGAGGTTAAACACTTAACGTAACACTTATCTTCTGTGGCGCCTCCTTCGCTGCCTCACTTAGGAGGAAAGCTAACAGGTGAGTCCGCAGGTTCGTTGACTTTGAGGAGTAAGAAAGCTGCACGAACAACGTTGAGTTTGCTAATAACTTTAGCCAAATACAATCGGAAACATTTCCATCCTCCATCTATGTACAAAACTAAATATAATAATGACTTACTTTAATAATAGGTCAAACTGATAGTGAGCGCCCTCTGCTGGATCTACCTCAGAGGGTTCTGGAGTTTATATTTTGAGTCCTCACAAGTCATTACAGTTGGAAATCAAATTTTGATCCTCTGCCCGTTTGACAGCTGGACACAGAGCAGACGAAGAACCAGCTGACGTTCAGGTAACGTCTTACTCTGATAACTGCTCAGTAAAAAGAAAAAGCCATAGTTT
The DNA here is from genome assembly GCF_024713975.1 of Paralichthys olivaceus. Taxonomy (NCBI): domain Eukaryota; kingdom Metazoa; phylum Chordata; class Actinopteri; order Pleuronectiformes; family Paralichthyidae; genus Paralichthys; species Paralichthys olivaceus. Next base: position 5,424,987 of record NC_091108.1, on the reverse strand, counting down.
CATCTGCTCTACTGGAAACGATTGTTGTTCTACACAACCACAGAACGCTTGTGAATCTAATAGAAACATTTTTACAGCACACGGACTGAGGTGAGAGCTGAAGTGAACGTTCTCTGTATGTGGACGGTTTATCTGAGTTTGCCACATATCTGGAGCAAATTCTTCTAAATGTTTCTAGCGTCTGAGACAAACCTGCAGAGTGAATCACATCCGCAGCAGAGGGAGGAGGACAGAGGTCAGAATCTGATACTGACAAACATCTGTGTTCTTTATTCTTTGTAATCTGAATTCATTTTGACATCAGGAATATTATTCATTTTACTGACATTTTAGATTTGTTCCGGTCAGATTCTGAGTGCATACTGTGTTGTTAGCTTTACTGTTGCTGCTCTAGAAACCATATTTAGTTATATCTCAAACCCAAGCATCAATATTTCATAAATGTGTGAATCAGAATTAAATCCTGAGGAGTCTCCACAGATTCAACCCGTGAAGAGAAAGAAAAACTTACTGTAACTTAAAAACCTCTTTCAAATAATTTCATACTCTGCAACCACCACCATCCCAGACAGGACCTAAAACCTCGGGGAAACCTCGTCATCGTCATGAAACCAGTTTGTAATCTGTGACATGGTGCATCATCAAGCTGGAGGCAGCCATTACAAGATGGTGAATTGTGTCCATAAAGGGACGCGTGCCTAGCAGCAGCAATATTCAGACATACTGAGGCATTCCAACAATAACTAATAGTCGTTAAGGGGCCAAAAGCGTGCCAAGACAACATGTCCCACACCGTTATACCACCACCACCAGTCCTGTCTGCTGACACAAGGCAGGAGGGGTTCATGGATTCATGCCATTCTAGTCCGACCCATCGTCTGCATTCGTCTCTGACACATTATTGGTTGATCGGATAATTGCATTAAAGCAACAATATGCAATGATTCTTTAGTGTGACCTTAAAATAGCAGCTTCAAAATGTGTCTGATGGTTCACTGACTTGGAGTGGGGAGAATGTTTCCTCTTTTATTTCATCTCCTCTCCCTGAACGCCTGTTCTTGCTTCATGTAACTTTGGTGAGTGGGTAGGATCTCCGGTGAGAAGAGTGTAAACACAGCTTCAAGTGTCAGAACTGAACTGCAGATCCGTTAAAAAGACTTAGAAGTCGTTAAAAAACAGCCTTTACCTCCAATATTCAGCGAGGAAGGTTTTTATAAAATATGAGGAGTTGTGGTGATTCATTACAGTGGCAGTTCTTTAGGTTCAGGAAGCTGAGGATGATGGGTAATATCCACAGCTCAGTTGTGTTTCAGTTCAGAGGGTGGGACTATGCTGTAGAGACTGCTCGGTTTTCTTTTCACTTTATTGGTCAGACAGAGACAAATAGCACATGTGCCTGCAGAGGGTGCTGTTGCTCAGTAAAAGTTACACTTATTTTAATAAGCAGATGTATATATGTGTTCCTAATAAAATGCTCTTGAGAGAATAATAACATTTAAATTGTCTTTGAGTTTCTTGTCATGACTTCTCACCACACTTGTGTTTTAAACGCAAGTTGTGCGTCAATAAATGTTGACGAGGACCCTCGAGCTCAGGCCACATCCCCGAGGCAGAGCAGAGAATCCTCAGGATTTATAACAACTGTTCCTGTTTGTCTCCGCAGACAGTCCAGCAGAAGAGTTCACAGCAAAGCCACTGCAGGCCTATCCAGACCTCTTTTATAAAAGACAAAGAAATATAGCCCTCATTCACAGGTAAGGCCTTGAGAAGGAAAACAGTCGAGCTTGACTGCAGGTTACAGGTTGAGATGTTTATCTGGGCAAGACACGGTCTTTTTTGTGAGAGATGCAATAAAAGTCAAAATAATGTTAAAAAAAAGTGCTGGGGACAGTTGGTTTTATTTCTAAAGCCTGTTTTAAACAAGAAGATAAACAGAGCACTCACAGAGCATTTTCAAGTTACTGTACTTTAGTAAGGAGATCAGAGCACCAACGTGTCCGTCATCTCCTCCATGAGCTGCAGTAATGAAGGCTATTATGGGTAAACTAGCAGGAATATGGTGCTTATGGGAAGACTTGATCACAGTTGCAACATTTTGTTTTTTGTTTTGCAGGATGGAGCAAAAGGTGAGGAAAGAAGCCATATGGTGGGTATTTATCAGCCAGTGGCTGCCGGAGTGATTGAATGTGAGCTGAAGTTGAAGCTGCAGACGACTGAGAGGGAGAGCAGAGCCTGAGGCCCAGGGTCTGGTACGGAGTTGTTCATCATCTCCCTTAAAGGAAGGTCAACAGTCTAATGAATCACACTCACCACCAAACTTACAGCTTGTTCTCTGTCAGCTTTACTGCATTTCGCTGCAGTTCTGTGTTCAGCTCCAACCTAATCCTCTCCCAGTGTCCCAGCATGAGCATCTTAGGAAGAGCTTGGGAGAAACCAAGCTGCCAAATTCTTTTAATTCCCCAAAAATCCAGTAGTTTTAGATGTGATCACAAACGGCTACTGGCGTTCAGCAAAGCTATGAACAGAACAATACTGAGCAACTGGTGAATTACTGTCGACTGATGCATTAAATCAAATCAGAGGTTCCCATGATTTGCCTGACGTCACTAATGACTGGGTGAACATGTGGTACGGAGACAACAGCTCCGTGGTCAGGGGGGCTATTCCTCAGTCGGCTGAGAGCTCCGGTGGGAAACCTGCAAATCCCAGGGAGCGGAACATTTGTATCCACTAATTCAACCTTTTCCACCAATCACCAAGACCTCACAAAACACATGGGAGGAACATACACAGGAGGCATGGAGGCTAGGGGATTTGGTACAGAATACTGTTAACTACACAAAGTATGACAAGTGCACTCATGTTTGAAGAGACGTAATCCTCCAGCGTGTAGAATCAGAGTGTCAGTGAGGAGAAAAACATGTTATACTAAATTTCTCTCACCAGGAAGCACTGGGTCGTCAGAACTTGGTTGGAAATTATCAAAGATAGGAAAACGAATTCCCATTCTGTCTGACTCATCTCATTGTTGAGAACACCCAAGGCTGTTTCAGGCGTCCCAGGGGGGCCCAGCATAGGAGGTGCTGCTGAGGCAGAAGTTTTAGACCGACCAGAGGCTTAGAGCGTAATGGTGAAGTCGTGACTGATTTAAGAAAAAACTTTTGTCGGGTGCTTTCCTAATAAACAGCAAATGTAAGAGGTGAGAAGAAAGAGAATTCAACATATAAAGTGAACAGATGGACAATTTTCCACCAGATCTCAAGTTTTACAGAAGGAGCCGCTGAGATTTTGATGACAAAGTGAAACTGAAACACGCACAATCGCTGAGACGACTCATCCTGTGGGCTGAAATATCCCGCGGAGCCGACTTCTTGTCAGACAGAAACGAAAGTGACAATAGTTTCCCGTCGTCCCCGCTCTCGTCGTTTTGCTCACCGACTCGCCACTTGTACACAATCTAATAAAAGTAGCAATGCCTCGAAAATATTATCCTAAAAACAGGACGCGTTGATATGCAGAAGCATCGCTTTCATTTCGCTTCGTATGACACTATCACAGTTGCACAGAAGGCTTGTTTCATAGCAGGTGGTAAATACTGCAGCTCCTCTCCCAAGCAGCTCAGCCATCAGCCCCTGAGGGTGCAACAAGAAGTCTCACACACACTCACACTTTAAAATTGTACACACACAAACACTTTACAATCACACACACACACACACTCACACCACTTTATCTGGCACACTTTAGTGTTTACTCAAAAACACAGCTCCTCCAGATTCCTGAAAATGTTCAGTTTCTGTTCATGTAAATTAAAAGTGTTGTTAAAGTGACCTTGAATGTGTTATTATCGTTGATGTGCCATTTTCAGCAATTTAAAAACAACTGAACAGGGCTAGAAACGGCTGCCCTCTGGACATGCGATAAAATGTACCAACATTTTCTAGTCAGGAGCAACGCTGTGGGCTAAAACAGAGAGAAGGACACACACACACACACACACACACACACACACACACACACACACACACACACACACACACACACACACACACACACACACACACCGGGAGCAGGTATGTAAATACCAGCTCTGTACAACAATGGTGTGCAGAGGAGCATCTCCAAACAAACAACTCTTCAAGGCTCAGAGCGGATCAGCAGACAGCAGGAGATCAATGGTGGCTTCCAGCTAAGCATCTGAGGAGGGTGCATTAGCCACATGAGCATTAATGTTTTGCAAATGAAGAGCAGAAAAAGGCCACCTGGACCGATAATCACAGTAAATATTGAAAAGCTGATAGCGGGGTCTGTGTGTAGAGTGTGGGCGACATGCACTCGTATATCCACTCAGTCTGAGCCAAGCAGGATCTGAAAGCTGCTGTGCTTGTGGATGTGGTGTTGCAGACTAAACAGGAACAGAAAGAAGCTGCTCTGTGTCTTTGTAGCTGTTGTGTTCAGGTGCTGGTGTGAAGGTCTGGACGTCCAAACCTTCAGTGTCAGCAGCCTTGATACCATGTCAGAAAAATCACAAGCAATGTGACCACCATCAAGAACTCACCGGCATTTCATCGCACATGAAAAAGACACATCCTCCCTCAGCTGGTTGTCAAGTATCTTAAAGCTGGAGATACTCGTATCACAGGAACACACCACAGCACAAGTGTCAGCTACACACGCACAGCAGCCTGCAACTTTCTGAGCCAAATCCGAGAAGGCATACAAAATACAGGTGCTGTATTGTACTTGAACATCATTCTAAAAGATGCAATAGTGAAGAAGCAGAAGCTGTGAATTCATCCTCCTGTAGAGCTCTGCAGCTCCTTAACGTTCAGTTAAGTTCGGTGAGCAAAGCTAAATGTACAGAAAGTTGCATGGTGAGATCTTATCAAACATTAGTGGAAGAAAAATCATCATCATCATCATTTATCATCATTTATGTATTTAAAACCTCAGGAGACAAATTTTAAATGGTGCCGAGGTTCAGCGACACAAAAATACAGGTCAATTCAAAAAGCATTCAAATAATACACGCTGATTAAAATAAGTTTAAAAAAAATTTTATTCAGAAGGAAACATGGCGAGAAACATGAAAACTAACTCATTTGTAACTGGAGGATGTATGAATGAGAACATTTGCTTCACATTAATGAATGATTTGTCACAACTCGTTTCTGCTACCCCCTAGTGGCCAAAACAGTCAGCTATTGCAAGTTTGCATATAGACGTACATATAACATATCATGTCACGTTATTAGACGTGCGTCTGCAGGGCATCCTCATATGACGATACTTGTTATAAGAGGATATAAAAACTTGATTTCATATGAATTCATTTTGTTGGGTAGAAAATGACTCGTTTAGACAAGACAAGGAGCTTCTTCCGTCACATGGAGGCAGTTTGGATTTGTAAGGTCTGACGACCGAACCTTACTGTAGATTATGCTGCAGATCATTCACCAGAAAAGACTCGAGCACCACTAACTAGACTCGTGATGAAGAGCATGATAATTATGTCGAGTATAATGGAAATATAATTGAAAGAAACAAGCCTTTCCAGTCTTCATTTAATTTACTGTGCTTGAAATATGGTGATATGCAGCAGATCTGGATCTGAAATGACCTGAATCAAGAGGATATTTCTGAGATGAAATCAAGTATGACGTTAAAATAAAAAAGTAAAACCTGTAAACCAGGATGCCAATGCTGTGTTTCAGCCCTTTGCTGAGTCAATGACTTGAGGAATTCAAACTGTTTTTGTGGCAAACGGATCCTATTTGGTTGCAGATAGGCGTCTTCAATAAAGAGGCTATGGGCTGTAAAATGTTTTGTGCTCGCTGCCTTAATACTGAGCTATGTTCCTCGGGATCAGTGCTTTGTTCCAAGGAAAGGAAATTACTCTCTCCACTCTGTTGGAGACATGCAAAGTCTCTGTGTGTCTCTCTCTTACACAGTCGCTGGCAGGTTATTGATTCCCAACCTCCCATTGTGTTATTTAGTGAAGCTGACACCTAACTCACAGCAGAGATTATGCAGAACTGGAGAGAGAAAGTGAGGGATGACAAACAAACAAGTGAACTAAACTACTTTTCTCTGTGCTGGGCTTTTTTTCAACGGAAACGGAAGTGAAAAAGTAAAGTGACTATAGGGAGATTTTATTGATTTTAAAAGGGCTGCGTGGTTTATAATGAAGCTCGTCAGGCCAACATACAAATCCCTCAGATCTACTGACCAATCAAAGCTCTTAAAGCTCTGTTATTGTTATATGTTGTTAAATATGGCCCTTTGAAAAACCAAATCATTTTTTGAGCTAGTCGTGAAAGTGTTGCGTCGTCTACTGTCCGCCATTGAGCACTTGTACGTGCAACAGCCGGACGTCTAAACGCAGATATCTGTAGCTGACTCACTGGTTCAGTTTCACCAGTGGTCGGCCGGCCGAGCCTGGATGTTTTACTTATTTAAGTTATTAAATAATAATAATAATTATTCAACGTTTGATTTGCAGACCTCCTTTATTTGTCCTTTTATTTTTCTTTCCTACTTTGATTTCGGAATAGAGATCCCATTACTTTCACTCTGCAGAAACACCTCTGTCTTATTTAACTGACCACAAAGCAGCCAGCGCAGACAAGACTGAGCTTCTAATTTTCTCTCTCAGTTACCATTTTACAGGTGAATACAGTTTATTCCCAGCAGAGCCATCTTCTTTAACTTACGTGTATAGCGGTTTGGTCGGATGGCGCTGTGGTTGGAAAATCAGGATTTTAGCAGAGCAGCGGCTCTAAAACGGCTCGGATGTGACTGCTGGTTAACATGTAGCTTAATGAGCCGCGGTGCAGTCAATACTTAATAGCTGCTCCGTTGTCTGACAACAGGAAAACATGTTAATGAGAGCAGCTTTATCTGGAATTCAGATCTACTAAAATACTGTGAATATGACTGGGTGGCCTTTAATAAAAAGAATGAAACAAGGGAAAACTCAGCAATGAAATCAGAGATGATGCTTCTGCAAAACAGTGCACAAACAATATGTGACTAATATATACTTACAAATAGAAGCCTAGAAAAAAACTAGACAATTGCTGCACAGAAATGATATTGAAATGATAAACAATGTGAATATACATGTCAACACACACACACACACACACACCGGGTGGAGGTCACAGGTTACACACAAGAGCTTTCCGCGGACACCAGGCCGATATTTGCTGCTTGTAAAGTGGTGCACACACTGCAGCATGTCCCCTCCCTGTACAGGCTGGTGGCTGCATCAAACACAAGAAGGTGCTGAGGTATAAATCAAACATAAGTGAAAATAGAGAAATATTTTTTGCCACTGTTTCCTTTGCCCGGTAAATGTCAGGTGTACGGTAAATACCTCGCCATGTCACACATTCTTTCACTCAGTTGGATAAGCAGAGATGCTTGTGCGTGACAGCGTGCATAGTTAAGTTGCCGTTGACATGACACGCTCGACAGCATTTTGGTTATTTCTCACAAGGACATGCATGCTTCCACACGTCTGTATTTTTCCTGTGCATGGATCAACTGGGACGAGCATCTCAGGACAATAATGAACATTTGAGGACGTTGGGTAAAAGCTTTTACGTGTAAGCTCACCATTGTTTGGTCGAATAGCTCCCTTGCTTGAGAGCGTGCAAGTGGCCATGCATTGATGTATAGAAAAAGCGAGGGTATGTTTCCAGCTGAAAAAAGGCAGCATGCAGAAGTAATGCAGCTATTACATCACACTGTATAAGTCAAGCCTCTGCTGGTTCGAGAGCAGGGCAGATTTATAGGGAGCTTGAAGAGATTCAACCTAAAAAGTTTCTAGAAAATGTTGGTGTGAAGGTAAATCCCCTTCTGAGTTATTGATGACGTTGAGCTCAATCCCTCATTAGCTTGGATAAGAGTTTAATGATCTCTAATGGCAGAATCATGAGGATTCATATCATGTATTATGTGGATTCCAATGAAAATGAGTAATTTCCCTCAGTTCTAATTTGTTGCAGGCCCCGGTCAGGCCTGGGTAAGGATGGAAAAAGAATAATCTCCCCTCACTTCATCCTGTATGTGTGGGTGGATCTGATGATTCTCAGTCCAAGCGTTCAAATGTCCCGTCCGTCTGAAACGCAGCCTGTCCTCAGGGTGTGCGCGTACACATTTTCTAATACACACAAAAAGCAGACAGGCTGTGGGAAGACTGGTCACAGAGACAGAACGGTGTCTGGGAACTGGAGCCTGCCACTGAAACCAGTCTGCAAATGGAGGGGGACTAGCAGGTGAGATATTGCCCCCTGGTGGCTCGTTATTAAAAAGCAGGGACTCCTCAGAGATCTGCAGCTGAGTGACAGGATGAGAAACACTCCCTGGACAGATTTAATTCAGAGGAATAAACTATCCATCATCTGCATTTCAACAAACCACTGATTATTTTGTCCACTATAAATACGAGATTAACACCCGAGACAAACAACAGCTTACAAATCATGCGGAGCCAGATTTCGACACTTTCCTCCAGGTAAACAAGAGACAGAAGGTAAAGATGGTGGGAACATGAAACGAGCTCGTACGGAACATCAGAAACGATGGAAATTAAATATATAAAACCATACGTTGGAGGAGGTAGAGGATTTTCTCCTTCTGTGCCGGCTGAGAATGTGCAGCTGTTCAGATGCGGTGCCAACAACACGCCGAGGTTGACTCACTTCCAGGAACTGCTGCTGTGCAGAATCATCCAGAGACCGGGGGAGTCACCGGAGCTGAGGCTGACTGACGCACTGTGCCGATTTCTTCATGAAATACTAATAAATACATAAAATCAATGTAGAAATAGTTTAATCATGTGGGAATTAAATGTATCTCTCACTCTGCAGATATTTTCCTGACATTGTCTGTGAGAATGCAAATATCTGAGTCAGTTGCTTCAGACATTTTTGAATGTTTCTCATATTTTCCTGCACATGTGACATCGACAATCTCCAATAAAAAGTTTCCTCAATCCTGGAGTTTCTGACGAGATGTAGATTTCTGGATGACTTTTGTTTATTTGTTCTCAACATGGTAAAAGAACTGTGATGATAGAACTTAATGCAAATGTGCAGAGGAGGAAGATCCTCCTGAATACAAAGTGATGAAATATCACAACAAGACAATGCAACCACTAATAACAAGATCAAATAAGTGCAAGAATCTATATGAATATCAATCTGTGAGACTCTTTGAAAGAATAACATCACAAATACTAAAAGACAAGGACCCTTACAGCCTTAATATTATTCAGATATATTTTTTCTTCAACACCATTGTGGATCTTTTCTCTGATTTGTTGTTTGTTTAGCAAACGAAAAGTGCATCTGTGAAAATGTCATTTTTTGTTTTAAGGGAAGCAGTAACAGGGAAAATGGAAATGGTAAACACTGACATGCTTGTCAGATCTAATTAGTGTGTGACAACAAACCAGCCCGGTGTCGCACAGTCCCGTACAGCCATCCATTTTGTTGCTAAGTTACATTTCTCATCATCGGCACGACAACAAAATTACAAGTGACAATTGTCGCGATCCCCTGGAAACTCTCAGATCGACTGATAATTGGCTGGTTCTTCAAAAGCAAAGAACAAGCACCATAGTAACATCACATATAATTGCTCTGTGTCTCATGTTGAGGACTCATTAATGTCGGCCGCCGCCGCCACTGTGCTGATTGGTCCACTCTCACGACAACATTGTGATCATACGGGCGCTTCTTGTTCTACGGTGAAACCAGACATGAAGGCGGAGATCGGAAATGAACCGTTCTCGTAGCGTCGTTCACGGTTTCACTGACGAACACAAAACTCTGTCCAGGAGCAATTCACTACACGGATTTAAGTCGAAATCCTTAAATGGAAGAAATTTTGAGGCTCCTTTGGTACAGCAGGCACAATTGAATAAAAATAGGTTCTTCAGAGAGCTTTAGCTCCTCGGCTGTTTGTGTAATGTTGCATGAATAGTACAAATTGCTACAGAGGCCTGTCTCTTATCCTGCCGGTACTCGGCTGGTGCTCCTCTGAGCAGTCCAGGTCCTTGAACGTTCACTCTCTTAGATGGCAAATGCAGAACAACCTCACCCCGATTCATTCTAACAATCTGCCAACCATTTGTCTTCAGAGTGGCAGGTTTTTTGTCAAACATCAGCCACAGCGGAGCCAATTAACCTTTTTCGGGCTCACATACGCGTTAGGCACAGGACAGAGAAGACACATTTCACATTAATCAAGCGAAAATGTTGCTCATCTGACAGGAACACATTCAAAACATGACGAGACAAAAAAGCGAACGATTAGGAGACAGAGAGGAATTTAGCTGTTATGTAGCAGCCGGGTAAAGTGGTCGCACCGCCATGCCTGGCGTGTTTTAACAAGTGCAGAAAGTGATAGATCGTTTAAATGCCAAGTGTTTGATTTAGTGATTTCACAGTTCTGCTTGAAAAAAAAAACCCCACCACATTTATAAGGAGCAAAGGGAAATAATTTTCTTTATTGTCAAATAATCCCACGAAAATAGCAAACCTAACAACGAACTCTATCTTTCCTACAATTATCTCCATGACGGATTATTGCTCTGTGCTGTAGACCAAAAAGTTGTAAAACATTTAAGAATGGTTAGTTGATCATTTCAGGTCAAGGCATCAAAGTTACAGCATATTACTCTGAGGGGGACGGGATGTGTGAATCCACAGCTGAAAATAGTCCTAGTACACGAACATAACAAACACATATGGAAGTTGGAAAGCACCACATTGTTGATTTTGGTCTTTTCAAACAGTCACAAAAAAACCAAAACTCATCTATGAGAATCTACTGCAGCTGCTCGGTGAGAATTTAATCACAGGAAGAAGATGCATTTTAAATTTCTCTGGAGGTTGCACACTCTTCTTCAGCTGCACCTTGAATTACACCGGCGCGTTTGCCCCCTTTCATAACGTACATTTCTATTTGTCAGTGCGGCCGAGAGTTTGTTTTCATTGTCGCTCAGCCTGCAGAGTGATCCAACAGCACCGAGGTCCCGCAAACACGGAGCGTGCACAACATAACAGCCGGCCTGTAGGATCAACTGGAATTACAATATGTGCTCACCGCTGGGTAAAACAGCATCCGGTGCCAGTGGACACAAATCATCTGCTGTTTTCAAAATGAGCAGGGAGGGGAATAAACAATCCAATTGTGCGGGCTGTTAAGGATACCCTCTAATTCAGTGTTTCCCCGACTACCCAGAATGCAAAAAAGCGAGCATAATAAATGGAGCATGATAAGCAGGGGAAATTGCTGATAAAGAGAAAATTGTTACGTAGACTAATGTGTTTGGAAGTCGGCCAGATATTCTGCACGCCGCTATCTCATCTCTTTAGACAACCATTTGCTATTTTGTTGTTTTGATGCATGAGAGCATCAGCGGGCGGAGTTTACACTGAGCGTTGGAGGGAAGAGGAATGGAACCGGTGACATCGGGCAGCAGACGCACGAACGCATACAAGCCGCAATTCCCAGCTCTTCCTGGAAACCCCGGGCTGATGGACTGCTGATGAGTGGTGGATGTTGTGGCGGATGAGTGGAGGACAGAAAGAACCCACTGAGAGGTCAATAGTTCTGCGCTGACCTGTGAAGAACTCCATTATACCTCCATCACATCTCTGACTCACTCCCTTTTTTTTTTTTCCTGCAACTGGTGCAGCCAGGCAATACCGAGCAGTAACAATATCATTGTTGCCAACTGGCCTCGAGTCCAGATTCAATCACAACCCTGTACAGAAATACATCACGCCGTCAACTCTTGCTTTCAGCTAAAGTTTGCAGGCTCTTCTGCTGCAATACAGGTTGCAATTTGATGACATTCGGGTCAATATTTCATCCTTTTATTTGATCCTGAAACGTACGATCACATCCAAAGCTCGACGCCTCACACAGCAGCTGCACAACACTGTTGTGAGGTGGATTTATACGCTCTTCTCCAAACAAGCAAATGGCTGCCCTCTCACTTTCAATGGGGGGAAAAACAAGCACATTGCTGATTGAATTCCATTACACAACACCTTTGTCTTTTGTTGAGAGGAGAAATGCAGCTGAAGCTGCACTGTCACTGCCATTAAAGCCAAACAATTACATGCTTGATCGTATTTGCGGTGCCCTTACACCCCCTCACTGCAAATATTTATGTTCCTACAACTAATTCTTTACGCTCTTGCAAGTGACTGACATGATTTACATAATGGTATACCTGCCAAGTTGCATTTTCCCTTTTAGAAGAAAAAAAACAGAAAGAAATAAATGTAAAGAAGGTTTGATTCCTACTGGGATTCTGCACAAGGTGCAACATTAGGGCAATAAATGAATTATATAAATACAAGTTAAGATGCTGCATTAAATATTTTACTACTAAGTAGAAAAGTGGCTACTATCAGCAATATGTACTTCACTGTCAAGGGTGGAAGAACTCTTTATGCAAAGAGGTCCCAGTACAATACTTGAGTGACTGCACTTAGTCACTTTCAACGCCTGCACTCACATAATAGAATCTGAATCAGAATATTCCTTCTAAGTCTATATATTTTAGGGGTTAGCATATATAAGCAAAAAGACACTGACAGTGTCAAACACATTGATGTGGACATTAGCAATGTTTTAACCCCAAAGAGCAAAACTGAGGCATCAAAATCAAATTCAAGAGGAACAGAAATCCTGGGGTCGCTGCTGTATGAGCAAATTAATACCAAATGCAATAACTATTATTGTGAGTGACACAACAGCTGTGATTTCAACATAAAATGTATAAATGAAAGGACAATTTCAAACTTTCACTTTCACCTAAATAGACCATTTATTGTGGGAAAAGTTTTCAGACAGATGTAATACATTATTTTTCACAGTAGCAGTGATATAAAATTCAGTTAACTCTGCTCGTCTCACTTCTGCAGACAACTGACGCAGAAACACTGAGATCCACAATGCACCCATTAGTTAAACCTCCATTCTAATTATTTACATTATTCAAAACTCCCATGATCCCACACTGCGTCATGATCATCATCAAACTATAGGTCTTTTGTCATTCTTTTGATAGAGAGACCCCTAGTGGCAGAGGTCACGCATTGTAAAGTGATTAACGCACCGTGAAAATGTTTCACCAGTACAGTGTGATTACCGCTTAGAAATATTAACTGGCAATATTTTGTCCTCGTCTTCTACCCTGTTGGGATATCGGTGGTGAGAAGGGCTTCAAACACGTCCTCTGCCTTCAGAGGATGAAGAGGACGAGGCTCTAAACACAGCTTCTCCTCACCTGCACCCATCAAAAGTATGGAGAGCAGCGCTGTCATGGATGAACTGAAGAACCCCCCTCAGACAATGAGCTTCGTGCCTGGCCTAATTTATGAACTGCACCTAGAGTACCTGCAGTGCATCAAAACCACTCTAACTTCATTCAGCGCCTGATGCTAGAAACTGGATAAAGATGAGCTGACATTTCAAAGTTCTGAATCTGAATAAAAATATCAGCTTTCAAGTGTAGTAATGTCGGTGGCTGCCTGGACAAAATGCATAAAACTATTTTTCTAATAGGCGACAAAACAATGTCCGCGATATCATTTTCATCTATAGTAATATAACAATAATGATATTTATCACGTGGTTGGTCTAACTGGTTTGTAAAATGTTTGTGCTCTTGTCCATAAGGAAGAGTTTAAAACCACAACCTTCACACAGGAGCAAAACAATGTGACATTAATTGTAATAATGTTGTTTGATTCCAGGAAATCATTTAAAAGAAAATCTGATATATATAGAGGACTGATATCTGGTGTCTTAAATAAATAAAATCCAAATGGAACTGGTCAATCGAATGATTTTAACTGCAAAATATTTTGGGTGAAAACTGTGTTTCACTAAAACACGTCAGTTTATCAATTATTGACATTTGAAGCTCACATTTGAAGCCCGGTCAACTTCCCTGGGTCAACGGAGTAAAGTCGTGTAAAAAAACAGCAGTTGTTTACGTCCCCAGAGGCAAAAACACTTCTCCCGTCTCAACGCTTATCTCCTTCTGAACCTTTCTCAACAGCAAATTATGAAAACAGTAAACTGACCCAGCAGATGTTTGTACAGCGACGTGACACCAGAGAAAAGTGATTCATAGCATTGTACTTGGCTGCAGGAGGATGAGCCTGTGGTAATGAATGAGCCTTAAGAAGGCCTTGGCCTCCATCATTAATCTTAAGACCGCTCCACAGAGAAACGCAGAGTCACTCTATTAGCACAAAAGAAGACATCCGCTCGGCTATGCTTTGTTGAACCCACCTGGAAAATAAGCAAATTGCTTCAAAGCAATTATACAATTTCATCTGGCATTATATGGTCACCGAGGAACAAACGAGGAAAAGAACTATTATAAAAAATAAAAAAAAGACATGAACGACGGATAAGAGGCAGAGGACGAATCTGATTCAATTAGAATTCAGAGCATTTTCTCTTGTAACCAGAACAATGACGGGAAAAATAATGGAAATCTGGACGAGACTAAGTGGTGCCGCTGCTGAAAATGTTTGACGAGGCCCTGACCTGTGTCGGCCGCCGGAGCTGTGGTGCTGATGGCCTGGATGTCACAAGGCGACTGATACCACCATCATTACACACCTCAGCTTCTCTAATGAAAGAGCTATCTCGGAGAATGTGTCTTCTCCCTGACACGGCGTGCTCGCTCCTTCAAGTCTCTCCACTCTGAGCATGACGAGAAAATACTGACAAGCCCGTGACAACTTTCTTAAAGAGACGTGAGCACCAGTCGTTTATTTTTTATAAACCCCCCCACCACCACCAACACCCTCATTCGCTTTCACAGTGCAAGGCTGGGAAACTTTGAAGACCTTCTGAGGGCTTGTCGAGGTGCTGCAGTGCAGGTTTCAGTTTCCGGGAGGATCTGAATGTCTTGCATGAATCACAATCCACTCAGCCAGCTGTTGAGGGTTTTCATTTCTGTTTTTTTTTTTTTATGTCTCGGATGCCATCCCGTGATACAGTAGGTCTTTGACTGTGAAGTCAGTGTTTTGATTGACAAGATCTAACTCAAATGCTGGAAAAAAGTCACTTTTCGAATATAAAATACGATATGTGAGACTTCCTCGTGGCATCCAGACTGAAAACAGTGGTTACTTTATTCAGTAACAGCTCCTGTGAAATATTTCTGAAAGTAAGTGCTTCAGTGAAAAGTCGTTTGATGGCGTTCACGTTCTTTTTTCAATGTTCACAGCGTTTGCCGCAGGAACTCTTGTAATGCAGCCTGTTGTGGCGTCCACAGCAGAAAATGGATTTCTAAAAACTGGCATATGAACAGTATCAGTAGGATTATTAATAATAATTATACTTTTTTTTAATTATAATTTTCCTTTCTGTGTACAACACGTATACAGAGTTAACGAGGAAAGGGGCAGGTCTAATGCTTTATTTTGAAATATAGTATAATTACATAATATATAATTACAGTTTAGCTGAGTCTGTTAATGATAAATGGAAATGCTGTTATTAACATAGTAAAATAGAACACCAATATGTTACTATAATATGTGTGATGTTTTTAACTTGTACAAATCATTAAAAGAAATGAAAACATAATTAAAAGAAATATATTATCAATTAGCATGTGTACCTTTTTCAAATGTCATTTCTCTTGCAGCTAAACATAAGGATTCTCCTGGACTAAAGCCAGAACATGCCGCTGACCAAACTACATATAATTTCCTCTAATTGAACATGGGAGTGACACTTCTTTGCAGCTAGCGTTAATGCTAGCAGGCACCGTGTGTCTGACGCATTGAGACGTCGAGACGTGTTCGTCAACACGTTCCTGTCTTGATGATTCCCTCTCCATCCCTTTTCTGTAATTACCGTCTCACTACACCGGCTAATTGCTGGAGTTGAATTCATTTCGGAGTCTTCAGTGGCTTCAGTTCTCATTTTTTCCTCTCAGCAGAGCCACAGAGCATCTATCACCGCTGTTGTTTTAGTCCACTCAGTCTGCACCGGGGACCGACAGTGAGTGAGGGTGGAGGGGGAAGAGCTCAGAGTGGAAATTGGTACAATTACGTTCATCTTTTTCTGAGGACGCCTCAGTGAAAGGTGCTCCCTCTGGAATTAATCACCCCAGTGTTTGAGCATCTTACCTGTTTAATAACCAGTTTAATCACTTCCTCCTAAGGTTCAACACTCCTAAAAAGATACGAGCGGCTGATTTTTATTAACACGCAGCGCTTCCATTACAGGCCAATTAGGAGCCATGAATCAGTTGTGTGCTTGTGTACGTGCTGTAATTCATTTGTTGCAAACAAAACGAGATGGGGCAATAGAGAGAAGCTCAACATAGCGTCACTCAGATAAGCAGTGTTATTTATTACCATAACAAACACATAAGGATGAAGTGCCATCGCTCCACAATCAGATGTTTCTCACACATCTGCAGTAACAATTAGAATCCGGTGTTTCTCCATTTCTTCATTTTCCTGTACGTGCCTCACACACTATTTATCCCCAAGAGACTTGAAAGGCTTAACATTCAAACCTGGAACCACGTTTAAAAAAAAAAAAAAAAAAAGAGAGAGCCCTTCTCAAGGTCGATGGCACCTTACAACAAGCCTAATTGAGAATTTGATCTAGTCGCTCAAGGGGGTGGACAACGTGCTGCCGTGAATGTTAAAGATGAGCTATCAGGATTTGATCAGGAGTAATCAAAATGCTGGCCTACTTTTAGGTCACTTCCCTCTTTGCCACCAAAGTGTTGCGGCAGACGTGCTTTATTTTTTTCGCACCATTTGTATTCTGCACCAGCGCCGGGCTTTCTCTGAGTGCAGCAAACACGTGGAGGGCTCCTGGTTTTGCAGCGGAGATGAACGTAAATCACAAAGTACATTTTCATACTGTATATCTGGACAGAGAATTGCTACGGCTGCAGCTGCCTGATGAAAAAGAAGCTGCTGTTCTCCTCACGACCCACAGGAATACTGGCACTTTATGATGTATGAATGTGAGACTGCAAATCAGGACGAACGACAGATGGACGACATGGCAGCTCCCCAAAAGTGAAGCCGAACATCCCGATCACCCCCTGCTGGCTGGCTGCAGTATAGGTCCTAAACCACAACTCTTTAAAAAAATATGTCAAAATAAAAATGTTTGGGGTGAAAGTCACGATTGAAAGGTGGCGCTAACTTGCGATGGGTCGAGAGCTTGCATTGGCGGAATCTAGATGAACTCTGATGCTTTGTGAGTGAACATGGAAGATAAGTGTATTCTAGTTCAGGGGCAGATCTAGAGTTTTTAAATTTAAGGGTCATAAAGAGGCCACAATTTACACAGAGGGGCCAATTATATGTTCTAGGTATTTATTGTTAGTAAGTAATTATTAAAATTGTATGTAAAATTATTGAAAAGAGGAAAGGAGACAGCAGATCATGAATTAACTTTAAAAAGTTTTACTTCACTCATTTGTTTCTCTATCTTTGTTTCACATAACCACCGCCAGCAGCCTCACACTTTCAGCAGGTCTAGTCTAACTCCAGCAGAAAGCAGTGGTGCATGGCATAGTTTGCAAATTGCATTCGACTTGTCAAATTGTCCATCTTTGTTGAAAAATCCAAAGTGACGCCAAACGTTTGATTTGCAGCAGCTCAGCGGAAGGTGCAGCTCTACCCTCCTCCATTCATTCTTCATGATGTTGTTACAGCTCCGTCTGAGGGGAGCGACACTGCGGCATGAGGCCCTTAGTGAGAGGAAACAAACTCTTTGCAGAGAATAATGCTGCTGCACTGTGATTAAAGGCAGACAGCATTGAATCTTTCATTGCCGCTTCAAAATGAACTTGTGTTGTGAGGCGCTTTGATGTGAACTTGCCGTTTCAACTTGCAGTGGCTCGTTTGACAGGCAGCAGTCACACGGAGACGGAAAAAAACAGCCCAAAGTTGAGCAGGAGAAACGTTCCCTCCTTCAACACGCTGGCGGAGTGGTAATGATTAGCTCTCGCGCAGGATTCTCCTAAGGCAAGTGATTACAACACGCTCTGCAAACTATGACACCTCTTACCTGGAGCCCAAACAAAGAGAGCATCCCGAACTATTTCTAGAGCGCCGCGAAGAAGAGTTTGAGCTGGGAGTGTTATTTTTTTCCTTCTCCCTGCAAGACTTGGTGTTTATTATTCAGGTTGAGGACTCGGGGGGAAATTGGTTTTGCTAATGAAAATTACTTCCTATGAAAACAAATGAACTGTAAATGCCAGCCACAAAGAGTTGCCTGGCCATTTTGTTTTTCCTGCTGGGTGCTCAGGTTGGACGAGGACTTTTGAGCATGAATTATTTTTCTCATGTGTTTTGCTCCGCTTTGCCCCCGTACCCAGGTTGTGAGCAGTCCTAAGCCTCCACGAGAGGAATAACCTGAGATGGAGGAACACTTCAATGTCGCCCTATCCTCCTCTCTTCAACGAGTGATTATACAATTGATTTTTTTTTCCCAGCCACGGTTTCTGCTGTAGGAGCAGTAATAACAATTTATCTTGGCTCCTTGTTCCATTACAGCAGGGCTGCAGTGAAACCAGAGGAAAAGTGTTGTTTTTATGATTTATGGAGGCTATTTGACCTGTGCTTATTAGAGGGATCTAGTGAACGTGATGATGTCTTCGGAAATAGACTATGAGCTTTGCTGTGTGATGGCGCCGTGAACATGGCTTTCAGAGATGATGGAACGAGAGTCCCAGCTGATTGAAAAACAAACATGACCCACTCCGAGCGCCGATTTATATCAGGCTCGCTGCCCGGCTGGTTACCGTCTGATTTCGCTCTAACTTAGAGGTCAATAAGACGAAAATCTCAGCGTGAATCCCTCAATCCCAAAAGTGCTAAAGAATATATGTTTTACAGTGAATCACTTACACAGCCTCAGTTGTGAGGTATAATTCAGGGTGGATGAGATAACAGGAGATGCTTATTATCATGTGCCCTTACCCTGATTCTAGTTATTGTTAGAGTAATGCCTAAAGGAAACTGCTGTGGCTCTCAGGGGCCCCTGGTTATTCCAGACTGATTGGCATTTACGGAGCCATTTAAGCATGGCGGCTACCTCCGTGCCCAACTCCACCAAATCCAGGTCCCTCTCCTGTGGCAAGCGATAATATTTAACTGCTGACCTTATCTTCTCTCCCCCACATCTCGTCCCCACCAGCGAACCGGGAGCATGTTAATGCCTGACACAACTCTGCATGTAGCATGCTAATCCATCTGTGGCCCAGCTGATTAAAGATGAATATCGGTGGGATGGTAAACACAGGCATGCCCCAGGCAGCTTCACCGATGAGCACATCTGCACAGGACCATGTAAACGGTAAAACTCCAGCCAGAATACAATATTACAGATCTGAGGCCAGATGAAAAACAACCAAGGGTGCCCACAAGCAAACAAGCTGCAGACATTTATTGCAGGGTATGTAAACCACGGTTTATAGAATGTTTACTATGAACTATCACATATTTTGCTCTATTCAAAATGTATTTACACATGAAAGCTATTAATTATTAATAAACACAAACAGATTATAGGAGTCAACAAGGGCAAGATCGACACAATCACAAATGCTAAGGCTTAATTCAATCTGGGAAATATCTCCGGTTGACGTCTGAGGAATGATTCGTCTAATTGGACGGATTTATGTTGCATCCTCGCAAAGTGTCTGTTAAATAAAATAAACCCTCAAATGAAATTTTAAAAGAAAACAAGCCTTAAATCAATCTCCTACTCACCACAGACTCATGTGGTGCGAACAAACCGTTAAAGCGAGCTTGTCAACATAATGCACGTAAATATACGACACTCATCCCTAAATATTATGATCTTATATGTGATTAATGTCGTATAAGTGATTTGTATAATTGCCACAGAAGGTCACTGGGCCCAGTTGAAGGTGTGAAGGTTTTATTACAGCAACAGAAGCCAGAGGCAGAATAAAATCTACTTTTATTACATTACATAATAAATGAATGTCGCTGCAGACTCAAATATCTAATATACTAACTGTGTGCTTCATTTGGAGAGAAACTGAGCCTTGATTTTATTTTAATTTGATATTTCTATAGAGGAAACAAGATGCATCTTTGTCTCGTAAAACAGTGTCTGCGCACCAGAGCAGCCGGTTTCTTGACACGCTCTTAACAAATGTCTTCTTCAGCTGACAAAGACAGAATATGTGCCGCCTTCAGCTGATCGATAGTGGACCACCTGAGAGTTGTGCCCTTTCTTTGTAGGCACAGTTGTTACCATTAGCCGGACGACGAGCACAAAGTTGAAGAAAAAAAAGATAACGTCGGCGGACGAGCTGCAGAAAATAACACTGACAATAACAGCGAAAAGCAGAAAAAACACTGAGCGGTTCTGTGAAAGTGATGGTTTACTTTATTTTATGAATACCATCAGAAGAAATCATTATCTCTACAGTGCCAGGAGGGAGAGCGCAGCGCTCTGCTCGCATCACATCAGGTGCACTTCTCTTTGCAGACAAGCCATGGGGCGGCGAGACAGGAGAACTACCGTCTTACTCAGGTAGACTACTAATGAATCTCCCGAGCTCATGACATCTTTTTCCAAAAGCATCGTAATACTTCTCACTGCCGGAACGAGAAAACTTTTGACAGGCAAGCAACACAAATGAAGGGGATGGATAGAGAGTAAACCTAAGAGACAGCCCGTTTGAATCATGCATTTAATAAAGTTAACACAGTGAATGACTTCTTTAAAACAGCCTGTTTGCTGACAGCGACATCTTTTCTATGATGTACATGCGTCTCTACGAATGTAAACACAGGAAACACCACGGGCTCACTTCAGGCTAAATAAATAAGTTTACCAGCGTGGATAGTATTCCTGCAAGGCAATCTAAACAAAATATGATTTCTCAACCCAGTTTGCAAACAGCCTGTCAAGGGTCGTTAGCTCATGGTGCATTCAAGGGCAAAACATTTTGAATGACATCTCACAGCGAGCGCAGATGCTGCAGTGTGGGAATACTTCCAAGGGAGTGTGTTAGAAACTTTCCAGCCAGCATTAGCACGGCTGCTTTAAAGAAGAATTACAATCACTATATATAGGGATTTTCTTGTATTTGAACAAACACCTGCTGAGGTTAATGTTTTCATTGCTGTTTATCCACTTGTTAGCAAGATTATGAAGAAAAACCACATATTTTATTGAAAAGAATCAGATTTTGGTGCAGATCCAG
Organism: Paralichthys olivaceus; assembly: GCF_024713975.1. NCBI lineage: Eukaryota > Metazoa > Chordata > Actinopteri > Pleuronectiformes > Paralichthyidae > Paralichthys > Paralichthys olivaceus. The sequence continues at coordinate 5,403,707 of NC_091108.1, read as the reverse complement.
ATCAGACGGTGGATCCAAAAATTCTATCAATATTTATCACTTTCTTTAAAATTGTAAGATAGGGTGTTTTTTATTCACTAATTTCTCAAAGAATAATTCATGGAGCTTGATGGAAAAAAAGTCAGACACGTTTAGGGGACCGATATTTATGAGTTTGCGCAATTTGGTGCAGATGCAAATAGAATCTAGATCCAGTGGATTTAAAGGTTTTCATGTTTGTTATTTAGCAGGATGACACAAAAGCTACACAACGGATTACTACAAAATGTTGGCTTGATTCGGAAAAAGGAGCCGATACAGGATTTTACTTTTTTCAAAATACAATATGGTGATTAAGTGCGGTCCAGCCTTGGTGGAGGTATGTGATCTTCAGACGTTTTAATTATATATGAACGAATATATATTTTCCATTTAAAAATTTTCTTCACTGAAAAAAGACTCAAAATGCCGTTTTTGAGACTGATCATATTTTATTTATCAGCTCGTGTTTTTTTTTTGCTTTTGCATAAAATGGATTGACCTTCTGTCCTCAAAACTTTTTGGCTCGACGTCCCTCTCTTCAACAAAGGGTACACACACACACACACACACACACACACACACACACACACACACAATATATCATGAACTGAGCTGCCTCATTCATCAAGGTTTTAATACAACGTTATCAACCACGACACGGTTGAAATGTCTAATTTTTCATTTTTCCTCTGTAGATATGGGCACACATCACAGAGGTGAGAGGGGCACACTGTGTTTAGTTTTATTTATATGTCATGGACACCGAGCAGTGATGAACGCAGAATGTGAATGTGCCACAGGAAGCTCATAATCATTCATTTTCACCTGGAGTGTCTTTGCAGAATGTTAAAGTGGTGCTGCCAGCGAAGATGAAGAGTCTTACATATTAATTGCAGTAAACCAAGCAGATGTGAAGGCAGAGTTTCATTCACAGGCAAGTCATATAATCTACAATAGGAAACTTTACTTTGTAATTTAACTAGCAGTTGCACCAAACTGAGATCATATATTTTTTTGAGAACGGATTTCTTCGTCTGGCAGAAATAGATCCCAGCACATCTGAGATGTGGTGTTTTGGAAGTGAGAATTGGTAATTTGATTGATACAGCACTAGAACCCTACAATATAATATCACTTCAATTCCAGCAGCCACACACACTTGACTTGCTGCAGGGGCTCATGTTGTTCAACATCACTTACTCTCTCAGCTCTGTCTGTTCCTGCACGTTGTAATTCAAATCACAGGAAAACACACAACAACTCTTTGCTGCGAGTTTTGACAGTCTGGTCATTTACAGGCCCCAGCATCTGCACCCATTAATAACTAGCCACCCCCAAGTTACTTGTAATTGTATAGTGTGTAATGAACAGAGCTACCATTAACACAGGCATTCATTTTCTACATTCTTATGATGTCAACTGCCGCCATGGGAAACACCCGATCAGAGACTGAAAGCTTAGATCCTGATTAAACCAAATATGTCCAAACATTATTTTATCCTTTTATGCAAAGTGGAAATTCAAACCCAGTGGCAATTCAAATTTCAAGGTAAGTGAAGCATCTGGTAAGTACCCAGGTTGATATGGCCAAGATGAAAAGAAAAAATCAAGTCAGTCGATTATTATCACAATAAATGTAAATTTAAGTTTAAAGGTAAACTAATCATTTTCATCTTTATGAGCAGAGAATTTCAAGCAGCAGAACATTTGCGTTTACATTTGCACAACGCATAGGTGATACGTTTATATTTTGTTATATTGCTATAAATGAAAATCATACAGCCACTGTTTTATCACCCAGCCTCACTGGTTAGAATAAATCACTCAAAGTCGTCTTTCAGGTGACTTTGTGTCTGTTCATAAAACTTAAACACATAAATACTTTGAGCTTCACATCTACCACTGTGTCTCCATTCATCTCAAAAGCAGCCACCCTCCAGATACCAGCTGGCATCTGGAACACCCCGGTCTGTTGGTGTTGGCAACCAAACCAGCCGGCTTTTGCTGTTAATTAGACTCTCCACCACTAGGCCAACGAGCAGCATCCATAGCACCGCATTTATGCACTCAGAGTAACAGATAGCACTGGTCCATTTTCATTTTTTAATTTCGCCTGCCACACGCACGTCGCAGCCACCAGATGCCAATAACTTCAGTCTGAGTTTGGGAGAAGAGGAAGGGGAGCGGCACATTAGCATAAATTAGGATTACTATGCATGACTGTCACTTCAAAAGATAATCAAACAAATTAGAAAATTCTTCAAGTGTTCACGAATGTTGGAATGAGTCACAGATAATCCACTTAGCTCTTATTCATTTATTTATTTATTTTTATTTATTTATTTGCGGTGCTGGTGCAGACAAGCAGCTGCGTGATGCACAAGGCCAAGGGGAAAAAAAAAAGGTAATGAAGAGGTAGCAATGCGTCAAAAGGGAAAAGGCGAACACAGACTTAAGTCTAGACTAAGTGATGGATACAGGCTGAAGCTAATAATCAATACACTTCCACTGGCAGGTGATCATTAACAGCACCTCCAGACGGAGCTCAGACACGGAGCTGGTTTCTTCAGACGTCCTGAAGACAAAGAGTGGGGACGTTTCAGGCTTTTTGTCCTAGATACAGTATGTGGTCCTTAATAAGAAGGCAGGACCGGTGAAATTAAAGGTAAACTTCATGCTGTGACCTCAGCGTCAAACACCATTTACTAATGTTTACAGCAAATAATGCAGAGGCTGAGTTGCTCCGTCTGGTAAATGGTTATATAAAGAAAGTTAAGTATTTTTACAGTACAATAAACACATTCTGTCAGTATGTGTTTTTAAAGATGATGACAAGACAAGGGGCGATTCAGGGACCAATCAGATTGCAGCTGGGGCTGATGCCCCCTTGGCCCCGCCACTGGATCCGCCCCTGAGCATGCAACTGCTTACGGACATCGCACGCTGTTGAGAGGATGTTGTGATATTAAAGTTTTTTTTTTAAATTTATTTTGAAAAAGGATTTCAGTTTGTTTCTTAATGAAATTTTACAGATTATGTCGCATTAAAGGTAGAAAAGGTTCTGACATGATTTATCTTGGTCTCATTTCTTTACACAACCACAACAACCTGGTATTTTAACAGGTGTGAAGGCTTTTTAAATCCACTGCAATCTTAAAAACATCCAGTCATGTTGGCATGTTGAAGGTTATACAGGAAAATATCTGTGAAGATTCTCTTCATGTTTGTGATGCCACCTGATCTCAAATTGGTTTAAAACTCCTGCAGTCTGAGTCCGGCTTCCACCTTGAGCACAGGGAAACTGTGATTCGAACATTCTATAGAGAAAACAATCACGCAGCGAATCACAAAAATGATCCAATATTTGAACTAAACAGAACTAATCCATTACCGGCTGTGGTAGCCTGAAGATCATGAAATATGGGTTTTCATTAACATTCCTCGCTGGTAATAACTGGCCAGGAAAGTTACTGCTGATCTCTTAATCAATAAAAGTTAAGTGTGTGCACTATTGCCTCAATAAAGCTGCTCGCTCTACTGTACAGCACAGAACTGCAGGGAAATCTGCGGGTGCACACGAGTTTAGCAGCAAAACCCTCTAACGACTTCCCGAGGGCTGCGACTGTAGTCAAGTTACCGTTTAAATGTTTATTGTATAAGAAAATGACGAACTAAAACTTCAATTCCCCAACACTGTAAACTAATGACATCATATCCACGGGTCTGGGGGCCTCATCAAGCAGCCATAAAGTGTAATAAAGCACAATGAAATGTGATTTTCACACGGTGCCACTCATTTCCATAAGCCCTGCATTTACTAGCCTCACGTGACGCCTCTGTGTCTCAGCGGGTTTGTAGAATGTGGAGCTCGTGCAGGAGCGGAACGTTTTCACAGCTCCATTTTCATTAAGTGTCATTAGAAATTCAATTCCCAGTAAATGACTTTTTAGAATTTCACAGCAGTCCCTTAAGATGTTCCTGACGTGACCCACTTTTGTCTCGAGCAGCACGGGCTGCATCGCCACAGTTCATCTGACTGTGGGTTTTTCAGGCTGCACGCTAAAGATCGTCCGACTCAGCACAGGGGACGTCCAGTCATTTGGATTCAAAGTCCCACAGCGGGTTCTGTCGCACAATTGTAAACAATAATTAGTGATTAGCAACTTCTATATATATGCTGTATATATATATATACGACTGTCGAATACACTTCAATGGTTAGAAGCAGAAAGAATATTAACAGTGACACTGCTACCCTGGGAAGCAATGTGCATTTCTACCCTGGAGTCGAGTGATTTTTTCTGTTGCAACATGATTCACACAGATCACAGGCTGATTTTCACAAACGCATTAACATAAATTCCTCTCTGGATCTCGCTCCAGGTGCAAACACACCATACATCAACAGCTAAGCACGCTGAGATTATGTTCTGTGATCCGCCCCATCTGTTAATGGGCCCGTGACGGAAAACCGGCGGATCTGTCTCGGCTCCCCTTCGGAGTCGGGGCAGAAAAGTGGGTGCGGTGTAACTTTGAGCGTGAAACGAACACACTCACGTTTTCTGTCTGCGCAAACGAGGCTTAATGAAGGCGAAGGCGCTATAAATCTGGAGCTCCGCCTTTTTCAATTTTCTGCTTCAGTGAGCGTCCAATGGGATCAGGGGGCCACCCCATCACCGGGAAATACCCCCACAGGGCGATGACATCACATGTGTAGTAATGCAACACGTATGACTTGTGCTTATTTTTTTGCTTTTTTTCTAAAGCAAATTAAATCATATCGAAAAAGTAGATATGGGCGATAAACGAAAAAGAAAGTGAACTAGCAGGACCCCGGAGGAAAGGTCAGACTCCTGGGTGTTATTCCAACAGAAATCACTCTATTCACCTCAATGACAGTTACCCTTTGAAAGTTTAGTCCTAATGGAGCTAATGAACGCTCCACCATTGAGTTTATGAAGCGTACATCCTTGAAGTGAAGTCCACCGCCCCCGATTTGATCGAAAGCCTGCTGGCTCCGACAGGTGGTCCTGTGCTGGGGAGCAGGTGACCCCTCCACCCTCCTTTCCGTCTACGCTGTCAAGCTCAGTGACAAAGGTGACATTAGGAGCAGGTCCCGCCATGATGGAGGGGGCGTCTGCACAGCATGTACAGCTTTTAATAGCCTTCGCACCCGGATCAGACGAGCAGGCGACACACGCAGATTCACCCACTTTTGAGTGAGTGGACACATGGTCCGATGCAGGTTTTCTCTCTGGTCTGAAAACACACAGAGTAATTACAAGGTGCCCTCCGGGAAAAAAGAGGATAAATAGTTTGTACTTGATGAGCAGAAGAAATTACCGCAGGTGCTTGACAACGATGACCTCAAATCCTCTTTGGTGACTTCCAGAACCATTTTTTCAAGCATCCTTACTTTTGAAATACTGACTTCAATTTCTATCAATTATAGTATGATGCACAAAAAAAGTAATGATAGGGCGGCAAAGAAGAATTTAATTCATTAGTCTGTTCATTATTTTTTATCAATTAATTGATTCTTAATGAGTCTTTAAAATGTTACACTCCCATTTCCCAGGGCCCATTGTGATGTTCTCAAATCTTTTTTATTTCAAGAAAATTATTATATATATATATATATATATATATATATAACTCCATTAGAATTTTTTTACTTCCCAATATTAACATTGGCATCGTGTGTGTGATTTCGTGTGTTTAATTTTTATTTGTTGCCACTTCCACACTCGGACATGAATCCATGTAACTTCTTTGATTCTTTTACAACCATGCTCTAAAAATAACAGAGTGCAAATGTGAGAAGCCTGCTGTGTTGGAGAGTGCTATAGAAGATATACTGTGCGAACCTGAACCGCAGAACAAACTGGTCTCCCCAGAGTAAACCTAGAGAAAACAGCAATCACTTCTTCTGCTCCTCCTTCCCGTCATCATACCTCTGATGTGCCAGTGTTGAAAACAAGCTGTGGGCTGTAATGGATGCTTTTGCATTGTCATCTCTGTGCTAATTGAAACTGGAATCTGGGGGCGAATAGATCCATTTGGTCAGCCCAGGCTTTTAACTGGGCTTTAATGCACAGAGCCATTTATCTGAGCATAAGCTGCAGTTGAGAAATAGTCAAAGAGGAGAAGGAGAATTTAGGCGGCTTCTGTCGAGGACAGTGAAGATTCTTCTTTGAAAGCAGCTGCTAATAGCTTCTTTGCCTTCAGGATTTTTTTCACTTTGCTAGAGGAAGAGTGAAGGGGGGGGGGGGGGGATAAGGATAAGTAAATGTATTCAAGTTTTATTCATATTATGCAGCCAACGGCAAACAGTGTCTGTGATCAATTACGAATGACCAATAAAAACAATGGAAGGAACCTTGAATAAAACTGAGGATTTCTCTGGGTTTGAACATTGATGGAAACTTCCTGGAGAAGAATTGTAACATATTATATCCTTAAAGTCTTTTCAAATTAATTCCATATGTTTTTCTAATAGGTTCAGATTAATGAAACATGATAATGGGAAGCAATGAGTGTAGCCCTAGAGAGCAATATGTTTTTCCATCATGTGATTTTCCATCAAAAACACCACAATGAATAATAGATGGTGTCATGTATAAAAGATTATTTATGCATTATTCACCACTAATAATAGTTTATTCCTGAGGTCTGATATTTGTCGAGCACAAATATCAAATTCAGCTGATAGATTTCCATGAATATTTTATCAGAGCTGAGCTGTGTCAATTATTTGTGTATATCATAATGACGTCTCGTCACATAAGCCCGGACAAAGCGAGCGTGGAGCTCTCGCAGGTTCCCTGAGGTTAAAGCAGATGTCTTTGATTCCAGCTGTACGAGAAAATCTAAATAAGCAGAAGAGAAACAAACAGATCTGTCATAACTATGCTAATTGCTTTGAAATTAAGTCTGTGGGACTGTATATGAATTGTTGCACAAGCTTAATCATGGAGATAAACCCCACGAGACGAATGGATGATTGTTAAATGATGCAGCTGGTGATATTCAACATTTATGTCATCAACTAAATCCCAAAAGAACAAATGTGATATTTTTATAAAACAGCAAGTCTTTCTTTTCTTGACATAACTTTTCTTTGCCACAGACCTCCACCATTGCTAACTATTAAAGAGAGTCGTAAATGTGGCTGCAAAGCTGAATACATTTCTCTGGCTGTGTTTAAACACAGCATCGGTGCTTCCTGTTGTAAAAAATGAACTTGCAATTTCGGGACAATGGACAATAATTGTTTTTTGAGAGGGGACGGGGGGGTCATGACGATGAGCATTATCTAGCCACAGAACAGTGCATTCCATTAGCAGTAGTCTCGTTACTTTAGTCAGATGTTTAGTGTGTAGAAGAGCTCAGGTTGCAGTATTGTGGTGACTGTAGGGAGAGATACGGGGCAAGAGCTATAAGCTAACGCAGCCTGAACCTAAGACAGAGAGATGCATTGTTGCCCTCCACCCGATGCCTGTCTGCCTGCCCAGGCGTGTCACCAAGGCGTTTGGGTTCGATGATTGATTGTCTGGATTGATTTTTTTGCTGTGGCTGGCAGTCATGGAGAAATATTACCCGCAGAAAGACATAAGATACTGCCAATGTACCGCCATATACTTGCAGACTCTTTTAAGAGTTATAACCTACTCCGAGATTTAGCTCAAGTCTCTTCTGTTGAGCTACAGCAACAGTGTACATCGAGGATAGATCCAAGAGTTGTGTGGTCAATCAACTTAAAGGGTAACTTATTCTCAAGGTCAGACGTAGGGACGGAGAAAGACTTCTGCGTTCATTTTCTTCCGTACTGCACATCTTCCAAAAGCGTACAGATACAAATCCAACATCGGACCACCTTCGTTTACGATTAGAGGTAAATTACCAAAACACTTTTGTCACGTCTGTTGATGTCTGATATCTTCACTACCCTCTAGTGGATGCATTGTTTAACAAAGGATGATTGGAAGCAGTGACGGTTACATAGTTTAAAACCTTTTTTGCATGTAAGGGCGGCAGTAATGTGTGGTAGTGATGTTAATTCTGGACCCTGGTTCTAAATATGCACCACGGTAAAATTTTGGCTATAAACCCTTTGAGTGTACAAGGCCAACAGTGAAAGCATCTTGGAATAATGCATGAACACTAATTAGTATTAACATTCTGAGAGGAGTGCAGCATAACAGAAAATCTAATTTACAACTTTATTAATTTTAAATTACTGTTTATTATTCATAGGGAATTCATAAAAAATACAGACAAATTAAGGCCGTGTTTGTTTAGGAATTTTCTTAAGTCAATTCATAACTGAATAATTATACCAGCCTTATTCTCTCATCTCTACTGACCTGAACTAAAACCTCAGGGACATTATATGAAAATCATACAATAAAAGGCAAATGCCATCAAAAGACAAGGGCTGTGAAAAATAAATGAGGTTCATGACATCTCTATTTTCACCTTTTATTCCCCTGCACGTGTAGCGTCTGGTTCCAATGCTCCCTGTGTCACCCAGCACAATTTACCCACAAAGGACCAGCTGAGAAAACCCCGGCAAACCAAGGATATCTGCACAAACTGCCGCGGTGGGAAGTTGATGAAATGGTTATGCGACATAGTGAAACATCATCCACACATAAGCTAAAATGCATTTCCATATCCCATTCCTGAAGAGAGAGAAAAAGCGCATTTGAATGAGGAAGGGACACGTGAGGCGTACGACATAAAGCAGGGAATGGAATAATCTAAACTCAGTGACCATACAATCTTTGGAAAATAATAAGGTGACTGGAGTAGGAGGTAGGCAGGGAGGGAGATTGGCAAGATTTTATCACATGAGAGGAAAGACATATTAATCATAGTCCGGGCACAACGGTGAAGAAAGAACTCGGAAAAGGTTAATGTGTGGAAACTGGTGTAATAATGCACACCGTTGGAATACTAAAAAGGCTATGCTAAATATGCAGCGGAGCAATCACAGCACTTTGTTGCATGTCATTGTGCATAAGGCGACGCTACACACAGATTGCTGGAGAGAAAATATGGAGAGTAAAAATGTCCACCACCTGCCAAACAGCATGAATTCAACAATAAAAACCTGAATTGTTTGTCTGTGGGAAGCTCAGCTGGTTAAGGCTGTCAGTTTGAATCTGACTCAGTGCCTCCTGCATGTCATTTGGTTTCGCTCATATTTCCTCCATCTCTGCATAAACTTATAATCTCAAGCATCCTCTAAATGATCATCAAAAACCTAAACTTCAAATAATCGGTCACAAAACCAAGGCGGTCGAAGAGAAAAAAGAAGAAGCAGCGATAACTATTTTCAGTCCCGTCTCTGACTCATTTATGACCATGAGAACGACTATAATGAGACACTGTGGAGGGAACAAAAGCAGAGCTGGAGCAAAATAAATCCAAACTCGAGTGACTCAGCTCAGCTCTTTTGACAGTCCAGAAGGCTACAGGCTTTACATCGCTGTTTCAAATGCAGAATCAAAGAGATTGTGTACTCATCAGCGGGCAACAGAGACGGCCATCCCCCTCATTGTCTCGCGGCATGGACGTCCTGGCGGCAGACCCTGGTACTTGAAGTGTCATTGTTTCCCACTAATGAATGCAGACAACAATTCAAAAGGCCACGTTGAAAAGTAAAGCGACTTCAAGCAGCTTTTCAAGACCTGCAATTTCAAACTGATAGTAATACATAACGTATTCTTTTGATTTTAACAGCACCTTCTATGGCAACTGATCAAGGATGTTTAACACAGACAGTGGAAATTTGATTGCTTCGTTAATGGGCTTTCGGGTGACTGCTTTTAATTTCATTTGTTGTTTCAGCTCTCTCAGCTTGGACCTCGACAATCATAGCTGCCAAAACGACGACTTAAATCCATCCAATCAAGCAGGTTAGGAATCAACTGACGAGATCAAACGTAACCACTCGGCTGCTCTGAATCATCTGGATCAGAGGGAGCTCGTAGAGTCTGTTCGTCAGAGCCCACAACTGCTCCGTGTGAAAGGGCTGATTCTTTAAATTCATTCAAGAAACAACTTATTACCTAAACTGCCCTGTTCTCAAAAACAATCTCATTCAGGGACGTGAGACGTTTGCAAACCCAAAAAAAACTATTCTAGACATTTGCTGAGCTCACATCAATGCAAATCTGGGCCTCACGACATCAGCACTGCGAATTCCCCCTTTTCTGTGGCGAGAAGGTGTTGTAATAACCATGTAGCTGGTTCAGAACAACAATCCTGGCCTTCCAACGCGATATTGTGCAACATCAATCAGGACTGTGGGTACTAATGGAGCTTCAGTGGCCATCAGAGAAGGGCGGGCGACTGATAGATGAGGGAACAAGGCACAAAAAACCCTGTGTACTCACAGAAATACACAAACATGCTCCCATCAGTCTGCATGTAAGTCGTGACATTGGGAGTAATGATAATGTCTTATGAGAGGCATTGAGAATCCAACATACAACACTGAGATTCACAGAATGAACAACATAGGAGTAACAAAATGGAGTAAGAATAAATAATAATTTCTATTTACAGTTTTATCTCGATGAAAATATTACTGGCGATGTTCGGGAGGAAGACTATTTAATTAGATCCCTATTAATCACAGTAATTTGCCATTATGCATCCCAGGAGTGTAACTAGCCAATAGCTGCTAACCCTCCGTCTCCGTTGCTGCTGTTGTCCTCCAAACTAGTAATGTACTGCTGGGCATAATTTCCAAATGAGTCCCGGGAAGGATTTTCATTGGCTCTCAGTGAGGGGTTGATTATCTCCGACTGTTTATTCATGCAGGGTGGATTATTCCTCAAGAGTACTTTGAATTGGTATCTCAAACAAACACACACATTTTGTTTTGCAATCAACGCAAGCGAGTATCTGAGGGGTTGCACTTTGCTTTTCTGCACAAAGCAGCGTCTGATATTACGGAGAGAAGAGTCGCAGAATAATTGGGCTGGTCTGTGTTTCTACCATCTTGTTTTGTCAGATTAATGCAACATTGAGTAAAATGTTCAGAGGGACCGGCAGCAGAGCGACGACACTACCTTGGTCAAACTGGTTTTCATATCGCCTTGCAATGCAAATAGACTGTGTATAAAGATGGACAACATGAGTGAAGCAAAATCATCTTGATTTAGTATGATACTAAAATATGCATTAAAAACTGTGAACAACATGCAGCAGAAATACAACAATAAAACTTCCAACACTACACTGATTTGTGGACTCCAGTATCCATAACTCAGGACATTTTGGCTTCATTTTTGTACACCAGGAGGAAGTGGAAACCAGTCGTCCATCTTTATATAGAGTCTATGGTCTGTACATACAGCTGGTGCCCCCTACAGGTTAGATATGTAAGGAGGGAAGGAGCACATTTAAGACTGAAGTCAGAGACGGGAGTTTGAACCTTTGAGCTCGAGGAGGCGCTATAGAGGCAACTAAAAACGTATTTAAGAACTCCTTCATCCCAAATGCCAGATTAACCCACACACATTTACATAAACTGGTTTTTAAATCCATCCTATGACCTTGTCCGTGTGTTTGCTTTACTAATTTCCACCTTGTTGGACAATATAAAGATATTTTCTATTCTGGCATTTATAAAAGTACAGTTCACTGAATGAGCTCCAATGAGGCAAAATATTCGTATCTGTTGAAAAATATGAGTCACCGGCTTTCAACACTTGTATTGTATCTGCCACCTCTGCAGGAAGCTGGATTTTAATATGTGCTGCTTAAGCATGAGAATGGCTTGTGAGAGCCACTTTAGAATTGTATTCAGGGTTAAGTATTTTTCTGATTTGACGCCACTTTCAGCAGGACGTCACTTTCTTTTGTAAATGTAAATATCTGGTGCAAAAGTGACTTGGTTAGAATAAGGGAAGAACAGTTAGGGAATAATTGTGGTCATGGCTTTAAGAAACTGTTATTGACTCTCAGCAAGAAGCCGACCACAACGACCTTCTCCCTCAATGGACTTCCTGGCTCGGTAACAACCCAACAGCATTTCCTGTTTTGTTCCCAAAGGGAGAGAACCATAATTCCCACAGCCGCAACAGGACTTTACTCTTGTACTTAATGTTGGTTTTGGACATTTGCTGCAACGACCAACTCTGATCTTTCTGGAAAACTAAACGACTACAGCACTACTGTTGAATGTCAAGTGATATTTTCAAGTCTCTAACCTCGCATTTGCCGTCAAGTAGCTGAGCTGTTTGTGTCACTGATGCCTGTCCCCATCCACTTCATCATTACAGTCTTTTAATTATTTTTGTGAATATTCATGCAAGATCACAGCAAGAGCAATCTTCTGATACCACTGATCCACTATGAGTCAGATGGTTAGCACCCACTAAAACGGCTTAATCAAGTGTTCTTGCTAAGGGTCATGATTGTACTCTGTTTATGTGCCAGGCAGCTCTTCTCTCCGCTCTTTGAGTTTCTGTTATCTGGAGCATTTACACCGCAGCATCGCTATGTGAATGATTAATTTAAATCGCTTTTTTTTCCCCCAATACGACGCAGCCGTCTCGACGGTTCAGTCGGGATTGATTTAGAGTTACTTTTATGTGCTTGTGCCGTGGAAAGCTGTGATATATCTTTATTAATATTACTCTTACTACAGAGAAACACTTCAATTGTCACTAATGAAAAGTACATCTCAAACTGTGCCATTCAACATCATCTGCACAATTAGTAAAGCTGAAACGATGAAAGTGCATCAGCGAAGATTAGACACCTCTCCAGTGTCTGTAATACATGCCTGTCAATCAAAGTGAGAGAATCGGGTTTAAAACTGGGCTTTTGTTCTTAATAGACAGGTTACAATTTTGTTTAGAGCACACTGTGTTGAGGAGAAAAAGCGAATATTTACACAGATTTCACACAGTGTCGGTGCAGGGTTGAAATCATCATTCTCCACAAGATGATGATTATAAACTTGTCCCTTTAAGAGAAGCATCGATACTAAAAAGAAATCCACTGCCCAAACCTATTTCTTTGAGTTTAATTGCACTATTTCTCAAATTTTTCACTCAACATTGAGTGTGTGGAGAAAATGCTGCTGCTGCCCTTTGTGTAACAAGAGCCATGTTGAACTTCCCGTGAATTAATATTTCAAGGAAAAATATTACATGGGTTGTATGCTAGAAAAACAGCCTCTGTCACAGCCGATATGCAATATTCAAGAGACCAGATCTAAAGCGGGCAAATAAGGGAAAAAAGCAACAATCCTTTCCAAACCCATCAATCCATCTCATCTCGCAGGCTCAAAAAACATGGCACCATTTTTATTTTATTTTAATGAGACCAGCGCACTGACAGAGGAACGCCAAACACAGAGGGCTCCAAAAACGTTAAACCTGGCTCAATGTCACCTGGTAACTCGCAGCATCATACATGCAAGACACGTTCCTGGTAGACACGTAAAAGTGCAATGGGCAACTCTCACGTTTGCATTGCAGTCTGTGAGACAGATTCATTTAGTAAGTTGTAAACCCCTCACTCATAGCATCACTGTACAAGCTGCTGACCAGCTTTCAAACTCATCTCTCAAGCCAAACTTCCTGCATCATACCTCCCACAGCTTCCAGCAGCACCACACTGTTCAGGGAGGCAGGGAGTCGGTCAGAGCCGGAGGTGTCGAGAGAGTGAATAATGACGTCATATTAAATCCAGCACAGCAGCACATTAATAAGTCTGTATTCATTTGAATGGAATAAACAATTTCGAACAGTTTTGGAACATTTAAACCGAAGCAAATATCAGGGGCATTAGTGAACTATTCCATTTATCCAGGTATTATAACCTTTTTAAGAAATGTTGTATTTTTAAAGAAGTTGCTGGTGAACACAGCTGAACAGCTCCTTTAAGGTGTTTTTTCATGTTTCAGTTAAGTGGACGGTTTGTAAAGAAATTACACTGAATGTTCAAAAATGAAATCATATTACTAAAAGGTAAAACTGGTTGAGAGGAATGAACCAAAATGTAACACTAGAATATTAAAATAAATGATAACGTATACTTTTATTGATTTGTGGAGTCAACTCTTTCCTTGCAGTTCCAGTTTCTCGCCTGTAGGAGGTGCTGAAGCCTCATCAGCAGCCCTACAAGCATCCCAGATGCCGTTTTTCCCGATACTTCACTTCACACGCATTCATGGACGAGAAAAACCATTGCATCTATGAAAAGTCATGAAGTATTGATAAGCAGCATCTGGAGGAGCATCCAGGTTAAATGAGTGAAGCAGAAATCAGAGAACAGGCGCTCAACAGTTAACGTGTAACTGTGAATTTCACACCAACAACAAACCATCCTGTGTAACAACAGCAAATGTTGAGCTTCCCATTAAACTGTGCGTGTTGCAGGGAAATAATCATGTGAGGAGGCTGGTGTGCACAACAACAATCCTGTGTGCATCCCTACAGCAACACAATCCCATCATATATCAGAGCCCCAGGTGTACGATGAGGCAATAGGAAACCCACAAAAAAATATGGCACCTTATGAAGACAAATGGGGCCCAAACTATCCAAGTTATTCTTCACTTTCTTATCCAGCAACAGCATAAAACCTCATAATACATGTGTCGACCCAAAGATAAATGTGCTCGGCCGGTACGGCAAAGTAGCTACTTCATAATTAAACAGACAAATAGCAGCAACACAAGAGAAACAACTGAAAATTTGACTCCAAACACTTTGCACAAGCAGAAAACACTTACCTTTGCTTGGCGTCTGTTTGCATAGAGTCAACACACATCTCACAGTCTTGCGTCACAGACTAGATAACGTTTGCTTGAGATTCATCTCCGCCAACACAACTCGTCCTCCGCAAAGTGTTCCTGAAGTAACATTATTGGACTGTCAGCAAGCCGGCTAATGAAGTTCTCTAAACATACAGAAACACATACCAGAAATTCTGATTTGATGATCCCCTGGGGCCGGGCAATAAAACAATTTCAATAATTATCACAAATGAAGTTTTTATCAACAGCAATATAACGAAAGTCAAATCAAGAGATATAATTCTAATGCATTGTTCAAGCACAGTGAGAAGGTATAACACATCGATCTACCTCAAATGTTTGTGATTCTTTGCTCATAAAGAAGAGATTAAAACCAATATGTGACATTTATCGTCATAATTATCAATCGACTATTATTTCTGGTCGCACAGCAGCAGGATAAAAACAAACCACACGACACTACTTCAACTTTTTAAGTTTAAAATTTAAAAATTTTCTCAAATAACTGCAAGTTGTTCCCTTCTCACACTGAAACATACAGAGTTAAAAAGCATCCTTAACATGTGATTGAAGGTAGTGAATATGTTTTCTGCATAAACACATGTGGTTGATGGTAAGTCAAATTAAATGATCTTATCCTGGTGTGGGTCTTCAGCAGACAGATGCAAGTTAAATGAATGTATGAAAATGTAGGGCTCAATGATACGGCATGAATACTAACAAGATACTGATAATTATCATGTAAATATATGAATGTCACATTATTATTTGAGGTCTTAAAGGGAGAACAATGGAGTCACATTCACTCACCTGCAGGTGTTTCTCCAGGTGTGTGAACAAACTTTACTCTGAGCTGTCACACCAGTTCACAGTCAGACTTCACAACCTGACGAGGTCCTGTTTCTTCATCCAGCCACGTGTCGGCTGCACGGCTGGTGTCACGTGGTCTCAGGTGGTCGCAGGTGGTCTGACGTGGTGTGAGGTGGTCGCAGGTGGGCGGGGCAGAAGAATAGAATGGGAACAGTGCGCATTGATTTGATTGGCAGGTGACAGGTGGTGAGAATTCAAACAGGGAACCAATCAGAGACAGTGAAGGTGAAGGATTTTGATTGGTCCCTAATTCTGGGTCAAAACTCAAGGCGTTCCACTCAGTGCTCCCCCTAGTGGCCTGGAGATTTTGCATTGTGTTAACTTGCTGCATTTCTTCTTCTGATGCTTCCGTTTTCAGGAATGTGTGTTTTTATCGATTGTTCTTTGTATCGCTTTGTATTTATCATTAACTTTTTTCTATTGACTTCTTGCTGTATGCTTTTCATTCGCAGCAACATTTACATTGTTGTATTTGTTTTGTATTTTGTGTTGTCTGTGTTATGGAAGTGGCATTGTTTCGGAAATTTCTGCACAGTAGAAATGTTTTGGCGAGGTGCACAGTGTTTGGCCTTGTCCGCCGCCGTAAAACCAATATAACAAAAAGATGCAAAGCCACAGATGGAATGTTATATTCTACAATTCTTTTTCAGTAATGGTTCCAGATTATAGATGGATTCATTTTGAATCAGCCTCTGTAACATCATTAAATGTAACTAGTTCTTCTTGCTGTACCCGAGCCCCAGAAAAAATAAAGACAAATAAAGCGTTGAAAAATAGTAACGGTGAATGAGCTTTTAAAACAAAGGGGAGAAAATGACAAAACTTAATAGTTTAAATAAATATAATCAAGGCCTTTTCTGTTCACATTTGAAGAGGCAGGAAAACACAGTTTTAGCCATAATGAACAATATTAGTGAAGGCTGCAGCTGCAGAGCTTTTTAAGCCTCTGAGCACAGACATGTCTCATTCTTTGTGTTTTAAATTGGTTCTGTCATCATTTTTCTGTCATGCTTTTGGTTCAATTTCACTCTGTTTGCAATTAAATTTGAATAAATCTCAAAAATGAGCAGCAACATAACTTTGGAGGGAGGTTGCAGAGGTAACAGTCAGACAAGTCGATCTCTTCTCTCTCCTGTTTCTTAACCTGAATAATGGATTTCATTGCCCCCATAACTATAAAGAGAGGCTTAGCTCATTATGGTCCATAATCCAATCTGTGAGCTCCCTGAATTGGCAGTGCAATGATATATCAATATCGTCCTTGGTACAGAGAGGGTGGAAATGCAACAAAGCAGCAGAGGAAATGTTAACAAAATCACTGCAAGGGAGGAAGAAAAAAAATATTTCTGGCTCTAAGTGAGCACCAGCTGGGAATACAAGGTTGTAGCAATGTTTCCTCAGTACTCATTCAGTTTGGCTGTCCACCACTGCATAAACATTTCCACCACTACCATGGCAATTTGATTAATGCTAAATACTCCAAGTAAAGCTCTTTGTTAGAAAATGAGCTTTCGGTGCAACTTGCACTGGAAAGAGGATTTACAAATTCAACAGCCACTGTGCAAAAACTATGGATGAAACAATATGTTGTGATGCACATCTAAATAACAAGCATCATTTCTGCAAAGACACAACAATGCATTGAAAAATATTAAAGGACAAATCACGCCCAACACCATGAAGAATTGGATGCACTAGGAAAAGGCACAGGGATGTTTTGTTGAGCTGTATTGGAAACATTCACCTTTAATATCCCTGTGACATAATGTATATGCTTATATTTATTTTATTTCCTCCTCACTGTCTTGGGCTTCACACAACGTTCATCAGAGTGAGCACTTACCAACCCACAGCAGAACCTAACATAGTGACAGATGATGTGAACATTGTTTTAGCACATTACCTTTTATTTAAAGATATTACACAAAAATAACGCTAACATAATTTTGCCCTCTAGCTATTTTGATCAAAAGATAATATGCAGACACTGTTCTCACCTGCCAACCAGTTAAATCCCATTTTTACCGATGAATATAACAGATTTAACACTCGTTTTATGTTTTTTTGGACCAAAATCATGAAATTCCATCCCAGGATATATCCCAGGTCAAAAAGCAGCTATTTGTTTGACTAATGTTCCTCTTAATTCTGCTGCAATTGCCCAACAATTTCAACCTTGTTTTGTTTTTTGAGTATTTACTCGCTAATAGGTCATTTAATTGCTCTAAACAAACGCTATCTCTCTGAAACACATTTCTGAGCTGCCCAGTACCCACATCCTTGAACAATGACAAGCTTTCAGAGAGGACAGAATTAAAATTCAAAGGCAAGGCGGTTCATTTTAGTTCCAGGAACCACTGTGTGAAAAACACTTGACTGATTTTAATCACATTCTTATTTTTTTTTTTTTTTTTTTCAGCTAAGAGCACAGCATGACTTTTTAAACCCTGGTGATGATTTTCACAGTGTTTTCATAGTGCAACAGCGCCATCTAGTAGGTTTCTTTAGGTGTTTGCAAGGTTCACTGAAGCCATTAGGTATTCACTCTAAAAGCCCTGCCTTCACAGAACTGCTGCAATAGCAAACGTTTATTTGCAGAATAGGCTTTTACTAAGAGCACTTTATCTCTCTGTCTTTAATACACTTCACTCAGTTGGGATTATTGCTGTCTACATGTGTCGGCGCTGTTCCGTTATAAGACTGAAGGGATGAACCACAGGATGTGATCGGCATTTGGCAAAAATAACAAAAATCTGTTTGCACATAGTTGCATAATTCCTCTCAGAGGGAGAAACTGGAAAAGTAAACAAAGTAAGTAAGAGTAAGATCTTGTGTCTGGTAGAGATGACCTTCGTTAGGATTCATAACTCAGTCACTTCTGCTGTCAATAATTAGTGTGTAATGAGACATCTGAAATTGAAATGAGGAATAAATTGGTGCCATTGAAATCGACACATTTGAGCACAGATTTATGAGACTTTATTTTTCAAGTCAACTTTATTTCATTGAGCTGGTTATAGAAACATTATGGACATTTCACTATTGATAATCAGGTGCAATAAAATGCTAAATCTTTTATTCTTGAGTAATATGTCTGTATGTTGTGCTTTGCTGCTCTTACACAGCGTACATGCTGGCCCTTACTGCACAACATTAGAAACTCAGGGGTCTTCTCTCCATCATGTTGCTCTAATGAAGCCATTTATACTAACAACAAATGTGGCCGTCCTCTTGCTCGTCTCTTTTATCAACTCCACTCACAGCTGGTGTTCAGGGTGTGTGTTGTGTCTGTGCATTTGTGTGGCCATCATTAAAAATGCATAGCATCTCTCAGAACGTTGTCCTGACAAGCCACTCATGCTCATTGGATATCAGTCATTAAAATTTAGCAGAGGGCAGAGCGCGGCCCGGGTGAGTGTCAGGTTCCTCATTCAGGCTGTGAATGAATTTTTTAAAGTGCGGTCTGCAGGCACCACCGCTGATGTCTCAAGGCTGCCGGTTACGCTCTGACACTGCTGTTGTCTGTCGTTGTCTGGTATCGTAGCTGAGGCGTGACAAAAGCAGAATCAACAATAACAACATGAGTCTCAGGGTGGCTACACTCATTCATTTACTGCTGGTTGTGGAGCGGGCAGATTCTGCAAAAGGTGAGTTTTTATTTGTTATCTTGATGGAGCAATGCTTAAACTTGAAAGGAGTGCTTTATCCTGCAGGTGAAGTTGGACCGCAGTTGATCAGATTTAAGCTTGTATTACATGCACAGAGGTTCTATAGGTTGCAAGAAAACTGTCACAGATAAGTGCAATAACCTTGGTTTACATCTCCACTCTGTGCTGAAACCTCAAAAGGTGTCAAATGTGGAGGAATCCTGGCGGCACCATCCGGCAACATCTCCAGCCCGAACTTCCCAGGCCCGTACCCGTACAACACTGACTGTTCCTGGCTAATAGTGGTGGCCGAGGGCTCCTCCGTCCTCCTCACCTTTCACTACTTTGAGCTGGAGTACCACGCCAACTGCGCTTACGACTACATCAGGATCTACAATGGCATATCGGAGGACGAGGGGAACCTTCTGGGGACATTTTGTGGTGACATCTC
Source organism: Paralichthys olivaceus (assembly GCF_024713975.1). Lineage (NCBI taxonomy): Eukaryota > Metazoa > Chordata > Actinopteri > Pleuronectiformes > Paralichthyidae > Paralichthys > Paralichthys olivaceus. The sequence continues at coordinate 5,383,930 of NC_091108.1, read as the reverse complement.
TCCACCTCAGTTCACCTCTTCTTGGAATGTCATGTCCATCATCTTCCATTCAGACCGGCACGTGGCCCACAGGGGCTTCAGCGTTGGCTACAGAAAGGGTAACGTGTCATTGTGTTTGATGCAATATGACATCAAACTAACTGGCTGAAACTTGATCAGACTTTTTCTGGCCTAGAAGGAATAGCAAACTTTAAGGCATTTGGCTAATACCTTGACTGTAAACCTCAACAAAACATTACACAGGAACATGACAAAGAATCTCAGGGCACATTTGAAGCTCTTTGTAATATAACGCTCACAATATCATCATGCTCATAATGCAAATGTTAGCATGCTGATGGTTAGCTGCATAGTTTACCATTTTCATCTTTATTTTGCTAGCATGTTTGCATCTGCAAAATAGCATTGGCTGATCCAAATTGGTCAAAAAATGTATTATGGTTAAATAAGGAGATTTAATCAGCAATACTAGAACAAGCTTTACAAAGTGGTGCAAGTCAGGGAAGTAACAATAATACAATCCAATAATAAAGCCGGGTGACGTGGGGCAAGGAGTCCAGAGTTGTGTCCAGATGAGGGTTGTTTCCAGAGGGAGAGCAGGGGATGTGTGGCTGGTTGGGAACAAGCTGAGCCAGCCGAAGTATGAATACCACAACCTACGCTAACGTTCTGGCAGAGAAGTGGTGAACAAAGCCAGTCCTTGCAGGTGAGCCGGATGATAGGATGATGAATTGTCGGAAGGAGAGGAACCAGAGACACCTAACCAGCAAGTCACTCTGTCAAACAGAACAGGGACAGGGCAAACATGAACAAACCCGGAAGTATCCACAAAAAAGTGCCAGAATATCTGCCAGGAAACTTCATATGTATTAAATGTCATGGCAACAGTTGTTAGATTAGTCACTCAGAACCACAACTAACAATCTTACGGTGGCACTATATGAAAGGTCAGGTGATCACCAGACATTAGGGTTCATCTCCTGGGGACCAACTCTCTTACTAAACCACATGAATAGGTCACCAGTGTTCTACCAATGTTACATGTAAATACTTATAGTTGTCCATCCTGTCTTGTAGACCAAATTATTTCACTTTTCCAGTTCTGTCCTCTCTAGAGGTTCTTGTAGCTATGAAGATCATGTGTAGTGTTCCTGTGTGCGAGTTTGTCTTCTTTTGTCTCCAGATATGTGTGGTGGAGTCCTCACTGGCCTGTCAGGTATAATCTCCAGTCCAGGCTACCCTGAGGAGTACAGCAACAACGCTGACTGCTCTTGGACCATCCACGTGTCCAACACCAGTGTGGTCACCCTCGTCTTCTTGGACTTTCAGCTGGAAAACAATGAGGGATGTAATTTTGACTTTGTCGCCCTATTTGATGGTCCGACAGTCACTCACCGGCACCTGGACAAATTCTGCGGGGCAGATAAACCTCCCAACATAGTCACCACCTCAAACCAGCTTCTGGTCGTCTTCAAGTCTGACTTCAACATTGGGGGACGAGGGTTCAAGGCGTACTATTACTCAGGTACCACGGTTTAATTAAGTTTAATTAAGTCTTCACACCAATGTACTGACATTTTTTATGTAACTGCAAGAATTGGTCAGTTTGCAACAATGTGAGTTTAGACAAACATACAACAAACATTGACAAAAGTCTGATTTATTCACCCATTCAGACGAGAGAGTTAGATTTTATGTAGAATAAAAGCCAAGTGAGAAGATGCTACATATCTGTAGAACAGCAAACACCTCTCTGCGGGAAAATTAATTTGACTAAAGCAAGAAGTAACTTGAACACTCGCACAGTAGAGATCGTATCTAGGTCCCACCGATACACACACTTGACCAAAGGAGAATCTGTCTCAGCTGTCAATCATTACATTTCAACCTGTTTTTATAGCAACAATTTAAACTAACAGGCAGAAATGAGCACATTTCACTAGATCTTGGCCGGGCACAGCGACCAGGTGAGCTGTTTTCCTATATTTCCAGCCTCTGCGCTAAGATAAACTAATGAGATGGGGGCTGTCGCTTCACATTTATTAAACCTGAAAGTTGTATCGATCTTCTCATTTACCTCTTGGCAAGAACGGAACTGAACTGAGCACAGTGTAGCAGACTATTATAATAAATACATTTGGCTAACTTGTCTGCTCTACTGTATTTTTCACAGGTGAATGTCAGCAGTTCCTGTCAGCTGTAAGTGGCAACTTCAGCAGCCCACATTTCCCCAGCATCTACCCAAACAACATCAACTGCCACTGGAGCATCACTCTGGCAGCTGGATATCGCATCAAACTCTTCTTCCCCGTGATGGACTTGGAGGATCGCAACAGTTTGTCAGACGAGTGCGACTATGACTCGGTTGCAGTTTATGACGGGGACAGTCAGACGAATGTGCTGCTGGGACGCTGGTGTGGCAGAGAGCATCCACCCTCTCTCATCTCAAAGGGTAACAAGCTGCTGGTGGTGCTCAGCACAGACAGAAATGAAGCTCACAGAGGGTTCACGGCATCTTATCTTGGAGGTAATATACTGAATTAAAGGGATAGTTCACCCAGAAATGAAAATTCACTCATTATCTCCCCACCACTATGCAGATGGAGGGCTGTGAGTCTAAAAAACACTAATGGAGTATCAGGGGTAAACAGCGTTGCAGCCAAATCCGAAACAATTGAAGTCAATGGTGACCACTTCTTCAAACGTATAAAAGCAACAGAAGAAAAAACATTAAATGCCCACGTACTGCTCCTGTGGTGTCATCCAAGTGTCCGTAAGCCCCGACATTCAAATTCAACTCGAAACGGCGAAATGGACACCATGTTTTTAACCTTAATGTCCTCTGTTATCCTTCTAGCCCAAAGCCGCGTTCACAGAATGTACAAACACTTCACTCACCTCTCCGTCTGCATAGTCGTGAGTAGAAATCGAGTGAATTAAAATTTTTGGGTGAACTATCCCTTCAAGCACTATATCTCATTTTCTGTGTTTTAGATTTAGATAACTTTCCCTCTACTTCAAATGTTTTCAGTCGAAATCTCAGTTTAACATCGTCCTTGATTATTGTCTGAAATGCTAAATGACCGTCTCTACAAAATACTCTTTTCCATGTCGTTCTCACAAACAGTATGTTGATCTTAAAAAAAGTCAACTGTCTTTTTTCCCCTACAATCCAAGTGGTACCTGTAAACGTTAGCTGTACAAGATCAGAATTCACCATTTTGATACCCCAGCAGTCCCTACCTCAGCTGGACCGTGAGAGCATCTACCTGGGAAACCCGACCTGTGCAGCCCAGTTAACGGCCACCTCGTATAAGATACTCGCTCAGTTTGTCAACTGTGGTACAGCCGGCCAGGTGACCAGCCACGATCTCATGCCTCCATTATGAGCAGTGATTCACGCTATAACAGTTTAAGACAATGATTTGTGCTTTGCCTCTGTTAAAAACTGTAACTCCTGATCCCACGCAGAAATTTCGGAACGTCACCATGCTGGTGAACAAGCTCTACATCGATTTCTCTGATGGGAAGCAGCATAATGTGCAAGAGTATAAGGTGCAGTGCGACGCCCTGCGGAAGATAGCATCGGTGTCCATCATTACGGCGGAGGAGCGTCGTCTCGAGGAGCAGGCCCAACAAACTGACAACAGTGGCGGCGGCAACGTAGGACAGCCGGAATCTGAGCCTCACGATTTGAGCGATATCGTCTTCATCAGCATCTGTGTTCTGGCTGTTATTCTCATGGTGATAGCTATTGTTTGGCTGGTGTTGCTGTAGTAATATATACTGTTCATAAAAATATTATTCAGCTAAAGAAAGGACTTGATGAAGTTGTTCTAGTTCAAATCATATTTTATATAAAAAGGTTCAACAACAGTAGAAAATCAAAGCATCTATCAACAAAAACATCATACATGATCACGACAGATTTAGCATTATCATCACCACCAACAATAAAATGTATTTTCTTCAGTATGAATTATGCACAGTTAAACAACAGTGCAAGAGTATGTGCCACAAAATGTTAAAATATTTTGTATTTCCTTTGCAGAAAATAAAAAAAATGTAATTTGAAAAAAACTATTTGTGTGTGCGTCTAAAAACTTAAACCAGAAGTCTGTGACATGCAGTCAGAGGCACAGCCTTGTTCTTCTTCAGCTATTTCTTATATTTAGAAACCAGCTGGTTAACTGAAAATGTCTTGTCCTTCACTTGAGCTCGGATCTCAGGGTTGTGCTTGAAGGCAAACACCAGCGCTCGAACAGTCCGTCTGTATGAACCACTGACTAACCGGGAACTCTGGTGAAACACTTCTCTCTCCATGACGTCTATAAGACCAGAGTCCTCCTGTGAGTCAGAGAGATGAGAAGAAAACTCATACATTACTTCAAACCTTACTGTTACGTTCATATGCATGTTTTGGAAAATCAAATATGTGATTTGAAAAAGGGGGATGATTTGAGTTGCAAAAGGAGAAAAGCAAAGATTTCAATTTAACTCTACAGAGTCTTAAACAGTGATGAACACAGAAAGTGCTGGATCTTATTTGATGGGAGTTAAAATGTTCAAACTACTGCATCAGAAAGTGTTTTCCTAAACTAAAGGAATCATTGAACTGCGAAAAATTGCAATCTGTATGTGTTTGATGGGATTTTACCTCAGATGCCCCCCACAAGCTAGGTTTTATAGTCTATCCATACTTCATTCTCTTTATTCTCCATTAATTTATACTCTCATGATTTCACAACCAGCAGTGGAATAAAAAGAGGAGTTGAACATAAATGCTTTTACTGAGCTGCTCTTCCTCACCTTGACCTCCAGGGCTTCAGACATTAGTCTTCTGGCGTTGCTCCTGAGTCCTTCGGATTGTTTGTCGGAGCGCACCTCAATAGACGGCTTATTGGAATTCTCCTCGACGAACGTCCTCCAGTCGGTGTAAACCTTTGCTGCCATTGAACTCACCTCAGGGTCCAGATGCTTTCGCATTTTGTTCACAGTGTGACCTTAGAGGAGACAGATTTTCATTTTGTGCTTAGCTGTGTGAGTTGGATAACCTGGCAGGTACGAGGCAAACACTTTGAATAGCTGAGCTGTAACAGATCAGTGAAAGCTGATTGTTCATTCTGTGGGTTTAAATTGACTCAGCAAACAGGAAATAAAATGCTAATCCAACATATATAATAGAGCCTGACCGATATAGCTTTAGGCCCATATGAGCATTTCACAGATATATATTTATATCAGCATTTATGTTTGCTAATATGAAAACTTTTAAGCTGTTTTCAGACGTGAACTGTGGACTCTACAAAGGTAGTCTGGATCCTCTCACTTGGACGTCAGTGCAGCATCTTTTAACAGGCTGAACAATGCAGAATAGATGTGCATTTGTGTTTATATTTTACATTCAGAAATATTGACCTATTTCAAGGTCTATTTATATCTTTTATTTATGTTTCCTTATGTTTCACAGACAAGCAGAAATGTGTCCAACATATTGCTATTGGACATTTTCATGGTCCCAGAATTGTAAAAGCACGAGGCCCCAAAAATGACATATGGTCAGGCTGCAATATTTACAGTGACATTTATAAATATTTATGAGGATGGCATTATTCCATTACTCAAAACCCACCTCATCAGAACTGCTTTTCCTTTTTTGTAAATAATTATGTGTGTTTAACATTAATGGTTCATTTTAACCTGTGTGCAGCGTCTTAGAGCATTGTGAAGAGTGTGTATTGTAGAAGGGGATATATGAATGAAATCCATACTCAGGGAAATAAGGATGTTTTGAATCGTACCTATTTTGGTGGACCGCAGCACCTGAGTGGACGGGATCTTCTTGCTCAGCTCTGTCAGGGCCGTCAGCAGGTTGTCTCTGCTCTGTTCAGGAAGCTCCAACATGGCTTTGTATCGCATGATGTCCTCAATCACCACCACCCTCTGTGAGACACACATTCAGTGGACATGAGGACATAAACCAGTCCCCCTGCGGTTGCACTGATTTAACCACAACTCACCCTTAAAGACTCGATGGTGGTTTGTTTGTAAACCCTCTCGTTGCTTTTAGATTTAGCAGCCGGTTCTCCTCTGGGGAGCTTCACCACGAACTTGTCCATCTTCAGGAAGAGAGGCTCTCTGGTTCGAGAGCTAAGTTCAAGCTAGAAAATGCTAACCGCTGTTAGCGTTACCGAGCTAGCTCTGTCATTTGAAATGAAGTATCTCAGACGCTTGGATCAGCTCGTACAAAGAGATTCTAACACACTCCTCCCGTTAATGTTCGTTCTTCCAGCGGCGACGGGGAAAAAAGTTCTGTTTGGTAAAGAGCTAACAGCGGACCAGATGCTAAAAACAGAGGAGGCTAATGGTGCATTCAAGGGCTATCGGAAAAATATAGAGAGAGTGATTGAGAGACAGAGATTGATTGATTGATTGATTGGTTTATAATAGCATGTGACTCCTGACTGGACAGATGTGACAGAGAAGAAATCAGTCGAACATGTGAGGATTCAGTACTGACTCGTGTCCTGAGAATAAAACAGCTGTCTGTGTTTACATCCAGGTGCAACTAACACGGTTTGTTCTGCAAAGGATTGTGGGGCCGCATTTTCTCCCCTTTCCTTTCATCGACGACGGTGTGATGGTTCCTACGCTGAAGGAGATAAGCTAGGAAGCAATGGGGCTCCTTGTCTTGCCCTTCAGAGAATTCAAACAGCTCGTATTATGGTCATTTCATGAATTTACCCGGAGCCCTTAAACATAGCAGAACGCAAACCTCGCAGAGTCTCGCGCGATAACGGAGCGATTAAATAGGCGGAAGTGCAGCGTCGTGTTTGTTTAGGTTTTTTACAAGATGGGGACCGTGTCCTGCTTCGTCTGCGTCTCTGGACTCTTCGCGCTCCTGTGCAGCTCGTCTTGCTCTGCGGACGTGTTCAGCAGCGTCCTGGGAAGCAGCGCGTCCTGTCTCCGGTCATGTGAAATGACCTACAGTCTGCACACCTACCCACGGGTGAGTGTTGCCTCCCCGCTCGTGCTAGCTGCAGCTAACCGACGCGCAGGCCTGCGTGGCTCATTGTTTTTAAAAGAACAAGCTGCCGTTTGCGTCTAACGTGGAGATGCGCCATGTTTTCCAGAGGCTTCGTGCTCACATCGCCCCGTTACTGTTTTGCAGGAGGAGGAATTCTTCGCCTGTCAGAGGGGCTGTCGTCTCTTCTCCATCTGCCAGTTTGTCCGTGAGAGCGAGGATCTGAATCAGACCAAGTCCGAGTGTGAATCCAGTGAGTCATCACACGTGTCCTGTCAGGCCAGCGTGCTCCCACAGTCAACACACACTTTCAAAACACACGACGAGCCTGACGTGTACACACTCCACCTCATAAGGAGACCTGCTCCTAATCAGCCGTTTGTCCTTTTGTCTGTAATCCTGTTTCACCATGTGTCCCTTCTCACCACCTCTGCACTCCTGCAGCCTGTCAAGAAGCCTACACACATACTGATGAGCAGTATGCATGTAACCTGGGCTGTCAGAGTCAGCTTCCCTTTGCAGAGCAGCGGCACGAGCAGGTACGAGTATCAAACACTCTGCAAGAGAGAGGAGATAACACTTTATTGATCACACACTGGGGGATTCATTCGTCACAGCAGCACACAAGTCAGAATCAGGCAAACAAGAGAATTGGAGAAGGTATATGGTGATTCACCCTATAGGTATAAGAACGAAAATAGAGAATATGTACAACTGTGAACCCAGAAATAGTTTTGTATTGAAGTGTAGTGACACAGGATGATGGCACAAGGATTTAATATATATATATATATATATATATAAATGATAGGCAGGTATAGAATCCACAAAAACAACAGTGTTGACAGTTTGGTTTTTTGTTTTTCAGTTGGAGGCCATGATGCCAAGGATTCACCTGCTCTTCCCCCTCACGCTGGTCAGAGGATTTTGGGATGATGTCATGAGTCAGGCTCACAGCCTTATCACCTCCTCATGGACGTTCTACCTCCAGGCTGATGATGGCAAAGTTGTTATTTTCCAGGTACAGAACTTAAAGGTCGAAGTGATTTAATGTCATATCCGTGAAGCAAACACGCCTTATCCTGTTACTGTGCAAATATAATCAAGGAACCTATTGCAACAAATTCTTGTTCTTTGTTTAACAGACTGAACCACAAGTCAAGTTCTTCTCCCAGGTTGATCTGGTAAAAGATGTTAAAGAGGAACCAGAAAAGAGCCGTAAGCCTTCCTTTCAAATTTTCTTGAATTCCACTTAAGGGGTAAAACTAGTGATATTTTCTACCTGTCTTCTATATATTTGGTTGTATTTGTCAGAGTATTAGTTAAGCTATTTATATATTTAAATAATATAAATAATGGTTTATCTGTAAAATATCAAGACTCGTTAAAATTTGTATTCATAAGGTAATAATGACACATCATTGCGTAGATGCCACATCATTACACTGAATCCCCCTTTTCCACATTGGAGAATGGGTTCTGTTGCAGCTCAATGAACATTTATACAATGTTACTCTAGTGCGAATACTGAGGACATCAGTGGATGTGTTGTATTCTGCAGGTTGAGCTCTGAGGTGCACAGCCCTTATGACACATCTTTGATTACAGGACCGATTAGTTAAGTCTTGACTGGTTCACTGAATGGCTCCAAGGTTCCCTGATGCAGACTAACTGGCTTTATAACCACAAACATTTTTTTGTTAGTCTCACATACACCAGGAGTAATGTTTTCCAGAACTAACTTTTACTTCTCAATTTCTAGTCCCTTCGTTTAGCGACCCAGTTTACAAAGAATACCATCGCGCTTTAATCCAGGAGCGGGACAGAGACATGCCCGGGGACCGCAGCTATGATGAATACAACCTCTTCAGCTGTCTGTCAAGGTCAGTTGAAAGAATCTGTATCAAGCATTCACTTTGACTCTGATAAGCATTTAGAGGTCGCTGTGGAGCAAATCATTTCACCCATTTCAAAGTTGTATAAAATCAATATGTGGCAGTCTGTGTTTAAATTGTAGCCAAAAATGGATCAATGTGTATGAAACTGAGAATTGTAATAATATGTATAGGTCTGGACAGGGTTACTCAGTAGAGCCAGACAGAAGATCTCATCTCAATGGAACCACACAAACAAGTTATTTGTACTTTTCTTGTCAGGAACCCATGGCTGCCTGGGTGGATCCTGACCACAACTCTGGTCCTGTCTGTGTTGGTCCTGATCTGGATCTGCTGTGCCACTGTAGCAACTGCTGTAGACCAGTATGTACCTGCTGAGGTAAGTTCTGTGCAGTCTGTGGTTAACATGCAAGCTCAATTTTGCAAAATGTATGTACACATAGACGAGACTGTATTAGCTCAGCATATAGAAGGTAATGAGGAAACGGCCAGCTCTGTCTGTAACACAATCTTTTTTTGAGTCTTGTTAAATTACCTTTGCAGATTAGTTACTTTTATTTGTTTGTGATTTCCTTCCTGCAGGCTGTGATTTTCTTTAGGACTAGACTGACACTCATCAGTCCTCTTACGAGAGGCACATTTAAATTCACCACGTTGCACACACTCATAGATATAGACCCTTAAACATGCCTGATTTTTTTTTTCTTTATTTATCCAGATCCATTATAGATACTCTGAGAAATTGTTTTTGTCTCCAACATATACCACACCCTTCCACCAAGTTTCATGGAAATCTGCCCAGTAGTTTTTATGTAATGCAGACAAAAACATCACCTCCTTGGTGGAGAACATACAGTGGACACTGCTGTAGACCTGCTTATAGTGATCACAGATATAGTAATCAACCATTTATATGGATCAAAAAGCTTTGTGACAGAATTGCTCCTATACAACTGCTATCCAGTCACAATGAGTGCAAGAGTACATGTGTTGGTGCGAGAGACAGGCTGACTTAATGAATACATGCGTGAAGCCATGAAGAAATATTGTACTTAATAAGAAAAGTATGAATCGATATATAGCTCTCTCTCGTAATGTTTTTCTTTCTTTCCTTCCCTTGTTCCTAACATTAAGCCGAGTCAGTGTTATACTGCCATGGCCTCTAAAGCTCCCTCAGTTTCATAGAGGAGCTTTGAGGCCGATTTTCTTGCTATTTGTATTTCAACATTTCAGTAATTTCCTTTTTGGCTCTCAGAAATTGAGCATCTATGGTGACAGTGACTGTATCAAGGAGCAGAAACTGACTCCATATCCAGCCTCCTCCCTGCTGATCATCACCTCCACAGGGCCAGAGGAAGAGGCAGGGCCACTCCCTTCCAAAGTCAACCTGGGCCAGTCCGACATCTAGAAGCCAAAGCTGTAGCAGAGAAGGGACATTTTCCTTTATGAATTATCTTTAGTTGATTTTTTTTTTATCCTCTGGCACAAGACCTGTACTTCTTGGGCTTGTAACAGGATCAAGAACTTGGAGAACATTTTGTATAACTCATACGTCTTGTCTCCCTTTTAAAATTGGAGTAATGAAAATAAGGTTTTTTTTCTGTATATTGTTATAATTGAGGCATTATAGTAAAGTGATGACTGTAGAAGTCAAATCGGTTTTGGGTTTTTCTCATGTGTGCATTAGGTGTGTACTTATTTTACTGAATAATGTTTAAATTAACTGCTTGACTTGAACTGATGCAGGTTTCACCCACAATCTCAACTCTTGGTAATATGGATTGTGCTAATGTTGCAGATTCACAGCTGTTCTTATGTTTCTACTGCAGTAACTTCCAGAATATATTGAATTGTACAATAAAATCCTATGCTTTTGATCTTAACAGTGATGGTACATGCAGTAGGTCCTTCCCACCGTTTTCTATTCTTGTAATGATGGTTCAACAATAAATACAGTGGAGTGAAGTTGTTTGTATGGGTGTGACTTTATTTCAACCATTACACACACTGTAGCTAACATTTATTATGCTGTAATTTTCAAAACACAGTTACAAACTGCTTTACATAGTTGAAATTGGATTCAAATGATAATGACTAAAGAAAATTAGACCTGGGATGAAAATAATACAGAATTTAAAAGTTAAAATTTAGCAGTGCTAGAACTGAGGAGCCTTGTCTGCAATGAATCCAATGAATCACTTATTTGGCGGCCTAAAGATGCAGAACTTTTGCTGAAACTTGAAAGAAAGAATTTTACTTATCAAATGGTTTTCACTTAGGGGTGTGCCAAATTGACTTTATAGCGCCCCCTGAAGTGCAGGCCCTGCGGTACCTCTTACTAAAATGCACTAAAATAGTTGGGCATGTCTCATGACGAGATGTACAAAAAAGTCTGGGGGACCTTTATTCCAAACCTAACAGAAAGTCAGCTGTTGAACGTTGTTGCATTAGCAATTCACCAAAAGTTGATTCTCCATTTTTACAATTGATCACATTTTTGGGGGCTAAACATGCTCAAAAAGTCACGAAACTCATTACATATGTTGGAACACGGTGTAAGAACCCAAATAGCTTGTGACTCCTGTAGTAGACCCTCAACAGCTGGACAATCTTGTAGATGAACCCTAACAGCTGCAGACTGCTGTAGGTCCATGAGGTCCTCCTCTTGACCTCTGAGGTGGACCTGAGAGCTTGAATTCTGCTTCTACTTCTGTTCCATCAAGGCCAGAAACCAGAGGAGTTTATCACTCTAGGTCATAGGTCACCAATAGGCAGGCCATAGTCGGGACCCAGATCTATTATTCGACTTTGATGCAGGCATTTCACAACTTTTTTCGCATTTATGGTTGTCTATAACTTACATAGCATTTGTTCTCTTTAGTAGTAAACCCTGGCAGCACGAGGTAGAGCTTACTTCTCTCAATGAACAAGAGAAAGTGGGAAACAAAGAGGAAAGTTTGTTTAAGCTGTTTAGTTGTTAATATTTGTTTAGATTGTTTATATGTGAAATATAGTTAAGAAAAAGAAAACTACACCTTTTAATTAATTATTTCTAAAATTAAGCACTTTATTTTAAGATGCCTTTTTCAAAAGCTCTTTATTTTGTTTTTAAATGCAAACCCTATTTTACTTGAAACGAGAAAATAACTAGACTTAGAGTACCCTCCAGTTCAATGTGAAAATTAATAAAATTGTTGAAATTCAATTGAATTGTTTTTTATTTGGTTTTTGACTTTATATAGACATTTGACAAACATTGATACTAGTTATACAACTACTGAGCTACTTCAAAATATATGGCACTGAATCATAACACATTATGTAAGGAAATTCTCTCTCACTCGACGTCTTTGAATTCCATTTGAATACCCTTGATCCAGGTATTCTGACTTCTTTAAAAAGGTTTTGGGTGGAAGTTGTAGAAGGGCTGTACAAACTCGCAGTTAATGTTGCAGCTGTACACCAGTCCATTGGTCAGGAAAGACTCTAAAATAACGAAACTCACTACAAGGGTAACAATAAACAAAAACCATTTCAGAAACCACAGAAAATTAGGTTTTGTCTTTTCCTCCTCCTGCTGAATTGATATTTTCAATTCCTCTTGCAGATTGAGATGATTATCCCTGGTTTGCTCCTTGATAAGATTTAGCTGAGATTCCTCCACTTGGTCCTTTAGGTCACAGACTGTTTTCCTCAAATCATCTGTGAGTAAATGCTGCTCCTCAATGGTTTTCTCATAGTCAGCAATTTCCCTGCTTTGCTTTGTTATGAGCTCATCTTTCTTGAGGATGAGCAGATCTCCTTCCTGAAGTTGGCACAGAACATTTTGCTGTGATGTCTTCAGCATTTTGTTCTCTTTGTATTGTTTGTCTCTCTGTGACTTACGTTTGGCCAGGTCATCCATAAGTATTATATTCTGCTGCTTTAGGAGTTTTTCTTGTTCGTTTCTTTTTTGCAGTATGTTGGTCAACTTGTTGACTTCTGCCTTTTTCTTCTCCATCAGAGATTTCACACAAGTCAGCTCATGTGTTCTCTGAACTCCAACCTTGATGACTTCCTCAGCATCATCTAATTTGTCTTTAAGAGTACAAACCTCTGCTCTCAATCTGTAAATCTCTCTTTTCTTATGTTCATTCATTGCCTCAAGTTCACATTTCATGAACGTTTCACGTTCATCCTTATGTCTCAGACTTTCCTCTCTCTCCTGCAGACTCTGCATTCTCACCAACAGGTTTTCTTCGATCATCTCCAGCATCTCTGTCTGTTTCCCATTTTCAGCCAACGACTCTAAGGTAGTGCAGTTGGAGTATTCCTGCTGTGTATATAAATTCAACAGATTTCTGTTGTCCATCCTCAGCTTCTTTACTTGGTTGTCAAATCCAACCACCCTCTCTGATACTTCATCACAGGTACTGCAGTTGCAACTCTTCTGCAGATTCAGAACTCTTGCACTTACATCGTCTATCTTTGTCTGTAATACATCAAATGCATCCTCAAATTCAGCGTTCTTCCATGTTAGGACTTGGTAGATAGTGCAGTGGTTCATTTTCTTTCCATCATGCACTGATTTCATTAGTATTTTGTTCTTTGTCTGCAGCATCCCTGCCATCTGCTGTATTTCAACCAGCTTCTGTTGTAGCTCTTCATTATTGATACAGACACAGCTGTCCTCAAACACGGACGCTTCTCGAGACTGTGACATGGAAATCATTTGTGTTGTTTCTGTTATCTCTGAATTACTCAGAGAAGCGTTGAAACCGTCCTGTGCCATACTGTTCATACTATTCATACTGCTGTTTCACTGCCCGCTTGCTTTAGATGAATGATCTCTCAGACTTGGTTCTTCTTCTTTGGGGCACACAAATCATAGGACAAAGGCACACAAAATCAAAGGAATGGGGCGGGTCACAAAATTATAGAACAGTGGCACACAAAATCAAAGGAGGGGGCGGGTCACAAAATTATAGGACAGGGGCACACAAAATCAAAGGAGGGGGCGGGTCACAAAATTATAGGACAGTGGCACACAAAATCAAAGGAGGGGGCCTGAATCAAGTATAAAGAAGCGCAAGCAGGGGTTACGATAATCGTACAAAAAGTAAAAAGTTGTTCTTTTTTGTGTGTAATACAATAGGGAGGGAAATGTTTGGGACAGGATTAGGAGCATTAGGGGAATCAGAAGGGAATGACAGTATCACTGAAGATGGGGGAGAATGCAGCAGTGTCTCAGGAAGAGAAGGCAGAGATGATAGCGAAAGCACTTATTCAAATCCATAGTTCTGATAACGTATGGGAAGTTGCCAGTTGGTTGGAAAGAGGCTGTGGTTTTTCTCTTTAGGAAACCAGGGAAGGATTCATTATGGCTGTGAAGCACAAAGACGTGTGTTTTACAATTGTTGGACTTCAATGTTCTTGATGCATAGTGATATTTTTCAAAATAAATGTTTCATTTAAAAGAAACTGAAAAGAAGATTCTTATGGCACTTGACAAGATGGTTTTGTGCCAGACCCGTCGCCAGACCTCAGTGTTAAGGGGGGCATATCAAATGCATGGGAGGGCACCATTTTTTCTAGCCATAATCCTATACTTTATTCGCGCAGCACTGATAACGTAACCATCACGTTAAACATAACCAACAGCAAAATGACCAGCTATAGTCTTCATAATTTAAAGTAATAAATAACATTTAAGCAATGTTATCCACAAAACACTTGACTATGCAACATAGATGTAACACCAGAACCGTCTCTCAAACTGAAAAAGCACAATGGCGGGTGCATTTTATAACAGTCAGCAGAGGGATATGCATTTCCATTATGCACACGCACGCACGCACGTGTGCATACACACACACACACGCACTTTGAACCTACTTTTAGTGGAGGCAGCGCTGTCCTCTCTCCAGTCCATCCTGTGTCAGTACAGTGGGAGGCGGCGTTTCTCCGAACTGAACCTCCTCATCAATGAATCCTTCCACTGGGACTTGAACCTGTGAGTGAGGTCCTTTTCAAAAGCGAGCTGAATAAGCTGGGCCTTGTGTCTGTGCAGCATACTGCGCCGATGCTCTGAGAACACCCTTTTGAGCGTGGAAAATGAGTTTTCACATACTGCTGTGGAAGCTCCTAAAGTTAGGGCAAGGGTGTATGCTGTGACAACAGTCGGCATAGCCTGGAGTGCACAGTTGAATGTGCGTAGGATGTTGGCTATAGTCCATTTTCCATCTTCGGGGGGAACCGGGGTGTCAGTCATTTTCTTCAACAGGAACTCATGGGCCACAACATATTCAGATTCAACCACGTCAGCTCCAGCTAATTCCAGTAGAGGGGTTACCTTTGATGGGTCCAGGAAATTTTTCTCGGCCTCTGGGTTCAAAGCAGCCAGTGCGCTCTCCAAAACGCGCATCCATCCCTCCTTGCACAGCATCGATAACACTGTAAAATAACCTCTTGAACTCGGTCTTTTCGTCTATGTCACTCTGTGGCTGCCCAATTGTTTCTTCAACTGCAAATTCACAGAGGTTCTTGTTTACTGTCTGTCTTCTCTTGCTTGGACCGGGCCGGTCGCTGGCACAGCCCCGCTGGCTGTGGCTGGAGGAGCGCGGAGATCCCACAGCGCAGAAAATTCATTTTCTGTGCGCAGTGTCTTCACACAGTCAGAAGCACTGTTCACAAGTGTCCCCGCAGTGAACAAGTCCATATCTTCGGCTTGTAGTAGTCTGTTCGGTGGCTCGAAAAGTGACAACAGTTTCATAACAAGGTGCGCAATGAACAGAAAACTGCTCTGCGTAATGGCACGAAGCAGCCCCGTAGCCTCGACACGCACCTCCGCTCCAAGGCCTCGTGTGTTCTCCACCTCGGTCAGTAATGTGAATATGTCCTGAAAACTGCTCACCACAACTTTGACCGTTGCCAAGTGGCCAGTCCATCTCTGGTCCAAGAGACGTTTCAGGGTCTCACCTTTGTACAACATAGCGACGGTGGGCTTCCTGATGAAGTTGTACATGCTGTACTTTTTTTTTTGCATACTCCAAAAAATTCCACCACAGCTGCTTCACTGGGCATAGCATGAATCACAACCAGATGAAGCTGGTGATTAAAGCTGTGAATATATGGTATGTTACGATCCAGCTTGTTTTGGAGCAATTTCTGCACACCACCATGCCTGCCAGACATGATGTGGCCATTACCAAGAAGCGCTCACACACACCACAGTTATCGTCAACAAAACGCACCACTATAGATATATTTTCTTGGCCTAAAGGATCCTGTGTGTCATCCACTTTAATTGAATACCAGCTACCTCCGACTTGTCTCACTATTTCCTCTGTCACAAGTTTGCTCATCATTTCGATTATCTCGTTTTGTATCTGTGGGCTGGTATAGCGTTTATTCTGTGGGATTGTTTTTGTAATCCTCGTTAGTTCTCTTTTACTGTCTCTCTAAGTTTTTGCAAATCTCTCCACATTGCTTCACAGGCTAAATGTTCTTTTGAAGCCGCATTCTTATTTAAGCCCTTGCCTGTTTCAATGGCATGTTTCCAGTCATTAAATCCCTTAATGGAGAAGGTCTCATCTGATGATACAGATCTGTATTTTCTGCAGGCATGACAAAATGCGGCGTCCTTTTCCACCAAGTACTCAAACCAGTCCCTGTTCAAATACCAGCTAGAGGAAAATTATCCGTTTTTTGAGCCAAACATTTTGACAGGATATTTTTTCAAGACAACCTGTTTGGTGTTGTCTGTGCCGAGGTCACTCACAGATACAACAGGCAGCTGTGGCCCCAATACTGCCCCAGTCGCGGTTGCACTTGACCTGCTGCTGGTAGCCTCCACTCTATGGCTGCTGCCGGGGTTGGGCTCTGCGGAGCTGCTAGCAACGGGCTCTGGCTCAAACTGTTGTCCTTCTCTGTTGACAACATCAGGAGGCGTTGGTTGATGTGATTTTGCAGAGGTGACTGTCGGTGGGTTTTTACTTGCGTATATCCATAACAGCAACGGAATAGAAATATTAAGAAAGCCAGCGACAACTCACAGATTCGCAGATTCATTCATTCATTCAAAATGTGCGGTAACTGTTGCGTGACGTTATTGACATAGGCTACGTTACGTAGGCCTACATAATCTAACGTTTTCAGTAAGGCCGTGATAGGCTGTTGCAGTGTAAATTCCCATTAATCAAACATAACCACACCATTGTTTCATTATGTTTTTAATGTCTCCAATGAATCGCTTATTTGGCGGCCTAAAGATGCAGAACTTTTGCTGAAACTTGAAAGAAAGACATTTACCTGTCAAATGGTTTTCGTGTATGGTTGTGGCCAATTGACTTCGCCCCCTGAAGTGCAGGCCCTGCGGTACATCTTACCAAAATGCACTAAAATATTTGGGCATATGTCTCATGCTGAGATGTACAAAAAAGTCTTGAGGACCTACATTCCAAACACAACAGAAAGTCAGCCATTTTGGATGAAGGGGTCATTGTTGTTGATTCATGCACATCATACCTTTTTGTTGAACGTTGTTGCAGTAGCAATGCACCAAAAGCCGTTTTTACAATTGATCACATTTTTGGGGGCTAAACATGCTCGAAAAGTCACGAAACTCAATACATATGTTGGAACACGGTGTAAGAACCCAAATAGCTTGTGACTCCTGTAGTAGACCCTCAACAGCTGGACAAGCTTGTAGATGAACCCTAACAGCTGCAGACTGCTGTAGGTCCATGAGGTCCTCCTCTTGACCTCTGAGGTGGACCTGAGAGCTTGAATTCTGCTTCTACTTCTGTTCCATCAAGGCCAGAAACCAGAGGAGTTTATCACTCTAGGTCATAGGTCACCAATAGGCAGGCCATGGTCGGGACCCAGATCTATTATTCGACTTTGATGGAGGCGTTTCACAACTTTTTTCGCATTTATTGTTGTCTATAACTTACATAGCATTTAAGTAAGTTGTAGAAGGGCTGTACAAACTCGCAGTTAATGTTGCAGCTGTACACCAGTCCATTGGTCAGGAAAGATTAGAAAATAAAGAAACTCACTACAAGGGTAACAGTAAACAAAACCATACTCAGAAACCACAGAAAATTAGGTTTTGTCTTTTCCTCCTCCTGCTGAATCGATGTTTTCAATTCCTCTTGCAGATTGAGATGATTATCCGTGGTTTGCTCCTTGATAAGATTTAGCTGAGATTCCTCCACTTGGTCCTTTAGGTCACGGACTGTTTTCCTCAAATCATCTGTGAGTAAATGCTGCTCCTCAATGGTTTTCTCATAGTCAGCAATTTCCCGTTTATTCTTTGTTATGAGCTCATCTTTGTTGAGGATGAGCAGATCCGCCTCCTGAAGTTGGCACAGAAGATTTTGCTGTGATGTCTTCAGCATTTTGTTCTCTTTGTATTGTTTGTCTCTCTGTGACTTACGTTTGGCCAGGTCATCCATAAGTATTGTATTCTGCTGGTTCAGGAGTTTTTCATGTTCATTTCTTTTTTGCAGTATGTTGGTCAACTTGTTGACTTCTGCCTGTTTCTTCTCCATCAGAGATTTCACACAAGTCAGCTCATGTGTTCTCTGAACTCCAACCTTGATGACTTCCTCAGCATCATCTAATTTGTCTTTAAGAGTACAAACCTCTGCTCTCAATCTGTAAATCTCTCTTTTCTTATGTTCATTCATTGCCTCAAGTTCACATTTCATGAACGTTTCACGTTCATCCTTATGTCTCAGACTTTCCTCTCTCTCCTGCAGACTCTGCATTCTCACCAACAGGTTTTCTTCGATCATCTCCAGCATCTCTGTCTGTTTCCCATTTTCAGCCAACGACTCTAAGGTAGTGCAGTTGGAGTATTCCTGCTGTGTATATAAATTCAACAGATTTCTGTTGTCCATCCTCAGCTTCTTTACTTGGTTGTCAAATCCAACCACCCTCTCTGATACTTCATCACAGATACTGCAGTTGCAACTTTTCCGCTGATTCAGAACTCTTGCACTTACATCGTCTATCTTTGTCTGTATAACATCAAATGCGTCCTCAAATTCAACTTTCTTCCATGTTAGGACTTGGTAGATAGTGCGGTTAATTTTCTTTCCATCATGCACTGATTTCATTAGTATTTTGTTCTTTGTCTGCAGCATCCCTGCCATCTGCTGTATTTCTACCAGCTTCTGTCGTAGCTCTTCATTGTTGATACAGACACAGCTGTCCTCAAACACAGACGCTTCTCGACACTGTGACATGGAAATCATTTGTGTTGTTTCTGTTATCTCTGAATTACTCAGAGAAGCGTTGAAACTGTCCTGTGCCATACTGTTCATACTATTCATACTGCTGTTTCACTGCCCGCTTGCTTTAGATAAATGATTTCTCAGACTTGGTTCTTCTTCTTTGGGGCACACAAATCATATGACAAAGTCACACAAAATCAAAGGAATGGGGCGGGTCACAAAATCATAGGACAAAGGCACACAAAATCAAAGGAATGGGGCGGGTCATAAAATTATAGAACAGTGGCACACAAAATCAAAGGAGGGGGCGGGTCACAATATTATAGGACAGGGGCACACAAAATCAAAGGAGGGGGCCTGAATCAAGTATAAAGAAGCGCAAGCAGGGGTTATGATAATCGTACAAAAAGTAAAAAAGTGTTTCAGTTTTTTTTGTGTAATACAATAGGGAGGGAAATGTTTGGGGCAGGATTAGGAGCATTAGGGGAATTAGAAGCGAATGACAGTATCACTGAAGATGGGGGAGGATGCAGCAGTGTCTCAGGAAGAGAAGGCAGAGATGATAGCGAAAGCACTTATTCAAATCCATAGTTCTGATAACGTATGGGAAGCTGCCAGTTGGTTGGAAAGAGGCTGTGGTTTTTCTCATTAGGAAACAAGCAAAGGATTCATTATGGCTGTGAAGCACAAAGACAATGTCTTGCGTGTTTTACAATTGTTGGACTTTAATGTTCTTGATGCATAGTGATATTTTTCAAAATAAATGTTTCATTTAAAAGAAACTGAAAAGGAGATTCTTATGGCACTTGACAAAGATGACGTCACTGAAAAGATGGCAGAGGGCAGTGACTTACTGCACCGCCCACTTGTTTACTAGTCACAACCGTTACATCAACAGATAGGGTTAGCCTTCAAATTTAGAGGTCAGGTCTATGTGTGAAGTGTGGCCTGGAAATGAATCGAATTCCCGGCCTGAATTATTGTCCCAGTCCGCCCCTGAACAAACTTCATATTCTTAAAGTCTCCTCACTGAAAATAAACACTGGTTTTTAAAAAGTCATTTTAACTGATCTACATTTCGGCATTGCTTTTAAACCTGTTGAGCTCAGCCCTCTCCTCTACTCCCTGTTCAAGCACGACTGCGTGGCCACATACAGCTCCAACACCATCATCAAGTTTGCTGACGACACCACCGTCATGGGCCTGATCAAAGACGGCGACAAGACGGCCTACAGAGAGGAGGTCAGAGCCCTGACATCTTGGTGTCAGGACAACAACCTCCATCTCAACGTCAGCAAAACCAAGGAGCTGATTGTGGATTACAGGAAGAAGCAGAGAGACGGACACGCCCCCATCACCATCGATGGGACTCCTGTGGAGAGAGTCAGCAGCTTCAGGTTCCTCGGGGTTCACATCACTGAAGACCTGACATGGACTCATCACACCAGAGTCATCACAAAGACAGCTCGTCAGCGGCTCTTCTACCTCCGCAGGCTGCGGAGGTTCAACGTGGACTCCAGGATACTCTGCAACTTCTACAGGTGCACCATCGAGAGTATCCTGACCGGCTGCATCACGGCCTGGTACGGCAGTTGCACCGCCCTCAACCGTAAGACTCTGCAGAGGGTGGTGAAAACTGCTCAGCACATCACCAGGACGGAGCTACCATCCATGGACCTCTACACCCAGCGTTGTAGGAAGAAGGCTCACAGGATACTGAAAGACCCCCATCACCCCAGCAACAAACTGTTCTCACTGCTGCCGTCTGGCAGACGGTACCGCAGCATCCGGACCAAGACCACAAGACTCAGGGACAGCTTTATCCCACAGGCTGTAAGACTGCTGAACTCCTGAGGTCTGTGAAGGTCACTACATCTGTTTAAAACAACATATTTATTTACACATTATATTATTCATAAGAAAAAATTGAGATTTATTTATTTAGTTTACAATAATTCTCATTCTGTCATTGTCGTTTCTACTCATCATATTTCCAACCAATATAATGAGTGCAATAATTCATATCTGTCCATACCTCCCCATTACTGCTGCTAAATCCTGACATGTATATATCTCATTTTAGCACCTTATAATGATTTATTATTTTATTATAATGTTTTATTTTATTTTTTTGCACCTTATAATGTTTACTTTTTTTGCACTAGTACTGACATTTGTAATTATTGTTTCATTTGCACCAGTGTATGTTATTTGTATTTTTAGTTACTCTTATTTTATGACACTTACATGTTGGGTTGCTTGAGGTGCCTGGGATTTAAGATTTTCATTGCCAACATGTACGCTGTATCTGTTGTGCAGATGACAAATAAAACCTTTGAAACCTTTGAAACTTTGAAATGAATCAGAATTGATGGACCTGTAGAATAAAGATGTTACCAGATTTGAGAATGTACAAACTCATCTTCACGGTGCCTGTAAACTGATGACATTTCTATCACATTGATATCGCTCGATGTCTTAAATGCAACAACTTCTGCACAGTAGCCTTGTTAACCAAATCGTGTGCATGGAAACCTTCTTTATGAACTGTGTCTCCTGTTAGTTTTTCTGTTTCCATTCAGACCATCCCTGCACACTAGAAACATTCCAATGATAAGTTTCACATCCAGGCGACACCTTCCCCATGTCGAGCATAGAACGTATATGATGTAGTCAATAGTATTTTTCAGTAGAGAGCTGTACTCCTTTGCACTTAATTATTATAGCAGTGTTCCAAAATCTATTTTAATTTGTGTCTAAGATGTAAAAAAATAAAATAAAAGCCTGTCTGGGTTTGTGTCAAATAAACAAAATTATAACTTAACTTAGTCTCGTGTGTTTTTATGACCCTCTGCCAAGGACGTCATTCCAGCTAAGAGAATGAAAATAAGGGTATTTTTACTGAAAGCATCAAATTTGACCCAAAAACTATGTATGGGTTAACTTTTAAATTGTGGAACTGAGGACTAATAAAGGATTATTTTACACACACACACAAAAACAACTCCACGTGTTTTAAAGAGTTTCAAACATATAATTGGATGGTATTAAATTACATTATTAGCAACATTCTTATCATTTCAAATGTAAATCAAATGTAGTCATCCAAATATCTTCATGAGTTAGAGTAAAAAAAGCATTTACTGAAAGAAAAGCCTCATCAATCACCATGGCAACCAGATGTTAAGATTTGAGTTTGAAGCTGATTTTGATGGGCAGTGACATCACAGCAATAACACCACTGCTGCCAGGACAACAGGACCAATTTGATTTGAAGCTTTGAGAGGAGAACTTTGATTGGTGCTATCTTTTCCTTAAATACTGAAGTTCAGGTTAGCTCCTCCTCTTTGACCCTGTCTGAGGTAAGTGATGCATCACTCTGTGGAGGTCTGTATGTAGCTATAATGCTAACCTATACATAATGAAGTTTTTCAATGAATCTCCTGTAAAATATGAAGTTGCTGCTGTTACCTGCTGCTGTTACATGTAGATAATGTGTTTCTGTGTTGGTTTGCGTTCATGACAAGTGTGGGAATATTGTTTCTGGCTTGTCTTGTGTTTTCTGCTGCTTATTTTTGACTCTGGTGATATTCCTGTCATTTTATGTTGCTATTTAAATGAATGAGTGAGAGCAGTGAGTTAATGTGACGCAAAGTCAAAAACGCCTTTAGCACCAGGATATTTTCACGTTACTCTGTAAATTAATGGTTTATTTTGACCAGACGTCAATGTGAGTGGTTAATAGTACCACTCACATTGACGTCTGGTCAAAATAACAGTAACAGTTGTGTTTATTCAAAAATTCAATTTCAAATTGAAATCTAAGCACCTGGTTGCTATGGTGATTGATGAGGGAAGTTTCCCCAGTCATTTATTTCAGAAAATTCTTTTTTTTAGTGGTGAGTTTTCTTTGGTTTATTTGGAGTTTAAATGTGTTTGAGGGCAAGTTCAGTGTCTCATGCAGAAATGTTCACAATGTTCAGAGTTACAATGTTGAAACTATTTATTATGTCCCCTGTAGACAAACATCAATTCTGCCAAGATCCCGAAGAGATCAACAACAACCACCAACCAGCAAGAAAGCTACAAACAACTGAGCAGACCAGAAAAACCTATTCATTAACTGTTCAATCTCGAGCACAAGTTTCTTCACTGCTTCATCACGAAATAGTAAAATCATGCAGCAGCTAGACACTGTGACGTCCCTCAGAGCCGAACTCCTCCAAGCTTTCAGTCAGATAAAAGCTCTGACAGATGGGAGCACATCTCTGAACAAAGAAGTAGAAGAGCTAAAGGACAAGCTGAAGGAGAAGGATGGTCTCTTAAAAAAAGAAACAAAGAAACGTCGAGCTCGCACCGAGGCCTACATACTCTGCCTGTCCGAGCTCACTGAGTGCCAGGCTAAATGCAAGAGTCTGGAGGCAGCTCTGCACCAAGAGCCGTCTCAGCCAGAGACAAGCTGGAGTCGAGAGGTGGATGAGGAAACCAAGGCCCTGAAAGAGGAGGTCCAACTGCTGAAGGTCGGACAGAGGAAGCTGGAGGATGACCTCACACACAAGAACGGGCTCATCATGAGTGAAAAAAAAAAAAGAATAGCTTATGCAAATGCTTATATTGATTGCCTGGCCGTGCTCACTACCACAGAAAAAGAGCTTAAGAAGAGTCAGGCAGAGACGCTGCAGGTGAAGCTGCAGCAGGAGAAGACATCAACTGTGGGACTAAAAGAGGTAGAGGACATCAAAAGACAGAACATGTCTCTGAAGGAGCAAGTCCTGAAACTCCAAAGTGAACGGACGAAGCTCGAGGAGGAGGGAAAGAAAAAGGACAAGTTGATGAGGGAAGAAGCAAATCTCGCTTCCACCAAATTACACTTGGCCTTCTTCAACAAGATGAGTGAGGCAGAGAATGAACTAGAGACTATTGAGAGGATGTGGAGGAGAGAGGAGCAGCAGCTGGAGACAAACTTCTTGTCCTGAACATCCGATTACATCAGCATCCGTCCTCAACCTCACCCACTCCTCCACTCCTTCCCTCTGCCTCCCACTCCCACCCCTCCCTCACCCACTCCTCCACTCCTTCCCTCTGCCTCCCACTCCCACCCCTCCCTCACCCACTCCTTCCCTCTGCCTCCCACTCCCAACCCTCCCTCACCCTTTCCCTCCACCTCAAAACAAACCCCTCACCCCTGTCCCCCTTTTGTAGACATGTGTGGACACAGCGCAGTGCTGGAGAGGCCAGTGGTGGGCGAGTCACCAATTAGTTTGAAAAGACATAGAGTTATGCCCCTGTCCCTATATTCTCAACCTGACCCATTCCCCGCCTCCTTCCCTCTGCCTCCCACTCCCAACCTTCCCTCACCCTTTTCCTTCACCTCAAACAAACCCCTCACCCCCATCCCCCTCAGCAGAGCTGCCTCAGAGGGACACAGAGACACAAGGACTGAGATGCATGGACAGAGACACACATGAGAAAAGCTCATAGAGACTTCATGAGAGATTGAGCTGCAGAGCACGTCACATGTCACAGCGAGGGTGCAGGTGCAATAAGGTGCAGCATAGATCAAGATCCTTCACTTGTTACTAAACAGTTCCACAACACTACATGCATGAAATGTTGTTCTGTCTTTGGTGTTAGATAGACTGCATATAACTGCAGGATATTCCGATCTGTAGTTACTTTGGTCACATTTCCTTTGAAAAGCTAATTTAAGACATAAAGTTTGTTTATGTACCAAACTAAATATTTACTGATTCTATTTTTATCTGATTTCTGAGTCTGATGTGTCACAGTGTTGCAGTCACAAATCACGATTATCAGTTGTGGCATCTTATTAAATTAACATCCTTATTTCAAACCCTTTTTTTCCCCACTCTCCAGGTGATTAAGAGGCGGAACATACGTCCGGAGGAGACAGACCACAAGCCTGAGCACCAGCGCCTGAAGTCCACACCAAAGCTGAGATTCCACGTCACAGCAAGAACAAGGTGCAACATAGACTCAAGATCCTTTCACTTGTTACTAAACAGTTCCACAACACTACCACTTTTCACTTTTGATAATATTTTTAGAAACGTTTCCTAAATCTGTGTTTTTAATGAGGTGTACTTTTTAGCTAATTAAAAACTTATTTGCAGCTATTAAATATAGCTTTGTTCCACAGAACCTTATTGGAAAGTCTGGAAGCATCAAGTTGTGCCTATATTGCATATATATATTTATTTATTTTGATAAAGATTTTAGCTCAACCCTGACCCATAGTCATCCATAGTTATGCTGCTATAGGCCTACACTGCCGGTCTGTCGCAGGGCTGACATGGAGGGTCACGCAACCACCAGCACTCTCACCTGAGGACCTCTCCCCTTTGGAGCCATGAGTCCTACTACTGCGCATGTTGGACCATGAGGGAGGCAGGGGTGCCGGGGGGGGCCAACGGGGAAGACCATGCCAACGTCCATGCGGAGATTCCCGGGCTGGATTCAAGCCCATGACCTGAGACTGTGACTTTTTGTGCACCGGGCCAGAACAGGGTTTCTCAACAACAAACTGACAAACCAGAAAGTGAACAAATATTAAATATTGAACTTTATTCATAAAATTATTTTAAAAACACCACATGTATCCTAAAACAGTGAACCAGTGTGACTTGTCTTTGGAAATATTTTTGAGTGTCACCGGTTATAGGACATACTTGAGCTAGGCGTTGCTCTTCAAGAAATATCATGTGGGACATGCCTCAATAGTTATTCAACAATTCAATGTCCTCGGCGTTAAGTGCTGATGAGGGTGAACGTTTTGTTGGCGGGCTCAGCTGTGAGCTGCCACACACCTCTGACTGACGCTGTCTTTTTTTGATACCGTGACAGGAACTTTTTGCAGGATGATTTGTCTTATGGGGAACCTGTTTCACAAGCATGTGTTTGTTAGCTGCAGGTCTGTAGAAATGCAGTCTCTCCCGCTTGTCCTCTTCTTCACTCTCACAAACGAGGGGGGCTGCGTTCAGGACGTCTCTCACAAACTTCTGCCTTCCGACTATACAACAAAAAGACTTTTATAAGTATTGGATAAGTCAATTTGATTTAACGTTAGTCAGTTAGAATGTAATGTTAAATAAAAGAAGACTTACAAAAGCGTAGCGCCGATGTTCTTGATGCTTCAATTTTCTTCTGTTTTGGCATTTGGGAGGTATTTGTTTCCCACTGGTTTACAACCTGGAAACAAGACAAGCATATGTTAAGATGATGTGCAACACTTCTTTCTAAAAGTTATTTTCTGGGCATTGAGCCTTTATTCAACAGAACCAAATTGTGAAATGTTGAAGTGAGCAGCAAAGGGCAGAGCTGGGACAAAATCTGCATCTGGTGCATGTAATACATTACGTCCTACCTCTGCCTGCTGTGCCACCCATCACCTCAACACTTCCTAAAATGTCTCTGTTGTTGCAACCGCTTCTAAGAAGAGAATCGGAGAATCTCCCCCTGCATTGTTCATGCGTGAAACCTCTGGAAAAAGCCCAGATTCAATTCTGCATACATCCGCTGGAGTATGTATGGAACTGTCTCCTATCAGCACCTGAGGATGTGTACCTGTTCGGCCCAGCCTTCTGTTTTACATCTTGAGTGATCAAAGAAGTCCAATGGCTTCTCAGAACGAACGAGTCCCAACAGGTTCCATATGGTCGTCTTCAAACCTGCATCAAGCTGGAGGAATAAATTAATTTTATACATCAGCATCACAATAAGCCGCAGCTAGGTGTTGCACACAACCATTATTGGCTTACCTTCAAACTGGTCCCAGATACGTCAAGTTTTTCAAGTTTAGGGAGGCATGTGAGGTATCTCAGTGCTCTCTCTGAGATAGGGTTATCTGTATGAGAAAAAGAATAACTGACCAACTGTTTAACAAAACATATCAACGTATTACTGGTTTGAATTTGAAGGTTGTGGTATTTGTGCTACCACTATATGGGAGCTGTTAATATTCTGGTAACAAACAGGAAACATCCAGGAGCTGAAGACGATCAAGTCCCCTCCTCATCATCCGGACAGGTGCAGTCAGTCTTTGTAAGCCAGCGTCTGACAGACTGTTACCACCGATAAAAAGATGAATCAAACTGCTGAAGAGGAAAGACACAAGTGTAAGTGGTTTGGTATTTCTTAGATTCCTCGCAATGCTTCTTTGGAACAGAGAAATCACTTGTTATTACTTTGCCAATGAGGTGGATGTTAGATGATGGAAAATCTCATGATCATCACCCAGTCTGCAGCCAAACAAATCCAATGACTTTAGACTGTGAAAGGTTTTAATTTCATCCATCCTCTCATGCAGGAGTGGAAACCTGTGGAATGAAAAATGAGGGACATGAAACGTTGTGGTTTGTGGCAAACCCACACAGCAAAACTATTTGGGCACAGACTTCTGGAATGATAGCACATTGGTGGTCTGATCCTGATTGCCAGATCTGGACCAAAAGTAAACCATATCAATATGGCATGAAAACTAAAGTTGGCCATTCACTTCAATGACCTTTACCGTAAGGCCTCGAATAGATAAGCACATGACCTCAGTGGATACATTTAGTAAAGATGCATTTGCACTGAAACTCACCGGTTTCGCAGACACAGGGATCCAAGCACCATCGGCCCGTACGCGTCACCGAACAACCGCAGCGCTTTGGAGGAAATGTCCGTGTTGGAGAACGCACGGTTCTCCTCCGCTGCTGCGAACAGTCTGTCCCCGATCTGCTCGGGGAAGCCCACCAGAGAGTCCACGTGGTGGATGTTGTGAGCCACGAACAGCAGCGTGATGTCGAACAGCGACTTGGTGGTGTACCTCAGACTCCCCTCGGAGTTGTAGGTGAACACAAAGTGCTCCTTCCTCAGCACCAGCGGGTTCGTCCTCCTGCAGGACGACGCTGGCTTCGGCTGAGACAGAACGATGTCACTGACGCGACGGAGGTGTCCCTTCTCTCGAACATAGACGGTGCCATCGTCCATCATTCGTCCAGAGTAGAGGACACAACCAACACACAGCTCATGCAGCTTTAGCTAGCTAGCCGCCGGCTAACACTTGAAGCAGGGCGAAAGACTGCAAATGCTCACTTGCTAGCAAACAAACAGGGCAGTCCACTGAAGCTAATGCTTTGTAGGAATCGACCCCCGCGTATTAAAACGGATTATTTCATTGTTTGTTAGGTGTTTACGTGTGTTAACGTGAATTCCAGGATCCTGTCACTGACCTGCACTGAGACTTCTGCCCGCCCGGCTGACTTCAAACTAAAGGTCCGGCTGCTCGTAATAAACATCACAAGCTGGAACTGTTTCTTTATTTTGTCACTCAATATGAGTTATTCCTTATAAATAAGCAAATGTGTATAAATTTGATTTGGGGTTTGTAGGAACAAGAGGATTTATTTTAAATTATATTTAATATAAGTTTAGATTTTGGGTAGGTAGGTGTATGAGTTTATAAATAGATGTGTAGCCTTATTTTATGTATTTATATCGTGTTTATTATTACATAAATGTTTTGTTACATTATATACAACATAGAGCACAGTTAATAATAAACATTTAATTTAAACGAGGGGTCGAACTCTTATTTTGAAAAGGTTCAGTAACAGGAAGAAGCCTTGTTTACATGACACGAATACGAATTTCCTGGAGCAGAGAGAAGTGCAATGATTTCACGAGTTTAGACGATCATCAGGTAAAACAGGCTTCGTTTAAAGGAACTAATCCAAACTAACATCTGGATTTATACATACAGCCGAGGCTCGTGTTGTTTTTTCTGCTCCTGGTGTTGCGATCAATGGCGAGTGGTTGTTTAGCTGTCAATTGAGGACTTGCTAGCTAACTAGCTAACTAGCTAACACATAACTTGTGTGTTTCCCTCTTTGATTTCAGCAGTTTCATCCATATGACGGTGAAGGGATGATTTAGCCTGGAAGCTAAAAAAAAAAACAACAACCTTAAAAGCTCCCTGTTTCTTTTCCTCCACAGTTTTTTCAGATCCAGTTGTTGCCAAACTTAACACCTTTCCTGAGAGACGACCCTCTGCAGTGTGAGGGGGAATCCGTGTAATGGCGAAAGCAAACGATCCATTTCTGTTCCAGGGTGAGTGTCCTCCACAGTCTTTGGTGTAAAGTAATAATAATAATGATTTTATTTATGTAGCACCTTTTAAAGACAAAACTACAGAGTGCCTCACAAAAACAAAAGATCCTAGATTCACAAATTATAACAATATTGAATAATATGAAATTGTTTAAAACACCTATATGAGACGATACTGAGTGTGCCCGCCTGAGATCTCCAGGCAAACAAATCACAGTAAATGTGTGTCTTCTGTGGTGTTTAGCTGAATTGAAATGCTTCCTATGTGCTTCTATAGCTTCTATAAACGCACTGATCTCCCTGTGTTGTACTGTGGTGCGACAGCAACAGTGAAACCATCAACATACACGATTAATAATTTCCATTTTTTTCCATGTCATGAATCTAGAATTTGAAGAAGCTGGTACTCTGTTAGAAGCCAACAGAGATGCGACCACCATTAGCATCGAAGAAGATGACGTCAAACCTAAGAAGCAGAGAAGAGCTGCTGGTTTCAATCCCAGTGGTGCTGATGATGAGGACACTCTTTCCTATGATGACCAGACAGAGGTCTGCATAAGACTTACAGAAGATTTGCGGAGCTTTAAATAATGAAGTCTTGTTGCATAAAATGCAAACTTTTTGTCTCATTTTTTCTGTTTTTCTGTGGAAGCTTCTCTCTGGGCAGCAGAAAAGTGCCCCTTTCTGGACGTTTGAGTACTACCAGAGATTCTTTGACATCGAGACCCATCATGTAATGAAATCACAACTTATTCTAAAGACTTTTAACCACTATGATAACATTACTGTGTGCATCAGAACAAATGCAGTTCATCAATCCACTTAGTTAATAACTTTTCTTTCAGGTGAAGGAAAGAATCATCGGGTCAGTGCTGCCATGGCCTGGAAAGAATTTTGTTGAGGTCCACCTTCAGAGAAATCCTGATCTTTATGGTCAGCACTCTTCATGCTGTGATTAGAGGTTGTCCAAATGATCGTGCAAACTGAAGATCTAATGATTTATATTTGTGCTTTCAGGACCGTTCTGGATTTGCACTACCCTTGTGTTTGCCATTGCCATCAGTGGAAATATATCCAACTTTCTGATGCACTTAGGCAAACCTAACTACAAATACACCCCGGAGTTTCGAAAAGGTATTCAAGGCTCACTTGCTGAGCTTGAAAGTAAGAGGTTCTATTCTAAATTCTTATACTTTTAAATATTGTGTGTTTTCCAGTGACCATTGCTGCAACAGCGATCTTCACCTATGCCTGGTTGGTGCCTCTTGCCCTCTGGGGTTTCCTGCTATGGAGAAACAACAAGGTCATGAACTTGGTGTCATACTCTTTCATGGAGATCATCTGTGTGTACGGATATTCACTTTCAATTTACATACCTGCAGTGGTAAGACATTTTTTCATCTCAAAGTAACAGGAGGAAACACTGATAACATTCAGAATCATTTCTCATATTCTCCATTTGTGTCAGGATGGGCTAAAATGATCTCATTGTGTTTTTGGAACCTTTAGCTTCATAAAAGTTGAATATTTGACATTTTGAAAGCTCGTCTGATCTGTGAGCAAACCTGAGCAACTTGGTGGACTCAATTGAAGAAGACCTGTTTCTTGTCTAGATTCCATTAAAATAACAATTGTTAGTTTCAGGTGATTTATACACTAATGAAAATATCATTCTGAATATTATATTCACTCTCTGCCATTAGATGTCCCTTGGCATTGGACAATATGGGAATGTATCAACTTACCATATGAACTTTTATTGAATAATAGAATACAAAATATTCTATATGTAAATGTTGCTGCTCCACATTAAATATCTTTACAGTTAAAGAAGACGAGCTTGAAGTATTTGTTTTTAAATGTGTCACGTACACGGTATATAATTCACTTTTGTTTCCTCAATCAGGTTTTATGGATTCTCCCGTTTGAATGGCTGAGGTGGTGCACCATTGTGGTGGCTCTCTGCCTCTCTGGCTCAGTGCTGGTGATGACGCTCTGGCCTGCCGTCAGGGAGGACCACCCCAAAGTTATCGTAGCCATCATGTCCACCGTTGTGTTGTTCAACGTCCTGCTTGCCGTTGGTTGTAAGGTGAATTTGCCACAGCTCATATTCTACAGAACTTTTCCATGTGGATTAATTACAAATTGGAGAGATATGGAACATGTATCTGTTGGGGGAAATAAGATACATTACCTTGGTTGAGCAAACCACATCTGCACTAATTCACTGAGTGCACATGGACTGCCTGTGTCTGCTCCTCCCGGTGTAGATAACAATGATTGACCGACTCCCTTTTGTCCTTAGTGATCTCAGTAGCGTGGCCAAGCTTTGATCCAGCTCGTCTATGTCACTCACAGACTAGCAATTTGGTGCGTCTCTCCCTGTGTGCTTCTGGGAAATGACCTGAGAGTGTCAAGTAAACTCACACGAGGCTGACTCTATTCATCGGAAACTGTGACTGCATTTGCTAACGGGCCTGACAGCGGGGTTTGAGTGCACTTCTTAAGGTCAGGGCTGCAGCGGTGTCATATGTCTGGTCACGTTCATGTAATTAGTCTCCAGAGTAAGCTGTGTCTTACCAGGATGAATGAAAAACAGAAATGCAGCGTTCTTCTGGTCAAACACTGAACATTTGCTGCACAGTTATTCTCAGACACTCCAGCTTGAGCTTTTGATTGATGAGATGTTTCTCTTAATTCTCCTTTATTTTTTTGTTTTTTTTCCAGGCTTATTTCTTCAGCCGACCAGAACCAGCGCTACTTGTTGACATTCCTGATGTAACAGAGGTTGTCAAGACATCGTCTTTGACATGAATGCCTTCGATCTTGTCAAGGTAAATAATACTGACATTGAATCTTTTAAAGCCATGAGTCTGTTGTACCAAACACAGAACACAATACATGTAGGTCAGAATTCAGTGCGTCAATGCTGAAAACTGTCTTTCTCTCCCTCTCTCCCTTCTATCTCTCTCCCTTCTCTCCCCTCTTTTTCACCCATCTGTCCTCTCCTCCCCATTTTTCTCCGCTCACCCCAACCGGTCGAGGCAGATGGCCGCTCACATTGAGTCTGGTTCTGAGGTTTCTTCCTTTTAATGAGGGAGTTTTTTGAGGGAACTGTTGGGTTTCCCTATAAATTTTAAGGTCTTGACCTTTTATGTAAAATGTTCATTATGATTTGGTGCTTTAATAAAATATAATAAAATTGAATTGAATAATAACTCTCAACCTTGTGCTCTCTCATGGCAACTTTAATGTGTCAGGAATATTTACCACCTACATCAGCAGCTCGTCGTTGTTGGCCTAATTTAGAAACGTTGGCTCGTGTTATTTTAAGCTGCTTGTTTTGAACATCTGACACCGGACTTCCTGTACATGATTTCTCCTTGCCATAGCATGTGTTATTCTTTTTTTTTTTTTTAAATTGTAGGTTCTCGTGTTGCCTTATTAGTGAGAATCGGGTTGCTGAGGTGATGAAGTCATGGGTCGTCTGGATTTCACCTGCACTGGAACGTTCTGGCTCAAGACCTTAAAACCCTGTGTGTATACTCGGTTGAACTGCGTGGCCTCTGAAAATGAACACTGCTACAAGTATGTTATTTCTCATGGGATGGGTTCTAATTGTCTTGAAAGATAAATGGGCTATAATGTTACACAACACGGGATCTCTTTTAGTATGTAGTTGAAATATTTAGGCATTTGCAGTAATGTTACTGCACTTTTCTACAATGAGATTAAGTTAGTGTGTATGTGTACTTTCTCTATGAACAACTATTATAGGTGTTGGTTATAACTTCCAAGGGTTGGACTTATTATGTACGAAGTTATTGTATTATTCTCTAACTGACATAAACATAAGTGCCCTAAACTAATGCCAAAGACCAATCCTAAATATCCAAGTAATTTACATGTGTAACTATTTTTGTAATTAACTTGTTTGTTTGTTTTAAGTGTGACAGACTGTTTGTGATGAAATGTATGTGATTGAATGTGTATTCCGATGGTAATCAAATAAAACATGATCTTTTTGGGACTCAGTTCTGGATGAATTTGTCAGTTTTTCAAGTTTCCATCATTAATTAATCTATATTAATCTATATTAACTGATTATTTACAGTTTAGGAAATATAATTATTACTTTCTTGTTATATGCTTTTTAGGAATATTGATGCCACTTTCATGTCATTGTAAATAAGAATTTTATTGTCTTCCTCACCAATAACTAGTTCAGCATAAGGACTGAAAACAGGGAATAAGATGTAGTGTATTAATCTGTACATTTTACAAATTATCCTTGTGCTTTCTGGCATTTGGAAGCTGTTTTACTGTTTTAGCTTGAAAGAACCCGGAAACGAACAGAATTTCAAAGAATTTCGCAAACAGTAAATGATGTTGACTATCACTTTAGTGTTTTGTCATTTAGTTCCCTAGTAATGAATTTACCTTCTGTAATACGATGAGTTTACATCCTTGTAAGAATGTGTAGGGACTGTGGATATTTGCATCATATTAATGCTTAAAATATCAGAGAAGACTTTATTTGCTATTTTTTTCCAGTGAACCTGAAGTCACGTTTTAAATCACCTCACCCTTCCCTCCCCGTGTCGGCAACATGACTCTTTTCTGCCCAGCTCCTGCAGCATTAAAGGCTGCCAGTACATTTCAACAGTTGGACATTTTAAATATTTAAGGGAGAGATTGTAACTAATAGCTTTAACTTTAAAATGTCAAAGAGAACGTCTCACTTAAAAAGTAGACATTTGGCTGCTGCTGCTGTTTTTTCCTTGCAACTCATCCATCTTAACTGTCGCGTGGTCGAGTGAATTGATTGAATCTAATGTGTCGCAGATCACCGGCAGTGGAAAATGTTACTTATGCATGCAAAGCCTGTTTCTACAGGTAAACTCTGTGTGGTCAGCTCCTTACAGGCAATAGAGCTATGTTTAAAACGGTTAATATTTCCATTGATTAACAAGGGCACGTTTTTTAGTTTAATTTAAAAAAACACAAAACGAAATTGTGTCACTTGAAACGGTGTCAAAGGATGGTGGCGCCCTAATTAATGGTCATTCTAGCCCCAGCTTTGAGTTACACTGGAGCGGACTGTCAAACAGATAACCCTCTAAGAGGAATGTCACCTGCGTCAGTCCCAGAGATGCAGGCAGCGGCTCGTGCTTGTGGATTTATTCGTCCAATTCTCCAGGACTATTTGAACTGCTTTTAAGAATAAAGATGCCATTTTAATTTTTTTTAAATTGTGATTTGGAAACTTTTCTGTAGGATGGCCTCCTCAAATGGGAAAGGTGAAAAAGTGTCCAAATTTGAGACTTTAAAGCTTTTGGAGAAATGCAGCAAGGAAAGAGATGACGCCATGCACAGGGAGAGCGTTCTCAGAGAGAAGCTGCGACAGTACGAGTCAAGGATGCGTTCTACTGAGGCTGTGAAACAGAAACTGAAAACCTTGACCATGGACAACAAGGAGCTGAGGAAACAAGTCAAGGCTCTTCGAACTGAAATTGGACTTGAGTGCAGCCCCAAGTTCAATGGCAAGACCACGAAGGACATAATCAATGACTTGCACGAGAAGGAGCACGAGTGCAGTTCCTTGGTGGAGAAGGCCGGGAAGCTGAGCCTGACCATCGACGATTTGACATCAGAGCTGGCAAATACGGTCACCTCCAAAACTCTGCTGGAAGACCAAGTCCAGTCACTGCAGCAGAACCTCAAGGACATGACGAACAATCAGCGGCGCCTGCTGAAGTTGTGGGAAGACAAGAAGGTGCAGAGGGAGCAGCTGGCCCTGCCTGCGATCACGCACAAGCCCGGGCAGAAACCATTGATCCACAAAGCAATGCAAACCGACATGTCCGTCAGCTCATCCCAGAAGCTCCCGGTCAACGCTTTCGAGACCAAGCCGTTCTCTCGGGACAACGACAAAATGACTCTTTTGGATAAGCACCCTTTTCCGACTTATGGGAACGGCTATCATCACGACAAGAAAGCTTTCGTGTACGATGAAAAGAAAGGGATTCAGAACTGATCCGCCTCACACAGAACACTAACACTCTGCTTTTTAGAGATTTAAGCAAATAGATTAATAAAGAATTATCGGACAGGACAACAAAGACAATGAAAACATGTTTGACGGCTCCTGGTTCATCATGTTAAAATCGATCTTGTGACATTGTTGTATGAGTTGTTTTTAAATTCACTTCAGCTATTGCTTGCATGGGCCAAACAGTTTGAATCTACTATATTATCATTGCTATTATTATTATTATTATCATCGTTGTTGTTGAGCAGATTTTCAGTAAATTCATGTATGTGTGTGAAGCTGGCAACAGGCGGTAAGAAGGGCAGCTATGAACGTGGGTCCTTCGCAGGTCTTTTGAGTGCATGTGGCGCGATATGAGAAACGGAGCGGAGCCGCAGTTTGACAGCAGGAGAACCGGACTCAGTCAAATCCGCCGCTCGGCTCATTTATCAGTCCCAGAGACATGTTTTCTACGGAGCAGAGCTGCTGGTTCATCCGGAAGGTGAGTGCCGTGTCTCCGGGAAACATTTCCTCTCTGAGAAGTGGGGGAGAAGAAAACGTCTCGCTTGTGCTAGCTAAAGTAGCCTGTGTGTTTATGCTAGCGTAGCTAACAGGCTAACAGGTTAGTTTGAACGGAAACAGCTCAGTAATGTGTGTTTTTTGTATTTTTTAATAAACCACTTTATGCATAAGTGAGGTTTTATTGTGTGAAAAGTTGTTTCCCAGCCTGTTAAAGCTGCACTGCTCAGTTTGTGTTGCTTCATCAAACAATCACAACTTGCACACGAACACTTAATCTTTGTTTCCCTGGTCATGTTGATGTCTGAGATCTTTTGTGACTGAATAATCACATCCGTAGCCAAAGAAAACAGTTGTATCTGATGAATTTACGTGTTTGTCTAATTGTCCTGGTTTGGATGTTAGACTCGGATGATTTGCAGGTTTATTATAGAATTGTTGTTTGTAATTTATGACTCTTGATGACTGCATTGTTCTACCTGTTTTACCTATCACCAGTTTAAATGTATTTAAAATGGCAACTTTCAATATTCACTTTCTGATGATCAGTTTTAACATGACACTTATGTAAAAAATCTATATTTTCACACATCGGAATAATAAATGAACTCAACCTAGTTGTGTCTGTTAGTTTACTTGGGTTTTAAGAATGTAGAATGAAAGACAGTAACACGTTAAAAATAATGAATTGTTGTGTGGTTTTACAAAATGCAGTTACACTGAGAAACAGCTCCAACGACTCACATACATGTCAAAATAATCTAAATATACATAGACCAGATAAAAGTACTTTTAACACGTGTATATGATACATACAACCTTACAATAGGGCAACATCATGTATTTGTTTTGCTTTAGGTTTGTGAAGAATAGTTGATTAATAAAGAAACGCTAAATATTTTATTTTATTTCAAAGTAGTAACAGGTTTTAAACTAAACACTTTTTAACTAACTTATTAGCTTAATTTTACCACAATCAGCAGTCAGCACAGGTTCTGTTAAGATGATTCTTATGCTTGTATGCTTTGTTATGCATGATATTAACCGTCTACTCTGTCAAGGTGATTTGCTGGAGAGCTGCGGCCAGTATTGCTTGGGCTGTCCTGCTGTTGCCACCCACCACAGCGGTTTTTGTAATCCTCAGCAGGTTCAGTCTCCTCCATCCCATCCAAACGATATCAGGTCTGTCGGCACGTTCATTTAACAAGATCTGACCAAGAGCTGGTGTGTGAAACTGTGTGTGAAGCTTCTCTCTTTACCTGCAGAATGCTTCTCCCTACTCATGAGTGCAAGTGCCATCTTCTCCTTCCTCCTGCTGTGTGGAGTGATCCTCATGGTGGGCTTCTTGAACCTGGAGTATTATACAGGTGAGTGGCGTGAAAACAGACATCAGATGTCGGAGTTTCCTTGAGGATATTATAAATGTTCTTTTACAATTTACTTTTTTTTTTTTTAAATAGTCATGTTATACACAACTACAGTTAGTTAAGGTATCCCCACGATCTTCTAGAAATACTGTATTTATTTAGATTTTCCAATAAAGACAAATCAATCAACTATATCTATAAATCTGAATTTCTTTGCTGAGAATTCCAACCAAGTTCGGTTCCTCGTCACAATAATGTGCATTACTC
Source organism: Paralichthys olivaceus (assembly GCF_024713975.1). Taxonomy (NCBI): domain Eukaryota; kingdom Metazoa; phylum Chordata; class Actinopteri; order Pleuronectiformes; family Paralichthyidae; genus Paralichthys; species Paralichthys olivaceus. Next base: position 5,346,494 of record NC_091108.1, on the reverse strand, counting down.
TGATACAGTTTCTTTACAAGAAGTTGAAGTTTGTTTACATATTTTTTTTCTATTGAACTTAATAGTCCTTTTTTTGTTTCTCTTCAGTCATCCCAACCATCGCATGCTCAAAAATGGCCCTGCTGGGACAACTGCTTCACCCTCGTCAGATTGTAAACTCCCTGGCCCACTGCATCATGGGAATAGTTGTGGGCTGGTCTTGTGCTGTCACCATCGGTGGCAGATATGAGATGCTTGGTTACCCATGCACGCAGAGTGAAGGGTAGGCGGCCACCATATAAAACGATAACGTTGAGTTTAACGTACCTGAGCTAAGTTCTAACTGCCTCATTTTGTGTTCAACACTGACAGTTCCCCTCAGATGTGTCTGAATGAGTATCACCTCATCCTTCTGCTGGCTGGAGCCTTTGCTGGACTCTCTCACAGTCTATTGGGTGTGATCCACAACATGAACTATGTCTCCTTCCACACTGTTCAGGTGAGGGATATCTTCCTTTATTGAAACGGTAAGATGCAAAGTGACAGTTTGAATGTAGTAACATTATATTATTATTTTATAATAATCAACCCAAACACAAATCAGTGTCTTAGAGTTCCACTGTTGTTGTTGTTGTTGTTGTTGTTCATGTTCACCTTTTGTTATTTCCTCAGCAATACAAATACCTTCACTTCAAGGGATCGCTGCCTCTGGTGGTGAAATGCAGCGCCACTCAAGCACTTTACTCTGTCAGGAACTTCATTGTTGTGTATTTCTTTTTGGGTGAGTGACGTCTGTTTTCAAAGCAGTAACACAAAGCTACTTCGTCCTGCATCAAACTGCTCAATGAGTTCAAGCTTTCATAAAGTTACAGATAAAGGGAATAAAATATTTTAATTGAATAATAACAGGATACATTCCAAGAGTATGGATCTGCAAAACACTGAATCTTCATTTGAACAGGTCAGTCATTTAAATTTGAAAAATAGATTTAGATATATATACATATATGATACCACAAAAACATTCTCCAGACTGATGTAAAGAATTACATGGGTGTGTTTGTGTGCAACCTCCTCCTCCAGCTCCACCCACCCTCTTGACAGCATAGCAGGCCTGTTGGACCTCTCCCTGCTCTACCAACTGTGGCTCAGTGCCACCTTCCTCCTCTTTACATGGTACATCACACTGCTGCTCTTTAGGATCTTTGTCACTGAGGTATGTTTCTTTTATACATCCACTAAACTGATAAACACAAGTGTTGTGTGCATGTTGTGTGTATGTTATTGGTAAATGTCTAATCAGTAAAAAAAAGAGTCTTGAGAAGCCAAAAGTTATTAGAAAGGTTTCTTATCTACAGGTGTACAGTTTTCCAGTGCAGTCTTCTTTTACGGAAGATGCCCACCAGTGTCTACCCAAAGTTGTGACAGACAATCAGCCAATAATATTGAAGGTGGGTAAAACACACACACAGATTCTCTCAGGTTTACTCTTTGTGCTGTATTTACTGATTACTTAATGTGTGTTTTATCGCTTGTCCATCCCCAACTTTAGTTCCTAGCTCTGCAGGATTTGGCTCTGCTGTCTCAACACTCCCCATCACGGCGCTGTGAGGTCTTCAGTCTGAGTCAGCCAGGTCTGTTATATCATCTACGAAGACGTCCTAGTCTATACTGCTTCTTTTTCCCTGTGAAAAATATTTTCTGACACACTTCAGAGATTCAGATTGTATTTAGAAGTAGCCTGCAACAGAAGCTAACTGTATCCACTATGTATTTTCAATCGTCTTTCTCAGGTGGCCATCCTCACAACTGGAACGCCATCAGTCGGGAGTGTCTGTCACTGCTGGCTGATCTGACACAGAGGCTTGTTGCCTATCACGACAATGTGGCAACCAATGGCAGGGCCAAGTCACTGTCGACTGGTAGTGAGAGGAAGACTTCATCTGAGACATCAGGTGAGTGCCGGTTGATTTTTAATGAGCCTGATATAGTATTTGTATTTTACGTTGTAGTACAGCACCAGTACATTTATTGTAATGGCGTTTGTCTTGAATGCAAATTAGGAAATAGTCATAGACCATGTATTATCTTAAGGATTTTTTAAACCTAAAATATGTTTGAAAATTTAATCTAAATGATCTTTGTCATTTATTTCTCATACCAGTAACCTCAGGTACAGAGGAATTCATGTCCCCAAGGCCCAATCTGCTGATGAAAACCCCAGCTTCAGTCTTTGCCCGCTCCATTGTTGGAGGCCAGCAGAGTCCTCTGACGGCACCTTTCACTCCTGACCTGGACAGCCCCTTCGCCTCTCCGGCCCTGCGCCGCCTCACGGCTCCAGTAGAACAATGCTCGCCGTGGCACGGAACGGTGCAAAGCCCACACATCATGAGGAGGGGGCCAAAACTCTGGTCCACCTCCACAGGTGAGAGAAGCCTCATGGTCAGACCGCACAGAACATCATTGCATCAGTTTAGTAGAGGATGGATGGTTGACGGCTGTCTGATTCAAGCTTTTCGTTCTCACGTGTGGCTTAATCCTCTTTGTCGGTTTAGATTCACAGGTCAATGGCAGCCCCCCACCACCATCCCCGGCCTCAGTCCCCAGTCTCCAGCAGGAAACCTCTAAACCAAGTCTACTGACTCAGTTCCTCCAGAACAGAAGAGAACAGGTACTTCAGTCGTGTTTCAGATCAGTTTTATGATGTAATTGTTTGTGTGTCCAGCATTTGCTTCTGACATACAGCTTTTCACACTTAACATTTATCAACCCTGAGAGAGTCAAAAGACAGACCTCCATTTGACCCATATATTCTTTTCCTTGTTCATATGTGAACCACACTAATCCCCTTTTGTCCCAGTGGTGGACAGGCAGTGTGATAGACTGTTAATAAAGACGGACGACGTGTCTCCTCTTGTGTAAAAAAAAAAAAAAAAAAAAAAGCTGAAATACTTTTATGTATTTGATGTGTACTTGGATTTTATTTTTAAATAAAAGTTTATGACCTATACTGCAGCCAGCCATCAGGAGGCGATCCATAGGATTTGGCTTTACTGTTGGGGAGCTGTCATGTCGTCCATCTTTATTTACAGTCTGCAGCTTCAGAGACGAGACAGGGCTGTGACTCAACGATCACTATTTCGTGTGAAAATCCATGATTTGTGCTCCTTGTGTCGGCTTCTTCTGATACCAAAACAACTCTTCGCTTAATTGTCCCATTCAGGTTAAAAATTTCTTGGCAAAGCGGGTGCTGATTATGTATTTGTTTAACAAGGTAAGGATGAGTTGCATGTGCATGCTTTCTCTTGTAGGAGGAGCTTCTTGCAGAGTAGTTCTTGTTTTGCTTTTTCGTTTATCTGATTTTAACTCTTCCACCCGGCAGATTTCACCCATTTAATTCCTGGTTAGGCCTAATTGTCTCAGGCACTACTAATGTAGCTCTCTTTCACACATCAAGCTGTAACAACAAGCCTTACTAATTACTTTGAACGTAATATAAAAGTGGTGTTATGTGTTTTTCCTTAAATGTTGAGAAATCTTATTTTTGTGATTGCATGTTTTCCTTTATGTAGAAACTAGTGGGTGTGTCTGTTTTCTTCATGAGGTTTCTGTATGTTCCTTTAATCATGCATGTGTGTTGTAGTGTAGTCTCACTAAATCTTGTACAACTAGCACAGCACTCAGTAGAGCAAATACCTCCGCCAAGGCCCAGCAGCCTCCCTGTGAAGCCACAGTTAAATCCACTTGATCTAGATTTTTATTTGGATCTGCATCAACATTTATACACTCATAAAAATGTTGGCCCAATGTAAAAGAGTGAGACAAATTCAGCGATCAGCCCTTTTATTTAAGGGGCTCCTCCCTGACCAATAACACATCCTTCCACTAAATTTCACGGACATTCGTGCAGTAGGTTTTGTGTAATCAAACTGACGGGGGGTGAAAACATAACCACCTTGGCTGAGGTAACCAGTAACTTCCAGAGTCTGAATCTACAATCAGCAGTAAAAAACCTCTTGCTCACTAACCCTGTGTCTTGCAGCTTCCAGAGGCCTCCAGCCAGGCTCTCTTTGCTGACAGCCAGGCTCACATCTGGGCTTTAGAAGGTAGGACGAGCTTCTTTACTGCTGTCACCTGATGTGGACGCAGCTTTCAGACACACTCATTGCGTCCTTATATCCTCCTCCAGGACTGTCTTACCTTGTTCAAGCCTCCTTCTCAGAAGACCAGTTTGGGGTTGTACAGACCACGTTACCCAGCATTCTCAGCTGTATGCTGGTCCTGCAAGAGGTGAATTGGTTTCCCATGCTCCCACATGTAATTTAAATAATGTGCCTATGTGACAAATAACGCAAAGCAAAATGGTGACCCCCCTACTGACCAATTCAGTGTACTGCATACAAGCAAGCAAGCAATAAAAATGGCTCCTGACGCTGAGGCAACATGTTCAGGATGCACAAACAACACAGCTGTGTTACTGCAGCGTAGATGTAGGGGAAACAAATGGGTTTTTACTTGCTGAATTGTTTCCACACTGACAACCGTCCTCCTCCCCTCCAGGCTGTAGATCGTCACTTCAAGCTTCCTCACGCCTCCAGTAAACCCCTCAGGTCGACCAGCAGCATGGGAGACTCCAATTACAAAACACTGCGCTTCGCTCTCAGGGCCACACTCAAGACGGCCATCTACAGGATAACAACCACGTTTGGAGATCACTTAAAGTAAGGCCCGTTTTGAAAATTAGACTTTCTCCAATGGAATAAATGACGTGTATTCATTTCTCATTTATGTGTTAAATCCTCAGAGCTGTTCAGATGTCGGCTGAGCACCGGAAAAGACTGCAGCAGTTTCTGGAGTACAAAGAATAACACACCTGACACTTGTGGCTTCTGTGCCTTTGGATTCTTATCAGTGTGATGTGAACACATTGGTTTACATGAGATAACAAGCGAAAGCCCATGATAGTGCCTCTTTTAATATTTATGCACTATGTCCAGGAGGATTGTATTCGATACGCTAGCTCACGTCTTCTTCATACACGAGGATTCCAGAGTGTGAAAGACTCACCTCTTGTGTTTGGGATTATTGAAACCAGCCGACAGCACGGATCCGCAGCTCATCACAAAAGATGTTTCATTTGTACCGCAAAATAATATCACTGTTATGTTTGGTTGATCGGGATGAGTTGTAAATGGCTGTTTATTCCGCTTTATGGTTTCATACTTTAATGACATCTGCTTAAATTATATCCTTGTGATTTCCTTTAACATTTTGTATGGAACGAGATGAATGAGATCTCTTCCGTTCACAGGTGTCACACTTGTGTTTTGTCTGATCTGGTTTTGTTCTAGACTTCATCCAGGTGAATTGTGTTCATCAGTCCAGGTTGTGAATCTAGGAAATGCACCACAATTCAATTTTCGTGTTTGTCGGTTTTGAGTCAGTTATTGTGTGTTTGGTTGTGACTGGTTACAGTTGTGGGTCACTACCAACACGAGTTTGAGTTTTCACTCAGAGACTTGTTGAATAAAAACTTCATAAGAAGATCATGTGTTGAAAATATTATTATTAACTATGTCTCCATGTTACTGACTGAAATCTATGAGTGTCCAATTGGGTGTGCGGCCTGATTGATTTAAAGGGGACTGTGCTCCAATGAGATTTTTTAACTTTTAATCAATCCTTAAAAAAACAGTTAATATCCATTAGTTTGACTTCAAACCCTGCAAACATTTGAAAATTGATAATAGAACAGGAACTCTCGTAAACAAGTGCAGTGAAATACAAAGAACGAGACCACGAGACGACTGGGACATCAAGAGCACTGTCTTTTTGTTTATTGCACGAATCGTACATATTTCCAACTGAACTGGTAGAATGCAACATTAGGCAGTGGTGGAAAAAAATGTCCATCAAAAGCCTCATTATGTATACAAGATGCCAAAAATCGAAAATAGCCTGTGGGAAAATTCTGGATGGAATTGTCTCAAATGATGGATCAAGATATAGAAAGGAAAATACTGTTTTTTTGGGGGGGGGGGGGGGAGAAAGAGAATCAAAACTTCAATACTAGAAATGACAATGACTGTTCATCAACAGACGAGGATTCGTTAAGGGAAAACACGGTGCCTCAAGTCTTTTTGTTTTCTCTGGAATTTAAAAGTACTTTGTCCTCATAAAGAATATAAACCTCTGCATCAATACCAATCAAATGTTTCAACTTTTGTTTTCTTCTTTGAAGTCAAACAGCATTTGCTAAAGTATTTTTTTTTTTTTTACAGTTTTAATATATATTTATATATGTACATATAAATTCAACTAACTAGAGTTCTCATAGAAAATGAGAAAAGCTGGACTTTATCGCTCTCACACAACAAATGACTGGCAAGCATATCGACCCTGCCGACCCCTGTCCCCCTCTCTGAGCCGACGGTAATAACGCCACAGATTGAAGTTTCCACTGAAAAAATATCACTCTGCAATTGATCGGAGACGTTTCCCACCGCAGCCGGATTTTAAAGAGTGAATTTTCACTCGTAAGCAGCTTTTCAATTGCGATTGATCCAGGTCGGCCCAAACCCAGTCCTTGATTTCCACATGCTGAACGCCGCTGTCACGCTCGGTGAGAGAGTTGAATTTCCTGTCAAACACGGGTGTCGGGATGGAGAGTGAGTGGGGGTGAAGAAGGAAGGATGAGGAGGCAAGGCTGGTGGAAGCAAAAAGGAAACCTCTTCCTCAATCAACAAATGCAGAAGTGCAAAATACCCCCTCGAAAATAAAATAAACTACACTGTGAATTTTCAAATGAGGTACAGACAACAGCCCTCGCACCTCTCCAAAGAAATTAAACCCTCAGTGCATGTTTTGTCAACGTCTCAAACTAAAGCATCCCTGATTCAAAGTGCAGTCAGTAGTGAGAGGAGGGGGGGGGGGGGGCAACAAGGGGCAATGGAGTGAGGAAGGGAAAGGGCAGCTGAGGGCGGTGTGTAGGGTGATGCAGCATGTAGGGTGATTAAGTCGTCCTCTGGGAGCAAACGTGGGACAAATGCAATTAATTGCTCAAGCTCCCGGCCAGAAATCAGTACGAGCCAAGGGTGCTGCAGTGAGGGCCACTGGGGGGGGGGGGGGTTCCCTCTCTCAAAGTTCAAACTTTAAAGGAAGTCACATTTCGGGGATGGTTGGAGGGTGCGAGTCTACACTCTTCCTCCATGCAGAATCCCTCTTCATCAACACTGAAAGCAAAGAAAAACACTAAGAGAGGAGGGATTGTGTGCTGGTGATGTGTGGCTTACTAGCAGGTGCGTGACGTTGGAGGTGCTCGCTGCCAAACACGCACGGTACAAAGTTCTGGGGCTGAGAGGAGCATATTGATGATGTATGGACGAGCCGGGGCTTCCGAGTGGTTTATAGGGACGTGAGCAATCACTAAAGCTCTTCGTTACAATTCTCAAAGACGAGGATTCAGGAAGTGTGTATGCAGACCGAGGTCGCCGTGTGCACACTCTGAACTGCTGGGAAACCAGGCGTCAACATCTGTCACTGCTTCGACAGCATATTTAGGTAAATGTATGTGTTTGTCTGTGTGAGAGTGTGTAAAACAAAAACACCCAAAGTCTGTGGCTCTGTGGCTCGTCAGTGTTTGAGTGTGCCAGTGTGTCAATAGTGCTTGCCTATGTGCATCAATTCAAGGGCAATAAAGTGTGTGTGTGTGTGTGTGTGTGTGTGTGTGTGTGTGTGTGTGTGTGTGTGTGTGTGTGTGTGTGTGTGTGTGTGTGTGTGTGTGTGTGTGTGTGTGTGTGTGTGTGTGTGTGTGTGTGTGTGTGTGTGTGTGTGTGTGTGTGTGGCTCAGGAGGACATGCACTGGACATGGTCTGGACCTCCCTCCTCTTCATCAGAGGAATCTGGAGAGCTCCAGGACTCGTCTGAGTCTGGGTCTGCCCCCTCACGACGAGCCTAGATCACGGCAAAGAGGAAGAGTGAATATCACAAATGTTAGAGCTCATTCATGGTCAACATTAGATGAGGAAACAGGCGAAGCCGTTTGTCCGTCCTCTGTGTTCCCTTTGTCTGTGCACACGTTCATTTTGTCTTCTCAAGCTTATGGACAAGGACAATGGTGGAACTTTTTGAGTGGAGATCTTACAAATTGGAAACAAACTACAGGAATCTATATGATGACTATTTATCTATATCTCCTTCATGTCTACATGCTTGTTGTTGTCATAGACTCTCCACTTGGTGCTGCCCTCTAGTGGATGTACTGCTTAACAACCATGATAATGTACAGGACACAGACGTAGGTGGACAGTTATGGTCATTTGAAACAGATGGATCTCATTTTGTACCTAAACAAAATTTGAGGAGACGAATCTGTTCTTGAATAATCCAGAATCAAATAAATCTGATGTCTGCAGGGTTTAACAACAACAAGGGGCTGCATGTTATATATTTTCATCATCTAAGTTCCACAAACAAAACGTAATCTGACTGTGTATCTGTGCAGCCACTCAGTTTCCAGTTTCAGAGATTTTGTCTTAAATTGGAGAGTGATTCAGTCAAGATCAATATTTTTGTTATTCAGTTATGGATTTATTTAAGTTAGGGGACAGGCAAAAAGAAAAACTAAATAAATCATGATGGCACAGGTCAGAAATAAAGCTGTAAAATCTTCGAAAGCTCAAAAACACTATATCTCCCATAATGCAACTAATGGGATCCCTTTGATAGACCCTGCCTTGGACATTTCATCTCCACAACCCAAGACATAATTCATGTTTCCAGATTTTGCTGCAGTATTTGAGAGCTCACCCTCGTGGGCCGTCTGTTCCTCATGTGTCTCATTAGGAACCACAGCAGCTGGGTGTCGTACTGGTCGCCGTGGCGCACGCTGTCTTCATCGCGCTCCCGCTTGTTTTTTTTCATCACCTAAAACACAACGAATCCTTGATTAGAGGTGTTTCAATGTCATAAACAAGACTCTGTATTAGATATTAACGATTATATGTAAACATGTTACAATTAAGTCACTCAAACTGGAATAAGTATCTGTCTGATATCAAAGACAACACTGAAGAGAAGAGAAGAAGATACCTCCTTTAGACCCTTGAGTCCGGTGGGACTTTCGGCAGTGGGGGCCCACAGTTTGATGTCGTGGTCCAACCCACTGGTAGCCATGCCAGGCAAATGGGGATGAGGCTCCAAACAGTTCACCTGTGTTTGTTGAGGGGAGAGAGAAGGACCGAGGGTTGTCTGTGAAGATGAAGCTTTTGCCAAAATTATATTTGACTCCAACAAATATGTATTCCAATATTATTTTTGACTGACCACTCCCCCTCGGTCTCCCTCCATGAACTGGACGATCCGTGCAGAGTTCTTGTCCCACAGGTAGATGTGTCCGCAGTCGCTGCCACTGACCACAAACTCGCTGCACGGCCCGTAGAAGTTTACCCCCTTCACTGTTGTGAACAAGTGATGATGAGAGAGGGTCATGCAAGAAGAATAACGTCCAACAGACAAATGTTTGTGAAATTCTACTACATCAGATAAATTTGATTTTTACTCGCGTGGCTGATAACTAATGTGTCAGATTTATCACTGTGAGGCTGAAACTAAATGTAATGAACACCTGTGGCGTTGTTGCGGTGTCCCTTGTATCTCCTGCGATAGTCGGCCCCGTCGCTGTGGTTGGAGTCAAACAGGTAGATGTCCTCATCGTTGTAACTGGCCAGGAGCTCTAGACACAGACAAGGATAAACAGTTGTTTCATTCATTTATTCTAATGTCATAAAAGCAGGTTGGATTCTGATTTAAAAAAAAACAACATTCAGACATATTTATGTAGCTGAGATCTTTGTTCCTTTTGTTTTTCCAAGAGCAGGTTGAACTGTTTTATCTTGATAGGTCGTTCTAGCAGGCATCGAGTACAGGCCTTGTTAATTTAAATAAACAAGATAAGATATGCTCATAACTGAATAATGTTTTCATTGTGCAGGTGATTTACCTGTGCCATCATGACTGTACACAAGGCAGGTTATGTTGGTTTTGGACTCACTGGAAACCAAATGTGAAGGGCAAAACTTTTTCAGTACGCCATTGTTATCGTTCTCATTAATCTTCCTCTGGTCATAGATCCTACAGAGAGCGAGAAGATGAGGAAGTGAAAAAAAGAGTCAAGTATTAAAGACAGTAAATAACAATATTAAAAAAGTTCTATTAATTGCAACCCATTTGTATAATAATTCAAATGAGTAGCATTAAAACGAGACGCTGGTTCCTACCTGACGTACTGATCTCTCCCGCCCACAGCAAACTGTTGTGTCTTTGCTGGGTTGACGTAGATGGTGTACAGCCCAACTTTTTTATCACCCTCCTTTACAACTGCCAGTTTACTGCCAAACAAAATGAAAGTAGGTATGAGCGATAGCGAAAGAACGAAATCTCAGAAATCAAGACGACATAGTTTAGAAAATAGAGGAAACCTGACAAAGAGGAAGATGTTCAGAGGGGCATGTTCACTGACTAAAAGACAGAATATTAACAACACCACAAAGTAAGTTTTATTAAAACTCAGAATTGTCAACATTAATAATTCAAAGCTAAACTAAATTGTTTTTTGCCTCAGAGTTGCTCAATTGTAACTTAATTATGCCATTTTGTCCACCTACTAAACACTATGTACATTTTCACTCTTTGGGGTCTACGAACTTTTAACTTGGTAAACTTTAATATTGGCATCACTCACTTGGCAGGTCGGTCTAGACGCAGGTCAATTCCAAACACCACAGCGTCCTCTCCAGCAGACAGAAACGAGCAGGGCGAATCGGGCTCGAGGGCCAGCTGAAATTAAAATACACATGAGTCTGAGAATGTACTTCATTAACAGGCCAACAGAGTATATGTATAAACAATTTAATTCACACATGCAGCACTAAGACTCACCTTGTGTGCTGCCCCTTTGTGCTGTGCCACTCGTTTGGTGTTCTTGCAGCGCTGCGTGGCAGAGAGCTCCGCCACTCTGATCTGACCGTCTCGAGCACACATGGCCAACGTGGAGTCTCCGCTGTGAGGCAGGAACTTCGCCTGTGTACATTAAGGCAGGGAGAAGACCACGATACACTTTGTTAAGTCACTCAGTCATCACAATCTGTGTCTCATCATGTAGTGCTGACAATATGAGATAATTAATAACCCTTGTTGTTTAATTCACATTTAACCCTCCTCTGTGGAAATAATCTACCCCTGCATTGTAGTCTTCATTTCTGCTCTCTAGAGCTTTTAGTTCATTAATTCATTACTTTATTACCAGAAAATTCAGCAAGTGTCCAGGTTTGATAATCCATAAATGATTTACACAATTTATCGAAGAAAATGCTGAACTGAAATGTTTGTCAAGCGAGATTTGACTGACTAATTGATTGCAAGATGAATTTGTTGATTTCCCTGACCTGAAAGACGTTGCTCTTGTGCCCACTGTCAAACTCCAGCTCAGCGTGGCGGATGGCCCAGTTCCAGATCACAACTCGCAGATCATCGCTGCCTGATGCCAGGCGAGTGCCTGAGGGGTTGAAGTGCAATGTGTTGACGCAGCCCGTGTGCTTCTCCAGGCGGCCCTGGAGCTCCAGCCTCTGCACGAGGCCTCGGGCTGCACACACACGCCTCACAAACTGGTGCGAGTCCCTGCCGATCTCCCTGGAGCGCAGTGAGGGCACAGAACGCCATATAGGCCCACGAAGTTCACAGAGCTCTGCTCCCAACCATGCTTCCATGGCCTCATCATCATCGTCGTCGTCATCATCTTTCTGTTCTTCTTCATCTTCATCCTCGTCGTCATCCTCGTCCGAGCTGGAGGAATGGTTGGTGCCACCGCCGGGTCTATTCCTCTTTCTTGCTGCCCTTTTACGGCCATCTTTGTCCTTTGCCCTCTCTTGTCTGCCTCCCTCACTCTCTCTTTCACCATCCTCAGTCAGGGAGTAGAGGCCACTGCCATCCATGCTGTCTGTGTCTTCCTCTTCCTCCTCGCCATTTGTGCCTGTCTCTCCTTCCACACCGGGCATCGGCTTGTCTCCAGACACCTCACCTGTTTCTTTGGGAGCTACCGAAATAGGGAAAACCAGAGCCAAAGAGAATGAGGTCAGGACAACACTGTCTCATTGGGAGATTCAACAAAATGTCCTGCAAAAATTCTACCTTTAAGTGCACCAATATTACTCCAACAATGTTAGGAATAGGATAAGACAAGCTAAGATAAGATAATCCATTACGAGTCCTACTATGAGGAAATGAGCCATGCTATGTCACAGCAGCAAAAAGGATAGTAGAGATAAAAACGAACAATAAAAAGGTAAAACAGGGACATATGCAATATAAAAACACAAATGATAAATTTACACAATGTAAACAGTATATTTCCAGGGTTAGAAGGATTGCACATGTAAGATATAAGTTACTGGAATTATACACATAGAAGATGAGTATTGCACAGTTAAATGTTTAGGACTAGATGGTGAATATCCCTTGAATAAACGAAGTTCACCTGAATGAGGATCCTAGATGTAAATAAATATGCCTTCTATGCACTTATAAACATAATCAATCAAATGATCTACTATAGGGCAGCAGGAGCCTTCAGGAGTGGACGTTACCATCTTGAGAAGAAGACTGTGCTTGTCCTTCATTGCTTCCAGAGGCATCTCCCTCCTTGTGTTGATCTTCTCCGGGCTCCTTTTCATCAGAGGAACCTGCTGCGAGCGAAACACAACGAGCTGAGTTCAACATTACGCGAGGAAAAGCAAACACACCAACACAAAGACACAGCGCAGTTTTCCTCCCGGGGGAGCAGCGCTGATCCTTTACCGTTCAACGCACTGGATTTGCCGTCAGCCTCGGCCATTCTGTCCCCTTGGTCCTGCGTCGACCCGAGGCAGCACCTTTGAGTGTCACACACAAACACAACACGCTCCTTAAGTTGCTCAGATAAAACACGTGAGTAATTTGAGATCACTGCTTTGCACCCGCTGTCAACAACAACAACAACAACAACAACAGTGTGCTGAGGTTAGCACACTAGCGTCCAGGCTAAAGTTCCTAGCTGCACTCAACGACGTTGACAAACTTGCTAGCTTGCTCACGGGCCCGTTTTAAAAATCCCCGATGTGCTTTGAGGTTTATCACCCAGGCGCCTCCACGATCAACGGGGGCTAATGCTAACTGGCATCGCCGAGGCTAACACATATCGCCCGCTGTCAGTTCCGCTTGACAACCGAACAGCTGCTCGCGGGGAAGCTAGCGCGGCTAACTAGCGCGGCTAACGTTACCTCCACTCGAAGGCCCGACGAGGCGCACTTGTGAGTTATTCGTCCTTAAGTCTCTCCTGCAGATGTTGCGTCTCCAGCTCACCGCCCGGCGGCTCGGCTAGGGCCCTCTGCTGGGGTTGGCGTCGCGGTGAACACACGACATGAGGCCCGAAGGTTTCGGCGTTGAGGCCGCACAAGCTCCACCGCTCTCTGTTTATGTTTTGACGCTTCACTTTCTTTATTCGCGCTTCCACTTCCGGTGTCGCGTCGCTTTTCTTTCCACCGGAAGTTGACAGAGGCTACATGCTAACGATGCTAACACCAACAAGTAGCCTCTTACTGCTGCTGCAGTGAAAGGTTCAGTGTGTCACATTTAGTGAGAGGGATTTATTTGCAGAAATTAAATATAGAATGATCCTAGTGACGTTTTCACTTATGTGTTTAATCTAAATTGTACAAATGGTTGTTTTCTTTACCCTAGAATGGGACCTTTGTATTTAAATACTTTATATTTACATCTTAAAGGTCCAGTGTGTAAGTTTTGGTGCAAAGGAACAGACATTTAATGTAGAATAACCCTCATGAAGTTTTCACAAGTTTGTTTCATCTAAACCGATGAATTGTAGTTTTCTTTACCCCAGAAAAGGCCTTTTATATTTAAATACTTTATATTTAAATCGAGGGGACCCTCTGTACGGAGGCCGCCATGTTTTGGCAAGCTCAGGGCCTGCTCCGAGAGAGATGCTTTTAAATATGAGAGGATTTGTACAGACACTTATAACTTTAAAATGCCAAACAATCAGCAGTAGCATACATGTGTGTTTACCTGCTAATTATTACAAAATATATGCAAAATCACCAGTTTCTCACTTTGTTCACTTCTGTGAAACTGACACATGTTCTATGTTTTCATTATTTGTAACTAACTCAGAAAGGTTTTGGTTTTTAGTGGTGTGATTGTGACAGCTTTGGCCACTCGGGGGCAGTGCAATGAACTGAAAACACTCTCATCACTTAGACTAAGTTGAGAAAGTGTTGAAGCTATGTTTTTGTCCACCTGGCAAAATAAAGTCCATTGGTCGTTGGTCCTTTTAGCTCTGTTGAGGTCTCCACCACAGTGAATCCTGAGGAGAGTGTAAAAAGCACAAACATTAGGGGAAATGCACGACATGTCCAGAGATGGAACAAAAAGAGAAACAAAACAAAAACTCAATAATGAGGAAAAACATGTAACAAGAACGGTTCCCAGAAATGCTCTGGGAAGCTTGGGGACAGGATGGAATTGATTTGAATAACCAGCAACATTATAGATACTTTTGCTAACCTAGCCTCACATAACCTTAATTGACTTAATATAACCTGACCTAACCTAACCAAACTTAACCTAACCTAAACTAAGATAATATCAACTAAGCTAAGCTAACCTAACCTAACCTACCCTAACCTAAACTAAGCTAAAATAAGACAGCATAACCTGACTTAACCTAACCTCACCTCACCTAAAATAGGCTAAGCTAAGGTAAAACCTCATCTAACCTAAGATTAGATAACCTAGCCTAACCCAACCTAAATCAGGCAGCCACTTCTCCTGACTCCAGCTATCAGACAATAGGCCTTGTTCATAAACTAAAGATTGACATGTCACAGCTGTCACATTGACATGTCACGTTAATGGTATAATAGTTAAATCCACCAGTGTAATGCTGAAATTATAGGGTTTCAGTTTTGTATAGTGTTTGTGTAAGAAACTGCTAAAAGACAGAACTAACAATGTGTTTGTTATGATATGATCTGATATAGTATAGACATTATTTTCATTGCATTATATGATTTATTCTGTATTCATAGTCAGAAAATCTTATCAGAGTGTCATATCAAGTCCATAAACTTGATCAATGTCTGAGGAAACATCTGGCTCTCCCACACAGGGTAAAATATGACGGGATCCCTCGGCTTCCTTCCTGTGTTTATGTCACGAGCTCACTGACAGTGATCTACAGCATTACATCGAAATCCTGTGGCAGGACGATGTGCTTCTCCTTGCCTCTGTTAGATCCCTTGATTCTTTTCTATCTGGTTATAGATAACATGCCTCAAAAAACTCAGATTATAGTAACCTGTCAAAATCGTTTATAATCCACATGGAATGTCAGCTGAGAGTGTGGGGGAGGGGGTTTACTTACAGACACAGTCACACACAGCTCCTTATAATAAGTGCTGGAGAACTTTAATTGAAAACCACCTTAATAGTCAATTAATCATTTTTTATCAGGTATTTGTATTTAACCTCAGCGTTGATTCAAAATCTACTGATGTGTCAACACAAAAAAAACACGCTAAACTTCACAATTAGATTCTGCAGCTTTCCCCATTCGTTTCTATAGGAATATGAACTCAACTCATTTTAAAAGTAAGGAATACACCTCCACCAGTACTACACTACCACTACTACTACCACTACAATTAATACTACTGCTACTACTACTACTACTACTACTACTACTACTACTACTACTAATAATAAAGTATAATTACATCTTAAATGATAAATTATTATAATAGTATTGTGTTTGCCAGAAATATTCTAATTACTCACTCTTACAGTGGAAAGCATGAGGGGGGTCCAGCAGCTCATTTCACAGCCTGGGGTTGAAATGAGGAAATACAGATAAATCAAACTAAACCTAAAGTGAGTAAAGCCCTCAGCCCCTATGCTCTTCTTTTCTATCACTTTCTGTTTGAATGCATTTTTAAAATGTAATGTAATGTCTTTAAAAAAATCATTTTAATGACATGTTCTTGTGTGACTTTTAAATCCATTCTCATCCTATTTCATTTTCGTTTTTAAATGTTTTTATTTGTATCTAAATTGTGAAGCACTTTGAGCTGCAGTTCTTGAATGAAAGGTGCGATACAGATAAAGTTTCTAATAATAATTATTGTTATTTTGAACAGAGGAAATGTGTGTTTAGTGTAAGTGGAGAAAACAGCTGATGGGAGTTGGATCCACCCCTGAGGAAGCTGACAGAAGGAGGAAGGGGAAGTTGACAGACAGACAGACAGGGGGGGTTTCTCCGCTGAGCAGATGTGCGTCCTCCGGAGAACAAGCTGGAGCTCAGAGGGAAGAACCAGCTGAGCTGAGCGCAGTTTTGTCTCAGTCCATCATGCCCACGTAAGAGACGGGGACAAAGTTTCCGGGACACACGCTGCACTGACCCGCTTGGTTTAACCACCGACAACATGGAGCACTGGAGGCAGTGCACGGTTTGGCTTATCGGCTGCAACGTGCTGCCCATGAACCACCGGGTGACCACGGACACGGCGCAGGTGTTCGACCTGGCGCAAACCCTGCGGGACGGGGTGCTGCTGTGCCAGCTGCTGAACAACCTGAGACCCCACACCATCAACCTGAAAGAGATCAACCTCAGGCCGCAGATGTCACAGGTGCAGTCCACCTGTCTGTATGTCCTCTATCTGGCTGTCCTCTATCCATTTCAGTCTGTCCCCTATCCCTTTCTGCCTGTCCTCTCTCCTCTATCATTTTCTGTCTCTCCTCTCTCCTTTTCTCTCTATCATTTTCCATCCGTCCTTTATCCTTTTCTGTCTGTCCTCTATCCTTTTCTTTCCTCTCTCCTTATCTATCTGTCCCTCTCCTTTTCTGTGCATCCTCTATCCTTTTCTGTCTGTCCCCTCTCCTTTTCTGTTGCAAAATATAGACTGTGCACAAAGATATATATGGAAACTAACTTGTGCAAGGGACTGGAGAAATGCTGTGACTCGGAGCCTATAAAATGTGCTTTGCATGAAGGTGAGGCAGTTTTATTTACAAAGCACATTTCACACAGATTCAATGTGCACGGGGACATAAACTACACAAAGACAAATTAAAAGAGATCCATTAAATTCAGAAAGCAGGGTTTAAAATGGTTTAAAGCTGAAATAAAATGAGATAAAAGAGGTAAATAGTGACTTGTGAATAAAAGAACTGCAATGAATGGAGCATTCCTACCACATGTCAACGTGTGTGATGAGGAAACGACAAGCACGTACTTATTGCACAGTTTCATGCAGAGGTGTGGGGGTAGTTTCATTTTCTGCACCTTTAGGTTATTCCATGATTCTCAAACAGACCAGTCAATTGTCAAGCTTTGCAGCCTAAGGCGAGTTTTTGATCAGGTTCCATCTGCCACACTCACCAAGTCCCATCAGCCTGGGAGCTGTCGTCTTTTCCTCTGGCTCCCTCTCAAACTGATAACTGTCACTGTAAACATTAAGGCCTCACAGTGACCTCTGTCAGACCCTGGCCACAAACAGACTTGCTGCGTACTGTTTCCCTGACTTTGTGAGGACGGCCCTGGAATAAGTGACAGAGCTCTATATTTCCTCCAGCCTGAGAAACCCACATGAGTGGAGTAAGGTTTGACTGAGCAACCTTTACTTATTGTTCCTCCCGCTGCCACTGGAGACGCCTGATAACATCCTGGCTTTGATCCGCCCATTAATTTGGGAACGCTGACTATTTGTGCAGCGGCTTGTGGTCGGCTCGCCACTGAGACTGAGGCCCAACAAGTGTAGTTATCCATAAGGAGACATTGTGAGTTCAACACACAGAGAAACTAGACACATTTTGATTGAAGATTTTGTATTTATCTTCTAACATAGATCACATCACGACAGGATACTTAATCTCAGTGTTTGAGTTAAAGTTAGGCTACATTATATAATATCTTAATGTGGTGAAAAGCATCTTCCCTGATACAAATGCAGCTGATGTTTGTTGCACTATATCTCATTATGGCAATAAACTCAACAAACGTGGTTACTCACTAATAGTTTTCATGCCTTTGTTAGTTTTCACTCCTCAACGTCTGTTTGTTGGTTGGTTTGAACAAGGTTACATAAAAAGTACTGGACAAATTATCACAAAACTCAGTGGAAGGATGCAGTTTGGGTCAGGGAAGAACACATTCAAATTTGGTGCAGATCTGGTTTAGGTTGTGGATTCAGGAATATTTGTATCACTTTCTTTAACGTTGCAAGAAAAAGGCGATTTTAAAACAGAATAATTCATGTATACTTAGAAAAAATTCTGGCATACTTAGGGGACTCATTTCTATTAGTGTGTGTAATTTGTTTCAGCTTAATTTAATATTTATTTTTTCAATTGAGTGCCATACTTGTAATATGTCATAGTGTAAGAACAAGACTTCCTGTGCAACATTGCAGTTGGTTATCTTTATTTTAAGAATGTTGCATTTGACCCTGTCTCAAAAAACATTGGATTCCAAGTAATCTGCAGCAGAGTTAAATCTAAATGTCAAAGAATGCATGACATGAGGCCACCACACAAAATAGCATTTACACAAGTAGAACTGATCATTTGCTGTTGGACTTCGTTGGGTTTGTTTTTGAAAGTTCAGGCACTTTCAAAAAGATAGAATCAGAGAAACTGTTTTTAGTTTTACACATCTATCCAAAAAGATATTTACTGTCGTGATAAATAAATGTCAGTTTCCGCTCCGCAGAGTTCTGTGCTCCGTCAGTGTGCGTCTACTTGTCTTTATCCTCTTGACAGAGAGTGAAAGCGAACACGGTGCATAAAATGCTGGACAATGGAAAGTCACAGCCTGCAGCTGTAGGCCATCTGACTATGGTTGAGAAAAGCATGTGTGCCAGATTTTAAATGGCCCTTTCATTGTGCCCTGCTGACCTACGATCCTAGAAGTACAATCAAGGGCATGAAGGTAATGGAGTGGAGGGTGAGGGTGCAGTGTACTGTGATGATGTGGTTAAAAGTACTATATTATCATAGTGTATGTTGGGCCTAAGAAAGGAAACACAGAGTCCACACAGTAAATGGCTTATGTATAAATCATGATTGAATGAGCACTTACATTCTTAGCTTTTCCTACATTATTAACTTTATGTTTTCAGAGAGAAATGAGTGAGATCCAAAGAGAAGTTTCCCCATCAGCAAATAAATGGTGCAGCAACAAATAATATAAAAACAAACAACATGCTCCATTTTACCCTCAAAGTAGACATGAAGACAAAAAGCTGCTCCAGAGCGTTGACTATATTCAGGGGTATGAGGCTGGTGGATTTGTGCCCTTCCTCCGCAGACAAACAGGGCCCCAGAGGGCGGTGGAGTAATTACAGGCGCCTCCACGATGGCCTGATAAAAAGTGGCCTATCTGTTCCTGAGAATCTATTTACATACTGTAAATTATCACATATTCAGCTTCTTGTTTAGTCATCACTTAATAATGTGCTCAAAAAGAGTTAATTATGCTGGTACTTGTTTTCTGCATGAATACTTTATAGCACTACATGTGTAAGTGATTTTTTTGTTTAATTAGCCAGAGCTTGACTCAAACATGAATTTATATATCAAATATATTTCAAATGTGTTCGTTTCAGCCCTTTATTACTCCCTGATGTATATCTATCAATTTATTTAATTAATGGATGAAGATATTTTAAAAATGTGCCCGTCCATCTTGAAGCGCACATTTAGAGTAATATGTTTTAACACAAACCTAACCCATAACCATAATGACATTGTCTGCACAACTTTTCCCACTCACCCTTTCAGTTTGCAGGATGTGTGTTCGCTTCGCTTCTTTCAAGACATCCTGACATTCTCAGAGGTTTATTTACATTAAAACAGAATCTAGTAGTTGTAGATTTTATTCCTGCAGGAGATATCTGAAATTTTAGTTGCAGCCCCAAAACAACAGATATGACTTGAGATGAATCTGTCGTCCTCAGGGTATTAATGAATTAGATTTAAAACAGAGCAATTTCTTACAGAAACAGTGTCACTGTACACTGGATTACTTTAAATTCTGCAAAGAAAAGTTGGTTGTAGATATCTAATTTGTAATATTTCAAAGATATGAGCATCTCATGCATACCTGGTTCAGGTGGATGTCAAACACATATACTTTTGGATAAATAATAATGCACATTATTGTCAGCAATATCCTTTACGTGATTCTAGAAAATGAAAAGTTACTGTAAGTGATAAGGGAAGCTAATAAAGTTTCTTTGGTTGCTCTGTGCAGTTCCTGTGCTTGAAGAACATCCGCACGTTCCTGATGTCGTGCTACGACGTGTTTGGGATGAAGAAATGCGACTTATTTGAACCCTTTGATCTCTTTGATGTTCGAGACTTCGGAAAGGTAACATTCACATCCATCGTTATGTTTTCCTGCCACCACACGAAGAATCAATCCTGCCTTTTCACATATGATGATATTCTCCAACAGTTCTCCTTTTAGCTGCCATCTTCTTTAGATGCAACAACTTGTGAAAGTCCATGAGCTTCTCAGAATCTATTCCATTTTAAGCTGTTTTCTAAGAAAATGTATTTGTTTTGAAGTAATCTACTGTTCATCTGTGGCATCAACTACAGTTGAGTGATAATAAGGCTTGTAGTGGCTGTGTTCCAAATTCAGATAACAGGTTTTTATCAGATGTATTGTTGAGAAAAACAGCTCACAATCTGAGAATGTTTCACACAAAAAACAAAATTGTTCCCCGGTTTACAAAGCAGCTTGTCATACATTGGAAGCTGCAACACTTCTCACAAGGCTAAAGAGAAAGCTTTATTTTTTCTACACAGTATTTCAAATTGTTGGTCCACAGCTGCATCAATCGAGAAGTGATGAATCAAAATTAAATTATGTAATGCTCTCTTGAGATTAATGTAAGCAGAAAACTCCCATGTGAAATCCAGACTAGGTAGAACATGTGTTTCTGTAAAAGTATCTTGCAAATCACACATTTAATGTCATAGTTGTGTAAAAAGTAAAAGTAAGTGCATGAAGCAAAGAAAAATTGTTGACAATAAGTAAGTTGTCGTCACTGCAGTCACTCAATTTGCTTATTTTAACTTCAACAGGGAATCGAAATGTTGCAATATAGAAAAACTGTGGTAGATCTGACATTCACACATTTATGTTCCTATATGATGAACTCTAAACCATGTGATATGGGGCGAGTCAGAGGTAAAGTGTGTTTGCCTCTTTTGGAAGCAAGGCGTGTGTGTGTGTGTGTGTGTACATTAGTTTAAAAGCATTCCATTTTCCTCCAAACATTGCCGAGCATCTTTCTCTCTGTGTGTGTGTGTGTGTGTGTGTGTGTGTGTGTGTGTGTGTCTGTCTGTCTGTCTGTCTGAAGGGGTCGGTCGACTCTGTTTTTTATTGCTGTGTTATTGTGAGTCCACAGTGTTATCAGGTCAGTGGTTTTGTAGTGCACTTCTCCTCGCTCCTCAGTGGACTCTCACTCGCAGCACAGCAGCCTGAATTAACCCAATGGACACTCACTCACATTTCCTTACTTCAGAGCATTTGGTGCTTACCTTTGCCTCGAAGCGTTCAGAGTCGTCAGATAATTTATAGGCGATCCATAGAGAAAGTATTACTAACCACTTCTAACCATAGATTGTTTATAAAGATGGTTCATAGCCAAAACTACTAGAGCAGATTTAATTTGTACTAAGATAATGAATATATTAATTCAGTAGATTTAAAATAACAAAGATAATAAAAGCCTTTCAAAAGGGTTTAATGTGAGTTATTTACCTCATGCAATATTTTACTTGATAAAGATTTGTTTCTATCCTTTTATGTCATCTCATGTAGTTTTTTCACATATGCCTGATTCTCAGGTGTTTTGAATAAAATCTCTTGGCAGTGCACAGAGATAAGAATATCAATCGTCTTTATTTAGGCATATTACACATTTGAACAATGGTTAAATCATTTCCTTGCAGGCAACGGAGAATGGAAAAAAGAGAGAACTATAAGGGGGTTGCATTCTGAGCTTTACGTGCAGTTCCCCACACAGACTATTTCCTTTCCATTCAGTGTGTTATGTTCTAAAGAAGCTTCCAGTTAATCTGCCCACTGATAATCCTGCAGAGGAGGTGGTGCCTGCAAATATGTACAGCACATCCAAGCAGGGCTCCATAATCTCAGTCGTGTTAAAGAGTTGTCCATCAAACAAACAAGCTTACGGTGGGGCAAGATTGCACTGCCATCATTTCTATTCCCACCCCCCACATCGTTAGTTAAAAATACGGCTGTTTGCAGGTTTAGTGATTGGACTGGATTGACTCCAGGAAGTGTTGTACGGCTGAACGAGAAATGCTCAATCTCTTCCTTATTTTCCAGAAAAACATCCAAAAGAGAACATCTCAAATCTCAGCCACGGTCTAATCCACTCGCACTGGGTTGTGCCAACTCGAGCCGTAGACTGAGCATTAGTCCGCTGAATATCTAATGAGAGCTCTCTAACCTACTTTCCTGCCGTGACTTACTACAGGCTTCACCTCGAGCAGCCACACTGACTCTATGCAGCTGCCTGGAGGTCTGAGAGATGAAATGTGTTTCTTCTCTTGACTTTCAATGATACTAAACAGTTTTAATTTTAACTTGTTCCAAATTCATTCGAACAGAAAAGTGCAGTTAACCCCCCCCCACCCTGCTAGATATACGATATTTAATAATGTGCAAACCATTTCTTGTCTCACATTCACATAAATCATCATGAAAAACAATATCATCAGAAAAACATATATTTTATATATTCTTCACACATTTAGTTTGAGACATTTCATTGTTGTGTCATTATTTTTTTGTATTGCTTTTTTTGGATTCTGCTTTGGTACTTTGGTAAAGTTCTTGTCTTATCTTTATCGTTATATTTTATCTTTCCAGTCTCTTTCTACTTATTTAGTTCAATGATATGCATCAAAACACCAAAGTGAAAACCTACTTGACGTTAAACTTGCTTCCCACTTTTTCGGGAAGACAGAGACAGAATGGTCGTCAGGAAAAGGTCACGCTATGGAAACCCTCAAACCTCTGCACGACTGGTGTGTCAGCATCTGTGGAGGTGTGTGTGTGTGTGTGTGTGTGTGTGTGTCTGTGTGTGTGTGTGTGAATAAGAGGACTTTATTTGTGCACGTCTTTTAGTACAAATGAGTCTGGAGACTGTTCCTTTATCAGATCTCGCAAAAGGACAGATTCCACAAACACTGAGGGTAATGCTGGAGCAAATACTGTTGCAGAAATAGTTAAATAATGGACATAAAGGGGGGTCCTTAGAAATCCTTCAAAAATAATTAGTTAATCAGTTAATTTGCTTATTTTATAATTTCTGGTATGAAGAAGTAAGTAACAGCACTGCAAGTAAGATTTGCATTCACCAGCAGTGTTGGGAAATACTGTTTTGACCGGGTGAGATAAAGCAGCCTGTTTGTTTGCACCTTTTCTCCTCTTCCTGTGTGAATGAGTTGCACTTGTTTGTGGCTGAACCCAGGTGTCTGGTGATGTGGTATGAAATATTTTTTGCCACATGATAGACCAGCTTCAAAACTACAAACGGCATCTGAATTATTGACTACTTACAGTACTCAAACTTCTGTCTTAAATGAAACAAAAAGAAAAAATCACACACGGCTGATTACTTACAACTTACTTACATTACAATGTGAGATGATCTAAGTAGTCAGCCGTGTGTGATTATTCCACAATGATACACCTGAAGGTCACAAGAGAATCAGTTGGTTTAGAAAAAAACTTTGATTTGCTGTAATTAAAAATAGATAACATACATTTGAATTATAAATAGAAAATGACAAATCTATAATTACCATTATCTATTAATTAATCTAGATTGAATTACTTTTCATTAGTTTAAAATTAAATTCTGCTACACATCACACCTGTCACATATTAATCGCAGATAGTTAAATCATGCAGCATATCATGAAGCATAGGATCTTCAAAAGAGCCTGAAGAACTCACAAATGCGCTGGAAACATTTCTTCAATTTACTAATAAAGTGTAAATCCTTGGAAGACGTGTTCAAAACGACTTCTCTCGCTTGACTTGTTTGATGATCTGACACAGCTGCAGCCACATGTGAAAAGCAAACTCGCCGTGGACCACAGTGAGTTTGCTAGCCCGTGGTTAGTGTGGCCTACTTACAAAATGCATTTTAAATCCCCTGAGCAACGTGAGCAAAAAAAGCAACAAATAAAAGCCAAGTTTTAACAAAAAGTTATAAATCAAATGTTCAAGTCTGTGACTCTGCAGAGACCAAACTGTCATTTTGTTGTGTGAAAAGTTAAATCTTATATAATCTCATTTTAACTCTGAACACACAGTAAGTTATCCTTCTGAAATACTATATCAAATAATAAAGATTTCTCCAAAACATCTTTTGGGTCCCCTCTCTGTGGATTATTCTTGGCTGCCACTAGTGACAGTGTTTCGATCCATAATCTATCAACTAAATTAGAAATTTTCAAAGATATAGAATAAGCTCTTTTTCAAGCTGTAGCATTGACTGGAGTCGACCAGTGACTGGAACCATATCAAACGTTTGCTTTAAGGAATTAAAATGAATAATAAAACAATATATTTTAGAAAAGAATAAAAAATGATTGACTCATCAATTGAAGTTGTTGATTTCATTTTCAGTATTGTCGGTGACACCACAATGCAACAGTTCAGTGTTTTCATGCTTGTAGTTGAGGTGTTACTAACTATTTGGACAGTGCTAACTGTAAGCTAAAGCACATGCTAAATATTCCCCAAGGTGTTACATGTGTTTTCTATGTGTTAGCTGGTTGCTAACTAATTGTTAATGTGTTGCTCCTATTGTTTTATTGGGGATTTCTTTAGTCTTTGGTTGCTGAATGGCTGCTAACGTCTCGGCACTTGCCTGCGCCGTTACCTCTTTAAAAAACAGTTTGTCACTGATGGGCAATGAATCCTGGGATATGTTGGGCCTGGAAGGATCCACCTGGTGAACCCTCTGTTTCTCAGGGATGAAAGGACAAGTTCTTGACGTGTGAAGGATCCTTTGAAATGGGACAGACTAGTCGAACTGAGACGCAGCTTCTGTCACTGACACAAACACGTGGTCAACATCTGTAGTCACACTAGCTAAAAACTGCAGTATTTGGTTTTTACCAACAGAAACAATATGTGTATTTATGTATAGAGCGATGAAGTGAGATCTGATCATTTAATTCCAGGTGTGAACTAATGTTTAGAGCTGAACATTTGTGTTTGGACCACTGACGATGGACGCTCTCTTTCTTTCTTTCACCAGGTAATGGACACGCTGTCTCAGCTCTCGTACACAACAGTTGCACAGCAAGCAGGATTCAAGTAAGTCGAAGTTTATTTGAGATCAGTGAATCTTAGTAAAGCTTCTATTTCTTGTTTTTATTTAAAGCTGCATTGGTGAATCTGTAAAATATTCCAAACTTTCTGACCGCTGCAGATATTTTAATATCTCCTACCCTTAGTCGCCCCGGTAGTTTCTCTGTAGAGTTTATTCAGTTTAACACTGAACCTGCTGTGCTGTCGTTTCCAGGCCCTTCCCGATGGAGGAGACCCTGAAAGACGAGGACATCTACAGTAATCTGGAAGACTTGATTGAGTACGTATGACGCTGCTCTCTGTGGGGCCATTACTGCTGCTGATAGTACATGATTATTTTGCTCAGAAGCAGAACGTCTCATCATCCATGCTCTCCTGGGGTCTGGACACCCACATGTGTTGGTTGAAGGCTCGGCTCCGTTTCTCTGGTACTGTCAGAGGAAATGAATGAGTAATTCTGCATGTTTTTACTGAATGCTTGCATCCCGCCCACATCAAGGTTCTGGATGGGCTGTTTGACAGCTCGCTCGAGAGTTAAGACGAATAATCATCAAATATGTACAGAACGGAAACACTGTTTGTTTTTCACGTCACATCAGATTTCCAAATCATGATTTATCTGAACTCTTCATTTTTGTAGTGTTTAATCTAATAAATGCACTGATTAGTAATTAATGAGGGGTAAATGAGTGTGAAGCAAACAGCTGTTGAGTCTTATTGTTTAATTTATTATCATATGACTCTATTATTTTAATGGGAGGAAAAATTATTTGTCGTCACACAGAGGATGTACGGAAAGTTTTTCGCTTATAGTTTTACACCTGTACATGTTTTACTGTTAATGCTGAACCTGACACACACTACGCATCCATTCATGGTACCTGTCTGAACCCAACTGCTATAATTGTCTCATCAAACACAATTATCCCATGTCTGAAACAATCAATACATTTTAGAGATGCTAATGTGTGTGTGCATGTTTGTGTGTTATAGTGAGAATGTCCTTGAGGACGAGGACGACTTGTACGCGGTGGTCTACGGGCTGGAGGAGGACTGCACAGGTGGAGAGATCTACGAAGATCTCATGAGGACTGAGCAGCCTCCCCCACTGGTACCACACACACACACACACACACACACACACACACACACACACACACACACACACACACACACACACACACACACACACACACACACACACACACACACACACACAGTATGCTGTTGGATTTAAATGTTGCAAAACCTTTACATGGAAATTTCTCACCTAAACATATAGTCATAACAGTATAGTAGTCACAAGGTAAAAGAGTACATATGTTATCTTATTTTTACTATATCTTTAAATAAACAATTACATATAAGTACTCATAATGCAAACAGACCCCTCCCCCAGGGAAATTTCATTCAAATTCATTCTTTATATCATATTAGTGGATAATTGTTAAAGATGGGTGAAGATGAAAGCAGCCTTTTAATATTGTAACTAATACAAGTGTAGAGAACCATTATAATCATAGTATTTGATATCCTAATCTATAACAATGACATGTTGTATATAATATCGGTACATAAAATGACTTACTATACATTTCACATAAACGTGGTAGATGATCTTTAATGAAATGCGATACAGTACAAATATCAGATGGGATAAAATGGATTCAAATAAAAAAGAATCTGCACGTACTGAATATTTCACTTTCTTCACGACGGAAGTAAACGAGCAAAAAAAACATGAAGAAGCAAAACCACACGTTTCTCCATCAGACAGTTATAAATGTGAAAAATGTTCTGAGATGTGCGTCTCTTCAGAAGCAGGCGGGGGTCGATGTGCGGATCTGCTGCCTGACAGAGATCAAACAGACGGAGGAGAAATACACGGAGACGTTGGAGTCCATCGAGAAGGTTCTGAACCTCGTCTGCATCTACATCACATACTGTTAGATGTCCTGTTAAATTCTTTCTACTCTGGTCGGAATTGAGCAAGTCATTAGTATTATTTCAACAGCACATCATCCAGCAAACTTAGCGCAACATTTCTCTGTGTGAGGGAGATTCACATTTCTCAATTTCCTATTAGCGTGGTATCTACCATCTGATATGAAGCTGGTTTCAGTTTGAGTTTAACCACAGCTGTTTAGTTTGTAGTCTCAGTCAGTTAGAGATTGTATTTATTGTATTGTTTTCCCCCCCCAGTATTTCCTGAATCCTCTCACCAAGTTCTTCTCTGCGGCTGAAATCGACAGGATTTTTCTCAACATTCCTGTAAGTCCCACAACTTTCCCTTGTTGTCACAAAACATTAAAAACTAAGATGACGCGCATAACCTCCGCCAAGGCCCTGCAGTCCCCCCACATTTCACCCACTCATAGATGACAGTCCCCTAAATGTGCCTGATTATTTTTCCATCTTGATCCATGAATTATTCCCTGGGACACTGATGGGTTCTTCTTTGACATATACTGCATCCCACCTGTAGGTTTCATGGTAATTTATCCAGTGTTTGTGTAATCCTGCTTACAGACAAACCAACAAAGACTTAACAGTTGTGAAAACATAACCTCCTTGGCGGACGTAACAAAATGTTTCTGACCACTGACAGCTTCTCTGTCTTTTGCAGGACCTGGTTAAAGTTCACAAGAGCCTGATGGTTGATGTGCAGGATTCCATCTTGAACAAAAACGCCTTAAATCTCTACCAGATTTTCCTCAGCTACAAAGAGAGGTATTCATGAACACCAGTCATTCATATTTATCGTGAGGTTGCAGGCGAAAGCATGAAAGAGCATCGTTAATGCAGCTTCTCTCCAAGTCAACATGTTGTGTAAGGCCTGTGAGGTGTGTTCACGTGGAAGTCAAAGAGGCCACCGATGGAAACATTTTATTGGCTGGCAGTAACATCTCGTTAGGGACCAGAAAAATGAGTGCAGGGAGATTTCTTTTCTTTTTGGATCTTGAGAATGTTGAGACAACCCAGCGGCTGTCTCTGTTAAAAAGACTCTGACTCTGGACAGTTTATGATACAAAGTTCTGTCTGAGTTGTTTATAACATTCTTGATGAAGGTACAACATAATTCACACATTGCGTTTGATTGTTTCCTGCTCATGTTCGATAAAGGATGTTGTTGTCAGTACTATAAATAATTCTTATATGTTGTATAAACCTTGTTTGAGCTCTCACTTCACGGCCTTTCCTCTGAATTGTAGACTGCTCATTTATGGCATCTACTGCAGTCGGGTGGAGATCGCCATCGCTGTTTTAGACCTCATCAGCAAAGAGAAAGAGGACGTTCGACTGAAGCTGGAGGTTTGACACCTGAAGAAGCTGCCTCACTTACACACACATATCTCGTTTTACAGTGACCCCCAGTGTTTATTTTGTGCACTACACATACAGTGTGGCATTTTTTTTATTGCATGGTTTGTGGGTAAGAATTGCTAAACAATTGCTGCTAAAAGAAAATGTAAGGAAAAAAGAAACCAAGCTATACATCACAACTGCTCTTAGAATACAGTTGAATATACAAAATAATACAAACTAGGCCTCACTCATCCTCACAACCTCACAATTTTCTCAAACTCTGGGTTTTAATCATTTCGTTGCCCTAAAATAACACAAGAGCAGAACAAAGCTGTGGCAAATACATAGTTTTGTGCCCTGGTAGACCCATGCTTGTGAAAAATGTCAGTATCGTAAAATAAAATGACACAAACGTGTTGTATTTATTCCAGGAGTGCTCCAAAAGGGCCAACAATGGGAAGTTTACACTGAGGGACCTGCTGGTGGTTCCGATGCAGAGAGTCTTGAAGTACCATCTGCTTCTTCAGGTAAAGAGATTCTGTTGCTGTGTCTGTCTGAGATGATGGTGATTGATTTGTTGTGGAAGATATTTTTTTATGCATCACACTTTAGATATATCTCGGCAGTGCTGCATGTATCCACATTGCACAGATATTACCTTCTGTTGGAGGGACTCAAACTTTCATGTTTGTTGCATACATTCATATTTTATTTCTTTTATCAATGATTAGTGCAAATTTTCTTCATCGAGAGGTTTTGTCATCTTTAAATCAGCCGATTAAACTTGCAGGATGTTTTAAATGTGTCCACTCGATGGCGCCATTGTCCACACATTCCCCCCCCTTCACAGTGTCCAAACAGATCCGCACTGTAAAAAACACCATTGACAATTTCATTTAATCAATTAATCTCAAGACTTCAGTTTACAGAAACAATATAAAAGGATTTTTAGGTAAAGATGTTTCATTTCCAGTGTGTCTCTCATCTAAATACCTGCAATTAGTAATTATATAATAAGACCATATATATATATCTGATAGTTAGTTATAATTTCTATAGTGTCTTGAAGTTCTGTACAGTGTGAGATGATCGCGTATATTTTTTGCTTCCTGTGACAAACAGCTTTTTAAAAAATCCCTGCATTGCCCCCCCCCCCCCCGGTCACTGTGACGTCTCCCCTGGTTAGTATGAACCAGAGGCCAGTGTATGGCTGGCAGTGCAGATCAGGACAATGACTGAAGAGCAGTTTTAAATGGTTGTAGAGAGTAATGGTCTAAATGGTGAGTGTTCTCAGTCACGCCCTACCCTGGGGAGGCACTTTGGGAAGGGGCAAAAAGAAGGGAATAAAGGGAAGAGGAGGAGGTGAAGCGGAAATTAAGTGAGAGTGGATGCGACAGCGCTTTAGCTTCTAAAACACAGAGGAATAGTTAATCTCTTGTTTTTGTTTCATTTGTAATAAAGGGCAAACACGCCTATCTTTTGATATTAAACATATAATGTACAAATTACCATTTATAATGAAGTGTTGTTTTTCTGCTGCTTGGCTGCATGTGTTTAGAAGTAATGAAGAAGAAGAATGATGCGGTTATTTTCTTTCTTACTGACATGGTGAGAGTGGTGTCACACGTGGAACATAATCATGTTATCACACTGACATGGACCAGTGTGAGTGTCTCGTTTTCTGTCTGACTTGTGTTAATGAAACCGGTCTTCCACACGAGACTCTGGACAGATTTCATCAACAGATCGGTTCCTCTGTGCAGGCCACTGTCTCCAAATACACTCCCATGTGTTGATTAATCAAAAGAACACGTGTGCGGCGGGGTGATACCATCAGAACGTCCATGTTTTTATACTTCTTATAATAATAATAAAAGAAACCTTTTCTTTTTCAGTAACAATTTGGGAAGTGACAACAAGAGCAGATCATGACGAGTGTGTTCAAATATACTTTGTATGGTATTACCTGAAGAATATGAAATATTTATATGTCTAATGTAAACTAAAAAATGTGCTGTCTTCTGAGTACAAAATGAGAACAACATGACACAACAAGTCTTCTTCTCATCGAATCAAAATGCAGAGTCACGTGTTCGTCTGAATGTGGTCCATCATGTCCTCTCTGTTCTCCTCCGTCAGGAGTTAGTCAAACACACCCACGATGCTGCTGACAAGAGTAACCTGAAGATCGCTCTCGACGCCATGAAAGTAAGTGCAGGGCTTTATCGTGTAATCACAGTGATTTCAACTTGTTACCAGCAGCAGGCTGATTTAGCAGATAATTCCAAAATCTCTGCCACCGTCAACTGTTATCAGACGGAGAAAAGAAAAAACTCATGCATCATTCATGTTTCACTGCTTCAGACCGGTGTGAATTGATGAAAACTTTACATTTCCATCACATAAGAGCGTGTGAGTGAATGCCCCGAGGAGTCCGCGACAGAAATGCAGCAAATACATAACTTTTGACAATTTGAACACTTGATTCATAATATTTAGATTGAATACATTCTGCGCTCCCAGAGGCTCACAAAACACTCACACAACGTATTTTTGCTTATTTGCTTTCTTGCCAAGTGAAAACTTATCCCCCTCTCATATCTGTGTGTTAAATCTGACTCTGCGGCCGGCAACTGATTCGGTGAGTTTAGCATAGAAAGATGGTTTGTGACACAAAACTATCTGATAAAGACTTTGACTCACAAATCCATCCCCTGAATAAACTGCACTTTTAAACATTATACTGCCTGCAACCTCATTAGGGGGTTTTGGACCATGGTGTTGTTGCGGTCTTCTGTACGCAGCTGAATTTCAAGGGGTTCTTAAATAAATGTAGTTGCTGTGAACTGCAGTCATTTTTTGGGGTCCCTTTTCACCTTAGGGCCCCAGGAAATCGCCTGCTTTGCCTAGCCTGTCGCAACGCCCCTGCACTTATACATTTCTCCCTTATATACAAAGGCTAGAATATCCATGATGTAATTTGGAGCCATGTGTGTGATCTGAGTAACCTACAATGACAAAATCTTCTTTGAGGAAAAATTATTTAGCCTGTATCTTCGACTTTTTAGTTTTCGTCCACGTCCCATTCACTAACATGGAGGAGGCATGTTGGATTTATGCCATCTACGGCAGCCAGTCACCAGGGGGCAATATAAATAACAGGGTTTCACTTTATACAAGCCGTCACGTCATCAATCTTTATATATGTTCTATGTTTCGCACCAAGAAGTATCCAAGTACATGAGGTTTGAATAATCGTGTCTCCCGATATGTTCAAACGATCCCTTTAAATGTAATGTCAATATTTTTACTAATAAATATGTCCAGTGTTTTCTGACGTACATGTATTTCACGACCTCCATACTGAACAGACCTAAACTTACATAGACTACGTGTGTATGATGTGTGTGTGTGTCTGCCCAGGACCTGGCTCAGTATGTCAACGAGGTGAAGAGAGATAATGAGACGCTCAGGGAGATCGACCAGTACCAGAGGTCCATCGAAAACATGGTAAACCAAAAATCTTTTTCCTAAAACTATTAGAAGCTGAGACATTTTACACCTTTATTGTATATTTATAACTTACATTTTCCAAAATGTTTCCATCTAATGACATGAAGCCAGTAATTGATCAGTAAGTCAGTAAGTCCACAGAAAATTACCAAGTTACTATTTTAATGATGAATTGATTATTGTAGTTTAAAAAAAAAGGAAAAAAAGATTATTTTCTTTAAGTTAAATCTCTTAATGTTCCGCCCTTAAATTATTATTTTATTATGCTCTGGGATATTATCAATGGCACATTCACATTATATTATGTTACTGAAATATCTTTACTTGAGAAAACAATCAGTGTGTTAATCAACAGTTAGAATACATCTGCATGTTAATAAATTAATCATTGATGTAATAAAAATCTCAAATTAACTTTTTTATTTCACGTCAGGCAGATGATGTAGCTTTTAGTGTTGATATGAACGTTCCCTCTGGGCCATGTCTGATGTGAGCTGAACTACCACAAAGTTTGGTAACGCAAAAGTAGAACAGGATGTGGGATGTGATAAGAAAGAACCAGCAGCAGAAAAGGAAAACCAGCAGCAGAGGTATCATGGGTAAGAGCATGAGAGCTTGTCAGGCTGTAAAGATCTTCTCCTCGTGTTGATTCAACCAGATTGGTGAATTAAGTGAATGTCATCGGTGATCACAAGATACAACCAGAGGTGATGTCAACACGTTTTACTGAGGAGCTGCAGCAGAGGAGCGATATGAACCAGGAATCTGGTTAGATCTGGTGTTTGGGTTAAATCTCGATGTAGCTGAGACAAATCCGATGTCTGTGTCTAACAGGAAGAAAACAAAATGCACTGGAGACCTTGTGGTTAAAAAACCCACAGCTCAACGATTTTCATGCAAACAAAAACAATACACAGATAATCATTTTTAACAATATGATTCTAGGAGAAGGTCTGATCAAATCAAAAAAAGCTGACAGGACCGAACATGTTGCACATCAGACTTGAGACTAAAGGAGACTGACACTGCAACAGATGCTGTGAAAATGTGTCCTGGTATTCACTTTTATTTTGCTTTCAGAGTCAGTCTCTCATCACCTTTGGACGGCCCAAAGGAGACGGAGAGGTGCGCATGATCTCCAGTGTTGACAAGAGGAAACAAGACAGGTTGTTCTACTTCATTGTCCTTAAAAAGACATTAGAGTATGAGTGAAAGACACAAAAGAATATTACCACTGTCAAAGGAGTTGATAAATACAACTTTAAAAAATCCCTGATGATGTCTGCTATCATAATATACAACAAGCCCCACGATCCATCATTGACTTTGTAATCTATGCAGCTTCATCTAAATGAATATGACTTGTATTATTTACTTGTAATTCGTCACAATAATAATAATACAACGATTTGAATACACAACTTTTTTTTGGACAGACACATCTTTTTATTTGACGTGGCTGTCATTGTTTGCAAGAGACGAGGAGACAACTACGAGATGAAGGACGTGCTCGACCTCAACTACTTCAAGATCACCAACAACCCTATGTCTGACAAAGAGGGGAAAAAGGTCAGTACTCCTCAAATCCATTGACGACTCGCTGGAGTATCCTGGATTCAAATACTTTTATCTTGCACAACGTCATCTGGCGTTTTTATAGCATCAAACCCAAATTACTTGAAAAGTGATCACTTGGACATTCATAAGTGTGGTAATAACTATCTAGAATGTCCTTGTTCGGTCTTCTGGCGCATCCACTATGACCTATACTGCAGCCAGCCACCAGGAGGCAATCAAGATGATTATACTCTTCTTTTGAGGAGCTGTCGTATCATCCATCTTAATGTACTCACTATCTCTCATACCAAGAAAGAACACTAGGAAATGTTTGGCAGCAGCTTTTATTGCTAAAATAATGTTGAATAACTTAGCAGTATCCTCTTATCTGCTGGTGGAGGGTCAGTGGGGTTTTTTCTCCTCACTGGAAACCTGCAAACCTCTGTTTTGACGCCTCATATAGTTTATTCTGCATATGTTTTTTTTTTTTTCTTTTTTGAAAGTCTGCAGGCCGTGTGTAGTGGAGGGGACTTGTTGATGTCTTGTTGATGAATGCTCACAGATGGTTTCCTCTCACTCTGGTGCTGGTTGCTAATGTGAAAGTGACAGCTTGCCAGCATAGGATGGTTCTGTGGTTTTTATCAGAGGGACTCTATTATCATCCTCATTCACCTCATTGTTCAGCCATGATGTATGTGTGCTTGGTGTTTCAGTGTTTGTGTCGGGTATTCACATTGCAAGGATTGGTTTCGTACGTGCATGTTTATGGGCTTGATGCATCTTTTCTGGAAGCGTTAGTCATTATTCATGGTCGTGTCAAACATGATTTCCCAAATTAACCGCATTGTACTTAACATATATGACACGAGCAGTGCAATTTAGCTGCGTATGTTTAGATATGTCAGTACGCTTCATTTTTATCTCATCAACCTTCTAACGAAAAAGCTCCATTAATCACATGCTGCACAAGAAGACACAGACACGTGCAGAAGAAATTATTTGCAGCGAGACAAGAAAAGAAAAGAACAGGAAGAGATGACAGATATTCACCGAGGTACAGATACTGTGGGTACCTTCATCCACCTCACCACACACACACACACACACACACACACACACACACACACACACACACACACACACACCGCAGGACAGAGATGCTAATATCAGGTGATGAATGTGTGCAGTCCTCCAAGGCTGCTTATAGCTATATATCATTTTCTGCTAAATGAAACTTCAGTGTGTGTGTGAATGTGGTGCCACTGAACACCCACACAGTCATCAATGATTTAACACTTCAGAGGGGCTCGAAAAACACTCAGGACTGTGCAGGGCTGGCCAATCGTGCCCATGGGCCAGGCATTTAACCTGTAAGTGGTGCTACTTCCAGGGGTTGAAAACTCTGGCTTTTCTGGATGGTTGCCTCCCTGAATGTATCAGTGAAGAGAAAACAAGCACATATCTGAACACCCTGGCTTTTATTTAATTGATGTTAATGCCTCTATGAAATCTGACAGCAGTAGTTGAGGTCTATGGCAGGTCTTTTTTTGCCTTAAAGCTTATTGGTAATGTTCTAAATGTCGAACTTCTGAGCTCTCTTTTGAACTTCGGTTCCTCTGAGACAGATTAGCAGACTCTGCCTCACTGTCATCACAGCTTAAGTCCTCTTTGGGCTGAATTCTGGTTAAACTACAGCAGCTCTCCTGACGTCGACAAAATCCAACAGCCAACACAGTCTGGCTGCTCTGTGAGCCCGGTGGCACCACAGCACAACAACTAAAGCCAGTGAGGACCGGTGACGCCTTTAATAGCTGCACATCATTGTCTATCATTGATGGCCTGAACAAAATGCCAGTTTGACAGTATGGTGGACAAGGTTCAGAGAGGGGACACATGGGTCTAATTTAGATGACATAACAGGGTTAAGGGAATTTTAAACAAGTTAAAAAACACAACCATGTTTTTAAAGGGGTCAGTTAGGGGGTCTGTATGTTTTTTTTAAAAATAAATCCGCCTTACCAACAAATAGAAAGAAATGTACACAGGAATCTCTTTAAATATTGCTCATGTTAAATTAATACAATTTTGGGCCTCTATCTAATCCTGCTTTCAGACATGCACTGAACTCTGGACATTCTCCTGAGATTATAAATTGCTTTGCACATTTTCCTGAGTTTTTCCTGCCGACCCCCCTTATATGACATTTCTAGCCTTAAAAAGAATAAACGTACAAAAGAATACATATCTCAGGATGAGAAGACGCCGAAGAAGGACAAGGAGATTCAAGAGCTTTTGGCGATGAGGGCCATCGCCGATGTGCTGTAAACAAAAAACATGTTTTACGCAAATTATACTTCATGTCCAGCTCGATCTACCCAGGCAAGATTTAAATTTTGTTATCGATGTTTGAATAACCGTGTGTGGCATTAGCTGTGTCGTGGGGAGTATGGATGGAGTATTTTGGGAGTCCATGACTTCTTTTGCCATATTATCTTGCCACACTGTTCACTTTTGAGGGCTTATCAGGTATATTTGATTTTCTTTCCCATCTTTACAGCCTCACCGCAAATAGCATTTATCCCAGCAGCACCTATTTACATGCCGCTAGTTAAAGAGGATCATGCGCTGTTTACAGCTAAGCCCACAAATACACCAACACAACCCCCCATGGGTTTCGCAGATTTCTGACATGAAAATAAAAAAATAAATTCAGAAAAAGACAGTTCACTTTTAAGTCAGATTGCACTTGCTGGGTAACGTTGCTCACGACTGACCTGCTGTGCAGCCGTCATTGACAGTGTACATACCATGAGATGATCATTACAGTATAAATTTAGACATGGTATTTATAAATATGCAAATGATGCAGCACTTGCATGAAGAAAATACATTTGGTTTGATCGCTGTCCTCTTCTTGACCTCCACAGTGGTGCTACGGGTTCTACGTGACTCACCAGCAGGGGTACAACGGCTTTGAACTCTTTTTCAAGACCAGAGAGCTGAAGAAGAAGTGGCTGGATCAGTTTGAAATGGCCATGTAAGCACACAGAGACACGAACACCACCGTCCAGGCAGATTGTGATCAACACAAAAGACCAGTGTGTGCATCACAGGGAGAAAACACACACTGTGTACTTGTGTGTGTGTGTGTTGTGTTTGTTTGCCTTTGTTTGCGTCCGTGTTATTCCAAGGCCGAGAGAGGTGTTGACTCTTTCATGTGCGCTGTTTGATCAGGTCTTAGCTGTAATCAAGCACACACTGCTGACAACAGTACGATAACACACACACACACACACACACACACACACACACACACACGCACATTAAACACAAACTGTTCCAAAGAGCTATAAACTACAAAGAAGAGGTTCCTCAAATCGGGGCTTTATGGAGGTAAGTTGTTTGTGTTATTTTGCAACAGTAGGACATTTGCGACGGCAGATATCCTCATATTCTCTGGAATGTTGATCAGGGAGAATACGGTGTTGGTTTGAAGTTACACTCTGATTGAATGAGAAATGCTTTTGTGTTTGGAGTGGATATGAATGAAAACAATATCCCTGCTCTGCACGCTGACTCTCTCCTGTGGCCTTCCTGAATTCATTTTCACCTCTAACAGTGTTCGAGGTTGTAACTCATATACATGTATCACAGCAAAACAGTGTGTGGATCATATATATAAAAATTCAGATGCCACGTGTCCCACTACCCAGAAATGAAGTTTATATATGAACAAATGAATAAAAGATACAAACACCACCATCTTGTGCATTTGTTGGGTAGCGAGGTCAATACAGACCAATCATGAGTCAGTCTCAGCTGTCAATCATGACATTTCACCCCGTTTTGATATCATCAAAATCGAATTCACTCCAAACTTACTGGAAAAATTAACACTTTATATACACCAATGTCATAAGAACCACCTTAAATGACAGAAACTGCTTTTAAGAAACAAATATTTGACATGCACTTTGACTTTTGTATATGTTCCATCCACTAACATCGAGGGGGCAGGTTTTATGTCTGAGGAGCTAGCATGTCATCCATCTTCATATACAGTCTATGGTGGGAATGTGCATTAATCAATGCCGAGTTTCAGTCTTTACTCTTTTAGCTTGTGTAGCCATGTACTGAGTGAGGAAACACACGAGCACTTCCCCACTGAGTCCTCGACACTTTCTCAAAACCTCGTCTGTAATTTGAAGAGGGAAATAATCATTTTCACAGCAGTCTTGATTCAGTGTTTTCCTCAGATACAGGGTCTGAGTCAGAAAACAGCTGTGTGCCACAGTGCGCTGGGTAATGACACCAGAACCATTCAGAATGTGAAAATTGTTCCAATGAAGACGATATGGGTAACTGATGAAGGACTCACTTATGGGAGCACTCGGTTTAAGTGGCCTCTAGATGGTGTGTTCAATACAAAAACACATGTTTTCTTTGTTGTGTCAGTCGTGTTTGCTCATGTTCCAGACGGGCTGCGGATTTCTACCTTGCATGTTTCCCTCCTCTCGTGTTTGAACACACACAAATCAAAATTGGATGTGGGCTGATTCAAGTCCTCTTCACGTTGCTCGTACGCATGTGCTGGGGAGGAAAATTCTGTCAGGTGGAGAAAATAAACTGAATAAACTGCCACAAGAAAGTTATCTGATGATTAATTAAGTGGTTTTAATGTTTTACAGATTGAGATCATGTTAGAGGGATTTGTTCCCACGACTGAGACACACAAATTAAATCAGCGAACGGTTTTAGTAATGCGAGCTGCATGGTTGTATAAGGATGGCAATTACGGACTGATGATCAATTGGTTAAATTTTGTACATGCACCCATGGTCTAGATGTCGTTAAATTTTACACACTGAATTTTTAACCATGTTTTTTTCTTATTGTATGTCTCAGATCAAATATCCGACCAGAGAAAGCCAACCACAACTCCCACCAGTTCAAGATGCACACGTTTGAAAGGATCACATCCTGTTGCTTCTGTCACCTCCTGCTCAGGTATGATTCAGGCATCATGCAGCGAGCTCCTTCCACTCGGGATAATTATGTAGCGCTGATGAAGTCCCAGTAGAGTATAAATGTTGTGAAGTGAGTCTGAGACACTGTGCAAATAGAAACTGTCACTATGCATATTGTTCTAAGATGGCAAATCATCATGTTGTCATGTTGTCACTTTTCCTCAGGGTCTTTGCAGGATGTGAAAAATGAAAGCAGCTTATTAGCACTGGGTTTTAATTGAAATGAAATGTTAGTGTACTCTAGTGTTAATGGTATCAGTTCTGTGGTTCAGGGAAGCTGAAGGACATTTCCTGCGTCATTATTCTTCTCTTGAGTGTTCGACAGAAGACGGAAAATCCAAAATGTCAAGGTGTTTCTCTTTAGGTGGCTGATGTCCATGAACTATACCTGTGATTTATTGTTTCCAGGGGCATCTTTAACCAGGGCTATCTCTGCCTTAAATGTGGTCTGGGGGCTCATAAGGAATGTTTGGGTCGACTGGGAGTGTGCGGAAGAACAGGTGAGATGATGGAGACGACCCCAAACTGATTCCTTTTTCACATGTTATCCTGAAAACTCCTTGTCCCTTAAGAGTTATAAATCTGCATATTTTTGTGTGACCTTTACTCTGGCGCCACCATCAGGACAATACATCCACACAAAATATGAAAATCTAAAGGGCAGATCACAATGATATTTACTGAGCACATTCATGCTCGCGAGGGCATCTGCTATTTTTAACTGTATGAGCTTTTCTCTTGCACCACTCACATGTCTGAATGTCAACCATGTACATAACATATCTAACAGCTTGTATTGTTACAAACTGACCTCTCCTTATTTCTCCACTCTCACACTCAAATTTCCCCATCGTAAGAAAATCTCAATTGCACAAACCGTTTTAGCCGAAGTGCCGTGGTCTTTATAAACTCTGAGGCATCACGAGGCTGAGGTTGACAGTTGATGTTGTTTGTCTCTCTCCTCTCTGCAGATTTGGCCAAGCCGAAACCCAAGGTAAGACCTGCACTGATACACTAAAGCTAACTCTTTTGCTTTATAACATAGCAGAAAATGATATAATACACACCCACGCATGCACCGGAGTGTGCCACCACAATATAATAGACTGTATGCAAGTATAATCATATAATAATGTTTTAAAAGCCATTCTAGAGAATATACATTTATTACATTCATTTAATTTAACTGATGCACCAAAATATTCAAATTAAATACATGGTCATAAAATGATGTTGAAATGCTTGTTGAATATTTTCACAGCCCTCTCTCTTACATTTACAGTTTATAGTTTTGTGCTTGTGTTCATTTGAAGACTCTATTTAATTTTAAGATTTGGGAGCCCAGAATTTAATGAAGTCTTTTCCACAAACATTTTCTCCGCCGAGTGTATATTAACACCATGATCAAAAAACACAGTATATACGATTATTAAACATACGCTGTATAATATATTCCTATTTCTAAGTATTCCACACTTTGAGTGACTTGTCAAGTGTTTTTTATATCCTGGATGTTTAAAATAAATGTTAACATTTATGCATAATAAGTGCTCACTCCCAGAGAACTCGATATCTGTATAAGACACACAGATGGTAACTTTAAGAGTATTACTCACTCCTCGGGTCAGGCTGATCCTGCACAGGGCCTCTCTCATAATCCTGCTCCATATTTCTTTCTGGATTTATTGTCTTTCGTGCTTTTTCCTGTGTCATGATTTGTGCTTTCTCTCTCTCGCTCTCTCTCTGTCTCTCTCTTGCCAACAGGAAAACTCAGCAGCAGCAGACCCAGGTCAGTGAGCCTTGACCACTTGACTACATTTGTGAACCTGTTAAGGGTTTTTCTTACCCTGTGCCTCTTAAGCTGCTTTCATCTTGGGGTCTGCAACAGAAACACAGACAGGATGAAAAGCAGCCCGTTAGTCAAAGGCCAGAGTGAGATACCTGGTGGTGTAAAGCTAACCGTCAGATGTGATCACACCCCCACCACCTCATGTTTTTCATCAAATATTACTCCACTTTTTTTTTTTTTTGTGCCACAAAAACCCTGAAGATTTACACTGACATGGATTTCTCCACAGGGTTCAGAGCAGGGAATGAACAACAACAGTTTCCTCTTGACAAAAATATATTTGAGTAAGAATAGGACACAAAAGGAACCCAAACCAAGGCAGGGGGAAAAAAAATCTCTTTTCTCACCTCATGCTGTGATGCCTAAACCCTTGACGGCATTGAGATGAATTGGAGGAGGTGGAATCATTACGAGAACCACGGCAGGAGAAAAACTGGCAGAAAAGCTCTTGCAGCAGTCTATATGCCTCGGCCTCAACCGCTGAGCCGTGCCTTTGTGATAAATCAATTTCCATAAGGGGCTTTATGAGAAAGACAGCTGTGCTTATTGTTCTTAATAAAAACATGAATGTGAGATATTCCATTCATCTGAGGTCACTGTAATACCCCCCCCCCCCCCCCCCCCCCCGGGCTGTTTTGCAGCGGGGGAGCTGTGGCTGGAAGCGAGTTGTGTCTGAGGGGGCTCGATGTTTGAGGCAGGGGGAGAGTAAGTGGCCGTGTCTCTTAAGTTGGCAGGGGTGTTTAGTCTTAGCCTTAGCTGGATGCTTGTAGCTGTATTTGTCTGCCATCCTGAGGAGAGATTGGAGCCGTTCAGGAGTCAAAGAGATGAATTTCCTGCTGCAGTGACTCGTTGGTTTTTACAATGGAGCCATTTCGGTTGTTTAAACCTTAATCAAGACGTCTGTCACAATTCCCACATAAATCACAAAGAGCAGTTGTCAAACCTGAAGCACAGTGACAGTGAGGGACCTTGATGATTAGTGCATGAGTGGTAAAGTTACCTAACACCCACCTTCCCTTACTATTATCATCATCATTATTATTATTATATAGCTGTGATTGAGAATTTTGTATGTTGGGAAAACAGTAGTTTAGTTTGTCGCCCTGTTGCATTGATATAATACTGTAGTATTAAGGTGTGTTGGCGCGCCAAAACTTTACTGCATAAGGTTCTGAGCAAACTTCTGTCCACGCAACCGAAATCATCAAAATAAAAATCACAAGAACATATTTTTCCAGGAAATAAGTCAAATTTTCTCTGGACACCAACAGAACTCGAGATTACCAGTTGTTTTCTGTATGAAAAGCCCAATTTCACATTCACAATCAATTCAAAGAGGTAATGGTGGCCGCAACTGAGGTGAAAACGAAGTAGAATTTATTTACGGTACACATCCTTTCAATGTTTTTAATCAAACAAAGAATGTTTTTGCTCTGTTGCTAGGCGACGGCTGTAAGCTGGTGACGCAATAAGCGGACCAGATCGTCTCATTTCGGTTCGGTCGACTCGGCCAGTGAAGGATTCAGTCTTACACTTTCACCTTGTTTCCAGAAACTCTCTCTGCCTCACATGATGACAATATTTCTGCTGCACAGCTGCTTGTGTCTGCGTGTAAGACTCTTTGATGCGTGTATGAAAGTTTGAGTGTAAATGTGTTTGTGTTCCCTGTCTGCTAGGTTTACCCAGGATGGTTGTGATCAGAGACTATGGTGGCATCCCTTATCCCCAGTGCGGGCCCCCACTAAGCATTCATGTGGGGGATGTCATTGAAGTGATGTTTGCAGACCTGCACAGCTCCTGGTGGCAGGTGCGTGTCACTCAGCTCATCCTTGTTTTATCTCAACATCTGTGATGCCCATGAAAAAATAACATGTTATGGCTTGCCAGGTTGGCTCAGCGCACGCAATGTCTTTGCAGTGTCACAGGTTTGAATCGATGCCGTCTGTCGTCTCCTCTCTCTAATACTGGATGTCCCACTGTGTGGCAAAGGAAAGAAAAGCTTTCAAAACAGCATTTAAGGGGCTGACGTCACTAATTTATCTCCCTTCGGTCATCGCTGTTTATAAATCACACATCCTGTTGTGGTTATTTGTCACATTCTGGGTCCTGACAGCCATAAATAAATATGACACTGTGATGAGGTCAGCCTCATTTGGAAAACTAGAAAAACTGATGGACAACAGTGATAATGAAAAAGTCAAATCTGTAACTTGCCTCTAAACTGCAAATGTATTCATGTAGACAATGAATCAATCATAAAGAAAACATTGATTATAAAATTTGAATTAGAAATTGGACATTAGAAATCAGATGGAACTGGTATCTCTCCGTCTAATTCACATTACTGCGAATATTCAGCAGAGCATGGTGATGCATATACCAGTAGTTATTGATATCTTATAAAATAATTGTAATGAATAGAAGACCAATACAATCTGATTTGCACAATACAAATTTTAAAGCATACAAAAAGTATTTCACCGTATTGTGGTTATTTGTCACATCCTGGGTCCTGACAGCCATAAAAACGACACTATGATGAGGTCAGCCTCATTTAACCTTTCGGACGGAGATCTACTGTATCTGATCTCCACTGAACCCCAGTTACTTTAGAGATGGGGGTGTTTGTCTTTTTTTCCACTCATCAGATTGAATCATAGCCCACATCAGATGATCTAAGCAATCAATGGCTTCACTTGATTAATTTAGTGCCACAGAGAGACAATAAAACAGCAGTCACTTCAGCCTCTGGAAGATCTTTTAATGGTGGTCCGCAACCTTTTGTACCGGCACATTTAGCAACCACCTCACAAGGTCAGCCAACGGTTCACAGTGTTTGACCTTATCTATTTTTGAAAGGATGGAGATTTATCTGGGGTCTTCCGGCAGCCTCCCTAGCTGTTTCTCACTCTGCTTTACAGCAGCATTAAAGCCTCATGCTCCTCCCGGTGCCGCTCCAATCAGACCGCAGCCTTTGCCAACGGCACGGCTGGGAGTAGGCAGTTACCCGATTTCCTGTGCTCCCTGTTTCTCTCTGTTGCGACAGAGCACAAGGTGGAGGGTGAGGACACCAATGCCAGGAGAGTTTGTGTAAGCCGCTAGAACGACTCGCTGAATGTCACGCAGCAGACGGGACGGCACTGCGCTGTGTGCCGCCAGTGGTTACCGTTCATGCAGAGAGGGGATAATCAAAGGATTTAAATTATTATACACATTTGTTTTTGTTATATGTGTAATGATACTGAGAAAAATTGGAAGTTTTGACCACCAGTGGTGCTGTGGAGCAATAGTCTGAGCAGTACAATCGACATAATAAACCAACCAAACATCTTCCTTTGAATAATCTTCTGAAAATACAAAGAGAAATTCAGTATTCAGGAGTAAAATATGTTCTTTTTGCTTTATTCTCAAAATGAAAAAAGAAAATATCCTCAATATTTTTATCTTATGTCTGTCCCCAACACTCTTCTATACTAATGCACAACACTGTGAATGAAAAAGTCTCATCTGTTAACTGTGTTTGAATTTCAAATGTATGGATTTAGACATTGAATGGATCACATTGGAAGCATTGTTTATTTAATGAAAGAAATTGTGTTTGGTATCAAAGTCTCTTGAAGATTCTGCAGAAG
Source organism: Paralichthys olivaceus (assembly GCF_024713975.1). Classification (NCBI taxonomy): domain Eukaryota; kingdom Metazoa; phylum Chordata; class Actinopteri; order Pleuronectiformes; family Paralichthyidae; genus Paralichthys; species Paralichthys olivaceus. Next base: position 5,302,154 of record NC_091108.1, on the reverse strand, counting down.
GCAGCAATGCATACGCACCAGAAGTCATCGGTGACAGTGAGCTGTAATAGAATAAACGTGGTAATAAAGAGAAGAAGATTAAGAAGACCACAATCTGATCTGCACAATACTAATTTCAAAGCATACAAAAAAGTATTTTTGACAAGTTTGTTGGTTGTTACGGTCACACACAAAGCATTTTGGTGAGAAACACTAAATCTAAACGAAACCGTGTTTGTTTACAATGAAAGCTCCACAGGGTACCTTTAATCTTCAGCGTCCCCAGTGGCGCCAGAGGATGGAATTACAGAACATTGAGAATTCATATCCCCTGTTACCCAGAAGGCAATTATCCCCCATCCCACTGGCAGAACAATACAATCAATCACTGTAATTTCATTTGATCCTTTGGCTGCTGCCTGTTTATGCCAACAGAGTAATAAGTTTAATCTTTATCATACGCTTATCGAAAGGCATAACAAATAGAGAGGGGCTCTCAAAAAACCTTTGATGAAATGTTATTACACAGAATGAATCATAGAGATGGGTAAAGATTCGCTTTCCAATCTAGTTACTGCCCGGGCTTGCACGGTCCCAAAAAGCATTTCTTGCTCTAATAAAGAGGAGTGAGGAGGAAAGCGTAAACAGGGCAGGAAGCGGAATGAAGAGCTCCACATGCCCTCGACACTCACTGTCCTCTCAGATTGACTCAGTGGACTTCAAATTGACCTCGAGCTCAGAACTGGATACTTAGATTATCATGAGCTTAATGCTGATGTATTTGTTTATAACCATCTACAAGATAATGTGCACGGAGGAGAATTTAACTTCTAGAATAAACTGAACTATCTATGCAGGAGCAAGTAGATGAAAATTAACTCATTTTTTTGGGCCAAATTGGTTTATTCATGTAGAGACTACAACTATGTTTGTTAAAAGAAGTGACGACTTTCATGTTAAGCTCGCGTTTGCTCGAGGCAGGTTAGCTAAAATGCAATTGTTTGGCGTTAGCGCCAGGCAGAGAGCTTATGCTGTTTGGATATTCAAAGACCAGAATGAGATCCATTATTTAGTGTTAAACGAGGCTCTTGTTTTGATGCAGCGCAAATCTCACTGCCGGCAGAGTTTGAACCATAATTAACTCGGGCTGCAAATTAGATGCACTGCTTGTTGTGTGCTAATTGCTGAGGATTTATTGAAGCGAGTGTGGGAGGGGAAGAGGAAAGGAAGAGAGAGGTGTCGTTGCTCCCAGACAAATATAATGCGATTAACAGCCAGTTGCCATTGCAGGGCAAAATTCTGGCGACGAGCAAGATTGGCTTCTTTCCAAGCGACGCTGTGAGGCCCTGCCCGTGTGTAAGTGTGCAAATTTTTTGTAATCAATAAGACACATTGAGTGTGATAACAATTCATTCAGTAGATAATGGCCACTATTGATGTCTCAGCAAAGGCATATGGTGCTTTTCAATTGCAGTTTTTTTCCTGTAGAAGACTGATTTTAGCCATTAGACGTGGCTTGAATATCACATTACCACAAATGACCTCCGCCCCCCTCGGTATTGACTCCATTAACACACAAAATAACCACAATTCTTTTCTATGTCAGGTTCCAAAACCTGTCGATTACTCCGCCCAGCTCTGGTAAGCGATGAAAACAAATTACTGCAGATCACCAACAATAACCACAAGTCATTTCCACTGTATTTCATTGATTGTATTGACTGTTCTCATCCTCATGTTCAGTATGATTGATTGCAGTGTAAGTGCAGTAGTTGTTCACGGGTGGTTCAGGTTTGCAGGGCCCATGGAGAGATACCAGGCTGAGGTGGAGCTCCTGGACAGAGGAAACGGCACCTATCTGGTTCGAAACCGGAGTAAAGAATGCACCGAGTACGCCATCAGTATAAAGTAAGTGATTCAACTGGTCGTTTTAAATTCATTTTCATATCAAATCTCCTGCAATCTTTTTTTACTTAAGAATAGTGGAACAAATGAAACACGTGTGTTTACCCTGTGGGCAAAAAAAACACCTTATTGCATGAGGCGAGTGGCAAGAATCACTCAGGCAGAGCAGTAGTCCACATGCAAATAACAACTCAGTAAAACAATGGTGACGATCAGAAAACAGACAGCGTTTGTAATGATGAAGTGGATGAGCGACAGCAGAAGGAGATCCTGCTGCGTTCCACTTATTTAAGCAAAGAAGTTACAGAGACTATGTAATCATCAGTAGTTTGTAACTGCAGAACGGAAATGTTTGCCTGGTATAAAGAATCACAGTGGATGCCGGTAATACAGTCAACGGGGGACAGAATTTAGTTTAAAGGTTTGACTCAACCTGATTACTAAGAAAAGCAAAAAACTTCTCTCTTACCATTCAAATAGTTTTCACTTTTCAGGAAACTTCACCCACAACCATTCTTTGAGTCTTTAACAGCTGCTACACTGATGAGTAAACGCACTCTTTCCAGTCTTACTATTACTAAAACTGTCTGCCGAGGAAATCCTATAAAGTAAACCTCCATTATACCAGTCACACTGTGTGAAGAAACTGCACATATAAAGAAAGTACCAGACCTAGTGTTGAATCCAATCATAGATCTATGGATACAGTGTTGTAATGAGGGAGTAAACTACACTAACTGTTAAAACCTGGAGCCAAGAGTTCACAAAGCATTGTTGTGTTCGTGTTATGACTTTGAGTCTTGTATTTTTAAAAGTTAACCACAGATCTTTTGAAGGGAAATGTGTCTTTGCTTTAACCCAAAGAAGAAGTGTCTTGTCCCTAAATTACTTGCCATGATCCAAGGGGCTTTTTGATGTTAGGGGTCATGATAATTTAAAACACACGGAATACAAAATCGTGTTTCAACTGAAAGCCTTCAACTATGTATTGAGGTAAAATACAAATGCAGACACATGCAGGGCACGACCCACATGAGTTACAGGTGTCTGGACAGAAGCTGAGATGAGAGAGGTCTATAGAAATCAAACAGGAGATGAGGAGGTGCTATGGAAACCTGTTTGTAGAGGAATTCATAAATGATCAAAAAAAGCTACAACACAATTAAAAAAATTACCTATCACCAGCAGTCGAGCGGTGGACACTTCAGAAGCCGCTTGTAATGTTCATGAAGTGGAAGGGCACTACCTCCATCAAGGCTGTCATCGTGCCTTATTGTGTCTTGTTTAAGAGAAAGTGAAAATGAATTGCCGGATCAGCCTGTTTATCCAGATCTTTTCTTCCGTTGGTCATGCTCTAGCCCTCCGCAAATCGGTTCGGTAGTTTAAATGTAATCCTTCAGTCAGCCTTTGGTGGAGAGGATTTCATTCATTGACAGTGTACTGGAACAAAGAGTTGGGTACATTTCCGGCTGTGCTCGTCTGGTTGGGAGTTTAAACCGCTCTGATTTCATGGGAACCGGCTGAACTGACACTTGACTACAACATTATCGATTTCATGCTAACAATGTTGAATAGCTGCTTTGAGTAAATAAACACAACAAGTGACTCAGTTGTCGTACTTATCGCAGCTTTACTCTACTTGTCCCTATTACTATTGTTTACAAACCATCTTAGAGGCACTTTACCGCCACCTATTGGACTGGAGCCACTTCCACTAACACCTGGCAAATATACACTACTATTTTAGGTACGTGAAGAAGTGAGTCAGTACAAGTATCAAATTAGTGAAACCCCCATTAAAAGTCTAGCTCTGTAGAGTCTGTTTCACAGGCAGTTCATTTTACTTTCCAACTCCGTCCACATTTGAGCAGCATGGAGAAGAGGTGGAATTGGGTGATCTGTTTCACCCTATATCTCAGACCTCTGCTTAGACATATGTTCAAGGAGCGCCCGATAGCATTCATCATATCATGTGCTGCCCTTTAGTCATCAATCTTAAAAAGTGTGTTTCAAAAGAAGGCGAGCAACGCACTCCAACTGTAGATAAAACATTAATACCCCCCCCCCGGCTTCTGCAAATGTCTGTTTTATCTGCAAGTCGAGTGCCTCTGTATCCCTCTTTTGAAATACAATGCTGTCCATTTAACCAGTGAATATCTTTCAGGCTACATCAAAGTATGTTCAGTCTTCGAAAAAAAAAAAAGAAAAAGAAAGGACTATCGAGTCCTTCTGACCAGGCATGACGGCTCAGAGAGATTATAATGATTAAGGGCGTGCTCTGAAATGGTGTTTGGACGATGGGACTATTTAGCCAGTGACACACCATTCCAGCCCATTTGGTTTGGTTGGACTCATACCGTCGCTCATTCAAAGCTTTGATGTACGGGGCCAGTGTCTGAACACTCCAATCCTAATTGCCTGTCTCACTGCTTAAGATCATTATCAGGATGGCTGTTTGCGATAACGGGGCTTTGTAGAGGGAGCTGCTGCTAATCAACTGGAACTGTCTGATGTCAAACGCTACAAGTGGTCAGTTTGAGCGTGTGCTGAGTGATGTTTATGTGCTTTGTGTGAATGTGGGCCGATAGCTGGAAAGAAAGACTGAGCCTGCACCTGTCTCCATGTGTTACGCATCATATAATTCAGCACAAATCAATAATGTATCACTCCCTATATATTTATAATGTATCAGTGAATTTGCTACGGGACCATATTCATCAGTTATATACCGCATTGGGAGATTTGCAGTGCAGATTTATCTCCAGTGTAACTTGCACATCACCATATGGAAGACATGCAATATACAGCCCAGCGCTCGCGATTGGCCTGACAGCACATCCCCACTTGGGCGTGCAGTACATGCAGTGTGTCCCAAACAGTGTAAGTATATTTTCAAGGTTGGCCTGCACTACATTTCAACAAAGTACTTTGCCTGAGCGGTTCTCTTGTGTCGTATGATTATTTAATCGCTAAATTATGTAATCAGGCATGTAGCATACACTCAGCTGTGCATTGCTTTACAGTCAGTTTTAATATATTTTTCAGTCAACACACTAATAATTATAATGTCCGTCAGGAGAGGTTTTTGCTCCTGAAGTTTTTTCTACGCAAACTCCCTACCCTACTCTCAAATATGCAATTATACAAAAACTAAATTTCGCGTGTCTCCATGTTATATTTTATATTTTTAGGTGCTTTTATTATTTTATGTACTCAATTTACTTCGGTGGGGTTCGGGTAAACACCTCTCTGTCTTATACAGTTCAAAACATTCTCCAAAGTTATCATACAGTTGAATCACCACCTATAATCTGACCTTCATAAAGGCAGAGTTTACTGCAGGACTGATTAATCAGACTATCATTTTAGCTCAGTGGAGTACCGGGAGCAGGTGTGTCATAAAGCACTGAGGTATGTGCTAACCCACAATTGATGCTCATCAGCCAATAACTTTTTATTTACAGTTTCCAACATGGAGGTTATGTCTTCATCTTTATTTGTTTGTTTGGAAGCTGGATTTCACAAAAACTACTGAGTGGATCACCATGGAAGTTGGTGGAAGGATGTGTTATGAGTCAGGGACACGACATGATTCAGGATCTTGTTGAGAAGATTCAGGGATGTTTAAATGACTGATATTCATGAGTGTGTGCAATTTGGTGCAGATCTAGTGAATTAAAATGTGATTTCATTAGGGGTCAGGTCAGAGGAAGGAATCCCGTTTTAGTTTAAATCTATTTCACTCAAATGTGTGTCAAAAGAAAACCATGAATGTTTTATCTGATTTTACAAACATAGTGGTTGCAGTTTTTATTATTAAACATTTGCTTTAGCCATTTAATTTAAAAGTTGAATGTTGGCTGTCATCACACAAGTGTTCACAAAATGATAAAGGGGAAAAAAGAAAGAAATGCTTTACTGTTACACAAAACAATGTATTTATCTAACTTGCTGTATACAGGTTAGCTGCAGGACTACTTCAAACCTGTCTAAACGGAAAAGCAGTGTTTGGTATAAATGCTCACAATTCATGTGTTCAGTACTGTGGATATTACTCAATACTCAGGGTTGGAACGCTATGAAGGAAGGCAGTGACTGGTATGCATTCTAAACTGATCTTAAGAGGTAAAACCGGGCACACCTATGATGCTTTCATTATTATCTGATGTGAGTGAATTGCTGTGGAATCTGGTTTTCACTGCAGGTAAAAAACTTGTTAAACAAAGGTGCTTGGCTCAGCGCGGTACCCGGCAGTCAGCGCAGACAGACCTTCGTGACGGTTCACCATAGAGACTGGATTGATGTGGAACCATGTATAGTTGATTAGAAGCCCATGTCTTATTCATCCTCCACAGGTTCAACGATAAAATCAAGCACATTAAGATTCTGACCAAGGACGGCTGCTTTTACATCGCTGAGAGCCGGCTGTTCAAGACTGTGCTGGTAAAGACTTTAACTCTGTATGGATTTTTGTGCCCTATAAACTGCTGTTGCATTAATGGGTATAATCATTTTGACATTACGCTGCTTTTACAGCAGACTCTTGAGATAAACCACAGTGAACAATTTGCTTTTGTTTTATACAATGATAAAACCCTACTACTACTATTACCACTAAATAAGTTTATGACAGAGCATGAAAAAGATGTGATCACATTAATACATGGCAACACAAAGACATTAATATTCATGTACACTATAAGAATATACAGAGACTTACATGCTCAACATTAGTACAATACAGATATACCAGTCTGATGTGTAGTCTGCAGAAAGTACATTGTAAAATTCTGAAGGAAATTGGACCTTGGGAACAATGAGGAAAAAATGATCCAAGTTCACGTTTGGGCTCGGATATTTTGGGGCCAGTCCAAGGTGGCCTTTAAAAGTGAGCAATAAAATGTTAAGATCAACTCTAAAATGTAAAGGGAGCCTCTGCAATAACGCTAGAACAGGTGCAATGTGGTCCCATATCTTAAAACACATTAAAAGCCTGGCAGCTGGATTCTCAACCGGTTGTAGACCTGACAGTTGTATTTCTGACGAAGGAACAAGTACAAAGATTTGAAATGGTCTAGAAAAGATGAAAGCATAAATGAAAATTCTCCCTGTTAATGAATCTGTTATATATGTTTTTAGTACCTGCAGTCTTACTAATGTGCAGATAGATGTATGCTGGTTAGTCGCTCTGCCCTGGTATCCTCAGTATTGCCTGCTTTTGTATTGTCAAAATCAAACAACCTCCCTCACCAGTGTTCCCTCGTGTCTTTCGTTTCTCTGTACACAAAACCATCTAGATTTACCCTCACTTAACTGTGTATTGTGCTTGTTTTACACAGGACTTAGTGGAGTACTACAAGCAGCACTCTCTGAAGGAGGGTTTCAGCAGTCTCGACACCACTCTACAGGTCCCCTATAGGGAACTTACCAATGGAATCATGCCCATGGCCGTTACCAAAGCTGACAGTGGTGAGTCTTTAAAATTCAGACTGCTTCCCTGAGATTGTCTTGCAGGTCTTCAGATCAGATCTTGATCTGTTTACAGAAGGAAGAAATTCTGAGTATGTGTTTTCAGTCCAGCTCCAACGAAATAAAGTTTAAATCTTCTCTATCTAACCTAAAACAGTTGATGGAATCTTACATTTCCCAGGTTATCACACAGAGCTGAAGGCAAAAGCAAAAGTTTTCTGGAATCAGTAGCTCACGTGTAATATTTTGTTTTAACAGGCCGGTTCATGCGCTGCACACCCCCTCCTCGAAGGACTGCACAGAAATGTTGCATTACAGATTCATAATTATAAAGCATTTATGAAATATATATAGGATATTTCAAAGTAGTGGATATCATATTACACTTGATGCACTTTATGCCAAATATGACATGACTTGCTCTGATAATGAGTTCAGTTTGCATTTTTTCCAAACTATTATGCCTCTGTATAGTCAGATTACAAATTACTGCCTGTGTACATTCAACCTCTGCAGTGATTTTCTAAAGCTGCTCTGGAGCTTTCAGTCTCTATCAGCACATGGAGGTTGTCTTGTTGTCATGAAACTGAAGATATTGCTTTACATTTTTCTCCTCTGAGAAAAATAAGATAGAAATAAGATATATTCATTATAGAAATACATACAAATCAAATTATATGTAATATAATGTGTGTGTGTGTATATATACATATATATGAGCACCTCCATATGCCGTCTAGCCAATTTGATCACATTAGGGATTGCGGTGCATTCTCTGTGCATTTCCACCTTTGTGGTTTTCCATATCTACATACAAACAGAACGGTAATATCAGGTGTAAATGTGCATAAAGAGAGGCACAGAGAACAAAGGGAAAGTATGGGGTAACCGAGATAAAGGGAGAGCAAAAGACAAAAGAGTGAAAGAAATAGAAAAGAGCCTCGGCATCTCATCAGGCTTGGCAGAGAGGTCCCAGTTAGGGCCCACTGCCCCAGGCAAGCACCAGGAGCCCGCTACTCCAAACGTCACACTCCACACGCTGCTCAGCTCCGAGATGGCTTCACAATTTTCCTGACAGGACATGACATTTCACTCGGGCTGGCAGCGGGGAAAACTGTGTGACAGCCGCCTGCTGACACACACCTGAGGGAGACCTCTGGTCCAACTGAGGGACTGCGCCTGTTTCCAAAAAAAAAACCAAAAACTGGGAAAAGTTTGCAAATATGATCTGATGAAAAAGAGCAGGAAGCAGCTGGAGGTAAACTGTCTTAACTGAAAGAGAGGTGTAGGTGTAAACAACCGCAGCCGCTGCACCGGCAGCCGAGGCAAGCAGACGAACGCTGGAACAAAGTCAAAGTTAGCCCTTTGTGTCTGTTCGGATGTAAAATTCTGCTACATCCTTGTCCCCCTGCCTCCTTTGGCAGCGTCAGTCTCCCAGCGCATCAGGCTTCAAAGCTCTGCAAGAGGTGTTTTTGTGCATCTCTGCCATTCACTGTGCTTCCCTCTGTGAGAAAGCCTTGACAGACCCGCCGTTGCCTCAGTGCATTCTGGGATAGATTATTATTGCCTTAAGTCGTTCACCCCCGTAGAAAGACGTAGTGTGGGCACCTCATTCTCCGCCTGGTAAACAGCCTCTGCTTTAAGACAGATGTCATTCCAAAACAATACACACACACGAAATGGTTTGAATCTCAAAACAGACAGTGGTAGAAAAGAAAACAGAAGGCAAGGCTGAGCAAACATTCACAAGATACGCAACTACTGAAAAGCCGTCAAAACTGTGGAGTAATTTGTTTCCCGAAACCCCAGCCAGCGTCTTTAATTAAGTCTGACTGAGAGCTTTTTGTCTGTGTGTTTCAATATTAGAGTCGTGGAATAATTTAAAAGATCTTTTAACGTCTGCCGGGGGGGATGAATCTACGGTTAAGTATTGATGCTGTCACCAATCTGTGGTATTAAAATGATTGTGATTAGTTTCAATGGATTTAAAATCACAACTTGATCTGGAAATATTAGAGGATTTCCTGATACTCTTCGTGCTATTTTAACGTTCAGGTACATGTGTATACATTTTCTGCAGGTATGTGAATAGTCGTGTGTTTGCACTGTTCTCTCAGACCAACAGCAGCAGCTCAACCTGCAGTTACTTATCCCTGCAGGGGAGAGGAAGAGGCCACGGAACCACATTGTTGTGCTGATAGGAGCTGGTTTTCTCGGTGTGAGTGTCGGCTCAGATGGTTTTTCACATGGGGGCAGAAGTCGTCGGCTCTGAGATGTGGATTTCCAGCCGCTACCTTTGTTAAGGCGCCGTGCTGTTGCTCGGATGCATTCTTAGCCCCACGCTGCCGCTCTGACTCCCCTGGTCTTAAATGTTATCATGACCTGGAAAGGTTGTAGAAAATACACTCACAGGCCAAAAATATGTGCTCTCAGATTGTTTTGTCAGGGTTAAGTAAGAATTTGTGTATTTTTGTGGAGGTAAAATGACAAATGATCCGAATATTTCTCTGTTGTTTCCTCTCTGACTCTTCTCTCCCACCCGCCCTTGCTTTTTCTTTGACTTTGCCAACTTTTCCTTTCCTTCTCTCTCTCTCTCTCTCTCTCTCTCTCTCTCTCTCTCTCCTCTCCTTCTGTCAAACTCGTGTTTACTTTGCTTATGTTCTCTCTTCGCTCCCACTACGGCCTGAACCCCCCCCTCACCCTCCACACCCCCCCATTACTCGCCTCGTTTCTCTGTAGTTCCTCCTGGCAGCTGCAGCTTTGTTCCTCCCTCTTCCTCGCCTTTCTGGTCAGGTACAGGTACAGCTTTTTTCTTTGTCTCTCTCGCTCTGCGTGTCCACGTTTACAGGTCCCCCCCCCCCCCCCCCCCCCGTCTGTGTTAAATAATGGAGTCTAATGATGACGCTTTTATGTAACATCGCACGAACCGTACGCATTTTTATTTGGGGCGGGGGAAAGAAAAAAAACACACATCCGCCTCAGAGATATTCCAAATTTCTTACTTGCTTTGGAGAAGAATTCACCTGGAAAAAGAAATGAACCGCAGAATTGTCAACCAATCCGAGGCAGAGAGCTGCGAAACCTCCTCTGCTGCCATTTAATTTCACTGAAATCCAACAATAATGCTGTTCAGCTAATTCAAAGGGGGCATAGCCTTTTTGCTTTTATGGTTTCACTTGTTAATAATATATACTAACAAATAATATAGGCAATTGAGGCTTAGGCTTCCATTTATAAGTTGCAAGGTTAGCGGTGGCAGTGACCGCACTGTAATTATTAATAAATGCCTCCAAGCTGGAGTAACTTGAGGTTTTAACATTTTCTTATTATGCTGACATGACTTAACTACAGCATAATAATCTGTTTCGATGAATTTGTTGATGTCTCTCTCTCTGTGTTCATGGAACTGCATGAGTGCATGAATATACGCATGTGTCTGTTGGCTCCAGTGTCTGTGTCGGTGGGACGTTTTTATGTGTGCATGAGGGAATAGATGAATTTCTTTCATGTGTCATCAGAAATGTGCACAGATAAGGAAAACAAGCCTACATGCACGCTGGTGGTTACATGTACTATGAGCGCTGACTTGCATGTGTAGGAACCTGATATGTGGCGATGCAGCGCGTGCAGCTGAGTTGAACATTAACTTTTAATAAGATCTACACATGACCACAATTACCGATGACCTCTCATCTCTGCTGTGCGCTGGGCGGACACATATAGCTCTCCTCCGAGAAGTCTGGTTTATTATCCCATCTCTGAGTCTGAGGTGGTACACTTGACTCATGAGTCAAGGCTCGTTTTATTCGAGCTCGATCAATTTATCGATTGGTCGATAAAAATCAGCTGATATCAGCCTCTCACACACAGATTGGTTTGTTATTGACTAAGACATTTTAGGCGATGTAATGACAAATGCACTTCCTGAGTGAGGTTTTGCTATTTTCCATTCGTGGGCCTCGAGTTGCTCTAAACAACTTTCCCAAATAACTCTGCACCTCGAAGAGCATTCTTGGAATATTTGTGAAATTTAGTGTCAATGGCCTCCAATAAAAGCGCTCTCTCTGTCTCAGTGTTTTCCCCCAGGGTGTTGGGTATTGCAGTGGCACGCTATGACTTCTGCTCCAGAGACACACGGGAGATCTCACTGCTGCAGGGAGACATTATCAAGATCTACACCAAGATGACCAGTGGCTGGTGGAAGGGAGAGGTGGACGGCAGGGTGGGTCTGCTCGAGCATCCTGTCTCACATTTTCTTTCACCTTTACCTTGGTTTTAACAGTATTATTACACATCCAATTGATCAGACAGTTACCACTTGTGTATGAAACATTCAAATTACTATACTGTATAATATTCTCTGGTTTGTTGGTTCTACTAATCAATCTATTTTCTTAGTGCTTAAAAGGAAACTGTTTTAACTTGAATGTTTCTCAGTAGAGTGCATGCTCATGTCAGGCTGATGGATTCCCCTTAAATGGAATAAACTGCATCATATTCCACCCATTCACATAAAACAGTCCCCTAAATATATATATATATATTATATATTTCCCCTTTGTCCGGATCCATACAAACGTTTAATGAGGATGGAGCAGTAGAGCTGTTGGACATAGAGACCGTTGTTGGTGGGAAGCTATTGAGGGAAACTCGTCATTATATGGTGGTTTGATATTGGCAGAGCGGGAAGCGGTGAAGCACTGTTTCACTGTTTGATATCCTGTATTTTCCCTTTCATGAGAGTTGTATAAGTCTGAGGGAAAAGAGTTCATAAGTTCACAGGGCTGTCATGTGGAAAGAATGTCTACAGGGTATTGGTAGAGAGATCCGAGGATAGCTGTCGGTCTCAGCTACTGTTTCTGACTCAAGTGAACTGATTAAACTTGCAGGAGATTGTTTGTGGCCCATCTGATTCTTTCTTTCAGACATCGTTTCTAAATATATAATTACACTCTTAGCGCCGTGTGTCTGCTGGGTCAAGAGAAAGTCACAATTAAAACTAAAATGGCAGCTCATACCTCTAAAATCCCAATACAGCGTTCCCCAATTCAATCCAGCTGCACCAAATTTTACACGTCTTCGATATCAGATCCCTAAATAAGTTTTTTCAAATGTAATACAGCATCCTTCCACTAAATGTAATGGAAAGTTATTTTAGGCTCATCTTAACAAAAACACCAATGAACAAAGTAATTCATTAAAAGCTTCAAAATGAGGAGAAAGATGGTAAAAATACAAAGAGTGCATAAAAATGTTTTTCCAGTCTAATCTTCATGTGGTCCAGTGCTGCCGTCTGACTTGTTCCTGTTTTGCTGCTTCTCAGGTCGGCTGGTTTCCCTCCACATATGTGGAAGAAGAGGACTGACTCTGTCGGCTGAGTGACATTTCTACCTTGTGTGTTCAAAGCTGACCGCCTTCATCGAGCGCCGTGCTGCTCATCCACTCTCTCTGTGCCCCGCAAGTCAGATCTCTTTGATAAAAGCCCAGAGACTCGGACTTAAGAGAAGGCGGCGGTGCCCTCAAAAAGCTTCCTCCTGCCCTCTGACAGACTCTCACACAGAGCAGATGTCAAATCACGGATTCCGGGAGCGCCACTCCGTATCTTGCCTCGCTGTGGTGCTGTCTGCCCCCGTGGTCCACTGCGAAGTGCATGTGCTGTACACAGATACCCCCCCCCCGTCTCCCCATCCATTCACCTTGTCTTATTATTGATGACTTCATCGGCTGGTGTGAGACCTGCCCTCACTGTCATCATGTTTCAATACCAGAAAGGCTCAGTCGCCCAAGTGGAACACGGATCCTGCTGACAAGGCACCGCCCAGGTTCTCCACCAGATTGAAATTCAGGAGCTGCTGAGCTGCTGTTGGAGCACTGCAGCCAACACTGGCTCGACTTTCTGTCAAAGACTAATTTTATTTTTAACATTTGAAATCACTGGACTGATAACTTATTTAAATCGCTGGAACGTGACTTGACCCAGAGGATGAAGAGATTTCTGCACCACAGCTCGAAGGATTGTCCTTTAAATGTGTTTTTCTTAACGACTGTCGACTGGAGTTCGAAGTGATTCAATCTCATCGTGACAGGAACATTTGTCTGGAGACAAAGTAGCTTTTGTTCCTTTTCTGTTATAATTTCTTTTTGATTTATCTGAATCTCCATCTCATTTTTAAGCACTGCCTTCAAAAGGCAAACAATTCAAAACTGCTTCACCTTTTAATTGTAGACTTGCAGCAGTAGTTTGACATATTGGAAAATGCACTGAAAAGGAGCAGGTTTTGTTACAGTTGAGGATAATCAGAAGAGACAGCTTTATGCTAAGCTAACCAGTCTCTGACTCTAGCTTCGTATCTGAATACCTGTTGAATGAAGATGGACGATGCATCTTCACTTGCTCCTACTGTCCAGAAGTGAAGCCAAAATATCCTGGACTAGACAGCTGCCATCTTGTACCACCTTGTATAATCTGGAGCCAGAGTTTGTGCAGCAGTAATCGTGGAGATGGAGCCACGGTACTGAGGTCCCACCGATCAACACACTTCAACAACTGCAAGTTTATCTCAGCTGTCAATTGTGACGTTTCACTCGTCTTTAAGCGTCAAATAACTATGTATGCGTATATGTAGACTTTGGACATTCCCTCCGACCTCACATGGAGGCGGGGTTTATGACCGCTACATGACCCAGCCACTAGGGGGCGACATTCTTTGGCTTTATACACAGTGGATATTTCATAATAAGACGAACATGTGGACTCAGTCTTCTCATCTAAAGCGAATAAAGCCACAATTATAATTGGCCTCACACGACTGAATGAATATGTCAAAGGACGGAAAGATAATGTTTGAAAATGCTCACGTTTTCTGGCAGTAAAGGAAAAATAATGCTTGGTTCTTCTGTTTGGCTTCAGACGTGTGGAATCATAAAATGCCATCAGTTAAAAGAGCATGTGTGGGCTGGATTGCGGATGGTGCAGGTCATTCACTGTGGAAACCAGAGAGCACTTTTACACCCCACAGATTTTGTTTTTCTTTTTGTTTCAGAGTGAATGATTCAAGGGTGATGTAACAGCTGTTCACTGTAGTGCAAGGTAGCACAAGGGCGTCAACTGATGCCGTTCTCCCTCCCGCAGTAACACCCCGCTAATCCCGTGTGTGACATCAGCATTTAATAATAGGAGACTCTTTGAATCGTACTTTTGAAATTTTACGGGGCTATTTTACCGCTTTCAGACAAATGTTAAATAGCTGGAACAAAGTCATCACAAATCACACGGGTGTCGGACATAGCTGTGGAGGTGCGATGGAGAATGGGCTGCGTTCAAAGAGAGACACCTGAAAACAAGTGTGAGCCTAATGAAGGTTTTTGCTTTGGTTCTACAGTTACATCACTGGACTGGGTTAGTTTCACTAAAATTACACCAGGCGTGCTACTATTTGCAACACGAGGTCATTCCTCCAACGTTAGTTTTGACACATTCCACTAATTCAATTAAAAACCATACCTATGATTGAGGCTTAAGAGCCGTTTAGAACTTAACATTTATCTCCGTTTTGCAGGCAGCAGTCATTTGTGGAACATGATGCTGACTTGTTTATGAAACAAGCCCCTTGTCTTCACCCTGTTTGATCCTTTAATCCAAGCCACATACGAATATGACTGAAGAAGTAAAAACATAATTGCATGACAGATCTGTTCTGGAAGCATCTTTTCCAAAAAACTGTTGTAACTCATTCAAAGACAAAGAATAACGTCTGAATTGCAGACTAAGAACTTATGCTGTGATTTGGCTGCAAGTTTTTTGTCCATGCCCGAGAGAAAACTAACCGAACCTTGAGCCAACAGGCAATTTGTTTTGTTGTTTCCGATCCAGGAGTGGAGTAAAGAATCAAGTAACGCCCAGACAACATGACCAAATCTGACCCAAATATCATTTCTTCAAATTGAGTTTCTGTCA
This sequence comes from Paralichthys olivaceus, assembly GCF_024713975.1. Lineage (NCBI taxonomy): Eukaryota > Metazoa > Chordata > Actinopteri > Pleuronectiformes > Paralichthyidae > Paralichthys > Paralichthys olivaceus. Next base: position 5,286,844 of record NC_091108.1, on the reverse strand, counting down.
AGCGCAAGTCAAGCATCCAAACTCTGGTTTCCAGGAGTAAATAAATTCTTAGCTGGTTATCGTCCCAGAAACAAATGAATTAAGGGTAAAACATAATATGGGCACGTAAATTAATCCGCAATTTTACCAGCCAGTGCTTAGAATCCAAAATTCTGCCTGTCGTTCATTTTCAGATGGTTTGTGTCGTGATTAGCACGGCCTATTCGTTTTATCTTTGAACTTTGTTGGGATTTAACCCTTGGGACTGTGCAAATAGTTGATTTAAAAAACAATTTCATCATCGTCTTGTTTGGCATCGGATCTGTCAGTTGATGTGATATTTTTTTACTGTCAGTGGATTTATTTCCTTCGGTCCTCAATGGATTTTGACTCAGCTGGAATGCACAATCAAACCTGAGAATTCATTTACACGCCAGAGCCTCACAATATCAGTATTCTTGTAATGTAAACACTCCCTCAGGCTCACTCTCCCCCCACCGCTCTGCAGCCTCTCTAATGACCAAGCGCAGCAGAGGGAGGGCTCGGCTGCGCCAACAGTAACCCGCCCATCACACGGAGGCAGAAAGAATGGCTCCCCTAATACTCTTCCTCTCCTTAATCTGCCTGTTCCTGTCTTAGCCGAAGAGATGAGTAGCGATGACGGAGGAGTTGGGGAGCAGCCAGAGAGAGAGAGGGAGAGAGAGAGAGAGAGAGAGAAATGGGTGTACAAGGTTGCATGGAGTAGATAAAGCACAGTGAGAAGGAGGATGGGGAGTGAGGGAATGTGTGTGTGCATGTGAAAGACACAAAAGGCAGACAGAGAGAAAAGGAAGCCATGCATCACCTTCATCTGTCTGAATGATCTCCTTAACCCCTGGTCTTTGCCCATCAGCCCCCGGTGGATCCACATATGGGGGGTTAAACATGGATTTAGCAAAAAACTGAAGCGGCCCTCAAATACAGTGAGCTCCCCCGGTTCCTCTCAGAAGGGCTTGACTCCGCGAAAGACTTTATGTGCAAGATTTATATTCAGCTGCCGACTTGTGACCATAAAGCTCTTTAGAAAAATCATGAAACTACAGCTGCAGAGTTTTTCTCTATCAGGCGAGGTGCGTAAAAAGCTGCCGTGCAAGAGGAAAGAGGAGTGTAGATATCTGGTTCGCTAATGTTGAAGTTATTATTTAATGGCCTCTATAACTTAGAATCAGGATTTAACCTGAATAAAAGTGACTCCACCAAACAGGTAATTCATAAAGAAGCTGTTTAAAAATATCTTTGCCTAACTACGATTCTCATTCAGAAGAAAGTGAGAAAAACAACACTATTGTTTACTCAGAAACATTAAAGACAGAAGTAGCATAGTTGTTACTGAAAAAAGTTCTGATCAATGATAACGGAAATCTTCCTCAATCCTCAACTTTCCTTAACTCTCAGGAAGAGCTCATTTAAAAAATATAGACAAATACCGTACATGATTTTTGAGATGGCAAAGATACTTCAAAAAGGAACATCAAAAAACTGATTAGTAATATGGGAATGACGAGATACAATGATGTAAGAACTGGTGAATGAGAGGAGCTCCGAGAGAGAAAATGTTGAAAATAAAGGTTCAAGGACCAGGAACAAAAATCTAATTCAATCTTTTTTCACCGAACATCTTTAAAGCTCAATTAGTTGATAAAACCAAGAGGAAAAGTTGCGTCTTATCTTTTTTAGGTAAACGAACTTGTTGGAAAACAGGTAACTTAGTTTTGGGCTCCGTTTGCAACCTATCAAATGTTGTCATGCCGATCCACCACTTTCATCCAGACTGAAATATTATAAACAGCAACTGTTGGATGATTAACAGTTGTGAGCTTGTTAGATTAACTTGCCAGTTAAACCTCTGTTAAAAACACCAGGTCGGATTCTGTCCTGCATCCTTCGGCCTCTTTTATCTCTCGTGTATGTTCCGATATATTTCTTACTCGGCCTCTTTCTCTTTTCCTCTGCTAGCTAGCTGTCTCTTACAGCTCCTTCACCACTCTTCCGATGGAGGGGTGGTCACACTCCATCGGTGAGTCAATAATGAGTGAATTAACATTTTTCAGTGAACTATCCCTTTAAGTCCAAGAACTAAGACGACTTTATCAATTCAAGTAAGGAGCGAGGAAGAGGAGGCAAGGACACGACCACCCTCCCTCCTCGCCCTGGATGGTGCGGCTCAGTCACTGTGAGGACTCCATCAGTGCTAACCAGCAATTAAGATCTCACAGATCAAAGCAGTCTAAATGAGCTAATCCCCATAGAGCCACTGCTCCCTCCTCCCCTGCCTGTCTCTCTCTCCCCCCCCTCGCCCTCGTTACTTCCTCTTGACTCATGGCTCCGTGCGCTCACTGCGCTTTGATGCTTGACAGCGGTGGGTCCCCTAAATGCAGAATGGTGAATAAATGTGCATTAATGGGTAACACTTTCATATCCTTAATGCCAATTTGCGCAGGGCTGGGGAGAATGTTTTAAAAGGTCTTAAGACATAATTTCATGAGTCAATCTGATGGTCACATGCAGCGCGGAGGAGCAGAGGAGCCTGAAACACACTTGTGAACCGTAACAGCAGGAGAAGCATCTTCTTTTACATGTGATAACAAACTATAATAACACATCCAGGCCTGCATCAAAAACCTATGGTGCAACAAGCTGCTTCTGAGAGTGCCGAGTCACAAGTGGTGTGAAAGCTTTGTTCACAGGAGCGTGACGCCGGCAGCTACTTCGCAGGTCAGCCATTATCATAGAGGAAGCAGAGCATCTGCCTGTGACTCCGGGGACAGGTTTAACGAGGTGACGCTGCTCGTCATAGGGGCCTCTTTGGCAGGACCTGTCCGTCTCTCACCCCTTCTGCTCCTTCTTTCTCCCCCCTCTGTCTCCCTCCTCCTCACCAGTCCCCTTCCTCTGTGTCTGCCAAACAGAGGAGGGGTTCTTGTTTACTGCTGCCTCTTTCCTTCAGGGAGCGATGGCAGGCTTCTGCGATGAAAGCTTCTCCCCACTGTAACTTGAATCCCTCTCTTTTTCGTGTGCCCTTTGTCTGCCTCTAAACGAACTCTCCTCGTGTCCTTGCCAGTCTGTCTCTCAGACTGTGACTCTGTATTCTCTCTAATTGCTTCTGTGTAGCAGCTCCTTGTTTTTGGATTTTGGGCCACGACTGCCACCTGTGCCTCTTTTTCTTCCAACTGTCTCTGCATTAACTTGTGTCACAGTCAAGCCTCCTTTGGGTTAGAATAACAATTAAGATGATGTTGCTAGGTAACATAGATCAGCAGCAATAGCAGCAAATGCGTACAGTTTACCCCAAGTAATATTGTGGGAAAAGTCATAGTATTATGAGAATAAAGTCATAACCTCATACTTTTGTGGGGAAAAAATGTCATAATTTTACGATAACAAAGGTAAATAAGCAGCAGTGACAACCAATGCTTGTTGAGTTTCACTCTCGCACCAACATCTTGAACCAATCTCATTGTGAAACTACAAAACCTCATTGAATATCAGATGTAACCAGTGAACCACCACCAAACATTTCCTCCTCCTGAAGTCTGTGTAGATAATCTAGTGCTGATGACCCAAATATTGAGTGTTACCTTTCTACTAAAGTAGCAACATGCTCCATATTCCTCATTTTAACTCCGGCCACAGGTTGATCTCCTGATATTCTCCCTGCACAACGACTTGAATCCAAAGATACCAGCTTTATTCTCGTAAAATTACAGTTTTTATTTTTCTCATAACAACTTTATTTTGGTAATAATTTGTCTTTATTCTTGAATTGTTTTCTCCTTTAAGCGGCCCTAATACTCAGCTGTAAAGGGCAACACGCTCCGGCTCCATATGACGTGCATCAAAACAGGTTGTTATCTACATTGTGTATGTGTGTCCACACAGTGGTGGCAACTTGATGTGTGGGCTAATGTGAATCATCACATTAGGAAACATCACAGCTCCATTTTACTTCACCTCTGTTGCACCAGCTCTTCAGAAAAGCAGCTATTGTGTCCAATTCCCTCCACAGAGCAGAGCACATCTGTACGGGGACAGCTTCCTCTGTCCTTGTGACGTGTTCGAGTGGCTCTGAATGGCTAATGTGACCGGATTTTTCAATGGTGTGAGCACCACAAACAAATATCATCCCACACGCCCTGTGTCAGAGTGGAGGCAAACATCTCATTCATGTCATAGAAACAACTGGAAACTAGAGCGGCACAGTAGAGTAGTCACACAATCATAGATCCAAATGTTCCTGATTTCATCATGTTAAAGAAAGTGAAAAAAAGAAATCCTGGTCTGGATCAATGCCAAGATGTAATGCATTCTTCTTTGACCCATTCCACATTGTTCCACCAAGTTTTGTGGGAATTGGTTTGGTTGTGTTTGTGTAATGTTGCTTACAAACACACAAACAAACAGACAAAGGTGAAAACAGCAGCAGATTATTTTTTTGGTGTATCTGCTGGTTTAGTGCTATGAAGAGAAGTAAGTGGTTCCCATAATGCAACATACTGCACCTTTTGATTTGAATTTGAATAATTAACACTCCCATTTACATGCATCCCACAGCTTAAAAAGCTTTGCATTTGTGTATTCACTTAATATACCTCATAGCTTTAGCTCACATTATCCCTGTCCCCCTCTCTTTACACTTTACTCTTTAAACCTGAAAAGTGCATATTAATAAACTGAAATAAAACAATATCCTCTCTGGTTTTCTGGGAGAGAAATAATAATTGTTAAAATTGGCCCAGGTGTGATTTCTAGGACATATTCCAATCTAGGAATTGAAGGCAGTCCACATGCATTTCGGAAGAGATGATAATATTTTACACATTCTACAGGTATGTTATTTTTCTGTCCCCCATTCCGAGGTGTTTGTGATGAAACCCCAGGGACCGACATAACCCCCCCCACCACATCTCTCCAAGCAAATGAAAAAAAAAAAAAAAAGAGGATAAACCATTTTCTTCCAAGCTCCTGGAACTGTGGAACAGATTGTGAATGGTATCTTTTATTTATGGACGGCGTCGGTTCGATACATAAATAATTTCTTCAACAGGGTGTCAGTCGGGGGTGGGGGTGGGGGTGAGGGGGGGCGGTGGTGTGCTTGCAGCGCCAATTCCAGCCGAGGCTGATTTGCAATTTAGGTGTGGCACTGAAGGCCAAAAGTGCTGGAGTTGGCATTGAGCAAAAATAGACAAGAGCTGTGATCATGTGTGACACTGAATAGGATTACCATCTGTAGCTGAGGGGCCGATTGCTGCCCTAGATTGTATTGAAATGAGGGGGCATCAGATTGGTTTGTGGCCGTGACAAGAAAGCAGATTTCTTTTTTATGGTTTTCGTTTAGTGCCAGAATCTCAACTACCCTGCTTCGAGCCGCTTCTGCATTTAACATGTATATATATATATTTTTTTTTAAATTCCATATTTCCCCCCTGCAATCGTCTGCACTATCTTTGACACCTAAATCAACTCTATCAGATCCCACAAAAGTTCAGATTAGGAGTCCTCAGAAATTGATGACTTGTACCTTCACATTTCTTCATGTTACTAATGGATGAGGGCAGAGTGGAAGCATTACCTCCAGTTTAGTCAGTTCCCGTTTTTTTTGTAAGAGCAGTAGGGACAAAGGTTTTTCCATTATGCTTTCTATTGATTCCAGAGTGCTCTGTGTGCCAAGCCGGCGAACCACCCACCAGCTGTCCTTGCGATGTCAGGGATGTGAATAGGAGTTTGATAAAGCCACAGATGGCATGCTTCTCCCACCCCTCCATAAGTGCCATTCCTGATGTGTTGCCACATAAATGGAGCCGATACAATTTCTACCGCTGGAGCTGAAAAATTGATTAGGATGAGGGAGCAGAAAGGTCCTATAGATGTCGGTGAGTCAGCGCGCTCGGCTGCATATGTATTGTGCACATAAAAACACACGAGGAGCCACTTGAAATGCGTGTGTGCCTCTTATATCATGTGCAGCCTATTTTTTACTCCTCCTAAGAACTTATCGAATACAAGTTGAATCACGATTCAATACCTCTCTCCCCAAATCAGCATTAATGCCAATAATTCTACTCATATCTATAATTTAATCTTTTATTGAGAAATAGAAAACATACTGTATTTGCTATTGACTTCCTATGTTCTCGTCGTGTCTGCGTGGGTTTTCTCCAGGTATTCTGGCCTCCTCCCACAGTCCAAGACATGCAGATTGGAGTTAAGTTAATTGGAGACTTGTCCATTGGTGTGAGTGTGAATGGTGGTTTGTCTCTCTATGTTGTGATACACTGGTAAACTGGCTCTGGTGCCCGCGGTACAGAAAATGGATGTATGGAAGAAACATATTTATAATAAATCAATAACATATGTTTAATTCAATATCTGTTCAGAAATACCTCCGCTATTCACCTGTGTTAAGTAAACACACCAATTAAATTTAATTTGGTGCCGGCTGTAACTTTCTCTTCACGTGGCGTATTTCTCGCAGTGAAACTTTCTGGAACCCGACAAGCAAACAAATAAACAAGATAGCTTCCATTGTCAGACAGCAGGCAGCCTTCGCTCTACGAGAACAGTGCTGTTGCTCAAAGGAAGAGGTCTTTTTGGAAACAGCGACTCTCCATATGGAGCCACACATGTAGTCTCATTTCTTTTGTTACGGTGACAGTTGAGCCAGCAGACTGATTGTTACAAACACCGAGCTAAATCTGGCTCGTGAAAAGTAGAAGGACGACTCACATCTTAGACTCTCAGCTGCTGAGAAACAAACCTAAAATCCAAGATTTAAATAGGACGCATTCTTTCTTTATAACCCTTGATATGAAAACAGCCGAGGGAGCAAATATGAACCAGATTTTGTGTAACCATTTTTAGCATTAGCTTTATTAATATTTAAATGGTTTCTATATGGTTAGGCTCATCATACAGCACTGCAGTTGTAAGGCTTAATGTTGACTGACAGAAAAGTTTAACTTTCTGTCCCCGAGCACCATCAAGTTGTGCTTTGAGTTCTGTGGCTGGGCCTTTTCAAAGAGTGTCACTGGTGAGCTGAATATGGATATTGGATTGCTAATAAGCTGAGTGCTCCAGTCATGTTGCTGAGCCTCCTCTTTCCTGGAAACTGAATACCCCTCGTCTTATGTTATGTAACTTTCTGTTGGTGCCACCGGTGCTGACGGAGGTAGAACACAAGGACTGCTCGTGTCTAAAAATGTCCTCCGAATACCCCCTTCTGAGTCTTAGAAATGAAAGGAGGAAGGGCGAGGCATTGCGGTAAGATGGAGCAGTGGAGGACATAAAAATCCTCAGGTCTTTCTTTGTGTAGAAAATTCATACCCCTGACAAAAAGGGCTCATATGCACCGAAAATGAATTATCATAAAATCTTTTAACTGCTGCCAGATCTCGGTCTAATTATCTGCATTTTTATTTGTATTGGAAAATGTGTTGTTGCATTTATTCAATACTAATGCCAATATGTTGACGTTTCTCTCTTTTCTCTTTCTGTCTCTAGTTCTGGTGTAAAATGGGAAAGTAAAATACTCCCATGCCAATGTAATGTCTGTAATCCGGCATATTCTTGAGGCAACACAATGGTCTCTTCTAGTTGTTCATCAACCTTTTTTCTGCCATAATCTGCATTAGTGCAACAGACATGAATCTCAACTCGAAACTTTTTGCCCTAATAGCAATACATACATACAGCCCAAAGCCAGGGGCAAGTATCATAAAACACCAATTTTATTGCACTAACATGTCATAAAGGTAATTTTCCTTCACACACTCACACTCTGGCCCTAAAACAGAGCAAACAGTCTCAGGTGAGCCACTTCGCATTCTGCAGAGAGAGAGAAACCTTGAACAAAACTATTCGATCACAGTAGCTGCTACAACTGTAACTGTAATTAGGGTAAAATCTTTGTGAAATGTCAGTTGTAGTCGCTTCCCTAAGTTTTGAGAGATACTTGAGCCTTCGCCAAGCCCTGTCTCCTCAGTTACCAGCAAGAAAGACGGGTTAGAAGCTTTATTGTTTGAGTTGTGTAACAGAACGTTTCAATTAAATCATGACAGGTCAGAATGAATTGTTTTTGGTGGGTGCTCGTTCGTGTTGGCGGTTGTGGTTGCTGACATGAACTGAACCTGCTAACGTAACCTTAAACTCTGTTGGCAACCAGAAGTAACTTTACACAGAAGGAAAATACGACAGTGATCGTGCTCTTGTGTTCTGAGCTTTTTGTTTTGTTGATAAGCAATACTGGAATGTTCCTTAGCCTTGAAGGTAACAATCAGTTAGCCGGACATGCTAACATTTGTTAGCACATAAACACAGTTTAAATCCATTTCTTTGACTTGTGCTCTTGTGATTTTGTTTTTCAAAAAGCTTTTAAAGAGAAACCCCCTCTATATTCTGAATTATCACTATCATTGCACACAACTTTAAAATGTGTAGAATCCATCATCCTCGTCATAACTGAGCTGTGATCATCAAGGATTTACTGATGTTGATTTATTTTATATTAATTAATATACTGGAGCTGATTCTTGCATTTTCTCCTTCAAGCAGATTTACGCTGACCACGAGTTCTCAAGCTCAAACTCTTTTCTGCAGAATGAATAAACATCCGTCCCTTTCCACTTATTTCTGCAGTGTGTTCGTCCATTTCAAATACCTCCGCTTCCTCTTGAAGTTGGTTTTCAAGGCAAGAGTCTCTCTCAAAAAAGGCATTCGCCACTCTTTTTATTGACAGTGTCGTTTAATGAGAGGCACTTACAGTAGACTCTAACACAATTAGGAGTTTCATGACAACCTCGGGAGGAAAATTAATCTCTCAAATGAAATTGGTCTCAGTGCTCAATATGTCACCCAGTGGGATGCGACTTCATTTCTAATCATTGATCCTCCGTGAATTAAAGCTCATTTTCTGAACGTGTCGCCTGGCGGAGGCTCCCGCAGCAGGATGCAGGCTTTCAACCTCAACCAGCTCGGAGAACCTTCCCCTCTTCCCATTTGATTCAGGGATTAGATCTGATTACAGATTTGAGCTGGACAACCTCTGAGACAGCCGTGCAATCTCCATTTTTTCCCCTTGTTGAATTCACATAAAGCTAATGAGATTTTGGGTTGAGATTCTGCTGCATCCTCCACGTTTCACGAGCACAAGAAGGATGGATTACAGCACATTAGTAAAAAAACAACTTTAGTCATCCACCCAGTTATTTGTCTACTGATATATTGTTTCTGGCAAATGATGCTCCAATGGGTTGGTCAAGGATTGGCGTTTCAAAAAAAGCCTTTAAAATGACATTCAGCTGTTGTCATTGGCTTGTACTCATCTGCAAACAATACACGGTTTCACTCTACACATCTTTTCTCGTATGTCATGTCACTACATAATAAAATTACTACTGTTCAACAACAAGACACAGACATGATTTTCTTTTTCCCTTTGGTGGAAGTGTATTGTGTACGTGTGTATGTAAACATAGTTTTGACAGCAGCTCTCATTTGAGGAAAGCCATGTGCCACACAAGCAAAGAAATGATACAACCAAACTCCTTATACTCATAGTCCACATCTAGGACAGGTCGGCAGCAATAGAAAACAAGTAATACATCTTTTTCACTTTGCGTAGTCATGAAAATATCTGTTTTTATACAAAAATTAAATACAGTTACAGTATGTTACAACTTTTTTTTTTTCCCGTACAGGTGAGCTCAAGCATGACTACAAAGCTTCTGAGAAAGAAAAAAGTACTACATTGGTATTTTGTCAAGGGGCTTGATAATAATACATGTGCAGCATTTGGCAAAAAACAACTGACACCCTTCAGCAAATAAAAATCACCAGAGTCACCAAAGCACAGGAGAGAGGAAGTGAGGAGGGAGGAGGTGAGGAAGGGAGGGAGGGAGAACATAGAAGACGGCAAGTAAGGGAGGAGGCAGCGAGGCAAGATGTTTTAAGATGTCCCCGTCCACAGTATTATTTTATTTTTTTATCACTTCAGATGATACTTAGAAATCGTGTGTCTAGTTTTGTACAGTTTGCTCTCAGAGTGTGTGTCGCTGCATCTGAGTCTCCCGTCTGCCTCTAATGAGATTCATCATGACATAACCACAAAGTGAGGCCCCCGCCCGTTTCCTCCGTGACAGCGAAAGACAGCGGTGACTTCACCAAGCCTTTCACAGATCCATCTATCGTTCAGCACAACAGATCGGCGCTCGACCTGTTGGTAACACTGACAACCACAGCTGTGGGTATACAAAAGAGTTGCTTATGCCGAGCACGTTGCTCACACGTCTCTCGTCCTTAATGTTGAGAGTTCAGTCTCATCATATGTGGTCTTAGGGTTTGGTTGAGGATGGGAGGCCCGTCAGGTCCCTCAGCAAAGGGAAACAATCAGTAGTGGGAGGACTATGGCGGTGAGAGCGACGTGGCAGCCGATCAGTGGATGATGGAAAGTGGCCCGTCCAGACAATTGGTCATCACACTCCCCGGGGCCCTGGCAGCGGACTCTCTCGCACAGGACGCCCGTGAAGCCAGGGGAACAATGGCACCGCTGATGGTGGTGGCACGTGCCGCCGTTCTGACAGCGCAGCATCGCGTTGTCACACACTCGAGCTGCAGAGACGAAGCAAACAGGGCAGGGGAGACAGGAGGGGAGGTGATTAATAGATCACTCAGCGATAGGGCGGCAGAGAACATCAACAGGCAGGTTCACGGGGCACAAGCTGCCTCTTCTGGTCCTGTCTGCATCGCTCTGTGTCCTTAGAGCTCAGCTGACACATTTGGGAGGGTGAAGCCAAGGACTTCAGTGAAGGAGAGCGGCGAGGAAGAGGAGACAAACAACCAGGGCACATGTTCTGTAAGAATACAGCCCACAGCCTACGGATGCCCTTTCACTGAATGACTGCTTATGACAAAAGAACACAGACAGACATTTTTATGGATTTTACAGATATTTTTAGGAGCACCACAGGAGCAAATAATGCTGGCAAAACAAAAGAGCAAACAAAACCATGGAGGTGATGAGGTGAAATTAATGATCGGTGAATCAAAGGATGCCAGAGTATTAACAGCCCCTCACTTCAGGACAGCAGAATTAAAGTTTGTTTCCCCTCTGGCACGACACTCAGAGAGCAGAGAGAGGGGAAGACGTGGGATGGATCCACCAACACTACCTTTTGTTATGCAAATTCTCTCTTCAGGTTATTCCCCATTGGCTGTTGGTTCCTTTTCTGCGGTTAACATTACAACAAACAATACAACACTGTTGGCAGAAATGGATGTAATGTCCTGAACCGCACTGCTCCGTTTTCCACGGAGCATTTCTCTGTTTTGATATGGACTGATTAGGACTACATAAGCTAATATTCACATTTCCAGACAAAAACCCACGACTCAATTATCCCAGGAAGCCTCTCTGCTGGCAGAGGTGAAATCCTGGAAGAGGTAATATTTGCCAAGAGATTTCAGTGTAATTGGATATCGCTCCCTGCATAAATAGTAATCACATTTTTGGTTTTCAGTAATGTGGCTCATGCGTCAGAATAAACTCAACAAATAATCATTGCTGCTGCCAAAACTGATTAAAAAGGCATCGGGGCTATGTTGACTTCATAAACCCCCCCCCACTTCACACAGATAATGCTGCTGTTATGTGCTTTAAATGGAAATTCCACCTGTGGACGCAGGGTTTTATGATCAGTTTGGGATTTTGAAATATGACTGTGTGGTGCTGCCATTTTCCTTTTTTTTATTTTTATTTTTTTGGGTGGATCCATTTTTCATGCCTCATCTGCCACAACCAGACTGAACGATTTTGTGTGATGACTTAGTTGTGTTAAACTGTCTTCATGTGTTTATGGGAAAGATCAATAATGATAATATTATAAGAGCAAATATCCTTCAAACAGCGTATTTAGAATGCAGCAGCTCTGGTGTCTGTGTGTGACACATTTCTCTCTGTATGATTGTTGAGTGCTGGTGCAAAATAATGAGTCTGGCAATAAGCCACTGCTCTTTTTGATTCAGGATCTGACAAAGAAACGTGACATTTACCACCGATGTTGTATATGGATTAAAAAAATGTAATTGATGCTGGTAATATGATATTGTGATGTTTAGATTTAACTGAAACACACAGACACACACACACTGATATGCAAATCCTATCATGAATAAGCTTTCATTTCAATTTAAAGGACAAATCAATACCGAACTAGACAAAGATCTATGGTGCAGATGTTTTTGAGCGTCAGGAACAGGTTTCTGATCATTTTCATATAACGAGAGGCAGCAGTGCAGCTATGAAAGGGGTTGGATTAGAATCTTTAATATTATCATTGGCTGTATTAGTCACTGAAGTGGATGAAAAAACTCCTGTCATTCCTTGAAAGTGCATGTGATCATAACGCTTAACTGATAGTTTACAGTTTTTTACAACCTGGTGAAGCACAGTAAGTATATTCTCCTCCTCTCTTCCTCTCTCCCTCCCCTTGTGTGTTACACATGTTTGTTGAGTGTGTGTGTGTGTGTGCGCGCACACCTGTGAATCATCATGCAATCTACTCCACTAGTGTATAAACCCGGCGCTGCCTCCGTTCTCTGCCACTTGGTCAGTTCACCACAGTGATGTTCACACTAACTCAGTATTTCTCGATTCTGTAGATTTTTTTTTCCTGTGTAACTCTGTGACTTCAGGTTTTACTCACCTGTGACAGCTCCTGCCTCCAAACTCACCTGCCGCTCAGCCCTTCAGCACTCTCTGTCACCTCTCCACACTTTTCAACTCATTGTTTTAGTTTTGTGGCAGGAAACTTTACTGTTTTAATATTTAATATTTAAATTTTCAATATCAGCATTCAGCATTAGGCAGCTCCGGGCGTATGTGTCATGTGATTAGAAACATCGGTGCTGTACCGAGTGAAATGCAAATATGTGAGTGTTAAGCTCACAGCTTGTTTCTGCTGCCCAGACGAGGCTAACACCGCTTAATTATATTTTGATTGTGATGTTTATATTTAAAAGTGTAATCCTGACCTGACCAAAAGTGGTCCCACAACACTGCACACATTATAGGCTTAACCACAGCCCAGATACCAGGTCCTATCAAACCTGGACCTGGAGCCCGTCCTCTCATGCAGAGCCAAAGTCTGTTGAACTTTGCATGAAAATAACTCCTGAATCACAGCTGGCCCGTCCTCAGGGGATCCAAACATTAACGTCCTCCCGGCTACACTGCGAAAAATGTTCTCTGGTTTTCCAGTTAATGGACACCTGCTCTGCGTGTGTTCATAGAAATGTCCATGGGATCTCCATTGTCTAGTGTACGCATTAGATTTGCTGCCTGTGGCCGGAGGATAATCTGCGTGGCCTCCAGCAGACCCTCAGGAACACTGTCTCTCTAAAAGCATTTGTAGCTCAATTAGTTTGCTTATGCAGAGGCTTATGAGCCTGCAGAGTCACAGGAGCTGCTGTCGTGACAAAACAAATCTCACATCAAGTTGCTATCTTCACTAACTCTAAATAAAATGTATAATATGCATCTACACATGCACAGCGAGGATCAGTATAGTTAGTAAAACATAAAACTTTTTATTTGACTGTATGAATGAAATCTAACATTTGATTATAGGAGGAACCCATGAAATCTTGGCGATGTGGGGGGAAAAAAAGACGAAGCCGACTTTTAATATCTGACTTTCATAAAAATACACAGCTCACATGAGATGGATCTGAGAAAAATATTTAAATTAAAGCAGCAGCGCCTGGACAGCATTGGTTTATGTTTGCAGACTTTGTAAAGCTCCCTCCAGAGCCACAGAAAACATTCTGCTGTGTATTGATTCAGCGTTATGTTGCACAGTGGTGCAGTGGTTAGCACTGTTGCCTCAAAGCAAGAAGCTTCGAACCCTAGGGCCTTTCTGTGTGTGTGTGTGTGTGTGTGTGTGTGTGTGTGTGTCTCTCTCAGTGCAGAGACATGCAGACCTGGGGTTTGGTTAATTGGAGATTTTAAATTGCTCGTATGTGGCAGTGGATGGTTATTTGTCTCTGTGTGTTCGGCCCTGTGATGGACAGGCGACCTGTCTCCATCCTCTTGACCCTTAAAGGAAAAGTGGTAAAGACTGCAAATGTCCCCCTGTGGGACCAATAAAGGATTTTCTTATTTTAATGGAAGGAGGAGTTTTTCTAAAGGTTATGTAGCTGCCTTCAACATTCAGAAAATAAAATGAATATCATTATAACTCCCCTATATTGTGGTGTGGACATCGTGTTGCCCTGTGTGACATGACTCCCTCTCGGACTTGTGCTGGCAGCAAGTGAGAACACAGCAATTTGAGTCCCAGCTAAGCACCAGCTTGTTCCTCTGAGACGTACGTGCACCTCACACCTCTGTCAGATGTGTCGCATTTTAGAAGTATAACTGTTATGACAGATCCATCCTTGGGCGCTGGTGTCGCACGAACCAACATGGAGAGGAGTCACCATGGCAACAGCATAACAACGATGGAAATCTGGACTCTGAGTAGAAGCATGAGTCTATAGAAAGAGTCCTTATACATTAAACCTGTTTTTTAAAATATAAATTCAGAATCTTCATCTCTTGTGGTAATTTTATCTAATGTGATTCTGAACACAAGACGTTCTGTTCCGTCCATTGTGACGTTTGCAGGGGATCAGTCTGTTTGTGTCCTAAACATAGACGGGCAGTTCCCTAATCCTCTCATCTGATGCGATGATGAGAGGATGTCTGATTCAAACCGAACTCTCTGAGATTCAGAAAGTCAGAGCATGATAACAAGTTAAAAGTGATAAATCGATGTCCTGGACCGCAGCTCCTGTCAATCCTATTTGTGGAAAAACTAGATTTTATGAGGTGAAAAAAAAGAATCTGCTGAAAAGAAAACCTTTTTTAAATACTTCACTTCATAATAACAGATCTTAAATTACACAAATCGCTGAGTTATAACGCGGACATTTATCTTTAATCGAATAGAAGGCTCCTTTTTTACATGAAATACGGAGACAACAGCAGCTCAATTTAATTTTCATTTTTTAAATGGTCTTTATAATTATACATTCACAGTGTAATTAACTATAACTGGAGACAGTTTTCAGATACAGGATCTGCTAATTATATGCACCGAGACAGAATAGTGTTGCTACAATTACATTGGATCAATATCTTTTGCCATGATGTCAGGGTAAACTGAGACCTGCGCTCAGCCGTGCCTCCTGTTATCATATTAACATGAAGGCTTCATCATTAGTCATGACTCCAAGCTCGGAAGTTCAGAATAAATTGTCAGCTGCAGAGTCACACTCGACAGTGGCAGGGAGTCGTACTGCAACTAAACACAGAACGATCTTTTTCTCTCCCCTCAAGAACTCAATGCTGTTTCAGTAAATGCTCATCAAGTCAGAATCGGAAGATTAACAAGACTAATTGGAAGATGATGCACCCCCCCCACCTGACAAACACAATGTCAATGTTTCATGGAAAACTCAAAGTGTTTCTTGAGTTCTGCTCTGGAAACTAAATTATTAGAGTGGGATGGACGGACACGGGCTACTGACATTTTTGTTTAACTCAGCACGAAGACTTGAGGAAAAAACAGCTAGTCATGGTTCCATTTGTGTCCAAACAGAACTATAAATATGGTTTTATCGGTTTTACATTGTAATTTGTGTTGCTTCGCTTGCAAAATATGTTCATAAAAATAAATAGTGCATTCATTACTACACCTTAGTTGGCATAACTGTGGGGAGTGCCAGGGTCTGAATGCTAAGCTAAGCTAGGTAATGAAGTCCAAAAATGTCTCACTATTCCTTTAAACTTTAAAGGTCAACATTCATTAACGGTGTTGACCCTGGTTCACTTAAAGTTTGAATGTTACTGTCTGAAGCGATATATTGATCATTTCCTTTCTTCATTATTTTCACTGAAGCAAAGTCACAGACGTGGTTTTGTTTTGATTTTCCGAGTATATTATATTTGCAAAGACACATTGCCCAGGTTGAGATTTTCATAGATTGTTAATTAGCCATGGTATTAAAACCAGAACAAGTGATCAATTACACAGAATCGATGGATAGAAAATTAATTGCTGCTATTTTAAGACTCAAAACTCGCTCTGGTTCTAACAAATGTGAAGATTGTTGTCGTGCAAGAAAAGGCAGAAGCTTAAATGTGAGAGGGTGAATGAGATGGTGGTTTTTCTTCCACCTGTGACTGCAGCAAATCCAGAAGTCTTTACGTCGAGGCATGTGTGGATAGCTGTGTTATTATCTGTGTCTCAATTTCACGAGTGTAAGAAATATGTAATTTACAATATAATAATAAAACAATGGTTATGTTTCAAAACTAAGTTTCAGTGTTGATATATTCATAATTGTACAGCACCTGGTTCCATAACAAGGTTAAACCTGATTATTGAATACATATTTTTATGACTCATCATTTAGTCACCCATTTATTCAACAGTATGTGCTATTTTTTGGGGTATTTGTGAGAAGAGCAAAGATAAATGACTATAGCATCTTGTTATACAACGAGTGTCCAGAAGGAAACACCCTCCCTTGATCATGGAAATCCTGCTGGTCCACTTTCTGCGACTTTACACTTACTACACAGGATATTTGGGCCTGAGGATTAATAGGAGATATCTGGAGATCAATCTACACAAGCCCCCACCCTCTTCTCTCCTTCCCTCTCCTTCCCCTCTCTCCTTTATCCTTGTGAACGTGGCAGAAAGGGTGCGCCCCCAGAGAGCATTGTGGGGTAATTAAAAAGAGGGCATGATCAGAGAGGTTAGGACGCTGTGGACTCTGTGATCACGGGGCATGTGGTCCGGTCCCTACGGTGTTCTCACCACAGAGGATCCTTCTAGTTAGGAGCAGTGTGTGTTGCTGTGCATGCACGAAGAAAAGTCTCTGGGCTTCGGGAAAACAACCGACTGAAGACTGATATTTGAATAGTCCCCCCCCCCCCCCCAAATTGCCAATTAATAAGCAATCAGGGCTTTCTTTGTGTTGTTAATATCATGCTGAAGTTACAAAGCCTATAAGCCTACCTTGGTTACGATTTGCAACACCAAGAGATGAGGCATTTGCTCGATCTGTGTAAAAATGGGAAAGGTTATATATTACACTGAGTCATATGACACATGCTGTTATGTAGTTAAAGAACGGGGTCAGCATGCATAGATTAATAGATAGTCAGGTTCTGATCGGGGCTGACTTGCCTCAGAATCGGTGGAAAAGTTGGGACGTGTTTTTAGTGCTAAATGGGATAATGTAGAATCGTGTGCATGCAGCTTAAATGAGTGAATTTTCCACAAGACAAAGTCAGAAATGGGTACATGTGGTCGCTGCTTCTGTTATCCAGTGCGAGGAGTCACCTCCAGGCATCAACATGCGTCGGGATGCATGGTGGGGACCTCGAATTCATAAAAGATGGTTCTCTATTCTCTGACTTTGGGAAAATATCTGGCTGTGCTCTTAGAACAAATATGGAAGAGAGGAATCTGTCTCTGTCTGTCACCATTTTGCAAACCATGCTGCACATTGTGCTTTGAAAGTTTCCTTCCATCCTTTCCATTGATGTTTATACGCTGTGGAAATTAAACAGCCTCTTAAAAATCTGCTTGTGATGTGTATTTTAACACAATTCTCTTAAAGCTCCATTGTCATTAAGTGTTTCTTGCTATTTCACTCCTGTACAGAAATGAATGGAGTTCAGCTCCCTGCTTCTTTACCAGAAAGTCAGGTCAACATTTCCAAATGTCGAACATGTGCCACATGGTTTGCAAAATAGCAGGAATGTGTGGAAGTATAAGGTTCATGATGACACTAATAGAATCAGTGTGATGAGACACTTCTACTTCTTTCAAGAAACTTCTTCTAATGATTCTTATTTGGAAATTCATAAGGTTTTTTTTCACACCATGCACTGGTTCACTTCCATTCATAGAAATTGGGTATTAAGATATAATTCTATATTAATGGCTTATTTGGATTCACCTTTTCACTGTGGAAAACATAGTGATGGATGATTGGGTTGGGTACCGAACTTGATACCTTAGCGAGTAATGACCAGGTTACGTTCAGCACTGATTCACTTTAAATTAAATGATGCCAAATTCCAGTACCTGAGAGAATAAGAGGGTTCAGAGAGAAAAGAGACCAAAGCTTAAATGACTATATGGTTTAAGTTAGCTTAGTTTAGCATTTTTATAGAATCAACCAGTACAGAGCCACTGGTTTGACCACAACCCTTGTATGAAACCAGAAATACATGATTATGTGTAAACTTGTAATGGTGGATATACTACAGGCACTTTAAAAGACACTTTAAATGAAGTATTGGTACCAGTACTGAATTCCAGGTTCCTATATGTTTTTAAATTAGAACGGTACCCAACCCTAATGAATGACAGCCGTGATGTCGAGCACATTCTCTCTCACAAACATCATCAAACAGGAGTTAGTCAAAGTGAGGGATTAGTTCGCATGCAAGTTTAAAAAACTTGACCAACTTACGCACTGGTCCATGACTGCTGGGAATACCTGCAGAAAGAGCAAAGACACAGTGGGAATTTATTTCAATTTACTTTTGAAACTTGGTTTTAAAACTGCAGGAGAAAATTGTTTGTGTTGTTTATCCGATTGCTCTCTCGTGTGTCCACTGATTAGCAGCAGCCATGTTTTTCCAGAAAAATCTGCCCAGTTCATGATCCAACATCCGCCTTCCTCTGATGATAATAACAGGTCTGCCACTGATGGGGAAAAAAATCTAAACTCAAAACATGAACAGCCTTTTTGTTGTTTGTAATAAACATGTTATTTTGTTATCTGCCATTTGCTTCCCTCAAAACGTAGATAATAGGTTTTTTTCTCTTTCGTCTTTATTTTGTGTTCTGGGTCTTGTCTTTGGCCTGGAACTGACTTTGTCAGCCCTGATTAGGCTTTGTCTGAACCTTATGTGATATGAGTGTCTGGATGCACTATCTTTGTATGATGTTAATGTCATCAGCAGACAAATCCAAACCAACAATTAGTGCAATTTCCGATCCTTTTCAGCAGCTTTATCGCTTTGTCCTTCTGTGATTAGGTTTCTTTGGGGGCTTTCATTGTGTTTGCACTCCATTCATCACTTCATAACCAGTTTGAGGCGGTCACAGCGACTGTTGGAAAGAGCACCACACTGCAGTGGCAGGAAAAGCAGATTTTAAGCTCTAATTTGCAAGAAAGCAAACAAGCTACAGTCTCTGAAGAGAAGTTGTTCTCTGTGAGAAATAGAGGGCCAACAAAACTGCCCTCTGAAGCCAAAACACATTCTACAAACTGATCAAACTCTCGGCCCTAACCCCCTTAACCTGTGAACCTGCTCTGCAACACAAGATGAGTTGACGCTCCCTGCAAAGTGGCCTGTCAACATAATTCTCCAAGTGATTCCTCTTCTGCTCTGCAGGCAACTAACAGATTGTTATTGCGGACCTCCTTATTTCAGGGATTTGAATCACTCTCAATCTATCTCTGCTGTCGACAGCTACGGCCCGTTGAAACGGTGGACTCCAATTTGGGTGTTAATTTATTAAGTGAAGGGTCACGTATGTCCATATATCTGCATGTGCTGGGATTTGAATACATAATAGACCTCGCCCTGTTTCTACCTGTGAGATAAATGACTTCCATGATTAAAGAAGAAGACTTGAAGACAGATGAAAGCTATTAAACCATAATTAGATTTTGCGCGTTCAGCATATTTGTCTTGATACTCGGCCTGTATGTTTAATATCCTCATAGGAAATATGAGCTTCACATAATGGACAAAGGCAAGATACAGGGCCTGGGCTTTACTTAGGAGAGAAATAGGAATAATTCAAGACAAAAGTGTGTTCACTCAACACCTGGGGGACCAATATTGTTACGTCACTTCCATGTGCAACATTATTGCATTTTATGCCGCCGCCAAACAAGTGCTAATATTGCTTTTGATATGGCTAGACCTCGGTTTCATCAGTTCAGTGCAGATGCGGCCAAGTGTTGGATTTTTTAATAACGGCCTGTCAATCTGACATTGAGCACCACACTCAAATTCGACTCATAACACAGAAGAGGCGCAGCGGTAAATCCAGCAATAACTCCTTAGAGTTCACAAACGTTCCCACAAGCAAACTCCCACACACAATCAAAGGTGTTGCATGTGCAAAGAGACAGACACATACTTTTTTTTGTGCACATGCATGTACACACAACCGCAGACATATATCATACACTCATCAGACACATACCTTCTCACATTAATCACTGCTTAATCATCCAGGTCATCACCAACAAACAGCCCAAGGAAAAGCAGGAAAGGAACGTTTATTGGACAAACTTACACAAAATCAGTGGATCAATGGCAAAATCGTATTTCGGAACAAATCCAATCAAAGCACCTCATCTAAAGACGTCAGACGATCAAACAGAGCATCTGAGAAACCTGCTGTCAATCCCAGAAGACTGACGTCGCAGAGAGTCTCTGACTGCAAGACTGAATCAGTGTGAACAGAGGACGAGAGGCCTAGATCTTCCACCATCTGGCCTCGCCTGGCTGTCCACCACCACATCCCTGAGTGGCTGTATTAGATTTATTGAGGCAATGAGCCCCCTGCCTCCGGCATGGGATTTGATGAATGTGACTCAACTCCTGTCCAAGATTATAATGGGGATAATGTAAAAGAGCACCTTCTGCCTCAGACACACCATGTGAACAGACAGTTGAGGCAGGAATGCCAGATTCAATTTTTGGACGGACGGCTATTCACATTTATTTAACTTTGAATGAAAGAAACTCAAAATGGGTGACTACTGATGAAAAACGAAACATGTGAAACCTGCAAAACATGCAGGGATTTGAGTTTGGAACTTTTGGCCCGAGGAGCTTGAGAGAAGAAGAGGAAGAAGTTGCACCTTGATGTTGGTTACCGTCCGTTAATAAACCGAACAGAGAAGAAGAACAAAGGTCGATCTAGAGCCAATTATGAGTCTTCTTACGCGACAGGACAATGGTTAAAAGAAAACATTCCTTATTTCCAAGTCAAATGACAAAATATATATTCACTGTCCATGTCAGCTCTGTTTAAAGCAATAAAATATTTAACAGTGTAACTTTACCAAACCTCATATATTTACCAGAGATGCTGCCCAGAGGCAAAGAGCTGACGAGAAGTCCAACAATCCCCCAAAGACAAAACTAATGAATAAATAAACGTGATGATGTTTCAGTATCGCCATCGTCATCAGATATCAGTGACTGCTGCAACCAAACTGGAAACACAGTGATATGATGCTACCGGCATCAACAGTATCACCAGTAGAACTTGCTGCATTTCCAGTAGAAATAGAAATACTGATGTACTCACATATATTTGCAGTTCCTTTGGGTATGGGGAGGTAGGAGCCCACACTCCAGGCTCTTCCGTGGTAGTGCCTCTTGCAGCGGCTGCAGTCTGGCCCCGTGGTGTTGTGTTCGCACTCGCAGCCCAGCTTCCCCTTGTCAAACACACAGCTGTTGGCATGCAGGTTGCACTTGCATCTGAGACAGAAAGATAACAGCAAAAACAAAGACATGAATAGGCATCTTTCTGCACCTATTGAATCGATGCCTTCAGGAGAGAATTCGAAAAGTCTGCCCTTGCTGAGATGTTTATTTGTGCCTTTCAGATTTTTTGACGGGGGTAAATTGAAAACCTGGTGGGTTATCTCACTTGGATTGAGCCTCTACAAAGATTCATTATGCCTGCCTTTAAAAAATGACACCCGGCAAGGTCTCATTTGTCGCTGCCCCCTGCGGAGAGAACAGCGATTGCGAATAAGGTCACTTTTGCCACTCGGAGAGCTAAATGAAAGGCAAGTAAGGTTCACTGATTGAGCAGAAATCAGGGATCTGATTAGAGAGATGATGACATTCAAAAGGTAGAATATCCTGAGAATTCAATTTTTATTTTCTTCAAAGTTACTTTGTTATTTTGCAAGGGAGCCTTCAGGCAGGCAGTCGGAGCCTGTAGCGGTCGGTGGAGCTGGTTTATTAGACAGTAACTGTGGCAGAGTTGACAGATTCTCCTGACAGGAGGGGAGACAAGGCCTGAAGGCTGTCAACACTTGACCAAACCCACCCCCCCATTTGACCACATGGAACAAACGTGCTTGTATTTCTGAGCTGGTGGAAAAAGAACAAATTGGTTGCAGCTCGAGTCTCACTTGTGTGGGTCTAACAACCTGAATGCAGAAGGTAAATTGCACGCTCGCGGGGCACAAGCTTTTTGATTTCACCGAGGGTTGTGTTTACCTCCAGTGAAGAGCTCGAGCTGAGGAAGAACAGACATTGTTTGTTGACACATGAGATATTCCAGTTTCATATTCCAGCTGTGTTCCAAATATAATTCTCCGTATTTAATCTTACTCCCGAGAGGGTAAGAGGTTACAACAAGTGACCTCAGCTTCTCGGGAGGTTGTGGGTGAGAGGGGTTTATACAGAATCAGTTAGGGAAGGAGCCATGGAGAGGATCTGACACAGTAGCCCTCCCCAGGGGTTTGGTCGGCTCATGGTTTCACATCATGCCTATGTTTGTTTTTACAAAGTGCTTCCAAGGGAAGATTTCTCCCGTTTGAGGCAGAGGAGCCGGGTTTCTGTTGCCGGCAATCACCGGAGAACATGAGACAGAGAAATGACAGCGGCAGTCAGAAATACATCCATTCTAATTGACTTCCTGGCCTTACAGTGGCATCTCACATTAATGATGGATAACTGGGGAAACAAAGGGAAACTGTTCTGTATCTGTATATCTGATGAGAAGCTGCACAAAGTCAGTGAATAAGATCTAATTGGATTTTTGGTAACGTAGCTCTTTAGGTAACTTTTCTGTAAATCCATCTATGTCGTGACGCATTATTAAATGTCCATAATACACTATTGAATTGTAAAAATGAGAGAGTAAATTAATGTATAAGGACATATGCACATGCTTCATTTGGTTTAAATTGTGTATTGGAGTATTTAAATTAAAGACATTCTTATAATAGCTTCAAACTATATGTAGTTTAGGACGAGGGTTTTAAAAAGTAATGTGTGATAATTTCATTAAAACGTGATATTTGCTGAAAACAATATTCATGTTTAATAAATCATCCAAATACAATCTGAGCTAATAATTATACGGCATATAATCAAAAATACGCTGTTCGCAATCATTCAATGACTTTTGATAAATTAGTCGTAGACACAGCTTTGTGTAACGGTGTTACCCCAAATTAGAATTTCACTCAAATTTGAATTGATCGTACAGAAATCCACACAAACCTTATGATCATATAAACTTTTACGTTACAGGAAGAGAACAACTACTCAAGTCTATCTATAAAAGAAAATCTCCCTCTCACTGTCTCACAATATTAGCAGCCATGGAGGATGAAAGTGAATATGAGCCCAGATCACAGCAACTAAATGCAAGTGCCTTTTACCACACATTCCCTATAGTCCTTAACTTTTTAATCAATTAAAGTCCCTGCTCCATAAAATTAATGACTGGCTGTAGCTCTTCTGCCATGCAGACAGCAGCAGCTCCCTGAAGTCAAGAGCGATGAGATTTGACCTTCCACTTAATTAAAAACCAGCAAAATCTGGATCATCGGGTCCGACCGGTGCGGGCGGCGCGCTGATGGAGTACAGAATGTGGACTCAGGGGAGCTCTGGGATGTGATGCTTTTGCCGCTGGCATTGTCATATTGAAATCAGGGAGTTTCTCGTTCCCCGGTTCGGGCCACATGAGGAAAAATACCCTCCCCCCTGTATGTCCAGCCTTTTGAACCGGCACCATTACAAAGACACATTTCATAAAGTTTTAATGACCTTTTAGTTCAGCCCAATAGCAATTGCTATTATCCACTATCCAAACAAGTGACTCTCCCTTAGGAGACACTATGCAGCATCGAGCTGCTGTTCCTTCTTTAAGCCAGGAGTAGAAATGAATATAGGTGGAATAATATTGGTGAGTATGTGTTTTTCTTATTGGGAGTTACTAATAGACTCTTCATAAAGTCCCAGTTAACCCACATTACAATAAAAGCCAATACAAACATACAAAAAAGTATATTTATATCCAACCTTGCAGATATTTATTTTTCATTGTATCTGGAGTCAAATGGAATTTACTTTGTGCTCAAACTGTTGGAAAAAAATCAACAGCAACATCTTTGTCTGGAAAATAATTTATTGAATAATCCAGTTTCTATTGGACTCAAGGTCTCTGAATTGTCCAGAGTAACCAGGACATTGCCTGGAGAAAATGAAGAAATAAAATTGTATTGAAACGTAGAAACGTTGCTGCAGAATTTTATTAATGACATTTTTCAATACTGTGAAATCCACAAATGAATTTACCTTCTTTGCTCTGGTGTGAAAGCAGGAATCTCACAGACAGACCTGAGCAAATAAAACCAAATGTATCTGCAGGCTTAAAGACAATTTTAGATACAACTAAATTGTTTTTTGGACCAAACTTTCAACACTGGTATCATGAGCTCTTATTTATAAAACATCTCCTTTAACCTTCACTCCAAAACAACATGTTGTACTGCATCAGATTTCTGCTGCTCCTGCTTCTAATCGGATCCAGATTCTTGACGGATCTGGTTGTGACCGTATTGTGGCCTGTGATTGTGCATGTTACAAATGGAACAATGGCTGAGTCTCCACAGTGAGGGAAGGTGAGGTTTCTGTTTTCTGGATCTCCTGTGTGTTGATATTCCAGGGGAAAGACAGCTGCAGTGCCCTGGATCTCCTCCGCTGGCTGCTGCCTAACCTTTGCTTCTCCTGGCTGCTTGGCACCACGTTGACAGGCTCACTATGTCTAACACAGCTTTTCTTCCTTGTGACAGCTCCTCGCATCTCTGATCCAAGACAAGAGAGGTGCACAGAACTCGTTACATCAGGAGCTCAAAGTAGAGGAGACTGAAGTGACGGGTTAGGGAAACTTTCATTTTCTAATTTTCAAGTTGAACCTTAACACTGACGGCCCAGGAAAATAAAAGTCAAGTCACAGATGCAATGAATAAAGTTTTCCTGTAGATAACTTACTAATGTAAATTAGCGATGATGGTACTGGCCAAATTTACACTTATTCAACCTGAAGCCATTCTGCATTATCTGCATATTTTATCTGACAAATTTACAGCCGATGAATTAAAATGATCTCAAGCGATATAATCATTTGAATATGGGGAAATAATGTGAAGAACAGAATTAAAATAATAAAACGTAACTGCTGATTGGGGACATCCAGCAGAGAAATCATCATAATGATTAAAAATCATTATTTTCAAACCTTCCAATTTTAGCCAGTATCTTCGTTAAGATTTTCCACCCACAGACGTCTTCACCTGTTTGACTTTGACCTTTTCAGCGAAGGCGTTCTTATGAACCAAACACGCAAGATTGACATATATGATAGTTTTAACTCACACCTTATTAATTTGTGAAGCCTCTTTCTTTTCATGGGAAATATTAGTAGTAAAAGCAATGATGGCTGGATTCCATTTAGCTGCTTTAGATTTAGGGTCCTCGTCCTGTGTGAGCTGACTCACTGTCACATTAAATGCCTCACTACCCACCTGTGTTTATGACAATGTCCTCGAGTAAAAAATGACTCTATAGGTCGTTAGTGAAAGCAGTTTATTACGACTCATACTTTTATTGAAAAGTGACATCAAGTCTTTTTTTTTGCAAAAGCCCCAAAATGACATGTTTAAATTAAAGTGACAGTGCCCGCAAGTGGCTGGAGTAATCATGCCGAAATCTAAAGAGGAAGAGAGGTCCTGTTGAGGATCGCTTGAGAAGTGAATCTGGACTTTCTCTGCAGTTTTCATTTCACACAACGCAGCAGGAGATTCTCCGCTAAGACGCGTTCACAACAGCAACAGCATCTTGACTTTATTTCATTGTAGTGGTTCCTGATGATGAAAATCTGGTCCCTGATATCCTGCACCCAAAATGTATCTTGTTACTAACTTCATCCCAGTTTGAAAACTACATATCTCAATGTCTTTGACCTGAAAATCGGTAATATTTGGTCTATTTATTGCAGTTCTACTCCTTTGCTGCTGCTACAGCTCTGATTATGTCATGTGAACACATCAGCTCCAATGGTTAAACCCAAGGCAACATGCCATTGGCCTGTAGCCGAGTCTAAATGCTCAGAATGCCACAGGACGAGGCCACATACTGACAAACGGCTGGTTGCTACAGTCTGTGTTATTCTGCTGCTGTGAAGATAAGGAAAATAGAGAAAAGGAACTTATACAAAGTGGTGTCTGAACTGAGAATATAACTTCCTCCAAGACCATAACCTGAAACCTGGGAATGTTTATGTCGACTGCACGTCTTGAAAGTTTTATAGAATGGTCGTGCAGTATTTAAAAATGTAAAGCCATCTTCCTTTCTTGTTTTCCATTACAGATTTAACCCATGCCTGCCGCTCTGAGCGATAAGACAAGCCAGTCTTCCTCCACCCGCTATCTCACCTGTTCCTCATGTCGGCCATGGCCAGAACTCGTAATGTGGCTCCTCGCTGTATAAATACATATTGAGGTTTCCCCAAACTTTCCTTGACAAGACAGTTGGAGAGGCTCACATATTCTGACCAGTGATGGTTCTGACAGATATGGAGAGATAAAGGCTGTTGAGGAAAATTTTGGCCTTGCTGAAAATTTTGTAACCACACAAACCAGAGTAACCTGCCGACACCGTGCAGGGAGAGCGAGGCTGGTTTGATTCCTCTACATGAGAGAAAGGACCGTTGTGATGCATGTGAGCGACAGTAGCACCAAAAATAGAAGCAGGTGTTGGTCATGTTTATTTGTCGACCCCCTACTGTGTGACAGCGTGATTTCTTTTGTTTTGGTGTTTGGAAGAATGATGCATTTTACAGCCTTCCATGCTGTTATTGGGAAAATGAATTGGTCCGGTGCAGTGATATTACAGCTCCAAATAAGTGACTCATACTCCTGGTGTGCCAGAAAGACAGAGGAGTAAAACACAAATGATTGACCACAAGCCCAGCCAGACATTTTGATGCAGTCACTGACTCCCACCATGGTTTTAGGCCAACAATCGCTGTGATATATGAAGAATAAAAGGTTTTATAGTCGGCAGGATTTAGAAAAGAAAACTAGAATAACTGCCCCGTATAGTATTCCTCTACCAGTAACGAGTTCAGTTCCCGTTTACAGTCTTTTTATTGACAGACTCATTAGAGGTTAACTTGACCTTTGACCTAACCTCTGAAATCTAATCCTTGACCATTGACCATCAAATTTAATGACTTAATCTGTGAGTCTAAATTAACATTTGTGCCGATTTGAATTTATTCTCTTGAGGCTTCCTTAAGTTTATTCTGTTCACCAACAAAAAAACTGAGTTCAGAGGTCACGGGGACCTTGATCTTTGACCTTTGTCTACCAAAATTGTATCAGTTCATCTGTGAGTCCAACAATACATTTGTACCAAATTTGAAGAAATTCTTGGAAGGTTTTGTTGAAATATCGTGTTCACAATGGGACAGATGGACCGACAACCTGAAAACACTAGGTGTCGTCCATGCAGAGGCTTAAAGAACCACTCAATGTGTTTTATCTTTAGCTTTTGTGAGGATTTCTTTAGTTCGTCACTTCTCATTCAAAGAAAATAGAAAATCAATACATCAGTTTAGTTCTTAGACTTTTGCACTGGGTTGATTTTTAAAATGATTGGGTTCATAAAGCACTGAAACCAAAGAAAATGTACATGCTGCTGTGTTACAAACCAGTCAGACTGTCGTCTACTGAGTTAAAACTACACTCGCTTCTTTTTGCGATGCTACGATTTAAACCTCACCTTTTATTTCCTCTAAGTTTGGACTTTGTACAGTAATTTATTTTCTCTCGTTTTATTTCAGCATATTCGGTGGGTGAGGGTTGAACTTATAAACTCAGAATTTCTGAAATCCAGCTGCCGTCCTCCTCTTTTTAAACGTACATATATACTAATAAACTTGCCTGGTCTTGCTTTTCCTTCTGGAAACTTTGATGTCGGGGAAACATTCAGTCTATCTGATCTGGTTTGCTTAACTTTGTTTACTTTTGGAAAAAAAAACTAAATTATTCATGTATATCAAATTAATAATATAGCTTGCATAATGCAGACTAAAAATAGAGTTAATGCAGCTGAAGCTCTGAACAGTAAAAACGGATGTTTGCTTTAATATGCAACCTGACTTAATTTGAATTTCAGCTTCAGAATAGTGAATTAAATTCAGTGTCATGCATCCTAGCTGTCTTTGGCAACCAGAGACACGTTTGCAGGGGAAAGGGAAAATTAGAAAAGTTTCCTTCTTAAGCAACAGCCATTTGAGCAGGGACAAGGAAAATCCAGCTTCCATAAAGAGTTTGACATCGCTTGTGCACGTTGACTCCTCTTACATTTCAGACGGCATTGAACTTTTCCTGGAGGAGAGCCACAGAGTCACCTCATTACACCGGGCTGTGTCACCATGAAATTGAAGGGTCCGATTAGGCTTGTTTTCGTCGCTCTGTGCTGTGGCCAATTTCACCATTCTTCAGGGTGTAATGTAATACATCTCAGGCAAATTGTTTGCGTCCACTCCATCGAAATATAAAGCAGCCCCACCAGAGCTCTCTAAATTGTTGGAGAAATATTAGGAATGGATCACAAGTTAATTCCCCCCGCTCCAATTTTCTGCCGAGGTGAAATGAAATTTGAATTTGCGGGCCTTGGACCACTGCCACGAAAGCCTGTGATTTGTTTCAATGACAGGGCCTATTATTGAGGTTGTGCATTGATGTCGGAATACAGTATGGTAATGTCTGCCCACCCCCACCCACCCCAGCCCTCATCGTGGAGGGCCATCTCATTCATGTGATGTAAGCCACTGAGACAAGGAGGAAGCCGTGAAGAAATCGGCAATGGGAAGACATATTAATATGGAAATGAGAGGCTGGCTGCACATTCTGCAGTGTGTGTGTGTGTGTGTGTGTTTGTGTGTGTGTGAGATTGTGCACAGAAGCATGCAAGTGCTTACTGCAGGCACTCGCCTACTAAAGGATGAAGGGTGAATGTACAAATAAAAAAATGTTTTCTGAATAGTAGAGGTAACACTTTAATGTAGTAAGAACGAGTAATGCTTTGCTTCTGTATTAATCAGGTGAGGACACACAAACACACACACACACACATACGCACTTATTCACCATTTGAATTCATGAAACCACAACAACCTTGTCCGCTCCACACAGTAAAGCTCGATTGTACAATAGGTGTGTAGAGAAAGGACATGTTGATGAATTTACTATTCATGGCTGCTGCAGCCCCTCCAGAGACAGTTTATGTTGATGTACTTTCCCTGGCACCAATATATTATTTACAAAGAAAGCCCGGGCCTTAATGAGCACTAATTAAACGCTGGAGACAGGGAGATGACTGGCAGAAAATATCGCAGCATGTGACAGACATCTGGTGGAAGATAAGTGAGCAGGCGTTGGCAGAGCCGGGGAGAAACCGTACGCCGGTAGCAGAGCAACACTGGGGGCCGTGTGAACCTGCACTTGAACTTGACTTTCAAACTCTGTCAATCAAGCCGGCTACAGCTGTCATGGTTCACAGGGCACGAGCGTGGTGGGATGTGTGTGTGTGTGTGTGTGTGTGTGTGTGTGTGTGTGGGTGGGAGACAGGATAACACCCAAGCAGTTTGTGTGTGCATGTGTGGTTATGTGAGGGATGAGCCTGCGGTGTTGCCATTCAAAGAGGAACAAAGAAAGATTACAGTGTTTAAGAAAATTACTGAACTTAATCTGCTTATTTTTGTTTTTTTTTACTAACTTTCACGTGATATTTCGCAAATCAGTCTCAGCTGTCAATCTAGAGGTTTCACTGCTTTTTTATAGCATCGCATAGACTTGACTCAACATCAGTGTTATAGGAGCTACTTAAAAAACAGAGTTGACTCCTTCTTTGACTTTGGTCCATGTTCCATCTACTAACATGGAGGAGGTAGGGTTAATAACGCAGCCAGCCACCAGGGGGAAATCTAAATGATTTGGCTTCTCTTTAAAGGAGCTGTCAGGTCGTCCATCTTAATAAAAGGTCTATGTCAATAACCATCAGAAACCTTAATGAACTGCTTTCTGAAGATGCGATCAGTTTAGCTGTCGGCAGAATAAAAGAAGCTTGTACCAATAAAACAAAGAATTGATTTAAAAAAATACAGTTATTGACGTACAAAGCACTGAATGGTGTCTGATATGCTGCTCCGCTACAAACCATCCAGAACTTCAAGATCAGGTTTCAGTTTTTATGCACTGCAGATCTGGAATTAACTTCCTTTATTTAAAACACTTTCTTTCTGTCCGTCCTTGTAAAGTTAGAAGCTATAGAGAGACGGAGGGAGGGAGACACAAATGGTGAGAGAGCCATCTCTTCAGGATATTCAAATGTCATAAGTTTAAATGAAAACGTGCTGGCATATTACGCAGCAGATGATATGGTGTAACATCATTATTACTTTTCCTTGAATTTTTATGTGCGACCATCGCAGAGCTCAGACGGTGGATATCCTCGGGGTTCAGAGCTTCTGTAGGTGGTTCAGCGGAGCGCGGAGCCGTTATGTGAAGGCGCTACAAATTTAGACTCCTTCTTAAGTGTGAGATACAGTTGAAGTGGGTGATACGGCACTTTTATGAGCTCAGGATTCCCACAGGGAGAGAGGGAGATACAGAGTTTGTCTGTGGCTCCAGGGAACCACTGGGGAGCATAAAATAACAGTAAAATGTTTCATACTTTTATCTACAACCATTATTCCTTTGAATCCAAATTGCCTTTTGAATAATTCTCGTGTACAGGCTACCTCAGAGGGTAGAATCAGGATAAAATATGTTTTTTGTTTTTGAAATTTGCTTTTGTTCAACATTTATCAGCAGAGACAGTCAGCGGGGAACAAAACAACTCTCTTTAATTTCTATAGGCCTGCAGTCATGTTAATATTAAATATGCAGAACTCCTCATGTGTTTAAAAAGCAGAGTTTTCAGTGGGTGAAGAAGTGCACCATAACAAATGCCATCAACCCCGAACCCAGGCCTATTATGGGGCTGCACATAAGTGGGACCCCCTCACATATACATACATTTAAATTAATTAATCCAGCCTCTCAGTCCTCAACATCTGTCTTTGCAAGTACTGATCCGACCAGATGTTGAATGGTGCGGCTTTGATATGTGTGCATCACTACATTAAAACACACATTAAACCACAGTTCTGTAAATGTGCCAGTTTTAGAAAGCTGACTAATAAAACGTCTGCCAATGTTTTCATGCCTCACCGTTTTTTTTTGTCAGCAAAATAACACATGAACATGAAAAGATTTGGTGGAAGAAAAATCTAAATTTGGTCCAAATCCAGACTTTATTTAACTTTTTTCAACATTTTCACCCATTTTCCAAGATTCATGGATCTTGATGATTTCTATGAGTGTGTGAAACTTCATTCAGCTTGATTGACTTCAAGGAAACCTTTGGGCCTTGGCGGAGGTATGCGCTCCAGTGAGGGACATTCTGGTTTTCAAGTGCAGTCCTCTGGCAAGAATGACCAGTATTGCATTGAAGCAGCTGACAAAGCTAATGTGAATATGTGAATCCTAAAAAAGGTTAAAAAGGTTTATGAAGAGCTGAAGAAAAGCCATGTGGAAATCCTCATCAGATGACAGGGAGACTGTCGATCAAAGCAAGCAAGGACGTGCTCTAATGAAGGAGGCTGTCACAGAAGACGCTCACACAGGTCCTATTATACGATGCTATCAATCATTACTGCAGCTCGGTGGAAAATGAAATAGTGCATTTACAGAAAAGACTCTCATAAATGAGTTCATGCAGCGGGGCCAACTCGAGTGGTTAGAGAGGCTAATGTATCGTCTGATGTCTGTCAGCGTGTCCTTGAACTCGTCTCAAATGAAATTCATTTTCTACTTGCAAGTAAATTTACCTTAAATAACTGCACTTTACTTCAATTAATGTTTTGCACAGTACAATTTACAATGTGCCTCTCATTCACCCACTCACACACAATCTCACTCCCATGACAGTAGAGGGGAAGTGATTGACTAGAATGGCTGCGGATCAAACCACCAACTTGGTGATGAAGATTACGATTTATTATTTGTGGGTCACTCTTTCAGGTTGTCTGTATGTGTGTCAGGTCCTTGAGGATTGTTTTGATTTAAATCTAATTTGGCACAAACATTTATAGATTTTATTTTTGTGGTCAAAGGTCTCACATCACAAAACCGTCTGAAAATTCACTATCTTTTATTGAATATGTTCAGTTGTGTTCGTGTTTGCCAAAATGTACACAAAGGGTTCAATTATATGATCAACATCTCCGCACAATTCCTGATTCAGTAAGATGCACAAGTTATTCCTTGTTTACTCTCTGCTTTATAGCACAGAAAAGAAATATGTCATATTTATTTTTAGTGTTGTTAGTGAGTGACTAGTTTATTTAAAAAAATGCCCCCAGTTGTGATTACTTTTTATTCATTGAGGTCTTGAGTTCTGAATTAAAATGAGGAGATTATAATGGACAAACAGTCCATGAAGGACGCAGCCATGTTGGGCAGTTTTTATTCTTAGGGTTGCCTTGACAGAATGAATGAATACTGGGTAAAAGGGGAAGTGAAAGTGGAAGAAACTGTGAGTTAAGAAAGAAACGAGTGAAAAGGTGAAAGAAAAAAATTGAGGATGACATAGGAGATGAGAGAAATCGCACATTAGCACTTATGGATTAGCTGCCTCTCATTCCCAGGCCCTGCTGCACCTTACAGATGTGCAGCTCTGACCGTGCAGCCGGCCGGCAGCGGTCATGTCTTAATTAACGAGCAGACATCGGATCAATAAGTGAGGAACGACGGAGAAGGAGACGTGAAAGGTGGGACAGCCTGCATGGTTCAAGGTTTTTATTTCCTGTTGATGTGGAATAACATTAGAAATCAATAGCACGGCCAGTGCCGCCACACACCTCCGACTCTTGACTCAGGAGAAGTGGGAAAACAAAATCTCCCTTATGTCTCTTTTTATCCTCAACTTTTCAAGACCGCTGCAGAGGGAGATTTGTTGAGGTATTTTCTAAGTGCAATGTGATTCTCAGCCTTGTAAAGCCCGTTTTTATAAACTTGTGTTCTGTGACGATTCTTACATTATTAAGAAGAATCCATTCGGAGTCTTTTTATATTGTCTTGTCATCTGAGGCTACACAGGATTTATCTGTGAGTGGAATTTTATTTACTTTTATTGGTGTGTGCACGGGTTCCATCAAATTGCCTCAGGCGCTTTAAGTTTGGGATTTCTCGCAATGACTTCCAAGAGTGTGCAGATAATGAGCGTCCTTCATTAAAGTTTTGTGTGCACTCAGTATAATACAGAAACTTCATATTATTTTTTTATTTCTAAAATATAAAATGTAAAAGTAGGCAAAATCAGTTCATTGAGAAGATTTTATTTGGCATTTATGCAGCTTGTGAGCATCCATTCAGAGCCCAGACTTTCACGAACATATCCCCGGGATACCTGACATTGCAAATATTCAGCTGCGTGTGTGTGTGTGAGAAAGTTTATCAGCGTTTATGGAGTATTCTCCGACAGGATGGCCATTCTGTGATAACGCTCTCACATTTGGTCGTAGCCAGGAGGCTGCTCAGGCTGGTGGAAGCTCCAATCAGTCCCTCCCCCCCCACCCCCCCATCTACATCACCCTCTTTCAAGTGAGTTACTTATCCACCTCTGGACAGACATTGCATGTTTATTTTCTTTTCTTTCTCACTGCAAACTTTTGGTGGAAAATTGAATTTGAAGCCCAGAGGCGGGATGGAAAATTGGGCAAAATAGCTTATTTCCCCCCCCACATACAACCTTTTGCTACTCTTCCTAATAAATGGCAAAAGAAGGGAGACGCTGGTCTGTGCTGGTCTGTGCTGGGTGGCTGGTCTGGCAATTTGGAACTCAATTTGCGTTTACAGTATGAGTGTGAATGTTGGGACAGTGTGTCTGACTGCTGACCGTGTTCCTCTGATTATGGGAACATCACCCTGCACCACTGTGATGAACGTGTGACGAAAGAAGATGTCTAATGTTTTAACTTGTTATAATAAGTACTAGAGAGAAATGTGAGTTATTTAAAGAAACACTTGCTAATAAAGGAAACTTCATAGATTAAACTATAAATCGACTTGTCATTAAACAGGGCAAAGCTAAATTTGGAACCACAGCCTGGCATTTCGGAATGTCTCCATGTTTCACTGATGTGTCCCCGATGATTAGCATTTAATCAGCTGCAAATGCTCTTAATTACAAGATTAGTCTCATACCAATTAGCCAACATGCTAATGGTTCTAATCTGCCATTGAAGTCGACTGAATTCTAATTAGGGAGAAACTGTTTCAATTCACCTAGGGCCCATCTGATGGGTCATTACCAACCTAGTTATCCTCATATAAACCAACGGCAGCAAGCAACACAGGTCCCATTCGGAGAGCAGCTGTAGAGGCTTTACGAGCGTCGCGTGGGCCATTTCCATGCGTCATGAAACGACAATGTTTCCATTCCCTGAAAATCGCAGAGGCATCCTGATGACTCACTGGAAGCATTATACACTGCAAAATTGCAGGCTGTGTTAACGGCACGTGAACTGGAAATCTTTATCTTACCCTAAAACGAGGGCTTTAAAATTGGAAAATGATAGAACTGTGACCTTGTGCCGCAAGTGGAGGGGGGAGGAGAATCTAAATTCAAACAAGTCAGTTTCAATTTGCTCTTTCTAAAGCTCAGATGAGTATTTAAAGAGGATTGCAGTGACAAACCCACAGAGATTTATCATTCAAATCTACATTTCCCCTCAGCGCCATGAGCAGTTGGTGAAAACTGAGTCATTAAGAGTTGGTGGAGACCAAACATGAGCTAAAAGAAGAGTGAAAATCATCCCGAAAGAAAACTATGCTGATGTTGCTGGATGTCTTATGGGACAAGTGGTTGTTCTTTAACAGGTTAGCCATGAGGAATCCATAAAATCACTGCTCACATTTGGCAATCTCACCCTCTTAGTCAGGGTTTGATAAGTAATCTCCGTGTCTGAACATGTTTTGAGTCTTGTACTTAGTGCAGGCCGCCTACACACTGCCACTCATATAGTTACACTTCATTAAACACTCCTGTAGACTTTTATTCAGTCAGTTGTTCAGGTTTAGTCTGTGGCGGTAAAATCTGCTGGTCATTTTATGGTGTTTTCTAAAACCAGACCAGCTGCACGCCAGCAGAAAGAATCATTTAATCAAATTCACAAAAATAAAGTGATGGATGAATATTTTGTTGCAGCAAAGGGAAGGTTGGTGTATACCTGGGGTGGTCAACCATATGCCACGGAAGAGCAGCAGTCTGTCATTTGTGCTCATCACCTCAGCAGGAGATTTCACTGACTTCTTCCTCTTTCCTCGAGGGGAAGCTAAACACTGTGTGGTGTCTTTGTTTGCAATAAAAACCTGCAGACTGTTTGCTCTCCGCGGCACAAAGTTGGCCAATCATGGTCTGTTTTATACTGATGCTGTGTGAAATGTATTGTTCCACAAACTCCGTCAATCTGTTTTATTGTATAAATATCAATCGTGCCTTATTCAACGTTAAAGAGAAGGAGGGAGATCGCTCTGTGCAGCCTCATCACAGAGCTCCTGCTGTTTGAAGACGTATTTAAGGGGAACATTCACCTGGAAAAAGGGGACGTTTTAACAGCTCTGCAGTCGGTGAAAGAAGATGAAAGTGGGCCATTAAAATACTGGTGAAACATTAAGAAAATTGGAGAAACATGATCGTGCAGTTTTGTCCCATGAGTCGGCAATTTTAACATTTTGAAAAACTTGAAAGCAGCAACAGCACATGCATAATTCTAATCGATAAAAGCCGCCAGCAGAAGTTAATTGCTCTTACCTGCCCTGCACCTTGATGTCAGAGATGGCGTAGAAATATCTGGACAGGTTGTTCTCATCCACCATGGTGGCTCCAGTGGCTGGCTTCAGCAGCTTAATCCTCAGATCGGTGATGGTGAAGAAGTCCCGCAGGTTCTTGGTGGTATCCAGTTGGCCGTACAGAGAGGCCATGTTGTGTAGTCGAGGGCCGGCGAACAGGGCAAAGCGGTCCTTGATTTCAAAGCGTACCGTCTTGTCGTTCTTCCACACGTAGCCTCTGGAGTAGTCCTCAGTGCAGATGATATCCAGCAGGGTGCGCTGGGTGAGGTCACTCACTGTCTTGGGTTCCATGGTGAACGCATCCAGGCAGTCGGTGGCGTAGAACTGGTACGGGGTCCAGGTCCGGCCGTAGTCGAGCGACTTCTCCAGGACCATCTGCTCCGGTCGGCCGGACTCGAAGGTCAGGACGATGTCATCCGTCAGCTCAACGGTCTTGTTCCATGACAGCGTGATGTTGACCTGCAGGGGCTTTGGGTACTTCTTCCAGGAGGTGGATTGCCAAAAGGTTGTGGGGTTGCGACCCTCAAAGTCAAACATCAACTCAGGAGGGTGAGCCAGCTCCTCGGTGGTAGCGTCACATTCATTGTTGCACATGTAAGGGTTTTCCTATAGAAGAAAACAGTTATACATACAGGTAAGTGTACAGTTGGAGTATAACATGAATTCAATTAAAACTAATATTGAAGTGAGTCTGATCCTTTTCGCTTTTCTGCAAAAGTTCCTGAAACAAATCAAGAAATACACACGTCCCCAAAAAAACCAAATAATTAACTGTAGAGTAATTAGCAGAGCGAGCTCATCGTGTTAGGACATGATTAAAATGCATTTTGTGTTAAACTGCTTGAGTTTCTTGTTCTCCAGTTTACTGAGGTGTTATTAACTCTACAGAAAATATGATTGGATCCGAAATTTTAACCAAATGGTGGCAATCAAGGTCCAGGTGGAAAATATATGAAATGGAAAACATTGAGGTTACGCTGCTTTCTGTAGTTTGAGGATGAGGAAATGTCAGAAGGGTTAATTAAGTATTTAATTCTGAAGAAAAGTCCCGCCCTTGCCATCGCAAATACTTCAGCATCTCTTGGGTCGGGTTTTTTGTCCGTTTGGCCTTGGAAGGTTATTTACTTTTCCACAGCCTTGCTGACTCTCCTTTCTATTGTCATTCTACCACTGCACTCAATGGGACTCAAGAACACATTCTGGCCAATGTTCAAGCAACGTGGGCCCATAAGGCTGCAGAAGACAGTGACCTCTTATCCAGACGGCACCGTGGATCCCATATTCCCGCTCAGCACGTTCCGCTCTGCACCGCCACCCAAATTGCCAGCCTAATTGATATTCCTGTGTGGTATTTCAGCTGAAATGGGAATGGAATCCCGATGAGTGTTTCTTATGAAACACACAAAGGGACATGCATTTTTCATGGGCCCGTGTCTGCTCTGTACCATAGACACCGACTGAGTCTGGGTGTTTGTGTGAGCATGTTTGTGGGAGGGGAAAGTGGAGCTCTTGATGTGCTCATGTTTGTTTGCGAGAGGGGTAGAGAGCTGTGAATGCGTTTGCCTGTGTTTGTGTGTGTGTGTGTGTGTGTGTGTGTGTGTGTGTGTGTGAGGGAGGGAGTGAATGGAAAAGAGAGACGGAGCTGAAACAGAGCCAGCGAGCACTGAACGCACTCCAATTGACATTCCTCTCACCTCTGCTCCAGGAACAATGAGGTTAAGTGCTGATGAGATTCAGATCAACTGTAAAGCGGTTCAATAATCAGCAATCATCCGACATTCTACACGCAAAATTATCTAAAGGTGAGAACTGCGCTATCTGCAACATTAGCCGCTCATATCTCCAGTATCGCGGCGTGTTCGACCCAGACTGCCACTTTGTCGAGGGATGATCACTGGCAGGAATACTGATAAGCAGACGCCATAACATTTTATTTGAGAAAAAACAATAGTAGGGCTCCTACATTTTCACACATCCAAAGATTTTTTCCTTCCTCTCAGGGAGATGGATGTTTGACTTCCCTGTTTTTAGATACAGATCTCCGCAGTCCATTTTATTTCCTGTGGGACCGCGATATGCTATCTGCAACCTGCTCCTCGGCCCGGAGCGATAACCACGCGATGAGGTAGAACAAGACTGAGGGATTGTGGGTCACTAGGCCTGCTCGGCTGACTCAAAGGAGCGTTGCATGATCCAATTAGGAGGGTAATAAGGGTTATGCCGCTAAGACAGAGAGAGAGAACAAGAGCGAGTGGGAGGGAGAGAGAATGTAAATGAGGAGATCTTTTTTCTCGCTATGTCTTTTTTAAATGGAAGATCTTTGTTGCAGTGGACACACACACACACACACACACACACACATACAGCTTGAAAACAGAAACCGAGACATGTGAGAGAGGGAGTTAAGGGGTAATAGGGAGGATGGCGGCTGCCTCGGTTTCGCCACAGGGACAATAAATTGTACTTGTGTCAACTATTTAACAATGATGTGTGCTGGAGCTCGTTATATTCCCCTCTTGTGCTCGAACAACCTTGGAGGTCCGCTCGGAGCTCAGGCCTTGACAGTGCACGGCGAGCGAGGGAGAGAGACGGCGCCTCCGTCGAAAGGAGAGTGATTTCCCCCGTTGTCATGCAAGAGTGCGATCTTTGTTTCATTTGTTTTCACGGTTAGGTTCAGGGAGCAGCGGGGTGGCCGCCTCTCCCGTCTTCCAGAATGGGAGCCTTATACTCCGACGATATAAAGAACTCAGACCGCCGCATCTGTGGCTAATGAGAAAAACAATTTCCCAGCCGAACAGTGAGAGTAAACAGGAGCTTTAAAAAGAGAAATTTGCTTCATCCCGCCAGCCTAAGAAGTGTTCAGAGACCAGTGGTAAGAAGTGATAAATTCAATCCATAATCATTCTCTCCGTGCCCGCCTCGAATTCAGGCCTTCGGGGAACAGATCATTCTAACCAAGCACCGCGCTCACATATAGGATCCAGCTGGCTGACCCCTCCATCGTTAATAACACTCAATAATGCGAAGGCAGTTTTCCAATCGGACATTAACTGACATGTACGGTATTTACTCTCTCACAGCAACCCCCCGCCACACTGGAATGCTTTCATACAGCCTGGCGGAGGTGAAATGATGGAGAAAGGTCAGGACCTTTCATCGGATTTCCTGCGGTGGTTATTTAACAACAAAAACAGAGCCTTATGAAGATCAATACCTTCTGTGGTCATTTAAGACCCAGGGCTTCAGTACGACGCCGGGGGGAATCTATTGAAGAACAATAAGCCCTCTCAGCTTGATCCTTTACCTGTGATCATGGATGTGGGAGAGTGAAACGGTCAGCAGGGAATTCGAGAGAGACAGGAGTTCTGTACAAGAATTAGATATTGACTGATTCAAATATTTAACCTGCCCTTTAAAAAATACTGCTGCCATGAAAGTATCAGTGATATGATTTGTAAAGTTGTTTTGTATAAACCAGGATGTAAGAAAAATTGTTATATTTGCTAAATCGTAGTATTGGAGTATTCATAGTCATACATATATTTACATATTTATATATTTACTGTAAATGCTTGTGAAGTAATTATATATTTACCTACCTAAAAAATTACTCAATTTACAAATTATAGATTTACGTGGTTGGGGCATGTCTCATGAACCCATTAAATTTTGGTGTGGATCCAAATCATGGAGGGGGCGTTTCCCAGGTAATGAGGGTCTAAAGACCGGTGAGTTGCACTGTGGGAATTGTAGGATTCAGCTGTTTAGGAACTTCGGGCTAAAAGTCCGATTTTCTAAGCCTCCGCTGCTCCAGTTTTCAAATCTTTTTGAGAATCTGTCTCAAACTAAATCCCCAACTTTGTGCAAGAAGAATATGAAATCATTGAATGAGCATTTCAAAATTAATATATAAGAAAAACGTGTCAGTACAAGTTACGTGTTATTTCATATTTCATACTCATAATAGAAAACCAGCTCATGTACAAGACATGTAGTCATTCCAGGGCTCAGCAAGTGTAACCTTGACAATCTCTTATTGGTATTGCTGACATCGCTTTTGCCACCATGGCTGCCGTGTA
The DNA here is from genome assembly GCF_024713975.1 of Paralichthys olivaceus. Taxonomy (NCBI): domain Eukaryota; kingdom Metazoa; phylum Chordata; class Actinopteri; order Pleuronectiformes; family Paralichthyidae; genus Paralichthys; species Paralichthys olivaceus. The sequence goes on along the minus strand of NC_091108.1, from coordinate 5,246,669 downwards.
ACCAAGCCCACCTGGTTTCTATCAATGCCATATGATCCGTCCGGGGCCAGTGGCTTAGTGCAGGAGGCCTGGGCAGCAAGTCTGCGCCTGGTCGCAGCTAATGATGTCCTGATCTCTGCAGCCTATAAGGTCAATCCAATATCAGGGTGTCGTACTCAGTAGGAGAGCAAGAGAACAAGGACGACAGAGACAGAGAGAGAGAGAGTGAGAGAGAGAGAGAGTTGAGCTGGGAATGTGAATCCAAATGTCATTCACTGGAATATAAATCTGGACACCTGGCTCCTCACATCATCACGAAGGCTCGGGGGATATTTATATGTAAATTGATGGTTTTGTTCGATAGTTCATAGAGTTTCGGTTATAGCAATCAATGAGCCATGATGAAACACGCAGCACAACACAGAATGTATGGATGCCGACAACAGTTGAATAAATAAAATCCTTGAAATATCGACACTAAAAGACATAAAAGACATGGGAATAATAAATATTTTCTCTCCTAAACGGGCTGCACTGACAACACCATCACAGCAAATGTGGAAATACACACATGCATTCATGCAAAACACTAAACCCACCAACACACACACACACACAGACACACACGATGGTGCGAGGCAGCTGTTTAAATGAGTGACATATGGCCTGTGAGATTGACAAAGCACAACCTGCTGTTGATGTGCCTTTTGACACAGGAGGTGGCTCGGCAGATAAATTCTCAGACCAATGACAGCTGCTGTTGAAGGATGGGCGCAGGCAATCCGACCAATCAGTTCAGCTGACAGATTTCTGGACTTGATCTCAGATCACAGACGCAACTCGGCGTATTTTCCTGCCACCTTTTTTTAATTCCAGCTAGTTATCGTTAACGACTAAAACGTAATCCGGCCGCAATCACGTTCCGATGTCAGAGTTTAGTTGTGTGTCTATAAATGTAAATTCTAGGAGACGAGGCTGTTTTCAGACATTCGTTTGGTAAAGTTTTCTAAATTAATTTGGCTCGACATGAATGATGGTCCCCTTCACAAGTAAAAAAAAAAAGAAATATGGTGCTATCACTCACCAAACAGTCCTGGGAGAAACTTATGATGTTTATTTTGGGTGTAAACAGAGACTCGCAGCATATAAAGAAATCATAAATCCACAACAGATCAGTCTGAAGACACGACACTGGAAGGGCATAATAATGATTTTTAAGAAACACAGTTTGTCAGTTGGTTGCAGCAATTATAGTAATTCAGACTGTGGGACGATATGATAATGACTCATTTAGTTTTAATTACTGTTTTTTATTTGCCATAGTTTACGCCCAAACTTCCCACTGAGATAAATGCAGCACATGCAAACATACAATAAAAACTGTACAGATGGATGAGATGTTAGAGAAGAAGTTGATAATAAAGATCGTGAAGCAGATAATAATGAAGACGATAATAATCACCCGTACAACCATCATCATGTCAGTTTCTGCTTGTCAGGGAGATGAGCGGATATAGAACCGTCTAACGTTTGTCCGCTATTGTATTTATTTCATTTGAATTAGTTTTAACATATGGACTGAATGTTTTTATCACCATCTGTTTGTTTGAGATTATGCAAAAATGACCAAATAAATGACCATGGAACTCGGTGGGCGGATGCAGTATGGGTCAGGGAATAAGTCATAAAATGTTGGTACAGATCCGGTGTCTGGGATCCAAGTTTTAGTTTTCTATTTATTCATCTATTTTTCAGAGAATCATTTGTAGAGATGATGAAGAAAAACACCAGCATGTTCAGGGGAGTGATATTTAGGATTGTGAGTGATTTGCTGCAAATACAAATAAAAATAAAAATCCAGACCTAGTGAAAAGACTGTTGGGCCTTGGTGGAGGTTTTCTAATTTAAATTCAACTTTTAGGAAAAATGATTTTTACTTAATAAGAATATTTGCCTTTGAAGGATAATCCCAGTTTAGTTTGACTCTGGTCATATCATGGGTAATAATTTCATCACTGTTCTTATCAAAATTTATTCTGAGTGCTATGAAAACATTAATTAACAAAGTTGGATAAGTGAAAAAACCAATAGGGTCGAGACGAGGACAAAGCTAAAAAGTTTGTCCAGATGATCGGAACCACTTTATTTAGACGTCCTGGTGCACGTTAATCCCTCAAGACCTCAAGTAATTTCACAAAGTCAAAGTTGGTCTATTTATTGTAAGAGAAGTTTACAACAGAGAGTTAATTATTTTACTGTTCACCTCCATTTTCTCTTTTAAAGAAGTTAAACTCACATAATCATTTCACTTCTTTGTCCTTTGGATTTTGTTGTATTCTCCAAGCTCAGCGATTACTTTTTCTTTGCTACGTTACTATTAGTGGTTTGTACTTTACATTTATAATATAAATGTAAAATATACAGTAATATAACGTTTTTGGGTCTGTGGCCTGTGTGCACTGTGCTGGTTCTATGCTGAGCCCTCAGTAACGTCCTTGCTGTGGAGCCTCTGTGGATGTGAGAGAAATCTCTCCCTCTGGAACTGAGGTGTTGCTGGATTAATCAGCCCATCATCCTGCTCGGCCTTACACCTCCTAACCTGCCACATGGCACCTGCAGACTTGTCGCTGGCCCAAACCCCCCCCCGCTATCACACCTCCGGATGGCTACGCTCATTCATTGCGCGCACCAGAGGAGGAGGAGGAGGAGGAGGAGGAGGAGGAGGAGGAGGAGGAGGAATTTGACAAATGACAGCTAGGTGATTGTGGAGGTGAAGGGGTGGCGAGAACCTTCACCTGCACCACTGAGGATCAATCAGCACAGGTGAGAGCTGTTAGCTGATTGATCCTCAGACGTTAAAAGGAGGCAGCGGAGCTGCCTCCAGGGGGACACCTGGGAGAACACGGAACACTGAGAACACGGAGGAAGCCAGAGGTCCAGCAGGTAGTGCTGGACCGTTTAAGTTACATGTGTTGTAAGTTTCAGTTTTTGATTAAATAAAAGATGCTAAACCCGCAATGGTTGAACTGGTCTGTCTCTGGCTGTCGTGAGGGGAACCCGGTGGCGTGGTCGAACGCCACACTGGCGCCTGAACAGGGACCTCACACAGCCAGAGACACGGACTGGGTACAATCGTTGGGGAAGGAGACGGAGGAGATCCTGAGGCAGACGCAGGAGAACCTGAGGCAGACGGAGGAGATCCTGAGGCAGACGAAGAGGATGAGGCTTGGGCGTCTCACCTGTGGCGCCGAGCTGGAGGGGGCGGGGAGCGCTGGTCCCCGATCGGCGGTGAAGCCGATGGGTCCGGCTCCAGGGTCAGCGGGGAAGCTGACGCCTCCGGTTCCAGCGCTGAGGTCGGCGGGGAAGCCGAGACCTCCGGTTCCGGTGCCTCGGTCGGCGGTGAAGCCGACACCTCCCGGGCCGACTCCTCTTCCTGCTCCCGTGTCAGCGGAGAAGCTGACGCCTCCGGTCCCGGTGCCTAGGTCGGCGGTGAAGCCGACACCTCCCGGGCCGACTCCTCTTCTTGCTCCAGGTTCAGCGGGGAAGCGGACGCCTCCGGTTCCAGCGCTGAGGTCGGCGGGGAAGCCGAGATCTCCGGTTCCGGTGCCGCGGTCGGCGGGGAAGCCGACACCTCCCGGGGCGACTCCTCTTCCTGCTCTCGGGTCAGCGGGGAAGCTGACGCCTCCGGTCCCGGTGCCGAGGTCGGCGGGGAAGCCGACACCTCCGGGTCCTGCTCCTCTTCCTGCGCCCCGGTCAGCGGAGAAGCTGACGCCTCCGGTCCCGGTGCCGAGGTCGGCGGGGAAGCCGACACCTCCGGGTCCTGCTCCTCTTCCTGCGCCGAGGTCAGCGGAGAAGCGGACGCCTCCGGTCCCGGTGCCGAGGTCGGCGGGGTCTCCCGGACGGCGGCGCGCCACTGTTCCGGGTTCCAAGGTGTCCGTGCGGCGGCGCCCACCTGCTCCGGGGTCCAAGGTGTCCGTGCGGCGGCGCCCACCTGCTCCGGGGACCAAGGTGCCCGTGCGGCGGCGCCCACCTGTTCCGGGGTCCAAGGGGCCCGTGCGGCGGCGCCCACCTGCTGAGGGGTCCAAGGTGCCCGTGCGGCGGCGCCCACCTGCTCCGGGGTCCAAGGTGCCCGTGCGGCGGCGCCCACCTTCCAGGCCGCCTGAGAGAGGCCGCGTCCCGCGACGCCCACCTGCTCGACCCCCGGAGCGCCTCAGTCGGTGGGCTGGGCTCCTCCCCTGGCCGGATGGGAGGGGGGGGAGTAGTTCAGGCCGGATAGCTCCCGGGCCTGAGTTTGACGGTGGGGGTATGTGGAGGTGAAGGGGTGGCGAGAACCTTCACCTGCACCACTGAGGATCAATCAGCACAGGTGAGAGCTGTTAGCTGATTGATCCTCAGACGTTAAAAGGAGGCAGCGGAGCTGCCTCCAGGGGGACACCTGGGAGAACACGGAACACTGAGAACACGGAGGAAGCCAGAGGTCCAGCAGGTAGTGCTGGACCGTTTAAGTTACATGTGTTGTAAGTTTCAGTTTTTGATTAAATAAAAGATGCTAAACCCGCAATGGTTGAACTGGTCTGTCTCTGGCTGTCGTGAGGGGAACCCGGTGGCGTGGTCGAACGCCACAGTGATATCACTTGGCTGTGATGCAGTGTTCGGGGAGTTAATCCCTGACATCCAAAATGACGATGATCCGAGCTGAAGCACCACTTGACCAAATCACAAGATGCCCATCACGGAGCACAATAAATTCTCAACTTTCAGTCAGTGTGGAGGGCAAGCTCTCTTCGCTCTGCTCTCACATGATACCTTGATATAACTGAGGATGATACGTTTGTGGTGATACACAGGCGACAGGCCCAAAAGGATGATATCAAGTAGATCTGGGTCTGAGTTTTGAAGGAGGGGATGGTCAAGTGTATAGTGAACGCAGAGGCAGGCTGTCGATCCTTTCAGCTCGATATAAACCCTGACGGAAGAGACAGCTGAGATGAACCATGGTGAGATATTGGGAGAGTCAGAGCTTTGGCAGAAACTCGATAGAGCTTTAATAACCTGCAGTCGGGGCCAGAGTGGCTCACAACAGAGCCGGGCTTTTCATTCTCCTGACCTTCAGAGGAATGAAGGACAGTGGGATTGCACGTCTGACCTGTGAGCGCTCCATCATATCCTGAGGTTGGATGGTTATGAATGTCACAGATCTGATAACAGATAATGGCAATTCAATATCAAGAAACACCATCGTACATGAAACCCAGATGATCTCCTTTTCAAAAACCTATTACCTGTGTTTTAAATCCATTTATAAATCACATGCACTTTTACCCTGCACTTGTGCTTCAGCGCTCCAGAGTTGCAAATACTACAGAATTCGACAAAAACCAATGGCTGCTAAGAAAGATAAAAAAATAAGGGAATTCATAATTTGTAGCTAAAGAGGTAAAACTTCCATCGACATGAGCATTTTCCTTTGAGTGGAACGCATGAGGCTGAACTCTGCAATCAAAATGAGAACAGTTGCATCAGGTGGTCGAGTAAACAGCACGGCGGGTGCAGGGGTGACGGCTGTAGCTCGCTATTGACCCAGATGTCTGATCAAAACAAAAACACAAAACTTCTCCCGGCGCTCGTGTTTTTCGATTTGCCACATGCCAAGCACTCCGCCCTTTGGAACGTGGCCCTCGCCAAAGCAGTCCCTTTGAGGACTGCGGCACAGCCAGTCTGGCCTTTTTGAAGTGCGCTGCTTGGCAAATCAACCGCGCTGTGATTCCAGGGCCGCAGCCTTGCTTGGGATACACGGGGCGTCGGCAGACGAGGGGAAACGTACTCCACATTAATTAACACCTGGCCTCATTATCTGCCCCATGTGGCAGAATCCCACTGGGGGTAAGTTTAATAATCATTAGGGACGGTGGTGAGGGTAGAGGTGCAGATTTCATTTGTTGTGTGAATTTGTGTGCGTATGTATAGAAACCTGCATCAAAGTGATTTCTACATGTGTTTGTTGTTTTTGTGTGTTTATCTTTATTTGTTTATGCCTGTATGTGTGTGTGTGTGTGTGTGTGAGAGAGAGAGAGAAAGTGCTTGGTTGTGTCAGGGATTAGATTCCCTCTGATGTCAGGATTCAATAAAACGCCTTAACATTGCTATAATGAGAGGATGTTTAATTCTCACCTCTCTCTTCTCACACTCTGTATTCCAAAGCAGCCGCTGGATAAAACACCGCCTGCTTGTGTGGTAAAAATTGATACAGCTCTTCTCGAGATACGTACACAGGCAGATATCTGTGTGTACAACAAACACATCAGATGAAGTTACAGGCAACTGTTTGATCACGTAGCCTGTTCACATAGAGCAAGACACTAACAGTGCCTGGGTTATAGGTTTGATTCCCATTCCCATTGGCTAAGGGTACTTAGTCGGTTCATAAGTTCATCGTGTCATGTGTTGTCATATACATATATATATATATATATATATATATATATATATATACACAACAATTATGAGGTTCTTAACAGGTTAAATAAACAATAAATATACTTATATATATTTAAGGTTGCTAAACTATCCATAGTCATGAGATAATACTATAGAACTATATGTTGATATATTAGGTTTATGAGGTATTTATCCTTTAAACATATGTTTAAATGTACAGTAAATGTAAAGCCTTCATTTAGGACTCTCTCTTTTTTTTCTTTTCCTTTTCTTCAACACTAAAAGCAAAAGTTCAACATTTTATAAAATATGCTTTTTTTCCACTAACTTCTAAAATCACATCGTTGGAAATATCATGTCTGTGCATTAATCGCGGAGCTAAAGCCAAGAGGCAATTAGGCTAGCTTAGCATTAAGATTCGAAGCAGAGTGACACAAATAGCTAAGCTCTTTCCAAATTAAACTAAAAAGCCTTTTCAAAACTTCTAAACACTGACATTGTTATTGAATTTGTACACACAGACAGTGAAAATCACATTTTGTGGATTGGGTCATTTTTGCTTGAAAACCATCATTTCCGACACCTTCTCATCTTAACACCAAAACTTAGTACAATATTATCTCCACGGGCAAACGTGGTGATTCCAATGAAATGAAAGGATTTGGGCCTGAAATGTTGTAAATGTTTCATCTGGATTCATCTGTACTTGGACTGTTCTTTGTCATTTGCCACAACAATTTGCCGCATGAAGTCAGATTGTTTGCACAAACCCAATTTCTAACTTATCAACTCTTGTTTCACGCCTATTGATCCACATAGTTTGGAACAATTTAAAACAGAATGAGAATGAAAGTTTAATGAATTTCTGTTACACCAGAATGTCTCCACCCCAACAATACAGCAATTAAACTATCCCAAAATCATTGCATTATTGATTTTGACTTTTATATAATCAGCTTTAAAAAAATTAAAATCTGCCGCAGATGGATTCCGAGTGTTCCAGGGACACAGACGCAGGGCTCAGCCGCTGACAATGAGATGCAGGGGTCATCGCAGAGAAATTGATAGAAAGTGGGATGAAATTGAGACAGTGAGGGAAAGAATGAGACGGAGCGAGAGTGAAATTGCTGCATTGTTCTTCAGTGTGTTGGCTCAAAGCGTGTCAACTTCTCCTCCATCTTTTTCATTCTGCATAGTTATTAGAGGCTTTTATTAATTTGAAATGCCAAAGTGAGGAATAAAGCATTACTGAAATGTCACCCTTTCACTGAGCATGATAAAATCTTACCATCCACTTTTGGACACATGGCTTTCTATCCCCTCTGTACTTTCATCCCCTCCTCTCGACGGTGCAGTCTCTTTCACTCTTTCTCAGAGATCGATATGGCCTGACAACATGATGGCTGGGTTTCCTGAGGGGAGGTGGGTCGCAACAGTTGCCTGTCATCTGTCCACCATTTCTCTATTTCAGGTTCTTTGATGTGGTTCCGTACTTCTCAAATAAAAAATGTAATAAAAAATGTACAATATTCTGACATTTTGAATTGAATTTCAGGTAACACATTGGAAAGTCAATGTGCTTTACATAAAAACACACGGGAGAATAGTTTAGCGTTTTGGGAATTTGTTTACTTCAGCCTAGTAAAAATTTTAAAAAAGGTATTTAGCCTAGCTTAGCATAACAACTGCAAACCATGAGTCATTCAGTTAGCATCCCTGATGCTCACTACATTGTAGTTTGTTTCTATAAAGGGAAAGAGTTAAATGAGAAGATGACATGTCTCTATAGCAGTGGAAAAGTAAGGTATTGGGTTTTGATTGTAGCTCTGTATTTAACTTAAATACACGATAATGACAGTAATTTTATCAAATGACTCTGGGGAAGAAAGCAATTTATCATATTTAATGACAACATTTTAGATCATAATTGCTGACACCTACTGCAGCGAACATAATATCAACTCAGTGTCAATACGTAGAAATCTACAGTATTCTAATTGCATTACATTCAGGGACAGATTATCTGCTGTGATATGTTAAATATATGAAAAAGGTCTTTAGAATGTGGCTGCATTTGAAATGCTCCGACTGATACACTTTGTAGGTTAAATCTGTCGTCTCCTATGAGGCTGCTGCTCGATTGCTTGACACTCCTCAGTCTCGCCAAAATTACAGACAGTGACTTGAGGGAGGGGAATGCCTTCACACCCACATGTACTCCCCTGCTCGAGAAAAAAGAACAAAAAAAATCTTTGGCAGACATGTGAGCCAAGACAAGTTTTTTGGGCAGCAACAGAAAGCCAGTCTGCCAAAAGCTTTTGAGTGATTAAATTACTATATCTGTTACAAGAATCCCATTCAGCTTGTCAAGGAGGCTGAATGGTCGTTGAAGCACTGAAGGTAGAGAGAGCGAAAATAATTCAATTTGGTGGGAAGGAATTCCTTTTATTTTTAAAATTACAGTGTGAACAGATACCCTCTCATTTATTTATTGAGGCTGAGACAGACGCAGCAACAGGAGGCACTGAGGGGGGATTCATCAAACTATAAGCAGGATAAGTAACACAACACAATGATGTCGTCACCATGTAAGTATTGAAAGCTGTGACACTTTTTTTAACTGTCTCTAACTACTGCCTCAGTGGTATCGACAGGCACCGCATACACCAACATCAATAGTTTCCTGTGTAGTGAGGTGTAAGACAAACACAGTGATTCACCGAAGAAACATTCAGGCTTGTATTACTCCTCTGCCAGTGAAGTGGCAAAAATTGTGTTTGTGCGTAAATCTGCAGCAAATTAGTTAAAAGTGGCTCTTCTACGAGAAGAGAGGAAGCTAAATGAGGTAAGAGGATTTCCCTCGAGTCTTTCCAAAATATCATCTTATTTCGAGCATTTTGGGTCCTCGAGCACGATCCAGTAAATGCTAATGAGAATTATCTCTGTCACCGTGCTTTGAAATTCAAACCTAAAGGGAAAAAATAAGATTTAGTATCTTATGTAAAGTGAGTTGACGGATTTGAAAAAGAGATGAGGAGCAGAGATGTGGTCGATTCACTTTGCTTTGATTTCAAACTTTTTGTCTTAAAATACAACTGTTCAAATCACATGGAGAGTGAGTCGACTTAATCTATTTGTTAATGATAAATTATTTTATGTACCTTTTTATAGCTAACTAATAACTACCTGAAACTAAGATCTAAAATGCCAATTGAATGATGTCATCCACCTTTACATCAAACTGTTGCTTGATGAAAGAAAGAAAATAAAGGTTAGCACAATCCATCTATTTTAACTGCAATCCATTCAAAGGTTGTCAAAATAAAGACTAAAAGAAACTATTCAACCAACTAGTGGCACTACAGGGAAAGTTAAATCACTACAAACTATCCCCAGAGGACCAAGATTATCTGTTTTACATCTGTATAACTGTTGAGGTATTTATTCCCAAACCACAATAGCAACTTCATTGTGGTGCTACTGCAGGATTCATCCTCTGGGGACCATAAACATTGATACAAAAGTGCATTCAAATACTTGATTTCGTGAGATATTGCCAAACTAGTTCTGCCCACTTTTTTCTGCAGTATGAAGTCGAGTTAGATGCATCACCGCCTCCAAAAAAACAAGCATACAAAGGACAAAAACAAAGGCACCAGACCATTGTGATTAATTTGTTGCTTTCGAATTTGAAAAAAGACACTTTCAAAACAACTGTGTCTTCATCTGAATCAAAATGAAAAAATTAATAAGGCAGGAACATAAATAGTCGACCCCGAGCAGGTGTTTTTGTCATTGAGCAATTGGCTGAACTGGGTTTTAGACTTATTGGATAATGAATCAAAAGATGTGGAGATGTTTTTAAAGCTGGAACAAAGTGGTGGAAATATTCATGACTAAAATCCTACTCTTATATATTTCATTAAAACCGAACGGGAAACCCTGAGTAGTACCTGAGTAGCATGAAGTACGGGATTTACCAAGACATGAAATAAAACACTGTGGGTTGTGACATCATGTGAACATGTGCTAATGATTACGCCCTGTCTTCCGATAGTTCTGTCAGATCTACTCCCTGCGCTGTTTCAATTACATTTGCCTTGACCCCGGCTGTGTTACGTGTTCACTTTCACTTCATATCGAACATGCAGGGCGAACATACAGTGTAATATCAAGGTTTGATTGGTTCTGCCATGCTAAGCTTGTAGACAGAATTATGCAGAATTATAACTGTTTATAAAGCAATTTGTTTTCAATGCAGACAATAAGAAACTAAAACGGTTAAGAGAATATATGTGGATTTCCAACAACATTTGCATAAGCACAAGACATCTTGACATTCTTGTAATTTGAGATTATGAGCAACATAAAGGAAAAACTGAAATTATTATGATTTTTGCTGAGAAAGCAGTAGTCCTGCAGATACCTACGTGGAAATATCCCAAACTGGATTTTCAAGTATTATATCTTCTTTGGGGAGAAATTCAAAATAGAATGCAACACTTATGCAAATAGTTAGACGCTCCATTTCAGACAGCAAACATGCATTCAAATGTTAAGCTGTCCAGAAAGACTCTGTCTAGTCGAACCACAAAGCCCATCACTTTCTTTTATACCCGCATGCATAATTCATGTCTTTGTATTTACAACTCTCTAAGAATTAACCTGTCACAGATTCTGGGGAATAATGCAGACATACGCATCTCTATCAGTCAAGTGCTCGCCTCATATGGAGCACCCATTCTCCCCATGTTCATACACGGCATGAATATTATGCATCATCAGCTGACAGAAAACAAGGGACGGAGAAAATTAAAAAGCCAGGAAGCAAAAGAAGTGGCAGGCGAGTGAAAGAATAAATGATGACTCCCCCCTTCTCCTGGAGTCAGGGGACATGTTGCATGTCATCTCGGTGTCTTAGTACGCAGTGGTGCGGTGATGATGTGCTGGGCAGGGCCAGTTCAGAACAGAGTCAAGGGCACTGGGGTGACAGGAAGCTAAACGCTCCAACTGTTCCCTGTCTCCAAACAAATATATGGATGAGTGGATCCCCCCCCACCCCCCCAAGAAAGAAGGGTTCAGAGCTCAAAGAGGGGCAATGGCAGTTTCAATTTGACCTCTGCACTGCCTGGATGTTTCAGCAACTACAAACTGACAACGTGTTCATGATACTGATCCTCAAACTGGTTTGGCACAAGACTGAGTAAGAAATCAATTTCTCTTAACTAGACCAGCACGATATAATCCATATCATTTTATGTTGAGTCTTAACATTGTGGTTGTGAAATTTATGGACTAGATAGTGTTAAAAAAATAACTATAGTCTCTGCTGACAATAGCAAAGAGTGTCATTTCAGGCTGTAGTTTTGAAAAATTGTCAGAGCTACCACTGCAAAATACGACAACCTGATGTCAGAGACCTCAATTGACTGCTCACCACAGAGTAAAGCACAGTGTATATACTGTAATACCAGGAGTACAACAGAAAGTAGATCAATCCTCATTAGTCCCATCAGGTGAAATCACTCAACCCTGATATTATCTTCTTATGCAACTATTCTAGAACATTTAAGGTCACCCATCATTTACATTTTTAATCAATGTAACAAATAAAGTTTTACATTGAATCCATCTACAAACTTCTTAATGTCTAATCATTGTCACTCCCATTCTGCTTTCAATGATTAAGCAGGCTTGTATTCTCTGTTTGAGCGACTTGAAGCTCTTGAAGCGTAAACCTGCATTAATGGATTTCTTGGCCATTTGGTGGAAGGGGAACTAGCTGTAATAGCAGCATTAACAAATGATCACCTTGTAGGCAAACACATTAGTGATTAGTTGCCTATTTGCACATTCAGCAGATACAGAGCACTCTTAGTATTTAGCTGGGGTCGTGTTGGATATAGTTTCCCCTGTTTGAGCTCTGGTTTAGTCTCCTCCAACTAGTGAGAAGAAAAAACTGGGCTCTGTTATTTGCTTCAATGTTAAGGATGCAGGATGAATATTTGAATGTTTGAAAACTCAACACCAACTTGAATTACAAAACCAATTAATTAAATGCATTTGGAGTTTTCAGCATTAAACTACAACCTTGGGGCACGGGACACAAAACTCTAACCACTTCAACTTCCAGACTGGAAAGAAATTTACCAGTGAACTTGATACAGGTATTAATTATGTTTCCTCGAAAATGTAAGAAGCTGAGCAGGTAGTTCTCAAGCACATTTTGTAAGAGATAGAGATGTCTCAATTGCCATTCTGTCGACTCGCTTTTTATGTTCATGACCTCACAGCCACTGCAGCAAAGGTTACTTCCCTTTCTCTGAAGTCGATTATCTAGTTCTCTTTCCAAAGTCTATTACATCAGTTCTTGTGGGCATGTAAGGCACAGATTGAAAGTTCACAATGGCTTCCGTCATTGCCAGCAAAGATAAGTCTGCCGCATTGACTGTCAATAACATGGCAGTCTCCGAGCAGCTTAGTGGGAGCTCTCGTCTTGTCTTGCCCCTCTAAGCCTCAGAGGGGGCCATGTGGTGAACTGGCAGCCACAACTGCTTTCATCCATTCTGTGAGAACTGAGTAAAGTTCAGTGGCATTACAAGCCTCTACCCGGTAAGACTCAGAGTAGCTGGAATAAATGCCGTGGCTGAATCAGTCTCACAGATGATACAATTAGTAGCATAACGCAGATGAATGTCTGCAGATACTGTGGAGGGTGTGGTCCATTAACTCCTGACTCAAAGCTCACGTTCGTTCGGATCAAGAGCCAGAGCAGCAACAGAGAGTCTCTCGAATTTGTCTGCCAAGTTTTTCTGCGTTTCAAACCACTGGGTGAAAAGTTGCCAATTAGTGGGGTCATGATTCGAACACTACTCCTTCACGGCAGCCGAAATCTTTGACAGAGTGGTTTGTTCAACAAAACATAATTTATTTATACAGCATGTTCAAAAATGTAGGAGCATGGCAGCTTTCTGCCAAACACTTATTCATATTTTGTGGAGTAAACACGTCCAAGGCCATTACTTGGCAACTCCAAATGATTTGGTTTAAGTGCATGAAAATTAAACCTCTTTTCTCAATGAAAGCACTTTAATGGCCTTCAATTTTGTGAATTGGCATTAAATTAACCAGAGCCAACCCGATTTTGACTTCAGAGGGTGAGACAAGTGGTGCAATTAAAAACACTCTCGTGTCTGTTCACCATATCAGAGACCATTATGAGAGGTTTTCGATGCAGATGTCTATTGGCAGGCGTTCTTCTGCATTAACAGCTTTTGTTCATTAGGACCCACGTGGTGCAAGAGTGTGAAAACTGTCTTGGCTACGACTGTTAAAATGGATCTAATCATGTCATTTGCGTTAGAGCTGAATATCAAATATGACTTTTTCATTAAAACAGGAAGCGTCACCATGAAGTTTTATACAAATTCTAAAAAGTAAAGTAACAAGCCAATAACAAGCGTATCACTAATCTTTCTTACTGTAGAGTAAATTGAATTAAGGAGTTATAAACCATCAAATCATTTTTACTTTGCATGTAAGATTAAAAAAAGAGCATAATCTGCTGACTGAATGATATTGAGCGACAGTGGAACAGTGCACCACATGTGAGCAGCCTTAATACCAACACATTTTGAAGAACCCCTGAAGGTCTGCAGCTAAAAATAAAACCAGGGCTAACTTCCTGAGCCAGAACACCTGTCCTAGACACACTGTTTCTCCTGGACCTTCTTTATCACTTGTCCTTAACAGAAAGAGAGAAAACACCTAGAATCTGAACCCAGAGGAAAATATCTTTACCAGTTCATCCTAAGATGAAACAACCTCAAACCTTCAGATGTAAAATATCCACTCTTGAATGATTAATGCCTCTTTCATGAGCACAGACTGTCGTAACTATATTTGGCAGAGCTTAGTTTTGACAAAAAAACATCCTTGGGCGACAGGGATGGGAATCATAAGTGCAAAGGAAAGAGAAGTGTGGGGGTTGGATTCTTTGACCAACCACTATGAGGCAAACCAACTCCTGAGGAAATTGGACCGGGCCCTCAACTGCAGGCAACACAGTGATTGGCTATGGAGCTCATTTGCATGCTCCTCTCATCTCCGGCACACTCTCAGGAAGCAGCGGTGGATAAGGTCACCGGTGTCAGTCTGCCAGTGCGCAGGCCGAGAATGTAAACGGATCAAAGACACAGCAGCTGTTTAAGTGAATGCAGGAGGAGCCTGTGTTCCCGTGTTGTCATCTGAACGATAATGACCTCAAATTCGTGGCAGAGGTGACGGATATACTACGAATCAGATATCAGTGGGATGTTTATAATTTAACTGCTTTATTCTACACATGAGGTAAAAACATCAGTTATGACAGAAATACAAATTGTGCATTTTGTTAAGTTGTGATTACATTTAAATTAAGTTAAAATTGCCCATTGAGCTCTGGGATTTATTCATCATCCATGATCAGTTATGGCTTCACTGTCTAAATGAAAACCTGTCAGAAGATATTTTTCAGGAAGGATCTTGGATGCGTTTGATTCCTAAAATTAAATGTTCATATTATTTGATAAGGTGAGGCTTGTCTAGGACGAAACGTGTTTTGGTCGCCCTGGCCAACGTCACATGTTCATAATGGCAATGTTAATATTCTGATGTTTGGCAAGTAATGTTTACTAGTTGACTTTTTATTTGAACATGTCAACATGCTAACATTTGCTAATTGTCTTGAATTCCAGACTGAAGTTAACCTGGACGTCTGCATAACATTTAATTGCAATCTATACAATCAAGACTCTTTACTCAGAATTACAAATGTCAAGTACAATGCTTGATGAAAAGTGAAAGGAATTCATTAAGTTGTTAAGATTCATCATCTGGGAACCATGAACCTCTAGAACAGTAGGGCTCTGGGGGGCTAAGAAAATCTTTTCTAAGTTTTATGGAAATCCTTCAATAGTTGTTGATGTTAGTTTTGCACCAAATTGGTGAAGAGACCAAATCACGACGGTCTGAAACAAACTCTGCAGAAAACTCAGATGCTAAACGGTGCAGCAACAGTGAACTGGGGATGAAGCATCAGGTATTGTTGTGTCTTTGTCACAGTGCCAGAACAATCAGGATCAACCACCAGTGTCACGAGGAACAGATCAGGGGATTTTATCATGTGATAATTCTGTGCTCTATCATCAGCTCTCTTTCAGCATCAGGGTAGACACTGCTTTAATGTATCATTACCGTTGTTTGCCAGCAAAGTGATTTGATTATCTTCTTGTGCCCAGACATTAGTAGTTACAACCACACAGAGTAATATATGTGCTGGGTAACGAATAATGTGCAGTAACGAACGTAAACTTTCGATTAAAAAAACAAAAATGAAAGAACTATATTGCGTGTAAACTAAGACAACATGTGTAAATTACACTGGGCAATTAAGTGACATCTCTTACTACCAGCAGTTACTGTAGTAAACCGACTCTGATGTCTCTTTGTCTCTATGTGTCTCTTATGTTCCATGTACTATGTTAATATTGTGTATTCAGGATCATTTTACTGGCTGATAAAGGTTTTTTTTTTTTTTATAAAGCTCAACAGAACACGCAACTGGAGACCGGCCCTTTTTTTCGGTCTCAATGCCATCTGGAGCCTCCAGAATAAAAACTCTCCTTTTAAAGAGGCCCATTTTAATTGGTAAATATTTACTTGCAGGAGCTCTCAGCGGGCACGTGCACGACTGCTAATAAAGCACTTTAAAGGCCATGGGTTCTTGCTGCTTCCATTGAGTGCGATTCCAAAAAAATGCAACCTGGGGTTGAACTGTTGGCAATGGTTGATAAGGGCCAATGGAACAAGATGCTGAACACTGCACTGAGCATGCGGCACGTAATAACTGTGTAATTGTTAGAGTTAACGGTAATCCTCCCTCTGACTGCGTGTGTGTGTGTGTTTGCAGTCATTTGTGCATTTGCGTGTGTGCATGTTTGGGTTTGGTGACAAAATCTAGCTTTACAATATCGTCTCATAGTTGATATATTTCTATAAAGATATACAAACTGACTGCTTTCCAGGAGTCAGACGTGACAGATGTGAAAATATTTTAGATTAAAGAGAGAAATAAGGTTTTTTTTCAATTGTATGCAAATATTTGCAGAAGTACACAAAAAACCTTTCGAGGGAAAGTTTTTGCAAAGACGAAAAAGTCGATGTTATTTCCTTTGCATCTAAATAATTTTCGCCCGTCAATAGAAGAAGTATTTGACAGGAAATATCAGTAGCTTTGGAACACACACACACACACACACACAAACATCTTCTCAAAAGCCTGAGTCTGAGTGAATATGTACCCACACAGACAGTACATGTTTATATATAATAATATATTTCAGTGAGTACATGTGTGCATCTGTCTGCAGCACTTCCTAATACACAGCGGGTCTGCATGTACATTAATCTCTGCGGCGGCTGCCTTGTATGTGCTGCTCTCTATCCCTGACCCAGTGCGCTGTGAGATCCTGCCTACAGCCTCATTTGTCTCCATCAGGGGACAGGCGAGGTTACGACTCACCAAAGCGCAGTACGTTTCTGGCGGATCTCCACACGTGATATTTGGGGGGTCGAGGGCCACTCGCAGGTACTTTGTCATGTCGGTGGCTTCCGGTTGACAGGCCATGTAGTCCCATGCCAGGCCCTCCTCTGTATAGATCTGGGACTTGCACACGTCATAGTGTCCCCAGGCTGCTGGGTAATGTTGCATGGTGAGTGCCACGCTGGTGCAGACGGCTTGCAGCGCGAACAATACGTGCCAAAGCATCGCTGGTTTCGTTCTGGACGACTTCTGAGGAATTCTTCTTCTTGTTTTGACTTTACAGCTGCTGCTTCGTCACAGCAACAACACAATGACTGAGAGTTTTCTAAATTGAACGGTGCAGTGGAGGATTTGGAAACTGTGGCAGCATGTTGCTACTTCTGTGTCAGCAGCTCCAGGCGACGATTAGCCCCCATTCGGTTATTTTGTCTTTGATTGCTGCCTCTTCTGCCTGGTTGATGAGGTGTGTCAACAAGTGAGCTCCTTCAGAAGAGTTGATGACAGGGTCAACTAACGGTCAAAGGAGATGAGAAGAGAGGAGTGACACTCCTCATAAGTCAGTGGCTGTCAGATGTCGTCGCTTGATCTCCTGTCAGTTGTGCTTCTTTGCCACAAGCGGCATCCTAAAGAACAGAGGAAAAAGACGGTCTGGTGAATAAAAGACATCACACGAAAACACAGAAAACATCAGAAACACTGTTCAGAAATATTAACATGGTTCAAGGGCACTGATGCGTATAAACAGAGGGTCTCACTTCCTACTAGCACCTGCACGTACATAATATTTAAACAAACACAACGCAGGGTCTCACTGTTTATATGCATCCCTCAATAATAACCTTGCAAAAATCACTATATAAAATTCAAATCAAGCTGGTTCCACGAAGCCTAATCTCCATTTGATTTTCATACAAAAAGGCTCATTTCCATGTGTCAAGTCACTGCATTTAAGCTATTGCTTTTTTCCGACTCTTGCTCCTTTATAGCCCGAAAGTGGAGCCGTGTTTGTCCCTATGCCTTCCGAGGCATTTGGGAAATATTAAAGTAAAATTGGGAGACAGAAATGGTCTATTTGAGGGATTGTACGTTTCTCCGAGCTATCACAACCCATCAGTCAAATGGCCTAACTCGTCAGGTAATGGTGCCTGGCAGCAGTCAGTGGAGACCCACAGCATCTCAATGTCTCACGTAAAAATTGCATGTGGTAGTGGGGAGAATAAAATGGAGCAGCTATATGCGGCCGCCTCACACGCAGTAACGACACTGTAAATAGGAGTTAAGTTACTGTCAATGTGCGCAGACGGCCGGAGGTCTGCTCCTAATGAAAAGAAGTTTATGTTCCAAGAAGTCACTGCTCGGAGAGACGTGCTAAGTTTAACTTTCTGTCCGTGCAGGGGAATAATTCTTACAAACATGTACAGTTCCTGCACAGAAAATATGCCTTGCTCAGGGGCACTTGTCGAAGTGAAAGAATTCCTCATTCTGGAGCTGATACACGCAGTAAGTTTCCGGTCAGCTGCTTCATTCTCTTCCCTTCAGGCTGCAGCTGTAATAAATAAAATTCCAGTATCCTGGGGTTTGAAGAATGTGAAGAGACTTTTGCATTCAGAGAAAAGAGTGTTTGGATTTGTGTCAAAAAGATGGAAGTTTCTGTCAAATCAAATTAATGAATGAAGGAAACTTAATAAAAAGACTCTCTGCCTGTATGTGTGGCTGTGCCACACATACAGGCAGGTTCCTGTGCTCCCTGCTGGCGTATCCAGGCGTGAGAATTTAGTGCTCTAATTTGGCGATCTTGTCTTGGACTGAGAACTGAATGGGTTTTGACCACATCTAAGGCAATTACTGCTTTTCCTGCTCCCAACCTAATGCCCCTTTTAAAAAATGACTCCGGGCCTGAATACATTACAACTGTAATGAAAGACGTTCGTCTGAGCCAGAGAAATTATCTGTGCTACTATTCAGACTCGGCAGACCCTTCAAAGGTGTATGTTGGGGAGGTATTGATGCCAGGCTTCACTTGACAGACATCTTGTGGGAAAAAGAGATGGAAAAAAAAAACCAAGAGTGAAAAATTTTGGCTCTCAAAATGTGCTCATGTCAGTTCACAAGATTTCTAAGAGGAGGGCAATTACAAATTTGATAAGACGGCTGGAGCTCGGGCGTGATGAATATATATAACACATATGTCAGTCCCTGATCAGGAATGTGTGATGAGAGGGACCACTCTCATCTCACACATACACACACACACACACACACACACACACCCCTTAATACATTATACAGAGGTTGACTTTCATTATAAAGGTAGTCAAATTAGGTACCAGCAGCAGGGTGGTGGAGGTTGCCCTATCTTATTTTTATTTAATAGGGGACGTTCAAAGCTAATAAGCCACGGCTAATGGAGCTAACCACAGGAATATTGGCTTTAATTCATGGACACCTGGAGGAATGAAATCTATACACATGAGAGGCAGGTGTGAGGATCTTCGGCGGACCTCCGATATAATTCGGCATTAAAGCACTGCCAAGAGACAATAATGGAAAAAAAACTATTAAAACATATATCTGTAGAATATTCCCACACACAGTTAGTGTTCTGACACCATTAAGAAAGCCACTTCATCTGCTTGTATGCTTTTATTCAAAAACATCAGTGAAAGCGTGTCTGTGTTATAATAACTGTGATTCGTCTGCGGCCTTTGTGCTGTCCTTCATATCTCATATCATCAGGCTCTTTTCACAAAGCTAAAAATGCAATATACAGCAATATTACTACCTCCGACTCTGGTTTCCCCTCCTCTTGTCCCTGCATCTCCACCGCACGTTCCAAATGCGAGCAGAAACTCAGGAATGTCATAATTTCGCAGAGAAATATATGAGGTCAGATTCTATATTAAAAGTCATCAATATTTGAGCAGCTCTCCATATGCGTGGGGGGGGGGGTTTAGAGCTTGGGGTGACCACCTCTCTCTCTCGCTCTCTGCCTATCTCTTCCTTCCTCTCTCGCTCTCCCAGTCTCTTTCCCCTCACTTGTTTTTGAAGCCTCTGAAACACCCCCTTGTGTCCGCTTGCATTCCATCCCCTATGGCAGCTCATGCATGGCAGAGTGTTTTAAAGTCAGCAGGCAGCCGTGCCCCGTGGCTCATATTGGTAACAAACTCCCAGCCAGACTCTTACAAAGCATGGCGGATGTATTCCATTCATTTTATAGTAATCCAGCTACAGTGTGGCTTCGCTGTCTGTCTCTGAGTTTGTCTTCATGTGGGGGGGGGGGGGGTCCCAACATTTACAGAACCTCAGATTCACTGTTTTGCTCCATGCTGGTTATAAAATGCATTTCAAGACTGTTTTGAAGGAGAAAAACAAACCAAAGACAGATATTGACATGGCAGACTGATGCTCTTTCTTTGTTTCATCCTGCAACAATTGCTTTTTGTTTTTCTTGTCTTGCCATCCTGCGTCGAGCACCTGGTCAGGAAGGATTTGGGATTTGCACACATGCAATGCCGCCTCCTTGTGTATATTGATTTTGCTGACTTCCAACCAATAACTCTTGATCCGTTGCCAGTGTGAGCAGACCGATGCTTTGTGGCTGCGTGAAGAGTGCAACAATAAACTGGTTAATGCTTCCAACGTTCCCCGAGCCAAGGACCAACCCTTCCATATGAGTCACAGTGGGATCAACTGGCAAACACAAGCATGTCTGTACTGGCACATATTTATCCTCTGATTGTGTTTCTCTCCTCCGTTCTTCCCTCTCTCTCGGTCCCTCATTCAACCTCCCATCTCTGCTATTTCTCTTCCCCACTCTATTTCTTTGTCCCTCTCTCTCTCAATAGCAACCGTCCTGCTCTTGATCTGTAAGTACATAAAACATACAATTATATGTCCCAAGGCTGCACCTGTAACCTCTGAAACTGAAGCCCCATTACCGCTCTTTCTTATTTACAACAAAGGCAGGCTGTGCTTTCCTGCAAAGAGCTTTTTCTCCCAGAGAAGAAGTGGTTGTGACAACGTGAGGGTCCCTCTGTATGGAGTCCAGCCAGCCTTACACCACCTCCACGTAAATCTGCTGCCATGCATTATTCACAGTTCCTCTCCAGAATGACTCAAATGCAAAAATGCAGAGCATGTTGCAAATATTTCAAATCCAGGACATTAACAGTAACATTCATGCAGTCAGAATCACAGGAAAGAGAAGCGAAGCAAAAGTCCAAGAATTCTACATTTGATTTGGTCAAACACCAGATTTTACTTAAGATTAACAAGGAGAGCAATCACGTGCTGTAGTTTGGATAATTAAGAGAAGCTTTGTCTGTTGTGTTCTGGGTCACATTTTGCGCAGAGGCGAGGCTCACATGTGACTTTACTGATCTGCTGCGCAACAGGTTAAAGTGACACTGTTTCACGCATAACACGATTAGTGCTAATGAGGATACATTGGAAAGAACAGCAGCTTTATATTAACTGGAAACAAATCCAGATTTACGAGCTCCCAAATATCTCACCAATCACCGTCTCCTCATTACAGTGAAACTCTTTAAAGAGCGGTGACGTGGTGGATAAACTGTGCAGTGTTTTATTCTGTTTCATATCAGCTGCTCATTCCTTATTAATTTCACTTCAGACCTGATTACTGTTAACGATCCGCCCATGAAACAGACCAGTGTAATTACCCTGCTCTGGCTCGTTTAGTCACAACTGTCCCCATCATACAAGCGATGATGAGCCAAAAGGGAAAAATGCACAATTTGAAATCTCAAAACGCAACAATACTCACGCGTAAATCTGATCCTGGGACGAACTCATTCAACAAGTTATCTACCGAGTGTGGCTGCAGAATGATTTTCACTTCTCTCTCTCTCAAGTGTTCTTCCGATTTCCCACCAGATTGAAGTGAAGGCGATGTGTGCGCAGGAAGCGCGCATTCGTATGGATAACACGAGGTTTTCTCTTCGTCCCAACTTTTCTTTTCAACTTTTGTCTTTCGCTAAAAAAAAAACGTCTTCTCCTAAACCACAGTCGTTCACATCAACACTTTCACTCTATCGCGCTTACAAACGCCGACAGGTTCCGTCTGGCTTCGCACACGAGCGGGTTGACTTTACGCAGCGCTGCCTTTGGCGCAGCGTTCATCGGAATGGCGCACGGCAAAGACTTTGGATTCACCGAGATCTGAGAGTCATTAAAGTCCATCAGCGCGTATGAAAACACATCCGGAGAGAAAACTCTTTGGGTCGTTTCTCAGCTCGAGTTGAAGACGGGAGAGGAAGAGAGAGAGAGATAAGAAATCTTTCCTAAACGGAGCCAGTGTCCAGTTACATGTGAGCGCTCCGCCGGGTCCTAAAGATAACACTGACTGGTTAGTGAATCTCAGCTTCAGCCCTTCGTTTTACCTGCCTCTTAAATTCCAGTTAATGAGCCACATATTAGAGTAATTTATTCCAAGAGGCGAGTAAAGAACTGTAGTGGAGTTATTTGTTCCTTAAAATGCACATTAACCGAAGTAAGTCATTTTATCTTGCTGAGATGAGTCGTGAAATTCCACATTTTCTCAGTTTGGGAATAGTTACAAACTCTTGCATGGAAAGACTCGACATATTTGCAGCGACACTAAGGTGCAATATTCTATTTGAAGTTGCTCGATAATTACTCAGCAGCCGAACATGTCCCTCACAGACGCACTGATGCCAAGTGTTTCCTAACGCCAGGCAAATCTTACCTATAAGTAAACTGTGAGGGTTTTTTTTTTACTGTCACATTCCAGGAGCAGGAAATGAGGCATTTGGAGAAAAAAAGAATCCAAAGCAACTTAACAGAAGCGAGAGCTCAGGGCAGAAACCCACAGTACAACACAACCAGGATGCAGCAAGAACAGATTCTCAGAGGAAGAAAGAACCAGTGTTTGAAAAATACAATATAATTTGGTTGTTTGCCTGAGGACAGATTATTATCACTACAGCGGCGCTTCAACAGCTTTGGGAAAACAAATAATAATAATAAAAAAAAACCATCTTACCTTTCATACGAGAAGGTGAAAAGAATGAAAGTTCGCTGGAGGAAAAAAAAAAGAAGAAGAAAACTCCTCTTGGTTTAATTATTCGGTGGATTTTGTCGGCAGAGCTGCAGGAATAACTCGAGTGAAGGTGCGTGCACCGGGCTCCCTTGGCGAGGAGTCACAGATGTCACCCTCTCCACTACAGGGTGCCTTGCAGCCCGGAGAACAGCGGCGCTGACAGGTCGCTTTGAACGCGCATTTTAATTGTGCTGTAATGACAACTGGTGTGGATCGCACGATAAGAGCAGCCGCGCCCAGCCGAAGGTCACCGCAGTAATTGAGCAGACTGTGTCCCATGTCGACGCCACCACAACCTCACAATAACCGACTTGTACAATCTCCACTGTTTTTTTTTTCACCTTTCATTCATATTTCTACATGGGCGTGCGGAAGGGAGTGTTTTCTTTTCACATCCAGCACCGGAGTCTTTTCTCCTTCTTTCTCTCCCCTCCTCCATGTTTGTGAACCGTTTAAGGAGAAATGTAAAAGGAGTAAACAGCTCTGGGTTCAAATCTCCAGGTTTTATCTCGTTTATCAGATTTTTAACCGTCTTGTGAAATCTCCTCGTTTTCAGAACCCCGGACAGCTCCCGCGCCTCGTGGGCAACTTCAGCACCTTCTGTGATTTCCAGACGAAATGTTGCTCATTGAAAAAGATGTTTTAAAGCTGCTGCTGATGATGTAACCAGGTTGTTATAGTGAAATATAGTCCACCCTTCTCTTGTGTTTACTCACCTTACATCCAACATTCTTCTATTTTATCCCACAATTCAACATTAGACCAATTGGAATGAAACACCTTATTTCAAAAGGGTCAATTTGACCTTCTACGTTTTTGCCTCATTCCATCACTTCCAGAAACCATATATCCAATCTTGTTTCTTTTTGCAGAATGTAAACTAAGCAGCTAAGTGATTCAAATCCCCCCCAAACAGCACTGCAGCCCGTATTGATTTCTGGACAAATTAATATGCAATGAAAGACCTGTCATCCCATTAAAAAGTGACAATTCTGTTTCTGTTCTGATAAAGGCAGATTTTGGTCGGGGGGTAGAGAACGGAGCTGAATGACAACAAGTCTCTCATCCCCACCGAGGTAAGTGGCTCACGTTGTATCAGACGGTTCAGCCTTTGCTTGGAGCGACTGCTGCTCTTGACATTTCCATTAAATCATTCCTCCTGGAAATATTGCCATACCACCCTGGCACTCACAGCCATGACGCTGCTCACTCATTCTGATTCTGAGCAGGATGGATAGACAGATACAGTAGATAGGTAGGTACGTACGTAGGTAGGTTAGTAGGCAGAAAGATAGAAAGATGGGTGGGTATAGGTTTGGATGGATGGATGAATAGATATATGGATGGATGGATTGGTAGATAGATAGATAGATAGATAGATAGATAGATAGATAGATAGATAGATAGATAGATAGATAGATAGAGTAGATAGGTAGGTATGTATGTGGGTAGGTTAGTAGGCAGAAAGATGGGTAGGTTTGGATGGATGGATGAATAGATAGATAGATAGATCGACAGACAAATAGATAGATCGACAGATAGATGGATAGATAGATAAAGCTCTGCATCTCTGAGTGAAATGCTAACCGCCCGAATGATGACAAACAATGTAGTATGAATCTCAGTTCACTTAAAACCAGATATATCAGCCTTGTGATGGCACTAGAGGATAATGAAGAGAGTAATGACGATGGGGCAGTGTGAGTATCTTAAGTTCATTTTATTTCAAACTATCTGATAGTTGTAGAGATTCTTCTTGAGCAAAATGGTTGAACAAAGACCAACCAACACTATCCCTAGAAATAAAAATCCAGAATCTCATACCTCAGCCACGGCCCAGCTGGTGATATGAACTCTGCACCAAATCATTCATGTTAATTTGGACTTTGTTCTGAAACTACTGAACAAACATATAAACAGTTGGTTCTTCAATGAATCAACATCATCTCAGCAACACATTGGGAAAGTGACATGTTCGTAGCTGACATCTGACACAATCCAGATTTAAATGAGCTAAACACAGATTTTCATTTGAATCCTCAACATATGTCACACTCAAGGATATCAGTCTCCTAAATATATATACTTTTTATTTTCACCAAGATGCATTCCCTATATCTCGTGTGTGAAAAGTGATCTTTCAGTCGTCCATCTTTGCTTTTCTTACATCTTTTGATTGCATTAGCACTGGTGCAGCCGCAGCTTTTAGACCAGAGTTCACTGAATATTGATGTTACGGTGGTTCAGGACGATGGGAGTAAAAAATGCTGCAGGAGACGTCTCTCCCTACTCTCTCCCCAGCCCCCTCCGGTCAGAGGCTGTGGGGTCAGCTGAATGAATCCACAAAGCACGCTTGAAATCACATCAGAGCGTCAGGAATCCCTCCATATACCTGCTTCTCGTTTTTTTTTTTTCCTTTTTCAGCAGAGTGCTTCAGTGTACGAGGGGGAGACAGAGGTGGAGCCTGCCCTCTCACCCTCTGCATGTCCTCTCCCTCTGTGCCACCGTGAGCCCAGGTTGACAGAGATGGAGGGCTTGCTGTTTGATTCGGCTCCCAGGGGTCTATTGATAGTTTCAAAGTGGAGTCCCCCCGCCACTGCTTTAATCATCCGTGACCCCACCTGCATGTTGGAAGACCGCAGAGGGGGATGGGATCAGCAGCCCTGTACGTGTGTATGTGTGAGCAGTCAAGAGAAAGAGGAAAAAGAAGGAGAGACGGATATAGAGGATAAAGAAACATTCAGACATACAGAGATAAGATGGAGTGAAAGAATGAGTCCGTCGAGCCACTTTTCAACCCTCATGTGGATTGAGACCTTCTCCACACTTGCTTTGTGTTTTTCAGAATAAAACTTTTGTTCTGTCCCATCCAGCTGTGGGATTCTTCTTCTCATGACGCCTTTCTGTCGGGTTTATGTTTTATTAGTTAATCGGGTCTTTCTCCAGAGGTGGAGCAGAGTGAATCAGCATGCAGGTACAACTTATGGCTGCCAAATTAATTCAATTTATTCCAAAGTCTTTCTTAAGGCCAAGGTTGTAATTATGGCATGCAATTAGAGGGGATATAAATATTAGATAACGTCCAATTAACTGTCAAAGTGAACCGAAAAGTTGCTTTTATTGGTGATTTACATAAAGATCTCCAGAGTGCTCCTGGCTTTAATTAAAGCAAAACTCATGCAGCACAACAAACATCACATTGTTGAGTGTGGGTGAGCTGATTGTGTCACCAAACGTCGGCTGATAATTGGAGCGAAACGTCACCTTTAAATGACAATCTGGGCGACCGTGTGGTGGCAGATGACAATGCGTCTTCACCGAGTGAGACACAGATGTGAAATTTGAGTGAGTCATTAGCACAAGTAAAAGTCTCTGTGTACAAAGAGCACGTCCACACTTTCTGGAGAGTTGTGCCGAAGCCACTGCAGTGCAGCTCGGAGCTGGAAGTGATCAGGAAGGAGATGGGAGAGTCAGGAAACACACTCTGGAATTAGTTCAAGCTCTGCAGTGTGTCCGTGGGTGTGTGTGTGTGTGTGCGTGTGTGTGTGTGTGTCCCGGGGAAAGTAATGCTCACTTAAGACAAGTGTGTAAACATCCTTATTTACTTCTGTGGTGAACTGGAACACATACAACTTACTGAGGTCAGAACTTTCCTCTATTATATCATATTATTAACAGAGACAGACCGTTGGCTTCACAAATCTCAGACTGTTGTAGTTCAGACTCAGAAAAGTTTTTACTTGTCCTGTCAGTCCCTCCACCTGCTCTCGTTCTTTGCGCCTGTCAATCAGGGACGTGCATGAGAGCGTGCATTGTGCAGGTTCCAGGTTTCTAAGTTTCAAATTCACTAACCCGACCAACAGCAAATGTTTTAATCCACATATTTTTTTGACTCAACAAACTGAGGTTAAAGTAACTTCTGCACATGATGCCAG
The DNA here is from genome assembly GCF_024713975.1 of Paralichthys olivaceus. Taxonomy (NCBI): domain Eukaryota; kingdom Metazoa; phylum Chordata; class Actinopteri; order Pleuronectiformes; family Paralichthyidae; genus Paralichthys; species Paralichthys olivaceus. The sequence goes on along the minus strand of NC_091108.1, from coordinate 5,219,653 downwards.
AGTTTTACTGGCTACTGGCTCTTTACACCGGCTCCCTGTCTGTCAAAGAATGGACCGCAAACTCCTGCTGTTGGTTTATAAAGCCCCGAATGGTTAAGGGCCAAAATATATTTCTGATCTCCTGCTACGTTATGAACCATCCAGACCCCTCAGGTCATCTGGATGAGGTCTGCTCTCTGTCCCAGAGTCAAAACTAAACATGAAGAAGAAGGGTTCAGTTTCTAGGCTCCCAGAGAACTTTAGATCCACTGCAACTCTTAGTTCTTTTAAATCAACTGCAACTCTTAGTTCTTTTAAATCAACTGCAACTCTTAGTTCTTTTAAATCTACGCTGTAGACTTTCCTGTTTGCCACAGGCTTTTATTAAATGAAACAATAATTTTTACTCTTGTGTATTATTTCATCTATTTATTTTCCATTCTTAATTTAACTCTTCTTTTTGAATTGTTATTTTTCATTGTCTTATGTTGCTTTTACGATGTGTCGTGATGCTTTTTATATTTTATGTAAAGCACTGATTTGCAGGAAGAAACAAAGCAAAAAGCTTTTACTTGATTGTTCTGTCCAGTGGATGAAGTTGCTGCTATAACAACCTCTGTGCACTTTTAGACTTTTGTAGTCTTTTTAAAGGTTGAAGACTAATTGACTGAAATTAGCCCGAAAAATCAGTCAGTTGCCAAAATGGCTCAGGACGCTGCCTGAGAGAGAACAGGAACATGAATGTAACATCAGGCTGAACAGCTGAAGTGAAGAGAAATGGCAGTTTCATTTGATTGACAGTCTAACACTGTGATGTGTTAGACATCACAGTGTTTTTTTTTCAATGAAATCACCTGTGACTGTTGTTTCCTCCTGAAAAGAGAATGTCTCAGCTTTGTTTCTCTCTCTGTCATTACTGACATCGTTTTGTGGGTGGTTGTTTTAAATTGTGTTGCAGCACTCGATGTTCCAAAGTGTGTGTATAACTTCTTTACATCAGGCCGAACGGATAAGTTCTGTTTTACATCATTTTACATAATTAGTATATATTTTTAAATTCAAAACATTTACTGATGTTAAAATTATTTGTGAACCGGTTTTATCAAACTGTGTCAGAAATAACACCAACCTCCATTAACCTCCGTTCAACCTAAGAGCAGGCTACACATTGAAATTATATTTATTATTGAAATGATACATCCCAGCTCTTCCCATCGGCCCTCTCGTCAAAGCTACACCCCCACACATGAACGTGCACTGACTGACAACTGCTAGACGCCAACTCTTCCAGTTTAAAGACAAACTATCATTGAATATTGATCAGTGTTTTACTACTGAAGCAATTTAAATGACACATGGGGTTGAATATATTATTTGCACACTTTCCTTCGAGATACACAGATAGAAAGAACATAAGATTTTCATCTTTGCACTACTGGAATCAGGGATCAAAAAGTCTTATTGTGTGGGAGTCACATAAAAAAAGCACAATTTTCCAGGGAAGCATTTTTAACATGTGATTTGTAGCTGGTGCTACTGTGTTGTTTTAATTCCTTTAATTCCCTTTTATCTGATTTTTATTGCAACTGTATTTTATTTAGTTTCTCTCTCCACAGTCGCCAAAGCGCTGCTCATTGTGGGAACCTTTAGGTTTCTCTATACATTTTAAAGTCTCGATGTTACTATGTAAAAAGCCTTGAGATTATGAATATAATGATCTGTCGCTACACAAATAAAATTGAATTGAATTGAATAGAGAGAACATGCAGCGTTAGATAAAATTGACATCTTTGCACCCCTGGAATCAGGAATCAAAAGGTCTCTTGTGTGGGAGGCACATTTCCATTCTTTGCCAGGTATGTGAACAAGCGGGTGGCACCTCAGCTGCACCAAAACCAGGGCATATAAGCAGCTGGAGCCTTGAGAGCGGTGGGCAACCCGCCAACCTCTCTGGGAGCTGTGCTACATTTCACAACGTGATAGATGGCACGAGTCATTCTGAGCCGTAACAACAAATCAGCTCATCAACGGCCCTCCTTAATATTTGAGCAGAGTTAAAAAGGCGTTCTTTTAGGATCAAGGATACGATTTCAGATGGAACGAGATGATGAATGTGAACAAAGGGCCAATTGATGGATTCAGATTATTTCATGCCCTCGTGTTTCAATCCACAGAGGAGATGCTGCTGCTGAGTACATCTTGTGGCTCGTATGCACTGTGCATAGCTCATACTTGCCACAGGCTCATTCAGTGCTCACGACAGCATGACCTTGAATGAAAAGTGCATCCATGACGAGAAAAAAAAAAAATCAAAGTTCGAAAGTGAGATGTAGCTACTGCTGGCTCCGGAGGAGAAGAAGAAGAATCTACCAGCTCATTGACTGGAGGAGGCTTTGCATGAGCATTGGTTCCAAAATCTCCAATATCTCCAATTTGCTGTGTCTTGTTTTAGAGGAGAGCGCAGATTTCTGGTAGATTGACATCCTGATAAACAGTCTGCAGCCGACAGTGGCTTTATACTAATACGTACGAGCCGCCCATGATACTTAAGTGCTCCGTGGCTTCATCTTTGCCACGATGACATTTGGAGATGTTTAAATCCTGGTTTCTGGGGAGACAGTGGTTGTTGGAGCATATATTGTAAAGTTTATTAAATCACATCTTTTTTTTTTGTCAGGGGGAATAAAAATGAAAATCAATAGGATGAATCAAGCCAAGATACTGTTTCTTGGCTCAAAACTCACGTCTTGAAGGTTTTTCAGAAGCTGTGTGACTGTGAGCCTGCTTCCCAGAAGGCAGACGTAGATGGAAAACATCCCAGAATCAATTATCTCTGAATTTGGATTATATTACAGAGCTGAATATGTCTTGTGAAGGCATTCAGGGGGAGACCAACCGAGCGGAACCAGCCAGCGCTGGGAAGGGATGTTCAGCAGACCAACATCGCAACTGTCATTAATTAAAATTCCACTCGTCCTCTCATTATTCTTCCCTCGCCACTACATGCTTCTCTCTATGTGTTGTCCCACAAACACGAAACTATTAATTGAAGGGAGTTTTCTTGTTGGTGCCTTATTAATCACCTGACTATCAATTAAGCCCACACAGTCAGAGCCGAGCGTGTTCCTCCCATACATCATGCTATTTGTGTCTGTCATGTTCTGTGCGGTTCATTATTTCCAACATGGGCCTCTGGCAGCCGACAAGGCAGTCATTGACCTCCAGCTAATCTCCTTTTGATTGAGGGTTACATATTTTATCGCAGAGGTTGCTTGTTAATGCTCAGGTGCAGTCAGAGGGTATCGACTCGGTAGGTGAGCATATATTTATATATATATTTGATGTAAAAAATGTGTGAGTGTGAGCGCTCGATGAAGCATTCACCCACCCACCTCTAATCTGCTTTTCACTGGGGTTCACTTATCAGGAGGGTGAAATCACAGGGACTCAAACTGAACTCAGTTGTTAAAGCTGCTGAACTATCAGGAGGAAAGAGATCCCGTCTTCACAAACTCAGCTCGAGGAATAAAAGCATTTCCAGCTCCCACTATCTCCCCAGGACTGTCAGTGCAGAGTCACATGTTCATCGTGTGCTTTGTGTCCTGTCTGTCCACCACTTTGTCTTACTGGAAATAAAGCTGGACGACATGACAGCTCCACTTAAAGTGAAGCCAGATCTTCTTGATGATTGCCTGCATAAAGCACACCTCCTCCGTGTTAGTGAATGGGACATGGACTAGATTCAAAAGTCAAAGTTCATGTTAAACATTGTTTTCTCTGTCACTCTCTATTGTCGTTACCACACTGATGTATGTCCAAGTTTTCATTTTCCTGGTAGGTTTGGGTTGAATTGGTTATTAATAAATAAGAACAGACTGAAACATTATGACTCAGACTCCTTCAGCGCGGATATACAGCAAAGAGTCTTTACGTTGTTTTACAATAAACCTCTTCCATCATCGCTTAAAAAAATTTTAAGAGAAAAAACCAGCAGCTCTCCTTTCACTTTGAAATCACAACAGTCAAAATATTGGCTTACCACTGGGATTCTTTTTCTGCCCGTGTTTCACCACTTCACACGGCAAGACATCATTTTAGAATAAATCTAAAAGAAACATAACCTGCTGCAAGCTATTATTCCTAAATTACCCCGATTGGCTTCTGTGAAGTCATTTACTTTGAGTTTCAGGTGAAACCAGGTCTGAAATATACATTTATTTTTAATTTAAAACATAAAACACAAACTTCATCTCTTTAATTGTGTGAAATCAACAGTTTACTGATAATCAGATCGGATCCAGATTGGCTTCTGTGATTCTTACACATGAACAACAATTGCTTTGTTTATATACGAGATCCATAGCTTTTCAGAGCAATTATAGTTTCACAGAAAAGGGGCTGCATTTATCCTAGACTACATTGATTAACATTTTATTAACATTTGACAATTGCATGAACCTGCTATTAATGATGTGTTAGTAATAAAGTTGCAGTCGAGAGAAAGTGTGAAATCTGTGACCCGTGATTAATGACTCTATTAACATTTAGAACTGGTTTATTTGATGGTTAAACTCATTACCCTTCGATAACGACTTAATAACACTTAAAACTGCAGACTTAATGACTTATTAGACGTATGGCTATTTATTAATGGACGTTTATTATGACATCAGTTCGTCCATTGAGCCATTCCCTGGTCTGTTGCAGTCAGAGTACAGTTGGTTTGTCTTCACTCTCAGTATTAAGAGGCATTCACACGCATCCAGCTCAGATATTTCATCAGAAACTCTAATGATTAAAAGTAGACGGGAAGCAGATTTTCAATTGTTGGAATGTCTCAGCCACAGGTTTTTTTTTTGGAGCATTGCTTGAGCTGACTTTTATGTGGAAGATAACTGTCATCACATATTTTTTTTTCTACCAATCTTGTCTCCTCTTTCTTCCAAAAAAAGAGATATTTTGGGAGATAGAGCTACTGTACGTCTTCATCCATGGAGCTCTCTGTTCTCCCTCCATACTACCCCTGATATGTATGGTACCTTTTATCTATTCCACCCACACAAGTAAATACATGTGCCCACCAGCGCTGACACCAACACACACATCATTCCAATAAGAATACACATATTTGTAGGCGTCCTCATCAAACGCTACCTGTTGTTTTTTCATTCACGTTCGCGGTGCTCCTTGAAGTAACCTTTCTCATTCTGCGAATCTGCAATGCAGCCTCTCTTCATTTAGGTGTTTGTTGGGTGGGCAGGGTGGGGACTGCATTATTTATGATAAGGCAAACCGGCGGCAAGTGATCGGCACCAAACAGACACGAGAACAGCCCCTCGTCGCAGAGCAAAGCAATCAAACGCAGCCCCCGTGCATTTAGTGACGCCTCATGACACCCCTTTTCATTTCAAACATAAAACATTGCATCCTTCCCTGCTGAGCGCCTCGCAGAGGACAAAAAAACCGAGACGCTTCAGAATTGGGAGTCCTGAGGGAGCGTGGCGACACATCTCCCCCCAAAATGTTGAGGGAAAAGTGTTGGGAGTTGATTTGTCGGGAGAGAAAAAGACTGCGCAGGAATCATGATGAACGTTTCCCCAGATGAACAAGGACACCTCTATCTCCAGTCCTCATCTGGAGGATGCATTGTTTTGCACAGAAAACAAAACGTTGCGTCACTGCTGGAACAGGCAGCTGTCTCGTGAATATAGACAGATTCATATTACAATGCAAATAGCCCCTATCCATTATCAGCCAACACTGAATCCTCTTTGTTTGTCAGGGTTTACATTAATCCCAGAATCCGGAGAGTGGCTGACAGACAGAGACTCACTTGTGATGTTCATGTTATGGAAAATGAATAAAGCATGAAGGCAAAGTGTCTGGGTGCGGACCAGGGCTTTGTGGCGAACGGCAGGGACAGGTTGGGTGGCTGCACGGGGGGGCTGGCAGGGAGTGTTGTGGGATGCAGGGCGGTGCGGAGGCCGTGAGGTCCACAGGCCAGGTCTGCCGAGAAATCCATCCTCAGTATGCAGGGCGGGTGCAGGAATCCAGTGAAACCTCTTAAATATTAAACGCCAACCACCTGCAGTTTTTCTCCCCTTCTATTCAATAATGGAGCACGGCAATCGAACTGTGATGTTTCTGTAGAGAGAGAGATGGTTGTATAACAGTGAATGGCATTAAACATGTTCACAACAACGCAGAAACATAAACAGACAATTGTGTCTGTGAGCAGCACGTAGAGTTTGTTACTTGTTACTGATTCCTCCACGTTTCCCGACCGTCATGAAGGTCTCTCCAGAAATTATCTGGCAGTATTTTTTTTATATCTTTTGATGGCAAAATTTGAATAAAATTAGAATTTCTAAAAAGAAATCCTCCTGGAGACATGGCCACTGTGCTGCATTCATCTCTTTGTGTATATATTTTACTTAATTAGATAACCGCAGACTTTGGATTTGACCAATGCAGCGTTTGTGATCTTCTCATTCCCTGAATTGACTTCAATCCCCAAAATGGATTTGGGCTTTTTTCCTCTCAGGGCCCAGTGTTGGCCTCATTTTCTGATCAAAAGAGTCCTCTGTTCCTTTCTGGGGCAGATCTGGGATTAAATGGCTATCTTTGATGACTCACTTAGCAAAATTACAACCCTGTCTCCAAAGATTACCCTCCCCGCCGCTCCCTTTTTTCCACCATTTCTGAGGTTTGGTCATTTGAAAGACTTCATTTTTAGATGTCAATTTAAAGAGTTTTTTAAAGTGTACTCATGAGTAAAAAATTTAATCATTAGGTTTCAATTAAATAGCGGCATCTAGGAATAAAATGTGAAAATGTACTTCCAGGTTTTCCAGAATACATTCCATTCAGAGGCATATGTTCAATCTTGCTCTTAAGTTATTAAAATCAAATCAAACATGCACAGCAGTTTTTTCCCTTGATGGTAGCTTCAAAAGAAAGTAAGAGTTAAGCATTGAAATATTTAAAACTTCAATACCCAGAAGTCCAAAGTAATGATTCACACTTTCAGTTTTGTATTATTTTTGAAGAGGAAAAATGAGATCAAAACCTAAAACCTTTAATCGTAGCAATTAGCCTTTTTTTCCCCCAAATGTACTAAGTCACTTCCTTGTTAAAATGAGACCAGAGCATCAGTAGCACTCTCATATATACTGTATGTGCCTTAAATATGGAGCCAGACTGTGAGGTGATGATTATGATTGATGCAACTGAAACTGTGATTACCATTTAAATGAATGTCAAGGATGTAAGCGAGCACAGTCCCGGTGAAGCTGGAGACAATGAATATATTGTACACAACGCTCCACTCGCTGTGAGGGTGTGGACGATGTTGGCAACGTATAGGAATGAGTTTCCTTCAGGAAGAATTAGAGTGGTAACAATTAGGAAAATCACAGTACACAAAAGACACAGTAAATACAGGCTTCTATTAAAGCGTTTATGGTTTTTTTTTTCTATTTCATTGAATTGTTGCTTCTATCGTCCTGGGTCAAGGTTTGGTCTTTTACCTCTTTTTATTTTTTTTACCTTTTTAAAAATGCACTGTTGTGTTTTATTTTGTTGACTCCAGCTTCACTTCCTCCCATTGTTCGGTTTCCCGCCACTGCACTAACCACACCTGCTCCTCATCACCAATCACTCAGCCGCTATAAATACACCTGCTCACACACACACACACACACACACTCACACACTTCCTTCCACGTGTGTGTCGTTCATCTCAAGTCGTCCAGCGCTCCGTCCTCTCCTGTATGACCGTTCCCTGATTTTGTTTCTGAGACGATATATTTGAAGTTTTGCTGCTTGTTCTGGTGTTTCACTTTTCTATCATCCTACCTTCATAGACGGGGAGCTCATATTATACATTCTTCTGTGAAGGGAATGTGGTTGGAAGAATTCCATAAAAACATTACTGTGACTTTGTGAATCTCTTCCCTGGGAGGCGAACGGATCAGCTTTCAGTGCCACAGAACATATTTTGTATACCTTGGGGATAGTATACGGTAACGCACAGTGTGAATACGGTACGGCGGGGGGGTAGGGGTGTTGTATGTGAGCAGCATGAAGAACAAAAACAAGAATATATTTGCAGCGGGCAGGGACACGTGTATATCGATTAGCTGTTGACAGCAATTCCACATGGAAAAAAAACAGAAAGCAAATACCTTCTGATTTTCCCGCTGTATGTATGTACACTCCTGGTTCTGCACACAGAAAGTAAGGAATTAAACCAAACCTAAAGGTACAGAGGTAAAACCTTGACTTCAGTCTGAATCTACAGGCTGAAACAACTCCCTCCCAACACTACATTACATCTTAATAAAAGAAAAAGCAACAATATCCACTTTAATGGAGCAGTTCATCAATTTCCCCTCAAACTGTGTCATCCCAGATGTGTGCTAAAAGGTAATCCTATTTTCGAGGGCCAATTGAGAACGTGGCACACTGCTGATGGACTATAAACCCTTTTCTTGGGTTGGGGTGATGGTGGTAACAAGACCCAACAGGGCACTATTAAGGTGCATTCCAAATGTCGCCATCATGTCATTGTGTTGTCTGACAGCTGTGAATGGCAGAGACAGGAGAGGTCATAACGTGGAGTCTCATCCGCTCTCTGGTGAGGGCCGAGCCGAGACGTGCATCTCTGTCAAGGCGATGCAGGGCTCGGCTGACAGATAACTGATAACTGGGCTTTAAAAGAAATGAGAACGAGAGCAAGTCTAGGGCATCATAATCCCTTTGGAAAGGTTTTCCATCTGTCACAAACGGTGGTGACCGGGCTCGGGTAATTTCCCCACAGGATTTACAGAGAACATTAAAAAAGGAGCTGTGTAATATCCCCAACTCCCCCCCTCCACCTCTGCCCACCTCCGAGAGAGAGAGGCGGCAGCATCAGGTACGGAGGGAGGATCCAGCCTCTTCATCTCACACGAGGACGTATTGATTGGCTGTGGATCCCTTTTATTTGCTTCTTTATATCATGTTATAGCTAAATTAAGATTCCAGATTGTCGTGCAGGTTTCGACACGGTATCAGGGCCTTATTTCTTGTTTACGGTTCATCTCTAATCCTCCTTTAGTTTTGTTTAGCGACACCGGAAAGATCTTAAAAATAAAAGATCATATTTTCGACTCCATGCACTTACTTCTACCAAAAAGTGTTGTTTATTACATATCTAGTGAAGAGATTATTTGTAAAATCAAACACACAAGATGTTTTTTTCACAAATTAAACACAGAGATTATTAAAGATTCTATTTTCAAACATTAACCTTCAATGGGAATCAAATCTCTGCACAAGAGCCAACCAGTGAAAAGGGAAGCTCAGTGTGACTGCAGCATGAACCTCTGATAAAAAAAAAAACCCTTCATGTAATAAAATGTAAAGACCCATGTGATGCAAATCAAAGGTGGAAATGATTAAGGTCAGTGCAAAGTACAAAATTAAAATAAGGGGTAAAGGAAAATGATTTAAATCCTCAGAGGAGCAGCGCTGTTCCCCAATCAGACGCTGCTGTTGGTTTTACATTGTAATAATGCTTTGGAACATTATTATCCCACTGTATGATCTTAAATTATTTGTCCATCTCTGTGAGCCTCAGGCCGTCTCCTGTTGGGTGCAGGGAAACCTTAGAGATGCATTATTGAACAACACATGACGTCATTTTCTGGCTTCATTGTCATGTCTTCACTTCGGCATGTGGACCGGAGGAGCCTGGGTAATTGTTCTCATTAATTCAAGCTTTAGATTGTTTCTCTAGCCCAATTATCTCTGGAGATATTGTGACCTTGACCTTTAACCTGAGGTGAAAATCTGTACACACACAGTGGTGAAATCGATACCATTCTTCCACTGTTTCACCGGCCGTGAAAAAAGTCTTAAGACGCTGCATCTCCACACTCCTGCGAATCACTGCCAGTGTGCAGGAAGTCCACGTTTTCTTTTGCTTGACCGGTGTGAGACAATCCGTTGAATGACAGAATGTGACAGCCACGGCGATCAGCCGCAGTGTTCGGGAAATTACGACGCAGGCACTGGCAAATCGACTGCAGGGTCGAAGGTCACAAAAGCTCATTGCCCTTGACAAGCTCCTGTCTGCTATAATTGGATCCTGCATCATGAATGGTGTTGTTCCGCAAGAGAAAGAAGAGACAGATCTGGCAAAGGAATTTGCCTGCGGCTGATATTAATAGACCATTTTTCGTTCTTGTGTGCTGAGTGCTGCCGTCGTTTCACAGGCAGTTCCCATTTCATAGCGGGTTGTAATATACACAAAGACACAAAAGACGACATTTTCCCCACTCTGCAAGTTCCATGTCACTCTGACATTGTATGCGTATATTTCAGAACTGTGTCATTTTCTTTGAA